>NC_141732.1:50312588-50941338 GCF_971803275.1 Cyanistes caeruleus
CGTGTTAGATATTTCAGCACAATGTTTATTGTACTCTGTCAGAACAGGCAGCAGATTAAACCAAGATACAGCTCAGTATGATGCTGTGTTTGGTGGGGGAAGAACAGCACAGCTGTAAAGGAAAACAGCAGAGTCACAAAGCAGGTTGGCAGCTTTTAAGGAGGCATTCTTTGTTCAAGAAAATTATTTGTACTATTAATGTCACTAAAGGTATTTGGTGATATGGATTTAAAGATACAGTGGAGAAAATCTTGGTTTAAAGCTCCAAAAAGAGAGCACTACACTAAGGTTTTTTTTAAGAATTCTAGGGGCAACTAAGACCACTAGCCATAGCTAAGACTGTGTTTGAGAAAATAATATGTTTATAATTTACACACAATTCCTTTATATATTCCCTTTTGGAAGCAATATGGCGGAGGGAGGGGAAAAAAGTACTGTAAGCCCTGAATTAATTGTCTTTTCTTGACATATTTTCTAGGCAGATGAAGTGCTTTCCCTAGCAATTTTTTTTCCCATGAGCTGAAATCAAATTTCTAGATTAGAAAGGCTATTGCTTCAGTATACTTGATTTTATGGTAACACAAAAAAAGTACAGTTTATAGTATTACACGGAAGTCAGAATGATGAATTGAACTATTTGCAGAAGAAAATATTTTGACATTGAAACCAAACTTCAAGATATTAGGCCTTATTCCAGATTGGATGAAAAGCCAAGGTATTGTCAGATATAACCATTTAAAAATTCATCTTTTCCATGTGCTTTATTTACATCCTTGACAGCATTTTCATAAAGATTTTTCCAGACAGGTCACACCTAGTGAAAGAGCTGTGGAGACAGACAGAATTCCAAAGAGGTTAAATACAGCAGTTTGTCCAGGTAAGTTTCACCTTCAGTTTCATTTTTTATGATTTTTTTATTAACTGTGCCCACATGGAGCTTACTTTAAATTTACTTTAGTATAACTCATTGCAGAACTTGAGTCCATGTGTCCAGTGTGAATAAACAAATTGATTGTCTTTTAATGGTGACGGCTTTGTGCCATGTTTTTTGTGAGCAACAGGTGAATATTATACTGCTATATATCAGTTGCTTCCTCCTTTTTCAGCTGTTTTTGCAAGCATAGGAGTTACTTCATAATAATTCATAATTATTTCATAATTCTCACCATATTCATAATACTTAATAATTATTTTGATATGTGCCTCTTCCACAGAAGTTCCGATGACTGTAAATTCTATTGCAGAGGAGACTTTTAAATCTGATCCTGCAGATAAGGACAGAGAAAACGTTAAATTTTGAGAAAATTCTGAACTTTTTTGAGACCTGTCTGAGGCCTAAAAGAAAAAGTGCAGAGTTCCATTCCAGTCTAGGGGTTTAATTAATGTCATGATGACATCAGGAATGTATCATAATAATAATTTTAATGAGTCTGTTTATGCCTATGGGGACATAGGCAAAAACACTCACACCCACCAACACTTTGGACACTACTGATCCTTAGGTTTGAGAGCATGTATCTCAGTGTGGTTTATTTCCCCAGAAAACAAGAATATGACTTTTTTTTTACAAGCAAAATAAAAATGTGTTTAAAAAAAAGCCAGAAATCTAGTTGTTGTTAGTGGCCTGAGAGAGTGGCAGTCCCCAACTACTTATTACTGTGTGATCCTTCTCTTAGCTTCAGTAAGCTGAACTGATTTTGAGAAGAACTTTATTTTCCTTTGAGCTCAGCCAATTACTTTTCTTACTTTTTTTTTAAGAACTTCCACTCCAGAAGTCTTCTGTCTCTAGCTGCTAAGTTGAACTCTACCTGCAAATAAAGAGAGTAACACAAATATATGGGGCCACAACGTAAATCATGTCACCTAGCTCATTTTTCCTCATAAGCTCTCGGAAGCAGAAGAAAACTTTTAAGTAATGTAGATTTTAAGATATTCATCCAAACTGCTAGGGAAGCATGGAACATTTTAATCTTCCTTTTTGCCAAAATGAGCCTGTGATATCAAGGGTGATGTGCCTTGGAAGTATAGCCTACGTTTTACCCTTGGGCTGCTTTACCAACTCACAGATTATATCTTGAGAATCAGGTACCACTCATATTAGCAGTCTAGCCATTGATGAGCCTTAAAGGGACACAATCAGCCAAGTGTGTAGCCAAATGGCCTGGAATATATGGACTGTGGCGTATTCTATTCTGAGTGAAAATGAAGAAGTGCAATGAAGGAGTGCTTTATGCAGTTTCAGATTAGAGCATCAATATGCACTGCAAAGCCCCCTGTGCTCTAAAAAGCTAACCATGTTTGAGTTATGCAGATGTGTGTTGCTGGATTTCAAGATCTCTTGACATACAACCCTGAAAAAAAAAGAGAGCTCTAATTGCATCTAGTATGTATCATAGTGCAGAAGTCACTTTGAAGGCTTAAAAAAATCTTTACATTTTGAAGGTCAGGAGAACTATCAAAAATGATCCTCCAGTGACTACTATAATTTTTATACTGTACATTTTAAGCAAAATGAAGCATTTGGTTCTCAGTTCTTGTTAGTCTTTCCATGTGATAACTTCTCTTCAGTGTATGTTCTTCATTCTCAGCAATATAAAGCTGGCACATTAATGTTCTGAAGGAAGGGAAGACATTCAGCAGGCAGTTCCAGAGGGAAGGGATTGATTACACCCTGATAATGTATGGTATGAATAATTCAGAAGTCTGAAGTAATGAGAATCTGAGTACTGACGTTAAGAAAGTATGGGGGATACCCTCAAGAAAAACTTGTTTCATGCTTTCCGCACTCACTGGCAAAGTAAGCTGAATACTCTCTTACCCATGTAAAATGACCATCCCACTTCATCAACCTAGAGTTTGCTTTAGGTAGAAAGAAGGACATAGGGCAGTTATATTTTAAGGCCAAAGAACCCTGCAGATGTAATTCTGGAGACTGTTGGTGAACTCTTTCAACAACATGACCTGGGAAGTGACCTAGCTCCCAAGTGGCATATCTCAAAAAAGTACAGGGAAGAAAAGAATACAGAGCTTCACCAGTACTTCTGTGTAGTTTGATAATTATGTTGCTGAAACTTCTTTTCCACGTAGCCAATGGATTATTGCAAGAGTTGTGAGACAGGTCACTGGTGAAGAGACCCATCATTCAATTTCTCACCTCCCTTGAAAGTTTACATATTTTGAATATTTAGATCTTGATTCTTAAAATGTTTTCTGATTTATGACAGTGGCAATTAAAGAGTGGAATGTTTCTCTGTCTGACTGGGGTTTCAGGATGGATTTTATTACCTCCCCACTGAGCCTTTCAGTTTGGAAATTTCATAAGTGTTCTAAGTACAAAATACACAAGAATAAAAAGAACACAGCCAGATTTTCCTTAAAAATAATTACTCAGATAGTATATTAGATAAAAATTTATGTGTCATTGAAATTATTCCAGACACCAGTAAATAAAAATTCAGTTTGTTGTAGAAATGTGGTTAATGGGAGGGAATACTATTGAATAAAAATTTATATTCCTTTCCAAAAATTATAGGTTTAACTTTTAGAAGTAAATCCTGGTAAAATGTAAAAAAACCCCACATACAAGTGACAGCAGATGATGGGTCAGTTGTAACAGAGAATGATTTACATGTGGGTTGGTAGGACAGATGAGAGGACTTTCCAGTTAGATAACAAATTGAGCTGATTATCAGAAAATTCGTTTTCTTCTGAAATGATGATCGTTACAGTTGGTTTATCCTATGGACTTCCTTTTCCAATGTCTATACTACATTGGTTGTCATAATCAAAGCAAAAATCAGCTAAGTGGCACATTTATTCTATAAGAAAGTTTGCAAGACACAATGATCTCCAGTTTGCTGATCTCATAGTCAGGATTTACTTTCTAAACCGTTCCAATAGCAAAAGACTTCAACAATAAATACTAAGATGCAGTTACCTCACCACAAGTGTGTGTTCCTAAGTAAATCTGAATGCTGGGAGAAATTGATAGGTGTTATTAGCATACTAAAGAAAAATGAGCATTTTTCTCTATGTCTGAGTCTGATGCAGTTGGAGTGGCATCTCTGCTTAAGAAAGTTCATCTGAAAACAACAGCATCATATCTTCCACCATGATTATGGCTTCCCATTGTTTCAAGTGTATGTTTTTATAAGACAGTGATGAAAACATGCTCCTGTGCTGTAAATTCAGCTATTCAAGCACTTAAATGTAAACAAACATGTCCAAGTCTTGACCCATGAGTAACTGTTTTTCTAGTTATTTCCCATAATTTTTTTTTCATGTGTTTTGGTACTAGAATACACTGAATTAAAAAAGTGAAATTTTCCATAGTTCAAGGAGTTCTGATACTGAAGTTCGTCTGGATTACATATGTCTATAGTCAATAGATTGAGAGCATAAGCCTAGTTAAGAAAATCATTGTTCTTTTTACTGAGTCATTCAAAAAGTCTCCTCTCTGCATATATTATGACTAGCATCTACTTAATCTACTTACAACTTTTGGCTATTGCTTTGCTTCTTGTATTCAAAAATCACGTGCAAGATTTTAATTGGTGGAATATTTTCCTTGTCTTCAGCTGAAAACTCCTCAGGGTAATTGTTTATTTTTTCTTTTTTTTTTTTTTTTTTTTTTGTAAAATACATATTTTAAAAATTAAAAAAAATATGAAAATTGAATATTTTAAAATTCCATTAAATCATGCTGAAGGTTTTTATATTTTTATGTTAACACAGATCTTCTGTATACTGAGTGAAAAACAGATCTCCCAGTCTGTAAATAAAATTTTTAAACCATCTGTTGCTATTCTGCCTCATATTGTTAGTAGGATATTAAGTCTTCACCTTTCAATCTTTACCAAGTAATTTTATTCCTTGGCACCAGACAAGCAGTCTTGTATAGAAATGAGATCACATCTGGACAAAACTTATTTCACACTCATCCCAAGCCCAGCAGAAAAGAATTTCAGCCCCTATGTTTGAGTGCTTTTAACTGCAGAAAAGCTGGAAGTTGAATGTTATTTTAGCTAACATACTTTAAGGATAGGCTGAACAGGAGAAGGAACTGTCAGGCCGTCTGAGGGACCAGTTTCTGTGCATCAGGATCTTTGTTCTCAAAGCTGATATACAAAAGTACTGTAGACCCATAGATTTTGTGCAGAAGCATTTCCAGGATGACAAGATACTCTCAGTGATACCAAACATTCAGATTTTGTTGCTTTTTTGGAGATAATTACTGAGATTTGCACCTCCTGTGGCTGATTCACCTCAGAGTGGAATGAATCAGATACTGAATATGATATTTGCTGATGACTAAACTGGGGGTCTATCCAGGTGGTTGATATCCTTTTATACAGCTGAAGCTGGGTGAGATCAACTCCACTCCTAATGAAATGTTCAGGCCCAGTAAAACTGACCCACAGGTAACAGGAATTCCATTGAAGAGGGCTCAGTACTAATCCCTGTGTTACAACTTGTAAGATATAATTTACCTTAAGCCCTATATTAAGATATGGTTATGTTGCCACATAGCCAGTGCTAAGGAAAAAACCAATATGTTAGTAATTCTGAGGAAAGCAGACTGGAAAACAAGAAGTAAATACTAAAATGGAAAACACCTAGCAGTCCCCGTAAGTACCTCAGTGCCTTCTCCATTCATTGTCACTGGATCTGGAAGAGAGACATCACCAAAGGCATAATAGGACAGCCTGCATTCAGCTTTATGAAAAAGAAACTCTCAGTTTTTACTTGACAGAAAACTGGGTTCAACAATTATGAAAGACTGATCGTGATCTTAAATGAGTCTGAGGTTTTATATGTTGCATATTTATCTTAAAAAATGATGAGATTTAGCACTAAACAAATGCAGGTCTTGGCATTTGGGTCAACACAGGGGTTGTTCCACTGTAGGTATGCAGATTTGAAATCTCCATTACTTTCAGTAACAAATTCAGTTTAATGATGAATTCATTGTGAGTATCCAAAGTAAAAACTATTCTTCATTCAGTCTTCTAGGCAAGCGTAGTGTTAAAAAAATGCTGAGATAACTTTGGACACTCGTGTCTTAGTTGGGACTGCTTGTCATAAAGCAGAGACTGTGGCCTTTACTGCCCAACACAAAATTCAAGAGCTTCTTCTTACTGCTGCTAGAAGAAAGTTTTGTTCATGAAGGGCGAAGGCAGGTTGTAGTGCTGACTTCAGGGAATCTGTTTGATCCCAGATTTTTCCTTTGCAAAGGTTGCCTCTCGTCACTGTCACAGCTGTTGACATCAGTCAGCCTTTGACTTACTCAGAAAGGTCAGCCTTAGCCGGACCTGACGAAGTGTCCCCTGTGCAGCTGGGGTGCTGCCCTACAGGCTCAGGTGTGGCATCACTCATGCTAGCAGTGACTGGTGCTGGCATGCCCCCACCCTCTGAAGAGAGCTGGGCATGGTTCCCACTCGCCTAAATGCTGCAAGCCAGGTGTTACAGGATAGTGGCAGGCAGAATGGGACCTTCAAACAAATTCTATTAGCAAAGACTTTCCACTGAGCCACATGGTTTAGAAAGAGACCCCTTGCTCTACGAACTCCTTAAAGAGGAGTCTAAATGAGGCTGGATCCAGTCCTAGCCCCAGACTTAGTCAGCAGTTTATGTCTAAAGATTATACAGGCCTAATTGGACTTTTATATGATCTTATCCACAGAAGTAAGGATGGAAAACCAAATGTATTTATACAAATATATTAAATGATTTATTTAAATCCTTTCACCTTCGGAAGGTGTGCTTGAAGTCCTTGCTGTGCAAAAATGGGACTGACCTTTTGTAGTGATCAAAGTGATGGTCATTTTTGTTTTTTTATACATTTTTAGACTCTGAGTTGTCATGTTTACTCAGCAAAATATTTTTTGCTGCTGGAAAAGATGTTATCAACTCTGATTTTTGCTGTTTGAAAATTTTGACTCTCACTTCCATATGAAGGCCTGCACATCCTTGCTGCTCCCAGGCTCAGTCAGGGAGCATCTTTCTTGCATATTCTCACAACTGGGTATGATGGTATGGTCAAGCAGGTCTCAGCATTCTTCAGCACTAAAATCAGCAAGAATGCTTGATCTTGTCATTGATAAGACCATCCTTGCTCAATCTATCACTGATACCTTGTAAGGCAGACAGAGTTTGAGCTGCTGTATCCCTGCTCAGACAGAGCAACCTGCTACAAGTAAAGCAGTGCTGCTTGCTTTCACTGACCAGACTTAATGAAGTTTGTCATCAAAACACATCAGCCCTTACTACTAGCTAGTCAGAGAACCCTCTGCCTAGCTAGTAAATATGTAAATATGAGAGAGATGTTCCAAAAAGGGAAACTAGCAGGTAGAGTAGTTGCCTGCAACTTGTGAGCTGTTAAGTGCAAATTTCCCAGGGAGTTTTAGGATATGTCCAAGAGAGGATGTCTCCGGGATGTTTCCATGCAACTGACAGCAGTGCCACACTGCCTTAACATTTGATATCTGTTAAGGTTATTACAGGAGTTTTGTTGGGGGTTAGGTGTCCTTTTTTTTAGTTCTGGCTCGCCCGTGGAATTTTTACCCATTAGCTGCGTGGACAACCTAACTGTGGTTACTTGGTGGGTGCTTGACAAAAGACGAAGAGTGGCCGGGCCCAGGGGGAGAAGGGGGCAGGAAAAAGGAGGGTGGGGACAGTCTGGCGGGCTTTTCTTCAGCTTCGGAGAAAGACACTTTGGGCACGGAGCTGTTGCGGTGGAGAGAAGGGGATTTCGCCATCACCCAGACAGAGCTGCTGCTTCTTCTCCTTCTCCCCTCTTTGTTGGTTGGCCTCACACCCCCTGCCCTGCCAGGACGTGTGGCAGTGCCAGCCACCGCCGGGGAGCTGCTGATCTACCTCAGCCACCGGCCCAGGATCTCAGCTCATCACTGCTGTTCCAGCTGAGTGTTCCTCGGAGCCCTGCAGGAGCACCAGGACTGCCCGCCTGAGGGGGTTTGTGAAAACAAAACCTCTCCCCCATCCCATCTCAGCCGAGAAAGCTGTCCCGGGGTCCCTGGTTCTGTGTTCTTGTTATTGCTGTAGTTATTGTTTGTTTGTTTGCCTGGTTATACCAGTAAAGAACTGTTATTCCTATCCCCAGATCTCTTCCTGAAAGCCCCTTGATTTCAGAATTATAATAATTTGGAGGGAGTGGGTCTACATTCTTTCATTCCAAGGGAGGCTCCTGCCCTCCCTAGCAGACACCTGTCTTCTAGAACCAAGACAAGTTTCTACACTGAAAGGCACATTTCCCAGCAGAAGTGCATCAGTGCATCATTATATCAGAGTCATTCAGAATTTTGCTCAGTTTCACATCGAACATTTCATACTTTAGCTAAAAAAGATGATGGGCTTGATAGCACACAAGGACCAACCCAATATATCAGTAACTGACAGCTGCAAGAGAAAGTAAGATAACAGCATGTGTTCAGGCTGTAATAGGAATTAAGATTTCTCCTTTACAGGAGAAAATCTCCTTAACTCGTTATATGTCATCAAAAAGAAAACCCCATAAATAAAATCAAATAATGAAGTGTATAATTTGCTATGTGTGTATATATATAAATATAATATATAAAAAATATATAAAAAAACTTCTTTGAGTCAATAAGAATTTCTAGATGCATAATCATGAATGAAAAATATACATGCATTTGAAAAAAATCTTGACATATGATATACACCTTGCTCATCTAAGGAAATCTGACTTCATTGCTTTTTAGGACACTTGCACTGAGCTTCTTAGCTACAGGGCTGGACATAAAAAACTTTTGGAAGTTATATTTTTTCCAAAACTGACTCAGCCCATTAAAAGGGGGGCAAAAGACTTGTCTTTTTTTATGGGATATTTAAATGTAACACTTCAGTCTTTGCTATAAAACATTATCAAGACATTGGTTAAATTATTACAGATAAGGATAAACTTCTAGGTCACACAGTCTGTACTTTTCTCCTGCAATATCTAAAAGATTTTCTTCCCTGTATTTATGGATATTTTTCCTTACCAGAATTAAAGTATTGTGTTCAGCAAGTTTTCCCTTCATACTTAAACCTGGTTTCTCTAAGTATAAGTTTATTGTAATATCACAAATTAAGATAAAATAAAGTTGCATTTCAACGGTTCCAAAAATTACATTTCTGGTTTCATAGACAAAGGATTTTGAGTTTTTGGCCCCAGGTTGAAGTGCCATAATTTTTGAGTAAAGAATTGCTGTTGATCTGTGTTATCATATTGCACAATTATAGGACAGTTTTTCTGAAAATATTATGTAAAAAGCACTATACATCTAATAGCTAGTGGAGATTGACACGTATTGTTTCATGTGGAAAGAATCCTATGGATATACTATGGAAATCCTATGGATAGGAAAAACCCCACTTTAATAGAATTTAAAAACTTATAGTCTATTTAGAAAAATCAAATAATTCATGAGGGATCCATTTGGGAAATACTCACCCTTGGCCATAACTTACAATGCAGCAGATTCCCTGGAGAGTAACAGAAAAAGAATGGAAGTTCAGAACAACATCAGCCTACGGTGTCTCATAGTCTGACTGTGGAGTCCTATCTCCCAGCTAGATCAAAAACACTGACCTGTGCTGAAGTCAAAAAAAGCTAGGCTTCTGGATGAGTATGGATAGAGAAGCAAAGACTACTTCCACTTCCATGACCAATGTAATTGTAATATGGGCTGCCATCTCAACCATAATGTTGAAATTCATACAGGTAATGCCATTCATAAGGAAATTCAAAAGACAAACACCAGGAAGGAAAAAAAAATTATATAATAATAAATACAACTGTTTGGGCCTAAAGATATGGACCACTGAACCTTGAATGTCTGGAAAGATACCTTAAAAACCTCCTATTGCTCTAATGGTCAGAGTTTAATTTCAAATGAACCAAAAACTCAAACCTTTAACAACTTGACAGCATCAGTATCTGCGTTAAAATCCTTTAAATGTATTTCAGCATTGGCTTTGGAGAAAATTCTGCATAAGTTGCTCCCTCAACAATGGCAGTTTTCCTGAGAAATGTAATTGGCAGCCAATGCATAAGGGGGCATAGGGATACAGTCCCATTGTATATATATATATAAGGATATATATATGTATGTGTGTAAGAAATATGTATTATATTATTTATTCTGATCTATCTAACTGTCTATTTATCTACCTCTGAAGAAGTTATATCTCGTTGTCTTCATTTTACAAGTAGTTCATTTCATGCTGAGCTCCAGATTTCCAAAGGAACAGAAATACTATTAATCAGGATATCCTACAACAGATCACCTTCAGGTGTTAAATGAACTGTTGGGAGGAAAAAAAGAAAAGAATATAAACTACCATTGCTTAAATGTTTATTGATCATGCAGAAACTTTCCACTTTGCCTAGAAAATATCTAATAAATACAGCTCCAAGACAGCTGAAAAACAGTGATTAATGTTAACATTAGCTCTCCTATTTCACCAAATTGAAATCTATATAAATGGGTCCAAAGCAGAAAGCAAGGTTGTGTGACTATTGCTAAGGGTTCTAGCATAAATATTGCAGAATACAGAAATATGAGGAATAGAATAACTGTTCATAGAAACAAAGAATCATTGAAGTTGGAAAACACCTCCAAGATCATTGAGTCCAACTATTACTCCTACATGCATTTCTACAAACTTTGTGTACTTTGGTAATGAATTGAAAACTCTAAGCGAGCTAACATCTGTGACCCTGAGAATTCCCTATAAAATCAGAATTCCTCATAAAGGGTTATGTGATGAAACTGCAAAACTGCAGAGCAAAATAGACATCTGCCACACTTTCTTACTGTACTTACCAGATCAGTGCAAGTAGTATACACTTGTGACACACATATATTAACTAGGTTAAATCTTAGGACTGGATTTCATTTTTTTCTCTTTCTCCAACACGGTTATCAGGGCTATTATGGACAGTTAGATGTGGTCATAAATGTCTTAGTGAACAGCAATGTTAATTTTGTTTCCAGATATTTTATAGTCAAAGAGACGTTAGTAGACTAAATGGCAATGGAATGACAAGGAGCCCTGGGAAAATTAATTTGAAAGCAAAGGTGGTCAATCTTGTTTCAAGAGAAGAATAAAAATAACATAAAAGCAGCTACAGATTGAAATCTACAGCTAAGACTTCTCTTTAATTGCCAGAAAATGTAGATAACTTTTTTTCCCTTGTGGGACCTTTGTTCCTTCCATCTGCACATCTTCCTGGCAAAATCTTTTCCCTAGAGACAATGGTATTCTATGCAGCCCTCAATAAAAAATGAAGGAAAATATGAAAAGTCTGAATTTATAGTATTTTCTTCCCCAAAAGGACATAAAAACAGATATTCAAAAGAATATTTTCTCTGGCTAAAATGCATCTTACATGTTTTTGGGACTCTTCTCTTAGATTTTGCTTGGTTTCAGCTGTCAAAAATACCTATCATGGGCAGCTTTTCATATGACCTGCTATTGCTGCACCCTGGCTCTCTATATAAGTATATGTGACACTTATAAATGAAAATCAGACAACAGCATTCCTCAAAATTATGTTCACTGGGATCTTGCATTTGTGTGGCCAGAACAAAACACTCATTTATTTTGTAATGTTAATTTTTTTCAGTCTTGTTGTAGACAGACAGAGCAGAGAGAAAATACAAAGTGGTATTTGTGTTACCCAAAGGGTAAAGCTGCTTAAATAATGATATAGCCAGATTCAAACTCTTTCTGGTTTGTTTCAAGCTATGGTCATAAGAAATGGTATTAGAAGGGGATTTTTCTTCAGTGTTTGAAAATGAAATGCCCACATACTAAAAATTATAAGATTTTACTATGTAAAATATATATACTTGGTTTTTTCCTTCTTGGATGTCAGATAATTTTTGAAGGTCTTCAATTAAATCATGGCCTAGGTAAAAATAAACAAACAAAAAACTGTAATTGTGATTACCAACGAACCAATAATTCATCACTAATGAACTGGCAACTCTGATGAATAGCTGATCAGAGAAAATGTGTTTCTGCTATAAGGAACAAAAAACTATTACATCAGCTATATTTGTTAAATGTAAATGACTGAGAAAGAAAAACAAAACTATTTTCAATAGGCTCCCTGGAAAACAACCCTCAAAACCAAAGAATTTTGGTACATATAATAATGACAGCTGCAAATATTAGTATGAAAAGTTAGAAAGAGCAATTATTGATGTCACCTTATATCCCCAGTATTTTCTAATTTGAGTAGAGGACAGCTTCTGTAATAAATATGTCTACTAAGATGCCTATCTAGTTTCACCTTTTGTTGTATTTTTCAAGGGACTGGTAATTGTATAGAATCACAGAATCACAGAATCTGCTGGGTTGGAAGGGACCCATCGGGTTCATCAAGTCCAACTCCTGACCCTTCACAGGACATCCCAAGAATCACACCATGGGCCTGAGAGCACTGTCCAAATGTCTTCTGAACTCTCGCAGGCTGATGCTGTGACTGCTGCCCTGGGGAGCTGTTCCAGTGCCCAGCCACCACACGGATGAAAAACCTTTCCCTGATATTCAGCCTAAACCTCCCCTGATGCAGTTTCATAAAATTCCCTCAAGATCTGTCCTTTGTCACAAGCAAAGAGATTGGTCCCCATTCCTCCACTTCCCCTAATGAAGATGTTGAAGATTACAGTGAGTCTCCCCTCAGTCTCCTTTTCTCTAGGCTGAACAGAGCAAGTGACCTCAGCCACTCCACATACAGCTTCCCCTCAAGGCACCTCACCATCCTCATTGCCCTCCTTTGGATATTCTCTAACAGTTTCTTGTTCTTCTCATATTACTGGTAGTACCCAAACCCATTCTACTCATATTTGGTAGTACCCAAACCAGCCCCCAGCACTGGAGGTGAGGCTGCCCCAGCCCAGAGCAGAGCAGGACAATCCCCTCCCTTGCCCCGCTGGTGATGCTGTGCCTGATGCCCCCCAGGACAGGGTTGTCCCTCCTGGCTGCCAGGGCACTGCTGGCTCATGTTCAGCTTTCCACTGACCAGGACCCTCAGGTCCCTTTCCACATCGCTAATCTCTAGCCTCTCGTTCCCCAGTGTGTTTGTACATCCAGGACTGACCCAGATGCAGCATCTTTCCCTTGTTAAATTTATCACCTTGTTGGTGATTACCTTTGTCAAGGTCTCTCTGTAGGGCCTCTCAACAGCTATTCCTAATTTAGTGCTGGAAACATTATTTAGTATCCCTTCAAGTCCTGCATTCAGGTTGTTAATGAAGATGTTGAAGAGTAGAGGGGCAAAGATGGAGCCCTGTGGAACCCCGCTAGTGACAGTGGGGTCCCCAGTCTGATGTCACCACATCCACTGTAACCCCTTGTGCCTGACCCACGAGCCACTTGCTCACCCATCACATGATGTGTGTATCCAGCTGTGGGCTGCACATTTTGTCCAGAAGGATCCTGTGAGATGAGAGATGGTATCAAAAGCTTTTCTGTAGCCTAAAAAGATTACACTAACTGCTTTTCCTAGATCAATCAGGTGGCTTCCTCTGTTGTAGAAAGAAATCAGATTTGACAAGCAGGATGTTCCCCTCATCAAACTGTGCTGGCTCAAACTACGACCAATGACATCATTGTTCTCCAGGTATTTTTCAATACTACCCAGAATAATCTTGTCCATGATTTTACCTGGCACTGATATAAGAATTACAGGCCTGTAGTTTCTGGAGTCCTTCTTACCCTTCTTAAAAATCAGGACAAAGTTTGGCAGTTTCCAGTCAGCTAGGATTGCTCCAGTTTCCCAAGACAGCTGAAAAATCATCAGTTGAAGTTTTGCAAAGATATCAGCCAGCTCCTTGAAGATTCTTGGATGAATCCCATCAAGCCCCATAGAGTTGTAGAGACCAACAAATACAAAGCACAGATTGACCTTACCTTATTATTATGGTCTCTTCAGTGTGCCAAGAAGTAAAATAATTTATGCATCTGAAGCTCATGGTGAAGTTAATAAAGCTCCCAGAAGTTACTGAAGTTTCTTTAAACAGAGCAAATATTTTTTTCCAGAATTGTTACTGCCTGCCATTTTCCCCAATGTCATGTCACCTTGGGGACTGTGGTTAATTGAGAAAAAGCCCAGGTGCTCCATAGCTCCATAGCTCCATAGCTCCATACCTTACCCTGCAGTGAGGTATGCTGGCTTCATACAATGTGCTCTAGTCATCTACAAAAGAAAATCTCTGAAGATGAAAAGAAATATATCCTCCTGTACACCACTACCTGTACACCATGTAATGGTTTCAGTGGCTGAAAAAATGCCAGCATAATGAAACATAGTTCTGGAAGCTTTGCAGTATGTTGGCTTAAGTTTGTCTTTCACCTATGTACTGTAGATATGCAAATGCATGCACAGTATAATTTCAGTTCTCCTATTTATGAATCTGAAGTACAATATTGAGTCTGTCCAATTCTGGTGCCCCTACAGTACTGGCATTGTTTAAACACAGCCCTTTGCAGCTGCTTGCTCACTCTCTCACCAGTGGGACTGGGGAGAGAATCAGAAGGGCAAAAGTTACAAAACTCATGGATTAAGACAGAGTTTAATAGGGGAAGCAAAAACTGTGCACAGAAGTAAAGCAAAGCAAGGAATTAATTCACTTTTTCCTGTGGGAAGGCAGGTGTTCAGTCACCTTCAGGAGCCTAGGCCCCCATCATGCATAGTGGTTAATTGGTATACAAACACTATGACTCCAAATCTTCCCCCTCCCCTTTGTGTTTCTTTCCCCATTTTATACAGTGAGCATGATGTCATATGGTATGCAATATCCCTTTGGTCAGCTGGGGTCACCTGTCCCTGCTGTCTCTCCTCCCAGTCTCCCAAGCATCCTCAGCTTCCTGGAGTACAAAAAGCAGAAAAGACCTCGGCTCAGTGTAAACCCTGCTCAACAATAACAAAAACATCTGTGTATTATCTACCTTGTATCCAGCATAAATCAAAAACTCCATATCAGCCACTATGAAGAAAAACAACCCAACCCCAGCCAAAACCAACACAAGTACCTAGCACAAGACATCATCAAAGAACATCTCTTGTTTTGATTGAATATTCCACTTAGGCCTGCTGTACATCCTTTCTGCTTTGTTTATATCTTCAGTGATGCATGCTGAACTGGAAAGCATCAACAGCAAAAATACAGAACATGTAAGAGGTCAAGCGTATTGTTGGAGATCATCAGTGTTTGCAGACTTATTATCATGGAAAACTATGTAATGAGACAAAATGCTAATCTGTGATGAACGTGCTGACAGATAAATCTCTAAATTTTCCCATGAAAAAAGAACAAGTAGTAAAAACTTTAGACAAATACAAAAAAACAAAAAAAGTGTGCAGAAATCACTGCAGTTGAAGAAATCGATACAATATCTTGTTGTATCCCAAACTATATTAAACCAGTATCTCTCAAGCACTTGCTAACCTGTGTCTGATTTCATAGATGGTGGTTTTACCATGTAAATATTTCTACATCATAAACTATCTTCATTCTCAATAATAAAATAAATTCAGTGCTAAAAATCCTTGTATTAGACCATAATAGCCTAGAATACTGGTATTGAGTTAGTGGGCTTAGATTGCAAAGTTCTGTGGATGAAAAAATATTTCAGATGAATAGAAAATTTTTCACAGATTTTTTTTTTTTTTTAACCCATAAATCTTTATACACATTAATGTTTCTACAAGGAAAATCCATAAGATAAAATGGAGAGAAACATCTATGTAAAGCTATATAAATTTCATTCCATTTGTCAGCAAAGAATCAAAATTTCTTCAACTTTGTTCATCATGGAGAAATTTTAGAGTTTATTCAGGTTTTGCTGCTACCCAGACATTTGTTTCTATGTCTGCACTTCCACCACTGGCTCACATAAAGGCAAAGCATTTCATCCACATCAGTGCTCTTGCAGCACAATAATTGCTGCGTCCTAGATTCTGGTTCTGCTACTTTCAATGGATTTTTTTTTTTTTTTTTTTTTTAAGATTCTTAGAAGTAAAGCTCTTTTGTAACAGATGTAAAACTTCATTTTTTGCCTTTAGTTTTCCGGCTGTGTCAGTTGAATATTTTAATCAGCCCAAACTAGAAAAAGGACTTGGACACATTGTAGTTTTTATCCTTTTAAAGTCACTTTTATCCTGATCTCTGTGACTAGTTTTGTGCCATATAGCAGTGAACATTATGAAGATTAATTTTATAAGTAACTATAATTTTAACTATAGTCATTAATATTTCACTTACTGGTGCATAGGAAAAGAGTTTTAGAAAACATTTCTGGACATTAATATTAAAAAAAGAGTATTTATTAATGGATATTCTTTTGGAAATTAGAAAGATTCACATTAGAATTTTGTACTTTCAAACTGCTGAATAAAGTATGAGGTCACCATGCGGAGACCTTTTTCAATAAATCTATTCATTAGAGGATTAGATGCTTCCCACATGTCTTTACCTGGGTTCACCCTAAAGTCTTTCACTCACCAGCTGTCAGGAGGAGGATGATTATTGTGCCCTTTGCTGCAGCACAGAGAGCCAAGCCACCCAGGGCAGCTGCCTGACTTCTACCACTGGTGCCTCTCCTGCTTCATACTCTTCAAGTCTGAAAAAACCATTCTATGGTTTTCCACAAGTTCATGGTTACTCAAAAGTTTTCTGAAGTCATGGCATTTCAGCTCCTCTACCTTGCTTTAAAATCAAAGGCTACTTTACTATTTTGTGAGCCCCAGTCAACTCTTTCAGTTCTGTTTTCAGCTTATTGCAATTACAAAATACCCTGCTGTGTGCAAGCACAGACTACACTGATTTTTTGAGACAGACAATCTCAAGTGACAAAAACAGAAGTTTCCTCAACTTACTCCTTTATTTCCTTCTGAGTCTTTCCCCTTTCTCAGACACTGGAGACATTCCCTTCACTGACTGATACTAGCTTCCGACACATCTTGAAAAGTTTGCCTCTCTATTCCAGATCTTCAATAATTAGGGAAACTGGAAACCTCTGGCAAATACTACCATATAAAAAATACTCATAAAATTCAGGCTTCTCTATAGTCACAGTGATGGGGAAACCAACTATGTCACATACACTTCATTTGCAGGCTGCAAAAACTCCTTTCTATGTGGAAAAGTTTAGATTTTCCTCTCCTGCAAACTGAGGAGCCTGTAACTTAATCTGCTCAGGAGACATAAATGTGCCAAAGAGCTGGAAAAGAAGGGGGGAAAAGTGGAAATGGAAAAGTTAGGATTGATTTATTTCACACACATCCCTACTGTTTGACTGCTCTTTTGAGAAATTTGGCATCAAAACTGTTCTGCTTTCCTCTTATCTGCAAATCTCTTTGACAAACCAGTCAGACAGACACTGTGAAACTCAGGATGGATAAGCTTCTTCATCAGTGGCATTTCTGGTATTTTAGTGTTTACATAGAGAGTGGAGTTTTAGTCCATGTGATTCAATGGAAAAGAGTAATGAGGCTGTATGCCTTTCAGACTTTCAGTTTCCCACAGTGAACTCTGTTAGTTATCCAAAAACAAAGTATAAAGAAAGAAACAGCACATTTATCCTGGTGACAGAAGGGGTTTTTTTTCCTGTTGCATTGTTAAGCTATGAGGCTGGTGCACCACAGAACATCTAAACACAGCAATGCTTTGAAGGAATCCTTAAAGAGACATTTGGTGAAGATTTACCTTCTTAGCACTTGCTTAGTCCTTTTGAATATCATTTCCATTGCCACATGTTTTGTGGAATACTGTGTGTCTGTGGGACTACCGACAAAGGAGAAACAGGGAGAGATAAATTTGCAAGTGCACATGAGAGCTCCTAAAAGTCACTGTTTTTGGAACACTTCATGTGGTAGATGGGCTTCATGGGGCTGCAAAGGGAATCTTCTCAGGCATGGTGCAAAGGTGTATCTGGAAGAACAGCTTTTTTATGTTTTTTAAAGCAGTTTCAAAATGAAAGGTAATTTTAGCTGCTCTACTTTTTCAGTCCAAATATTACTGAGTAAATAAAGTTTATGCCTGATGGATGCTTAAGTACTTAAAGATGTATCTCAGTGGATAGCAACTTTTTAAAAAATGTGCAGTCTAACTTCACAAAGGTGTTCAAGATGAACTGGTTCTTGATGCATTCTTTGATTCCACTGAAATATCTAAGAATTGCATATCAAGATGGTTCCCAAACTCTGACTATGGGCCAATAAAAATCTTCAAAAACTTAAATCCATTTTAAACATGTAAACAAATGCATTTGTCTAAAATTTCTTTTCCTTTCTTTCATATTAGTAAAGGTATCAACCATGTGTTGATGTACTAATAAGCCAGGAGAAATCCATTTGCATTCCCTGTTTAATAACATGAGCATCTTCTAAGAGAACCAAATATATATATACAAATGTCCCATAAGTCTTTGACATTGGCTCTTGACATCAGCATGACCAAATCTGAATGAATCCAGAGAAAAAGGTTGAAAAATTTTACTATTAATAGTAAATATTGTATGAAGGATGAAGTCTTAGTTTGAATTGTAAAAGGGAAACTAAAAACTTGTCATTTTTATGTTCAGATCCATATGTATGATAATGAATTCTGAAAAAATTAACTATTTTAATAGGACCCTATATGATTTTTTTCCTGATTATATATTTGATTCTGAAAGAAATATTACAGATATTCTTGTCTAGAAGTTTCCTGAGCTGGTATGGAATGGTAGCATTTTCAAGACCAAGAACACAGAAGTTCAAGATTACTGAGGAAACAAATGGAATTCCAGAAAATTTTAAAGATAGTTGTTTTTTCTGGGGTTAAAAGATAAAGGGTAGCTTGCATTCTGCAAGCAGTGTATGTATTAAAAGAGATAAAACACGCTATGCATATAAGGTAAGGATTCTTGTGAGGACCAGAAAGCAATAAAACTGTGTCTGAAACACAGTTATTTCTTTCTAGCATTAGTAGTAAGGGCAGTCATTATTTTCCAATTGATTTTTTTCTTCTACCAGTTCCCTCACTGTTGTATTCTTTATCCCCAACCCCTACATCAGAGTAAATTTTATAATATCTAAACCAGCATGTGCGGACTATGTTATCAAGTTCAAGGTGTTTTTTAATAAGCACTCTGTTGATCAATGATTTCAAAACCTTACTCTGTCTGATACTCCTTAATAATTTGTGCCTGTTCAGATGACAGAAAACTTGTAAAGTGCTGTACCAAGCTTTGTTACCTCAGAGCTGCAGTAACTTATATTACTTGATATCCTGCAGAAAATGTATGTAACTGCTAACAGGGTCTCCTATGCTAAAGGCAGAGACCCATTTTAGTTTGAGAAAAATGGAAGCAACATTTGACAAATACCAAAGGTCACTGGTTACAGAAGTGAAAATCAGAAAGGGATGCAACTTTCTGCTTACAAATCTGAATTCATAAAATCTGTATTGTTATAAGAGCAAACAGACATTTTTCAGGAAAAAACCAGCTCAGTAGTGTTTCCTGGAGACTGAAATTACATTTACAAGGAGGATCCTTGAGTTAAAATAGGATTGTTTGTCACAGATGAAACATATTTTGTGTTTTCTTTGAAACGTATTTTGTGTTTTCTTTTTAAAACACCTATCATTTGACCCAACTGCTTTGCTGAAGAACAGGGCAAGGTGTTCCTATTCATTCTGTAGGGGAGAATTGTGAGACCCCTCACATTCATACTGCCATTGACTCATTTAATTTCTGAGTTTAGTGATCCAGAACCCATGATTTAAGAAACTGCAGACAGCAGAAACTGATAAAAAATAGGTTGAATAAAAGCTTGGTGAATAGAAAACCAACCCTGGCTTGCCTTGAGATGGCTGAATAACTCTTACTTTGAAAGTCTTTCATCATGTTATTACATAATTGCTTCATGTACAGTGGTAGAGATACACATAGGGAGAAGAGACCTGTGGCTGTTGTCACCATCTAGGGAATCTTGTTAATCTTGCATTTTTTGTGTGTTTCTAGATTTTGACTCAAGGATATACTGTGACTAGAATTTCTAGCCTTGTAAAATTCTTTGAATAAGTAGCAATATATTATGCCTTAGTTGTTATGCTTGTACAATAGACTTAGCCTTGCGTAGCCTTAGAAACCCATATTTTATTTCTCTTTTCACAGGGCTGAACAAAGAAACATGATTTTACAGATGACAGAGGTGACATATGGGGCTTTGAATATTCAGCCTTCCAGAGGATGATCAAAACATTTTGAGTTTTGGAATGAATTATAAAAAATAAACCATAAAAAAGAAGCATTCCATGTGCTCTTAAAGTAAAGATCATTGATAAGAGCAAATGCATTCCTGTTTGAAACAGGAAAAAACTTACTCAGGTTTACTATTGCTCTTAGTTCACACAAATTTTCTGTTACAGTTTATTGGTCTAGTCAATCTTATTTTAATTAAATACTTGCTGCCCCAGGCTTAGGCTAATCCCTGAGAATTACAGACACAAACAGATATATAAACAAGGAGAGAGAAAGTAGTTACTCATAGCTACCCATGGAGAACAGATCTGGGCTCTTTCAGGTTATCACACATGTTTCAAAAGTGAGGATTAACACACAGGTGGGTACTCAAGATTTTGTTTCAAAGTAATCCCAAAGCATGCATGTCCACAGTTTCTCTCTGTTACGGATCTAATAGCTACAGTGAACCAATGCAAGGGAGTGAGGGTGTGTGAGAGGCCGTAGGAGAATGAAGGGAGGAAAGGAAGAAAGCGTAAAGAAGAGCAGCACAGTCATGTTCTGACTGCTGTATTCTTCCCATTAAATATTCCCTAGCATTCTTCCTCAGAGTATAAATCATTCTGTTTCTGTTCAGGGCTGCTGTGTTCTGCATTAAGGCAGGTCACAAACAAGGACCACTCCCATGGTACATTCAATGAATTTTTGAATGACAATGATTTCAGATTTGCTCTGCTTCTTGCAGATTCAGCAAATAAAACATCTTTATTTACTAGAGAGATGCAAAGTGAAATGTGCTCAGTTACCACTGGACTTAAAAAATCCTCATGCTTCCTAGGTGTGTACTGTGGGGAACATAAAGGAAATTGAACCACAGAAAAGACTGTAATTTTGACTTCATCAGGGATTCTCATGGTTACAGAGAGGGGTTAATCTGCACAAATCATTTCAACCCAGAAATGAAGGGAGGAGGACTTAACTCATACTATTTAATGATAACAAGATCACTACTTAGGATAAGATTTTGCTCTTAGTTTTGAACTACCATAAAGTGAAACCATCATGCATATTTGTAAAGATCATCTACAAACTACTCCTGCTGTTGCCAGCAGAATGTAGATGGAGGAAAAAACTGTTTATGACAGTGTGGCTGCTTTCATTCTTCTCTTCTCTTCTAAAATCTATTGTTTGAAAGAGTATTGTACACAGATAACTGATAAATGGTACAAGAGATGGAGTTGCATTTGCTCATTTATTAAATGGCTATCAAGGGAAAGCATTCAAAGCAGTAAACAACTTTTGATTCTCCAGAGTTAAGATGAACATCGTCTATAAGATGTCCTCTAAAAATTTCTTTATCTAATCCTAACTACATGGAATAAGCTTGGAACAAACTGGCAACAAAATTTTTATTGTCCCTTGCCAATGCATTGTCAGGAAACAAAAACAGTTGTCTCTATGAAAGCCAAAGGAAATGATAAAATGAATAATTATTTATATATTGTTTATCATCTTGCCTTGCACAAGATTTTTCTTTTAATGGACAGAAAGACAAAATTATAATTACACAAAACCAATTGAAAGACACAGAGGAAAAAATAAATTTTGAAATGGGAGACAGAACTGCATTAAGTACCTTCATGTGTACACTCCAATCTAAACTAAACCTGCTTAAAATCATGACTTTCATAAGATTGGAATCCCCTGGCTGGAATCAAGGAATGCAATGCATCTGGTTTGTTTAGCTCCTTTACCAGCCATGAGGATGCCAAGTTTTGATAATTATACTTTGTTAAGTGGAGGAAAGGCCTCTCTAATGCTCCCTGATAAACAGCTGTGATAGCAGCCTCAAGAGACCAGTTACCTGTCAGTCCTTCCTTTCTGCTATATTCTTGTTTGTACATAAAGATTTGGTCTACTGACTTGAATAATTGTGCCTTCAATTGCATGTATCAGAGCAATTTACAAACAAACATTCATTAATAAGAACAAATGAGTAGGGGATAGACTATTTTAGTTTATTTTTTTTAACATCTTTATTACTGATTTGGAATACTAAGCCAACACCAAGTCACTGACAAACAGAAATACAGTATGAATTCCTTATACATTATTTATTCCTTCACTTCCCACCATATAATAAAAATTATCCCTGGACTTATGACCAACACATTTTACCAGGCATTCAATAATTCTTACATGTTTTGAAAATTTTACTGTCTTTAAATCCAAACTGCTAAAAAAGAAAAGTCTTATAATACAAAAATAAAAGGAAGGATTTAGGAACACAAACTTAGTAAACTCTTTATAAAGGAAAAGAGAAAATTATTTTTTTAATATATGCTTTGACTATGGAATATTGTCTTTTAGAACATTTTTATCTCTTTTAATTGAGTAATTTAGAAAGACTTGAAAAGATTTTTTTTTAAAAAAAAAAGTTCTATGTAAAACTGGTTTATTGAGATTAGTTGTGCAAAAGTTTTGCACTTATGCAAAATCTCCATGGCAGCAGTAGTTAAAGAAAGCTATTAGAAAGTAGCATTTTTGTCTTCCTGATACTCAAGGGAAATACTTTGTGATCTCTAGGCTCTCTACTGATAAACAGGAAACTTCTAACAGGTAATGTTAGCAGCAGCTATTCTTGAAACAACAATGAAGGGTTGTTTAACATCAGAAATGTTTTAATTGTGAAGCAAAGACTGATCCTGGAAGCCTGGAAGCCTCCAGGAAGCCCAGAGGAAGCCACTCGGGAGCCTCAAGCTGTTTAAAAGGTTAAAGCATAATAATAAAATACCCATTGCTGAGGAAATGAATAACAGTTTGGGAATGGGAAAAACCCTGGGATACAATGCTGCTGCTCCTACAGAAATAACGTTTTCCAAAGTTTAGAACAGCTTTTCCATACTTCACCTACACTATCTCAGCTTTGTGGAACAGAGGAATAAAAGCTTGAACGACTGGAGAGCTAATTCTTAAATTCTCTCGAGGTCAGGAGAGTAAAGGTTAAGTAAAAATCTTAGAACCTATAGGAATTTCATACAGTTTGTACAATCTCTTCTTCTGGAATGAAAATAGGCCAAGAAGTGAAGCACCCAGTGTCTGTGTTGTACTCTCAGTCTCAGCTTGTAGACCTCAGAAACTGTGTTGTGTGTGCCAAAAATGTGCAGGACTCTTGGCCTGCAGTTTTTTTGCCTCCTGAATTAGCCCACACCAAAAATAAAGAAATCTCAGCCACAAGCACTACAATAGGCTGAGCTCTGAAGCATGACCTGAAACTTTCCCAGTCCACAAAGGAGAAATTAAGTTCTGAGCAACAGTGCGACACTGGCAGTTTTGCACTACACTCATCATTTCTGTCCGAATTACAGTGTATCTTCTGAAAAGACACCTTGTATGGATTTAGGAGTTACAGGTGGCACAGAAATCATTCCACTGTTAATACAGTGCTTTGTTTTTAGTTGGCATTCACCTCCATCACCTTCCTTCTCTTGATCTTTTTACGCTTTCTTTTCTACTAAAATCCATAAACCTTTCCTGTGTAGATACTTCAAAAATGAGATCAAGTCACAGGCTAACTGCCTGTTAGGTTATTTGATGGATTGATACCTTAAATCTTCCATATGAGAAGGAACTTAAATCTTACCCTTCATAGTCTATTATTCAGATTTCAGACCATTTCACTAGACCTTTTCCAATTTTATATATTGCTTTTAAATATGTATTTCAGACATAGTAATAGCCTCATGATGTTATAAAGTGTAAGATTTTCCTCCTTCTCCTAATATTCTTCATGTGCCCTGTTCTCAGGCTGTATTTGGGAGATTTTTCTCTAGCTTCTTCTTAAATCAAAGGTCACCTTTTTAAATAAAGGTTAAAATTTTAGGAAAGCATGCCATCCTTGGATTAAATTTTTCCATGTATCTTTTCAACAGCGTTTGTCCATTCAATAGAGGCTACACTAATTGTATGGTATGTTTTTAAAATCAGAATACGGGACCTGAGCCAAAAATGTTCTTGGCCTGATTCTCTGAACAGTGAAGATATCATCCTACTCTGCAGCACTGTTTAAAGTATTAAAAAATATGGTCCCTCAGTCGATGGAGAACCAGAGTTTTACTCTGCAGCACTTTGAAACAGGATATAAATATTTTTTCAAACATTGCTGTTCAAACAAATGTGGAAAACAAAATGCTGCATGTCAGTAAGCATACCTGGCGCAATCTTTCCCTTAAACATCTCTTTTCTCTGAAGGCCAAGAGAAACACAGGGCTTTAGAGAACAAAACTCTGAAACTTTACACACTGCACTTAGTTGAAACAGTGTGGAAAACAGATTGCGCTTCCCTCTCTGTTGAAAATGAAAGAAGAAAACTGATTGCATTTTGCCACATGGGTAGGAAGGGTAGAGGTAAAAGAATGTGACAGTGGTTGTGTCTGCCTGCTGGAGAGAAGCTTCTTGCTGTATATATTACATAGTGCAAGAGGTAGCGCCCCACTGTACACCCATAACTATACTGAACCAAACACAGGTGGTTTTTTGAGGCCATGAGGAAAAAAAAAAAAAAAAAAAGTGAGGTGAATTTTACCTTATAGTGGTTCACAGCTGTGGACTCCTCTATCACCAAATTTAAGCTCTGGAGATGGAACCACTTCTCCAAAGTCTGAAAAAAATTTTAAGACAGATCTGGTTTCACAAGCATTCAAGCTTCTGTACCGTCCTTTGAGAGCTGTGAGACTGTAAATTACCCAGATTAAAACCCTTGGGATAAGACCATTGCTCTGGCATATTTGAAAAAGCACCTAACACATTTTGGCAAACAATCATTATATTTGGGTTTTCTGGTGAACACCTAAAAATCTATGACAGTACAGCATGCATACCTTTTCTCAAGAACAGTGAATAATTCAACAAAATCACAGAAAAATAGGTCTGAATCTTTCCCTGCAGAATTCCTGAACCAGTCTCTACATCCCTTGAGATTTTATGTATGGTGATTTGATTTCCCCTACTCTGTCTCATTACAGAATCAAACCCACCAAACTATGATGTATACTTTTTGGTATACATAATATAATGGTTTTGTTCTGTGAATTCTTGCTGCAAAAACAGCAGGGCTTCATTTACCTGTTTTCTAAAGTAGGGTTCAAAGTCACCTTGTTCCCAGCTATGATCTAGATTGCAGCCCAAAGCAGCAGGGCCTGGCAAATGAGCCAGAAAAGACTCCAGGCACCTGTCATGATGTTGCTTCTTCTATACAAGGTTTTGCAGGACTGGTGAATTTTGCAACACTCTGCTTCCAGACTATCTTAGGAATGGAAATTTCCATATAGCTCTCAAAAAAAGAGGACATGTAATGATTGGATAATAAGTATACAGCAATTTGCTGCTGCACAAGGAAGAACCCAGCCTTTTCCACTAAACATGAAGGTGTGGAATGCCTTCAGTACCTGTAGGTACTGTGTATGTACCAAACATATATTGACATCTAACTGCCTAGGAATAATGTCTTTAGAGAAAAGAAGTCTCCACTTTCCTGAAGTCCTTTTCGATGAATGATAGGTCTTTGTCAATATCCATGACACCTTGGATCAAACTCTATGATAGGAGGCTATGAAAGGTTGCAGAGTAACTATTTTCAGATATATCATTTTAACCTTCCAAGGTTTTCTGTTTTGGGTTTTTTGTGACTTTTTTTAGCTGTGGGTTTTTGTTTTGTTTTGTTTTGTTTTTCTTAGAAGGAGGAAAAAAATCCCAAACTAAACCCCCTCATCCAATAAATCTAAACTTCGAAACTTAAAAGCATCATCCCATTTTTTCTTTTGTTATAGAAACCATTTGGTATGTTCTAAGCATTGAAAACCTTAGCGAGTATATTTCTGTCCTATTTGTATTACAGTGTCAAGTACAATATTATTTCCTTTTCAGCTCATAAAGGCCATGTCATCAGTGGTCCTTCATAACAAGAAAGTGAAATCCAGACCTATGCTTCATAAAACTTACGCCTTCGTTCTTTCCACACAAAGCTGTCTTAAACATTTTCTCATTCCTTAAGAAACAAGTCTTTTCAGTTACTATTCATGTATTAATTCTTTCCAAGAACTGTTATTAAACTCCTTTTGATACTTACTCAGAACAATTCAGAGCGATGATTTTGTTTTGTCACAGCCTTATTTGTCAACAGCATTGTGATTAAAGAGCAAATATTTTGAAGCAGCCTTGGAATTAGTCTTCCTATGGGCAAATTAAATCTAACAATACTTTTCTTTATGCAATTGAACACAGATTTTACATCATTGGAACAATTCTCTATAATCAGGTTGAATCTTCATTCTTGCATTTTAAAGGACATCTTTCTCAATTATCTCAATTATTTCATTATGTAGTTTTTATGAAATAATATTTTCCTTTATTTCCAATGCCTTCAATTTCTGCAAGCGTTACTGTGGAGGTTTCACATTGTTTTGACATTGGTTTCATTTGATTGACATCAAAGAAGTAAAAAAACACAGAAGTGATTTGTTCAAGAGAAGCTGCTGGGAACTACCTCTGTGCATGGGAAAGGCCAATAGATGGCCAATTCTGAGAACTGACAACACTTTACACCATTTAGAAATCAGATCTGCCTCTGTGAGATCCACATTTTTAAAACACCAAGCCCAGGAATCTCTTTTCTCTTTGTTTCCAGCCTCAGAAGGTATCAGAGCTCAGGTGAGGCCGGCCCCGCTCCCCCGCAGCCTGTGCGGCCTGGAGGAGGCCGGGCCGGGCCCCAGCGGCTCCTGGGCGGGGTATGGAGGCTGTGGGGAGCCTGGGGCCAGGCTCCTGGGCCAGGCCGCAGCTGCTGACATCTTGCCAGCACTAAACTTCCACCCCACCCTCGGCCCACACTGATGGCTCCGGCATCCAGCGGCTGGGCTGAGAGAGGCACCCAGTGCCGCCTGAAATCCAACACCGGGACTGCCATGGCCACTGGGAGAGATTTAATCCTTTCATTTCACAAATGAAACCTGCAAACCTCTATCCTCTCTCCAGGGAGAGGAAAAGACAGAGTGACAACATGTAGAAAGACAACATGAAAACATCAAGGTCAGTAAAGAAAGAGTTACGCTTCAGATGGAAGGAGAATGAGGAGATGCCAAATGCAGCTAAAATATTCTTTTGATAGGGCCATGGAGATGGACAATGAAATATCTCCTTTAATTAATGAGAAAGTGTGGCGGGATGAAGTACTCAAGCTGCAGATCTGAGCAGAGGCACCCACTGATCTAATGGCTCCCTAGGAGGAAATAAGAAATGGAGCAGCTGTGATCCCATGAGAAGTTTGAACAGGGAGAGAAATGAGAGTGATGAAGATCCTTTGTCCCCAGGGACAGAAGAAGAAAACCTCTGTTTCCAGAGATGATCAGAGATGAAGAGAACCTTTGCTTTTAAATAACTCATCCTTAAAATAATACCCCATGAGTTCATGGCCCATGAACACACCTCTAGGAGGGCTGGGAAAATGGGAGGAATTTCATGATACAGAACTTTTTTGCCTGGGCGGCTGCTATTTGTGGAACGAAAAAGCCACAAGAAAACTGTTTCTTGTGGAGAAGTCTCCATGGCATGGCAAGAGAAAACTCCTCTCCCTACAAGGACTGATGAAAAGACTATTGTATAGTTGGTACTGTTTTAACATCCCAGGTTTTGTCTTTATGTTGTCAGTTGGGAAAGGAAAAATTTGGGCAGGGGGAGGAAAGGTTTTATTCTGATGTTTCTTATTAGTCCTGTAAATAAAGTTTCTTTATACCTTTTAAGTTTTAAGCTTGTTTTGCCCTTCTCCTAATCCGTATCTCACAGCAAGAAATGAGTAAGTGCATTGGTGATTTTAGCCAGCACTAAACCCACCACATTGTTTGGTGCACTGGCTGGGAAACTCAAATTGATGAATATAAGCCACTACACTTACTTAGGACCAGGACTTAATATGATGTAGTGGTTAGGGTCCAGGCATAACAAACATACATTTCCTCTTAGTCGTAACTTCAGCCTTTTGTACTTTGGTCCTGCATTTATATTAGAACAGTAATAATGGCAAGTTAATTACATTTGAAATTCTGAAGGTTGCATATACAAAAAATAATAAGTACATATATGTTCCAAAGAAAAAGGCATTGAGAGAAATATACATCTAAGTTCCAAACTAATTTTACTAATCTGAACTCTTGTTTTACCAACTACCTCAGGAAGGAAATTGGGGAAAAAGAAGTTACCAAACAGCACATATACAGATTACACTAGGAGTAAAGTAAAAATATTAATAAAAAATAATGCTTTACATGGCAAAATAATTGGTAACAGACAGCAGTGGATGCCAAAGAGATCCACCTTAACTTTTGTTTCATTTATTTTGTTAACTGAACTTAAAGCATAAGTAATGGAATGTGAGTGATATTTATATATTATAAGGTTTACTCTGGTTAAAGAAGAACACCAAAACAAGACAAGAAATGAGAAAAGTTGGAAATTTGGTCAGAGAAAAATAAAATTATGAAATTATGTCAATTTGGAAAAGATGCAGGCTACTCTAGGTGAAGAATAAACTGAAACAAATATCAGAAGAAGGATTCAGCCAAAATCCCTTGGGATGACTCCAGATAGCAAATTATAAGGAATCTTGCAAAAGAACACAGCAACAAGCCAGTGTAAATTTAGGCTGTACATGTAGAAGCACAATGCTGTGGCCTAGGGAAAAGATCGCTCTGGTCTGCGTAGCATGAAAGAGACCACACCATACAGACAGCTTAGGGGAACAAGCACCTCTGTGCCAAGGACTTTCAGCACGCTGGAGGCAGTTCAGAGAAAGCAACAGAAGTAAACATGTGGTTGTAGGGATTATTTTATGAGGAAAGTTCAAATGAAATAAATACTTTGATTTGACTAAAGAGTTACTAGGAAGAAATATGATTACATGCTTCAAACACTTCAAGACTGTTATCATCAAGGAAGAATGTAAATAGGATGCATATAAGATCTGGCTCTACATCTACTTTCAAAATGTTCATATGCTTGAAAACAATGTCTATATTGTTTTCCAGGTGAACTCTTTCTTTTTGCATCAATATCTCTCAGAAATGGATGTATCAGTATAGAGGTCAAACTGGAAAAAAAAAAAAGTTGTTTTATGTAAAACTAAAAAAAAATATTGAACTTAAAATATTGTTTAAATTTTACATTCCTTTTAGTTTGGTTTATAGAATACATTAGGGGAAAGGTTAGCTGTTTCATAGAAAATGAGCCCTTCAAATTTTCCTGATGATATGGTCCCATTTTGTACAAATAAAACATAAAACCTTATTGACAGCAGGACTGAAACTCAGATGTGTCAGTTCCTAGGGGAGTGGTTTAAACTATAAACTGTATGACTGAAGGAGGAAATATCTAGAAGGAAAGAAATGGAAATTAGGGGTAGAATGGATCTGAATCAGGATTTTTCACATCTTAATGATAGGCTGCATAATAGGTTTCAAGAAGAAAAAATAATTTCCATCTTATTTATTTGGAAGACAGGGTTTGGTCCCCTTTCTGAGGCTGGAGAGGAAACTTTAAATAGTATGTTCACAAAAAGTCAAAATTAAATTTCTTGCTGTGTCAAAACTAGTTTTTCATTCAGCTCAATCTAAACCACTAACTGAATAAGGGCTGGATTTATGGTTTAAATGTGGCAAAGTTGGCATGTTCAGCCAAGACAGCTATTAAAAGAAATATGAAATAAAAATAGTTCTTTACCTTAGAACTCATTAGGCTGTAAATACTTCCTGTGCAGATCTGCTTTTTCAACTGATATCTACAGCTTAACTGATGCTGATAAAGTCCAAGTCAATTTTGAATTTGATAGAGTTAAATAATTAATGTAAGTGTTCACTCATGTGCACATTTAATTGATTAATATGAAGTTAATGGGCATTCTGAACTTAGCTTCACTACTGGGGACTTAGAGCTGGTAAAATTAGTCTTAGTGGAAAGATGTTCGATCTGGGTACGAGTCAAGCAACAAGCCAAAATTAAATCAATAGCCAGAGTCATCTTGGTAGGACACCTAATAAACACAGTTGAGCCAAAATGTTCAAGCTTATGGAAGAGAGCAAGAATTTTGGCCTGCTTTCTTGAATTAAAGGACTTTGTGATGTGCACCTTGTTTGTGCACGCATTTCCAGACACAATTTAAGACACAAACACAGAATTTAAGATGTTTATACCTTTCTGCTAAGATGTTGTCAATACCTACTGCCAAGTAGAAAGCATAAATGTGATGAACATAAATGTGAAGTTCTGTGGGGCTGTGGGATACTGGACCAATTCCATGTTTATGTAAATATGAATCCATTTGCTGAGTTTCAGGCAATACATTTTTAAGCTGTTGACTTTTATATCAGGACAACTTATTCAAGCCAAACTATCAAATTGTCACTGAATTCAAAAGTAGTTATTGTTACAAGTAGCTAAACTGTATTATAATAATGGTAAGAAAATCAATATTCATCTATTTCTGTTGACAGAGGAAGTCAATCCATCATATAAGAGATTCACATTGAAAAATAATTGACTGTAGCTGCATACAATTTTGAAAGCACCAGGCTATATACTTCTGTAGGGAAAACATAAATATGAGCCTCACACACGGAAATATCTCCAAAAAGCAATAAAAAAAAATTCAAGGACATTTCTGTGCCAGAGTTTTGGACAGGGTTTGATAGTTCTGTTTTCACCTTTTGGGGCAAGAAAACTGTGTTTTGTCTATGTACACTGATACTGTTCATGATTCAGTGTAACACTTCTGTGAGATGCTGGCCCAAAATATTTGTGTTCTTCCATGACAATCTGGAAGCTTTTCCCATGTAATCAGCATGGAATCCCCTGCAGCTATTTTGCTACATAGCTTTACAGAGTGAAGTGAATATAAATTGATGGTTTACTCCTAATGCAATTACAGACATTGCCGCTCTTGTCAGAGTAGATTGGGCCCTTTTAAACATTTAGATAATTCTGAAGGTATTTATTCCACCCGTATTTTCTGACACAAAGATATTATCATATTTTTACAAGAATAACTGTCTCGGTACTGCTTCTACCTCTCAGTGAAAGTAACAATTAGATCAGATAATAGTTCCAAGGGCTTTTTCCATTGCCTAAACAGAACAAAGCTTTGAAAATTGAAACACTTGCATGTATTTATATGCTTATACCCTGAGGATGCAATATACTGTAATCACTCTTTTTTCAACAGCCATTGATTCTTCTGCACTGGTCAATACTTACTTAATTCCACAGCCTATTATACAGATTTCTTGGTTTTTGCATTCTATTTGGTATGATCCATTAAATGTGATCCAGCCAACCATTTGTCTGAATGACCTTGAGCTTCACACTGAATCAAATTATCATTTCCTAAACAATCTTTCATTTCCAACCAAAAAAAAACAAAAAAAAGGGCTCAGATTCTGGTAAATGGGAATCACTTTTAGAAAACAAAAATTATGTTAAAGAAATAAGGAATAAACAGCTGGAAATTTTCTTGCATTTTCAGCATTGCATGTAAAACAACAAAAACCCTCATCAAAGCATAATAGAAATGGATTTGATGTGAAGAATGAGGGTTTGGGTCTCCTCCTTTGCAAGACTGCTTGTTCCAAGACTACCAACTTTCTTCTAAATCCTTATGCTGTTTATGGTCTCACACTAGACTTTGATTCTCCCTACCAGGTCTAGGTTGTTTAAAAATTACAATACACACATATGAGAAGGAGACAGTACAACAGATAGAAAAGAGTAAATTAATTACATAGGCCATGCTGTGTGGTACTAATATTTAGTACACTGTGTATCCTTTATTGTCACATAAGTCAGTCTGGCAAAATCCCTGGGATAATTTGGATAAATAAACCTCAGCCAATGTGCAGCTTTTGGCAGAAAGAAGGTTAGTCCTCAAGAATTTTTAATGGATTCTGTTCATGCTAACATTTTATTGTTATATTTTCATTTTAAATGTGAGCTACTTATTCATTTCTGCTTTCTCATCCCTAGAACTACAAAACAAAATTCTATGTATTTTCTGCTGATGTGGTCTGTCAGAAAGCATGGAGATAGTTAGGCTACATTTAACTTTTTCTACTCATTTTAAGAGAAAAAAGGAATCTCTTTCAGTTACCCAACTCCACAGACACTGAATATCGAATAATATGTCTGAACTTCTTGATCAGAAGACACAAATTGTGCTCCACAATGATACCATGTATACTCATATAGCCCCAATTTGAAGGATGCTTTCTGGTGCATTTACCTCCCTTCTTCTGTGATAGCCTAATGGCTCCCTAGGAGAAAATAAAAAAGAAGAGGCTTTTGTTGCTTGCTTATTGATAGGCAACAGTGTAACTCCAGCATAAGAGAAGAATTAGCAAAAAGAAAATCCAAACTTTGCCTGTAATCTGAGTTTAGTCATTACCAGTTGACAATTCACAGAATGAGGATATCAGTAAAAATACTACCAGGACCTAGGAAGAGTATTCATGTAGAACAGATAGAGAATTACTAATGGATTGACCCTTCGTTTTCCTGATCTCACTCTTCCATATTTTAATAACATATTTATTGTCTTCAGGGAGAACACTACAATATGTTAGCATACTACTCAGGGGAGCACATGCTTGCAATATTCAGGATTGATCTTCAGGGAAAGAACTGAGAAGTGCTATCTTTACTCAGTAAGATGAAACAGCTTCCCTAATCCATAAGAAAAAAAAAAAAAAAAAAAAGGAAAAAAGGAAAAAGAAGCCATTTCTAGGGGTTTTGTTTTTGTTTGTTTGTTTTGGTTTGGTTTTTTGTTCTCCACCACCCCAGCATAATTTGAAGGTATCTGGCAATCTGACAAAGAAATCAGGAATTTTAAACATCTTAAGCAGGTGCCATGATATACAGTAGTACTGAATGAACTATGACTGAATGAGTAATATTTCCCCTACTCCTGTCACAATGCATATTTTCCCCTCTTTTTGAAAGACTGACTGAAAAGTTGGCCTAGATTACAAAACACCTAATTACCGACATTTAAAAAAGGAAAACTAACTGATATTCTGACTAATAAAATCCCTACATTATGACTGAACCCTGGTATGGTCACAATTTCAATTACACCATTATCAGAGAATATTGCTACAAGACGATCTCTGTAAAGATTAAGACGAAAACAACTGAAAGGTGAATTGTCTGTCAGTAATGAGGTGATAACAGAGGCATTCAAGAGGCAGTGAAAACAGTGAACTCTGGGTACTAAGTGGAGACCATTTGGCAAACTTTCATTTGGAGAGACTCCGTGTCTGCACAGAGTTGTCTCTGTGCAGGCTCAAAGGATAACCAGAAGGAATTAGTTCCTGATTCAGCCGGGCATTTAAGGACATGAATAGTCCCATTGAAATCAATGAGATTACTCACTCACTTGAAGTTAACCACATACTTAAGTATCCTTCTGAAGTGAATGCCTAATGAATACCTACACTTGCTGAACGGTTGTAGGGAACTGGTTTGCCAAAGACTGGCTACAAATCAGCTTAGTAATGTTTGTTTGGAAAGTCTGTCAGAACTTTCCCATGATTTTTTTCTACCCTGCTGAACTGCCAGAATAGCTAGGGGCAAATAGGTAAAACAGATAAAACAGTCCTTTGCCCTGTTCTTTAAGAAGATTATGCTGCAGCATAATGTAAGCTCTTCACTTTGCCTAACGTGTCAAGAAAGATAGTTGTTTTCAAGACTAGATTTTCTTGTATTTGTAACTTAATGATTGAGATTATTACTGCAGCAAATGCTCCTCCTGGGAAGCACTTCTAAAATGAAATTAAAGTGCTGATTGATTTGCAAGATTTGCAAAATGCTATTCATGTGCTGGTTTTATTCAAAAATGAAAAAATACCCCAGTAGCATTGTTCCGAAAGTTCGAAAGGAAGTCTCCTATCACTGGGAAAAATGAGGATTCTCAGTTGAAAAGAAAACTAAGCTAAAGGGGAAGATGATACTATTAGTCTTATCTAAATTCAATTAGGTCAATGAAAGGGAAAAACCAGAGTGTAAGCTTTATGGTTAAGAAAGTTAGGAACTCAAAAATATAGAAGAATCATTCATTTAAAATACTTCTAAAATGTAAACAGCAACTGCTTAATATTACTAAACAATGAACCTATACACAGAACAAAAATCTTCCTAATTTCCAAGATGAAGCTACCTGTCCAAGAATATAAAACTATCCAACATATAAAGCATAAAATACATAAAAAAGCATATATATAGTATAATTTTTATAATCTTTAAGAAAAGATATATATATATATATATTGTAATTTTCCTTGTATATATACATATATATATATATATACACACACATATATATATATATATATATACTTTGTATATATAGTGTATTTTCCTTACAGGCTGAAAGCCATCAGCCATGTTTTAAGATGAGATACTTATAGCAGAGAACAGTATTTTGTCAAAATAAAAAGGTAGTCCTTGATAAAATTATGTGACTTAGGTTACTCTGGGCTTTATTCCAAACTGTACTTTGAACTTCCCTCGCTATCAAGGAAAAGTGACAAACCTTTGTACCTTATTGCTCCATATAAAAAACATAGGGCATTCTTTCTTGTCTGTTTGATTTTAAATTTATTTTTAATTTCTTTGTGGAAAAGGCTAGACTTTCTGACCTGCTATTTTGATGTTTTGACACAATCAAGCCCGATTTTGTATACAAGCTGCTGAAACAAAAACTTTGCATGAGCTATATAAAAAAAGTCGCTAAATTAAGGAATTACAAACCTTTAAACTTTGACCTTCACCACTTTTTGGCTAATAAAGTTCTGTTTACTGTTAACACAAATCAGCAGCTAGTAAAGCCTGGAGTGCAGTTCTGAGAGGGCAAGGTAGGTTGAGTGCTGGCCAGTTCTTTCTCTGCAAGGATTCCTGCCTAAGTATTAAAAGGTAGAGATGAAGCTTTCTTCCCAGGCTCTTTTCAAGGTGAAAAAGGAAAGTAGCCTTCGACAAGAGGTAGAAGAGACAAGCAAGATGTAACACTTTGGTTACATGAAATTATCTCTATATGTCTAGAAAAAGCCTGTGAAAAGGAATGATGTCTTGTGAGTGCACACATCCATGAGATCCACAGGGGAGACAAGAGTAGATAGAGGAGATGTGATTGTATTGCCAGCTCCTGTCTTTCATGACTGACACTGCTTTGTGATTTTGGTTCCTAAACAGCATCTGGAACCTACATTACACCACCATCTTTTGACATTGGCTGTAGTATAATCCTTTCTCTCCTCTCTCTCCAGCTTCTAATCTTTCTCACTGATCACTCCTCCTCAATATCATACAGATGCCAACTTAAAGTTTTGCATAAAATAACCCAGTGCTGATGGAAATGTATGTTCCTTTTCCAGGCCTGGTTGTGAGAAAATCCAGCAAAGCAAGCTGTGGGTTTTTATCTGGCTTTTGTTCAACAACATGTCAAGTTTGTCAAAATTGTCTGACTGAAGTCCTTTATTATCACACAGTGGTGAAATGATTTGCCTGAAGGGGAAACAGAGCATTAATAAATTTAATGAATTGTACATTGTTCATGACAGTCTCTAATGGTACAGTCTTCTGTGTACTGTACATTCCAGATACCACCTCAGGTCCTACTAATTAATATTCATCAGTATAGAAGCATAAAACTTAGTTTGGGATTTCGGCACAAATTAGCCATTCCCAGGATGCCTCACTGAAAGCATTTCCCAGGCTAGGTCATATGCCACCTAGTCTTAAAACATGTCAGTAGGCTGTGTTTACCTTGTCAGTGGTTTATCAGCCTGATGTCATGGCAAAACTGGCAATTCAGGCTTTAAATATCCATGTCATAATGTCAAGATTAGCATCCACTTAGAAATGTGGAGGAAACCAAACTTGTTTCTTTTACTGCCCTAATTGCCCTGGTAAAGGATCTGAAATCGTGGATGTTCCCTTGTTAAGTCCTTCTTTTTAGCTGTTTGAACAAAAATATAGTAAATCTGTCTTTCTAAGTAATTCCAACACCTTTAAGAAATAACAATGAAGTTTTAAAAGCCTTGCTTGAATTTTGTTGGCCAAAATGAAAAAGGTAAGGGACCCCCCTCCCACTCCCCCACTCCACCCTATAATTTACTGTATCCTGGATTTATTACATTATGGAAGAGACTACTACAAACCCCCCCCCCCCCCCCCAAAAAAAAAACAACACAAAAACAAACAAACAAAAAAAAACCCAATTAATTCATATTGTAGAGAAACGCAAGAAAACGTTGGTCAAAGATTCATTTCCTTAGTGAACTGCCTCAAGCTGATTTCCTACCATGGAAATTCAAATGCATACTAAAAGATTTCATGCACATTTATTGAAAGGTACAGAAATTCCAGCATTTTAACAGAAGGTCCAACTCCAAGCATGGTGTTAACATCATTCAGTGCTTGCCTTGGTGGTTCTGATCACCAGGACTTGAAAGGACAGACAGAGAAAGGGAAGTTATTTGATTTCCTAAACCATAGATTAGTACAAATATAGGTTTTTTACTTTACCATTCTACAGGGTGGAAAAGAAACATCCAAATAACCAAGCCCCACCCCCTAACCAAACCCTCAAAACCAAACCCCAGCCACCAAACTTTGCCCCTAAGGTAGTCTCCACAAATAGTGTTTCAAATTCCCTGTTTGCAAGATTCACCTCTGGAAACCAATCAGATTGTAACTGTCTTCCAGGACCTTTGGAAATGCATACTTAACTGGGATCAATGGCATAGTCTGTTTATTCAAATATCCATATTCTATCCATATTCAGTCACTCCCTCATCTCTGTGCTGCACTTCACTAAGAAACTGCACTCTCTGGATAGCTTATATTCTCTCTCTGAGATAAAAAGAATTAAAAAAAAAAATAAAAACCCGTCCTGAAGCAAATCCAGGGAACATTCTAAATTCTAATTTATTTCAGAGCAAAAAGTATCACAGTAATATTTTCATAACATTTTTCATTCTTTCTCTTTTATATGTGTTTTGGTGTAAAGGGTCATCAATAAATCCTCTTACAAAATAAAACTCATCCTTGAGCTTTCACCAGTGGCCAGAAAAGTGAAATGGTAAGAGTGAAAACTATAGGTTTACATTATTTTTTTTAATAAAACCCCATAATTACTATCTGAAAGTCTTTCTCAACTCTACCTTTCCTGACGATGGTGTGCTGAAGAGCAATCAGTTCTATGTGAAGATTAAACAAGTTGGTAGCCTCCCATATAGCCCTGTGACTCATTCTGAAAATCTCTGTGCTGATATCAGCATGTTAAATACCAGAAAGAAAGTGACCCAGCAGTGACTCTAGGTAGCTTCATGGACTGAAGCAAATATTTACATTAATTCAGACACTGGGGAGGTGGGGTGGCACAATGAAAGCCATATTTGTCCTAACAGTTATGTCACTGTTCCAAACACAGCTTCTCTGTGCAAAAAGCAAGGAGCATTTTAATTACTCCTCTCCTCCCCCACTCATCAAAATATTTTTAGGATTACTTGACTGTGCAAACTGTGATAGCCGCTAGTCAGGAACAAAGGGCACTGTATTTCTGAGAGAAAGAAATGGTCTGAGCAATCAAAATTCTCAGAGATGAACAAAAGGTGAAGAAGTTCTCCTTAATTTGATCACTTGTGATATCAACTGGGCAGCTAATAACTTTGCCTAAATAATTGGATTGTAAAATATACACATATTCTGAAAGTCCTCTCATATTCACTGAAAAAGTTTGCCTTTTAGAAAAAAGTGGCTCTCAGAAAACTAATAGGGGAAAAATAAATATGAACTACTGTTAAATAGCTTTTTATATTCATGCACTACTTTAATATAACTGTAGCAGTTTTTCTTCAAACATTTGAACAGTTCCCTGGAAATCAGTATGTCTTAAGGATAGAATAAGCAATCTGGAAACCCAGACTCCCAAATGCCAGGTTAATATTTTTTCTTTCCTTGGTATAAGAAACACTTTTAGGTAGAATTCAGTAAATTGAAACTGCAGAGGAAGTATTCAGATTTGTTTTCTACGTATAAAACATTTAGGCTGCCTCCTGCAAGCCCAGCCAGAGGGTCAGATCTGTCCGTATCATACTGAGATCCCCTATCATTTTGATGCTCACACAACTGGGTGTATAGATAACTACTCTGTCATTGTGTCATTGTGTCTCTTCCTTCCTTTCCTAGAGAAATGTTTTGTTTTTAGTTTGTTTTTGGGTTTTTTTGGGGGTTTTTTTTGGTTGTTTTTTTTTTTTTGGTGTTTTGCATTTTTTTTCCCTTAAAAATGCAGCCATATCACTTTATTACAAATACTTCTTTATGCTGTATTGGTTAATTCTGATTTGCCTGATAAGATTTATGCTATTGTTTAGACATTCATTTTTCATCTGGTAAAATGATGGGAACATTTCTGACAGTAAAGCTTGAACAAAGAATTAATCAAGTGATTTTCTACAACTTATCTCACAGATAGATTCCATAGTGTTGGTTCTTTGAAATTTACTTGGAATGTAAATAAAATAGTATTTTCAGAGCCCAAAAGAGATTTTCTTTCTTTAAAATGAAACTAGTAGCAACAGCCATTAACAATAAATAAAGTTGTAATTTTTAAATCTTAAAACCTATTTTTATTTCAGGATTTCATGCATTGTTTTAATGCTTTTACAATTTAAAATAGTTCTGAAAAAGACTCACATAATACCATCTGAAGAAAGGAAAATGTTTTTGTTCTTTAGGGATATAACATGTAATGAAGATAAACAGTCTCCAACAACACTGAAAAGAAACACAGGGTACTGTAATACAGATCTAACAAAAAATATTTTTAATTTTGTTGCCTACCTTAAACTCATAATTCTTAGCCCATAATTTACTGTACTCTAACAACAACACTTTCCTTTAAAATATCAAAGCAGTATCTTTTCTAAATCTGAAAAGTTTCCACAGCCTTACAGTTTTCCAGAAGATGAGCAATAGAGTCATCGTGTGAAAGGGTTTAAAAGTATTATAAGATTATATCTGTTAGCTATAAAATTTTGGACCCAGCATTGCTGACAAATTTGCTCTGAGGGTAAGTGTTCAGAGATAAAAGCATGATTTCAAACCTTTGGGCTCAAGCTTGCTTCTCTCTCTCCATATGAATGTCAAAAAATGGAGAAAAAAATTTCAAAACTGCTCAGAAATGCCAGCTTGCTTTTTGCAGCCAGCTTTTGGGAAAAAAAATAAATAAATAAACACAAGAAAAAACCCCACCAACAAACCAAGAACAACCCTTCCATCCCTGCCCTAAACAAAAATTTTGTTACTGATATTTATTATCAGGTATTTGTATCATGTGGTCCCCTAACAGTAACTAAAAGACATATCTTATCAAACATCCTTCTTTTGTGATCCAGCCAATATAACCAGGCAAGATTATAAGGAAATATCAGTTTGGAAGATCCAGACATGTTTGCTGGAAGAGCAGGCTTTTAAAAGGACTTCATAGGGATTGCTTACTCAATTGGTGGTATGCTGTAGCAAAGAAAATCCCACTATGGGGAGAAATTGTTTTGTTTTCAGTCCAGACAAACTTAGCAGAAAAATTTAATCTCTGGCCAATGGGAAGGTCAAGTGTAGGCAGCATTAATCTCTTTTTAATTTATGTAAGGGAAAAGCTTCTGTTTGTTCCAGGGTAGGATGCTCTTAAACTGTTTCTATAGTAAATTCATAGGTATTCTGAGAAAGACAAACTTGCTGTAAGTACAGCTAAGGCAAAACAAAGCCTCCTTTGCTGTAAGGTGATTGATGCTTCCTACTGATCTCATGTTTATTTGGTATATGCTAATTCTTTATATCAAAGTCACATCATTTAGACTTGGTTCAGAAGTGTTGGCAAGATGAAAAATACTAGCACAAGCTTTTTCGACAGCTTAGTAACTGCTTAAGATTATTAAACAAAACCTCCAGTTTCTCAGCCAACTACATAGGGTTATATGAAATGCAGCTACGAGACATTATTTCAGACTTCACCTCACCCACCTTGACTAACAAGTTCTCTTTTTCAAAGAGAAGTGGAGAGAAAGATTTTTTTAAACTTCAAATGATTCAACAGCTGTTCCACCATTTTACCACTGCCTTCTAAAGTCGGGGTTTGCTTTAAGAAGGTACACCAGATTTTTCTATTTTCTAAGCATCTTGTTTCTATTGTAGGATAATGGTAGCTCACCTTCTCACCTTCCAAAGGCAGAGATGCTTTTCTCTCTTTGGTCTCCCAGTTCAATGTCTCCAGCCTCCTGATGGATGATTCAAGAGCTCCTGCTTGGTTTTTCATGAGCCGATGCAACCTTGAGATCAACAGTAGACTTGACAGCTGGCAGGGAGTTTTCAAAGAATTTTAATTGATCTTTTGAAAGTACCTCAAAACATCAGACTGTCTTGGCAGACTCTTTTAAAAGTCCCAGTTTTCAGATGTGAAAATGTTAGCTTTTTTTTTCCCTCCTTCAACAGTATTTTTGTGGAACACCTGCTGGCTCCCATTAGCAGGAAACAATCATCCCAAAAACAGAAAGTGTACTAAATTTACCTTATTTTTGAGTGTCCCTTATTGTCACTGAATTATACAGTGGAATGTTTTCCAAAGACAAAACTTCAGTGGTATAGACATAGGAATGGACTGGGTGAAAATCACTTGTGATTTTACAAAGTGTCTTGAAATTGTTTGTCATTCCTGAAAGCTAAGTCTCAAAAGAGCTAAGGTGTTAGAAAATGACAAAGAATAAATAATATTTACTATTTATCCATGCTTTTTTTTTTAATCTGTTGTTTTTATCCATTTGAAACAGACATAAAGCACTTCGTAAAGTGCTTTCAGATTTTTTGCCCTACTTTACTCAATCATCTTTTTTGGTTTTTTTAGTTCTGTAAATCAGATAAAAATTTAAAAGGAAGTCTATGCTGAAAGAAGGCATCCAGATTCCTTTATGCCACACAAGGATTTTGCAAGACCAAGGTCAACCAGGTGAAGAGGAAGCTGGAAAAAAACTGCAACTATTTAAAAGCAAAGTTAACAACTAAACAGTCAAGTTTCAGTTCGGTTTCAAGTTGATTAATTTCAGGAGATGATCAATTTTTATAGTCTGTCTTTAAGTGTCAAGCCGAGATCATATAATTATATATATCTTTTGATTATGAAATCTTGTTAATTTCAATTATGAAATACAGGTCACCTTAATCTCTGAAGTTCTTATGTTTCAAAAATAAAAACCAAGGTGTTCACGTTCTTGGATATCAGAAATACAACTCCTGGAAACACTTGTTTCCTTCTAGCAGTCTTCTTACATCTTTGTTTTGGCACTTGCACTCTTTCCCCAGTTCCAGTCAAGAGATATAGAAGAATAAAAGCTTCTAATCACATACAGCTCTTACTTTACCACTTCTAGGAGTAGGCTTTTTGTTTCTCCAGCTTTGATTCCCATTTAAATGGACTTCTAGATCATAATGTGATAAATCTATCACTGATTAAATTACTTTTTATCCAGTGCTACAGCTGTGAGTAGGTGACAGTTATAGCCTGTACTTGCCTTCAAGTAATTTCAGCATAGCTTGATATTTGAGAAGGTATGTTAAGAATATTCTTTTATTTTCTTCACAGTGAAAAGATTTTATGTACTTACTGGCCTACTGCCCAAAATTTCAGTTGGAGAAGGAGACTACATATGGCACATTCACATTTGATTTAGAGAGAGTATACATCCTGATGTTCAACTTCCATGCCAAGCAATAAAGGTAAAAAAACTATCAAGAGAGTCACAGTTTTATGTCAGGGAGCTAGTTCTGTTCCCTAGATTAAAATAACTGAAAATAATAAAATCTATTTTGAATTCCCAGTCAATATTCTACTTAATATCACCCTGAGAAGAATTTTTTGCCAGGTTTTTTTCTTCAAACTTTTTTTTTTTTTTTGAGCAGCAATCATAAGCTGCAATAGGAATTAAAATAAACCCTAGAAAAAGTTAAATCAGCACAGTATTGCTATTTGAGGGCTTGCCTCATTTTTCTTCAAGCTACCTGCTGAAGTAGAACTCAGAAGGCTCATTTTTAGTAACCAAACATTTCTTCACTATCTATTTGATAAATCATGATGACCAAAGCAAAGTATACATCTTGTTTTCTAATTCTGAGAGACACAGACATCTTCTTCATTGAGAAGTGATGGAATTAGTCACAAAGCACGAATTACCACTTTCAATTTCTCGATTTTTTACCTTTCCTTCACACTTGATGTTGCTCAAGACTGGACAAGATGGATCCCTGGAAATGTGGTTTGGATGAGCAGAACCTTATTGGGCTATCTCAGAATGAACCAAACCCAAATACATCAACTGCTGTATGTACTTGTACTCCTTCAGAACATGCACAATAGTTTTTAAATGGAAGCCTACCTTATATTTAGTAAACATTACTTTAGTGAGGGAATTTCATGCAAAGGCAATCCTAGCAATAGGAATACTGTCAGACTTGGAGAAACAGAACACTTTTAAATGATGTGTAAGTATCAACACCTCTTTCACTGTCTGTACACTGGAAATATACACTCATCGTCTGCTAGAGTGCTTAGTTCAATTTTAGTTCTTCTATTCTAATTTTTTTTTACTGTAGAAGGATAAAGTTTTTGGGGGGTTCTTATGATTCTGAAACACTGAAAAGAAAAATCTACCTCCTAATCTTCACAAATGCAGGGACCAGGGCAGCCTCAAAGCCAGAGACTACATACAACAGTTCCTGTTTTCCAACATAACTGATTAGCTGCAGCTCTCAACTGCATCAGTAGGCACAAAAAAAGTTAAGGCAAACTCTTACTTGTAAAACAGAAAAGAAGAAGACAGCAGAGCAGCACTGTTATTTAAAATTAAAAAAAAAAAGTTTAGAATCAGAATTTAACATCAAGATTACACAAGAGACAAGAAGAAATATTAAATATTCTAAACTTTTCTGTGTGGGGTTTCTTTCATTTTGCAAATGAAAGAAAGCCCATGCAGAAAAATTTAGAATACTTAATATTTCAAATGAAGACAGCTCAATAGAATCAAATTTCATTGCTCAGAAAAGGAAAATTATTTTGTAGAGGTATTTCCGAGATTCAGATTTAAGGCTCAATAAGAACAGTATTTTTGGAAAGGCCAGACCCCATAGTCAAGAAAATTTATCACAACATATATTTATCAGAAGGTATTTTATTGGCAACAAATAGAAAATTGTTACTCTCATCCCCAGATGTTTCATTTTAAAGATAAAGCTTTTCCTTCACCGCTTTTACAGACTTGTAAATTCAGCATTGTAAAAAATTAAAACAAAAAACAATTGTGACAATAAATTAAGAAAATGTGAGGAGGAGGAGAAAAGCCCAACCCATCAAGGAGAAACAGAAGCAATAGAAAAGTTATGCAGTAGAATTGAAGTATCATATTATATTCTCCTTCCAAAAGAACTTTGGGCGTTTTGCACATGAAATAAAATAGCAGCAAAGAAAAAGGATAAATACAAGTGCATTGGTGTCCCACTGGAACTTGTTCTTATCAACCAAAACAGTAGTACTCATCAGAATCAATTTTGGGATGTTTATGCAGAGACTGTGAGTCCTCCATGGCAGAAGAATCACTGAACTTGTCCATATCTGATGGGGTTTGGTGACCAGGGACATCATCCACTAAGGTGTCCAAATAACTCCCCACTGATATTCCATCCAGTCCATCACTACAGTCTTGTAAACTGTTACAGCTGCCATGGAGGGATGTCTCCTGACTTTCTAGCAAGCTGCACAGACTTCCACTCAAACTGCTGCCTCTGCTGGCAATGGCTTTCTCTTCAATCATCCACTTGATTGATTCAATACTTTCATTGATGAGGAGGAGCTGGCGCATAAGCTTCACATCAGTGGCTCGGAGATTAACCTACAAGGCAAAAGTGATAAATTACTTTTTTCATAATCAAGCCAAAGAGCAGGCTTTAATGGATTAAAAGAAAACACACAAAAAAAATCCAGATTTAATATATAGGACAAATCTATTTCAGTAACTACTAAAAAAGCCCACAAGCAAACAAATAAAAAATGCCAAAACATAGTTACACTAATAATTTCAGTGAAGGTCAGGCTAGAACCTGTTCAGCCTCTCTAAGCACTTCATTAACAGGACTGCTAGTCAGTGACAAGACTTGTGTGCACACTGGTACAATGCTGTTTAAATGAGAAACATAGCTGCTATGACAACTTCTGGGGACAGCCTTTTTGCTAATCAGAGAAGCAAGACACAAAGACATTTCTATTTACCATTACTCTAAGCTACTTACATCTACAGACATCTAGGCATTCACCCAAAGTTACCCTCACAGCAGCTACTTGGGCAACCTAAAATTCTCAGATGTGCATAATTTGGAAAAAAAACTTGTGGATATTTAACTTTTACTCACACTACTACATGAAAATCTTCTGTATAAATGTCTGAGAGTTTAAATATTTAACTTATTGACACTGTAACTTTCAGTTATTTAAACCCATATTAGATGAAGTTCAGAGTTAACCATATTACAGACCTGGAGCAAGCATTTGCCACAGCTAATTAAATAAAAAGTGGACATTAAGAACAAACTCCTACTTTCTTACTTAGTTGTGGTGGTTGATGCAAACACACAGAAGCATTATTAATGCACAGTGGAATATTGCAGTGTTACATTTCACAGGTATATCTGAGTTAACCATCCTAATGTTTTCCTTATCGGGCAAACTATATAAGCCACTTTTTACATCACTTCAGCTGACAAATAAAGGTGAGACCTAAGGTTTATATTCATTGTTTCCTTCTCTTTGTCTGAAACATCATAGGATAGGTACTGGAAAAAAAATAAAAATCTGTGACCCTGTCTTACGTACCATATTGAAAATTTGAAAGACTTCACTCAACTGAAAAATAAAAAAAAAAACCAAACAAGTAAGATCTATTACAGACAATAGATATTTTATACAATTATCCAAGTCCACAACTGTTGTACAAAAAACCAGCACCTGTATTGTTCATACACAATGGACTGGAACAGAATCAGTATTCTTGGGAAGCAAAGACTGTATCTTGTTTTGCTAAGAGTATAATCTGGACATGATCCTTCCCATACTCAGATGCCATCTTCTCAGTACCCCAAATTTCACTGACATGCAACAGTTGCTCAAAAATTAGTTTAATGTATTTTTATTCTTTTAGATACCGCAGAAGATTGTAGTGGATCCAGCTGGGACTCTTCCTAGCAGCCAGTATGGTTTTGTTCTCTGTATCTGTGACTAAACCATGTTGGTAGAATTCCAGTGCTTCAGCTCTTGCTGAGTAGTGAGTGCAATCAAGGCCTTTTCTGTTTTTAACTCCACACCCTCAGCAAATAGATTAGGACTGAGAAAGTTGTTTGGAGTGGGCAGAGATGGGAAAGTTGATCAGAATTCATCAAATGGGTATTTCTTGCCATACAATGGTGTGCCCAGCAATAAAACCTGTGCATTTGATCTTTCCTATACAGCTGCTGCTTGGGGGCTGACTTGGTCTACTGGTGGGAAATGGTGCGTTACTAACTTTCATCACTTGTTCATTTAATCTATTTCCTTCATTTTTTAAACTGTGTTTATTACAATTTAAGTTTTTCTCACTTTTGTTCTTCTAATTTTCTCCCCTGATCCCACTGGAAGGGCAGTTGGTGGGTGCTTAGTTACTGGCCAGGGACAAGCTAACACAAAGACATTACTTTGCCAGTAACAGACTGCCTTGTGTAATTGCCACATGTATTCCCAGCTTCCTTTCCCAGTCCCCAGAATGACTTCTGAATTATTCTCAATCCAGTATCACAAGATATAACACAGCTAATCTGGTATTGTGCAAAACAGCTCTACCTACCACTCAAAGTTTTAACAATACTGCCCATCTATCATTGTTTCAGAGGTGAGGTTATGAAAACAGATTGACCATTTTGCAGTTCTCCTGCTCAAGCCAATTCCTCTACTCTAACCAATAAATCACTATAAACCATTTGCTCGAAAACTATGCTGTCATGAAAGCAGTAAATTACCCAACTTCTCAAATGCAACTCAGTAACTTGAGTATAAACATGCTCGGAGACAAGTTTCCCAAAAGGCTGATTAAGAAAATGTTTAACAGAACTAGCACCTACATGACTCAAATGAAACAGCCCCTTTTAGATAAAGCAGACATCTCATACATTTCAGATTCAGTTTAGGAAATATTTTTTTTCTCTACATACAGCAACAGCTTCAGCATTTTTGTGGAACAGCCTTACTGGAAGCAATTCTTTGCATTCCTGAGTACTAGAGTAGTCCTCCTCCAAGCTACATGTCATTATTCCAAGGCTCCCATATCAAGAGTGTGCTTTTCCTAAAGCAAATATGAAGAAGTAGTTTAACAAGTGTCATCTTTCTTTAATACGGTTTACTTCATCATCTGTTTGGTAACACAAAAATGTCAAAATGACATTTTTTTCCCCTTATGTGCTTTAGCACAGACACAATCACATTAGCTTTTACTCACTTATGTAGCTGCAGCCCATTTATCTTGGAAGTTTTTGGAGCATACAAGCTGGAGTGTTTTTGGAGTAAACAAGTCAGTCCAAGACGATTCAGCTAGCAGGACTAAACACAATAAAATCTCACCATGCTTGACAGCTCCATTTGTTATGCACAGTAACAGGTGCATTTCAGGAATAATCTAAATAGTGTATCATAGCTAATAAAGGCTTTTCAGGACAATTTCTATAGGTGTTCTTCTAGTTAAAGCTAGAGCACAGGACTACCATAGGGAAGGTGTGTGTTATTATGGATCAGTCCTCAGCAAAAAACTTATGGTGTATAAAGAAAACTACAAGAAAGTGAAAACTAATTTCCTGTTACAGGTTAACTTTTATATATTTTTGCTTAGTTTTGCTCTGTGTATTTGCAATAGTGCTGATCACAGGAAGGATACTAAATGCTTAACACTAAGAGCTAGTCACAGCAAGAGAAAATAACGAAATTAAAGTGACAGGATCTTCTCAAGTAACACATTCTGGTAGCATAAATGCACAGATTAGTGTTCAGACAGAACCAGAACTTTAATCTGGAAGGAACAGCTGGACTAAACACCTGTCTGTGCCTCCCTCTCATTAACTGCTGTTCTAGCAAAATATTTCTTCCTTTCTTTTGGTCTTCTGTAATAATACATACAACACTGTCATAATTTATTCAAGAGTATTGATACATACATACATATATATATATATGCATATATGTATATATATATAAAAATATAAGGGCTTTTGTGTATGTGTATATGCAGAGAGATACACAAATATTCATGTTAATTTTATATACAATGCATTGTTTTTGATAAAGAACTTGACTAGGTCATTGCTTTTAGAAAAAAACTCTTAATGACCAGGACTGCTAACAAAGACAATTACCGCTTCCTGGCAGTCACCCAAAGTAGTGCATTAGCCGTCCCTAGCCTGATCACTTAGCGTGTGGATCAAAGTCACAAATGTAGTCACAGTTTCAGCAAAACAGCCTTGCATTTTGCTGCTGCATATTCTGCAGACATAGCTTCCAGTCAGTTCCAAACAGAGTGGGTCACTTTCCCCTCCAGAAATGGCAAAGCTAAAATGTCTGTTAAATGTCTGCACTTCCAATCTGCACAAGCTATTTGAAACTCTAATTTCTTCCTTTTAAATTCCTGGATTCACATAGTGCTTCTTTTAACTACAGGAACTATGCAGGAATATTAATGGCAACCATAAAACATAGTCTGAGGAAAAGTTATCCATAAGTTTGTTTAAATTATTTCAGTTCCATTTTTTTTTTTCTCAACACTTATATTTTGTGCTACAAAGAGTCTACTAGCAAAAGGAAAAGAAGTGAGTGAACCTAAATAATAAGGTTCACTCATGTCTTTTAGCCAGACCACAGTGAAGTAAGTTCTTACAACAGACAAAATCTTATACTTACAACTTAATGGATTCAGGGAGCTATTTAAGTCACTCAGATCAGAAGCTCTGCCCTGCACAGAATATCAAGACGAATCTAGGGTTGGCTGCTCTGAAATCTGCGCTCTAAAACATCTTGAGTTTGGACACAAATTCCTTAATATGTGGAAGAGGATGGAAGGAATAACGAAGTACAGTATTCCTGGGAAAGCCCCTCAGAGGTTCAGGCTTGGGAAGAGTTGCAGAAGATAACAAACATGTGGAGAGGTTAGATGAAACTAACGGCAGCCAATTCCATCTGTTGCTAAACACTACCATACCCCCATCTCTATCACACTTTTTACAAAAAGAATTTCAAACCAGTAGAACTTTTCCATACTAAACAGGTATTCATGACCACTATGCCTCAGGAGTATTAATGCTACTATTGTTTCCATTTCCTAGGAAGTGTCAGAGATAGCCTCCTGCTTTTCTATTCAATGTCTTCCATTTCCCATATCATTTAGGATGAAGAGCTTGCTAGCTATGCCTACCCTCACTTTCATTAACAGGGAGATTACCTCATCTTTTCATAAAATAGTAAATTCCATCAATTAATTTGAGATGCAATTAAAAAAAAAATCTAACAATCAATTTCCAAATAATAATTTGTTTTGCATTCTGAGATGTCTCGTTTTCAAAAAAGTCAACCTTATTCCACTTTCTACTGGTGCTACTTTTACTATTACAAACACTGCATAACAACTTTTAAAGTAACTAAGGAAATTAATTTACAAGGCAAAGATGAGGGTGAGGAAAATAAAACAGTGACTGGCAATTACTCAAGTCATGTCAAGATACAAATATAATAAGAAGATATATAAGGATAAAAAAAATGGTCAATAAAACCTTATCAACTAATTCTGCGAGACCATAACAAGCTAAAATACCATAAGCAACTTACTCAAAATCCAAAATTCAGGATATGTTAATTCAAGTGTTAATTAACTGGAGTCACCAAGCTGACAAGTTTACAACAGGGGTAAATCTGGTGACAGACAGGATTTTTTTATTAAACATGAAGCACGCCATTTGAAGGTGAGCAAGCTCGAAGTGATACTAGAACAGCTTCTCAACACCACTAAGTAAAAGACATGCTCTTTTTTTTTCCCATTTAACATGTCTAAAATAAAATAAAACCACAAATAACAGATAATGTCTGCTCCTTTAACACACAGGATGATTAATAGGCTGTGCAGGACCTACATCCTACTTAAATGAAAACATATGCATGTGCATGTCTTTAAACTTCTTGCCTGCTTCTAAATTGTCCCACTGATTCAAGGTGTTTACATTGGTTTCTTCATATAATTGTGCTGCTTTAGGCAATGGTATTTCAGGATCAAGATGAAAAGAATTAGAATGCCTAGGCTGACTTCTGAATTTGAACTTCTCCTGAATCTGAATCTTCAGAATCTCCTGTTAAAAATGCAGGGAGTTTTACAAGACAGAGAGTAAGAAGGCAAGTTTACTGTCATCAGCTGGAAGACATCTTCTACACACCAGTGGAACAGTAAACTTCTTGGAGGAATATGCCACATACACTCCACAGCAAAGCCAACCAACTGGTAAATTCAGACACCACAATAATTCAAGCTAACCCAGCTAACCTGACTGAAACTCTGTATGAGCTCTCTTAAAACAGTGGACCAAAGCCTGGCAAAGAATGAGGCTGTCAGAGTCAAGGTAGGTGCTGCAATGTTCATCATTATGCCCTGTGTCTCTGACTGTGATTTACCTCACACTGATTTAGCTGAACTAAATTTCAGTCAACAGTGATACATGTAGATAAACAGCTTTTTCTGCATCTGGTTTCTTTCAGCATGGACTTGTGTTATTATGTATTGCTGTATTATTTTCCCATTTATTTTCTCCTGATTTTTAGGCTTGTGGTAAGCTTCAGACAATGAGGGAGCACATACATAAAGCTACTTATATACAGAAAAGCTAAATTTATGTGATCCATTGTTGATTTGTAGTTATAATTTGTTCATCTACTTTCTTTCAGCAAAGTGGGCAAGTTACACTGACCTTTCTCAGCTATACTTTCATAATGAGTCACAATAAAAATATTGTGGCAGACCATAAGTTTTGATTACTTAGTTTTTGACTTCTTTTGCAAGAGATTGCAAAAGGAGTCAAAATTTATACTCTTGCATCCCTTGAAGACTCTGTAATTGTTAAAACCCTCATATATCAGATATTATAGGTAGCATTCATTACAATCGCTGAACTCCCAGCTGCTCATAAAAGTGAGTAGTCTGCACCCTTTGCTACTTTAAACACAGGCTGTAGCCTAGTTATTGTCCTGCTGCAGTTCCTGCATTTCCACTGCAATCCTTCACCATGTCCTTGCAGTAAGTATTTCCAGAGGTCCATCTCTAAAAGTTGGCAGCCACGTAACACAGCTTTGGTAACAGTGACTTTTAACTAGGAAGAAGACAGACCTTGTGATTCCACAAAAGGATTTTACTGTAAGGAGAACTGACCAACCCATTAGCTAAATCAAGGAAGTGGGCAGATCAGGTCTGAGCCACCACTGGAATAATGCAGGAAAACACATCAAAATAATTAGGAAGCAGAGCAACTTCATGAGACAGCAAGTTAGTTCAGCAGGCAAGGAGATTAAATAACTCAATGAGCAGGCTCCAAGGACATGTCTTGCAAATATATGAACAAAATATTATGCTAATATGGTTATCATCTGATACAGGAAATTACCATACTGGCAATTTAAATTTCTAACACCCTATTTTAATATTTTAGTTTTATGTATACTAATTGTTTCCCTTATGCTTAACAGGAAAATACATACCACCAAGTTGAGCAATTGTTTATTCATATTATCTGTGGGGGGTGGGGGGTGGAAAAAGTGAATCTCATGGCCTTTTTTCACTGCCTTGAAATATGCATGGTCCTTGTCTGGGGAGTATGTGTAGGCCTGCCAAGTGCATTAACACCTTTGATAATAAAATATCAATGATTAGGACGAATCATTTGATCAGTAGGGTACATTTTTTCTTTTAACATTATACTATTTGAGGTATCTTGTATGCCTAAATGGCTTGAATGTAATAAAAAATTCCCAGGGGAAAAAGTATATTTTTGTTTATTTTAGTGTTTTGGCCATCTCTTTATTTGATTGTGAAAAGGAAGAAACTATTTAAGTATCTCCTATGCAGATATGACAATGATTGTCAAAAAAAAATATAATGTACAAATGGGAGCAAGTAGAGGGAAAAAGAGAAGTTATTTAGTTAGGTTCTTATTTTCTCACCACTTGTCCAAGTAAAACAAATGTTAAATAAGCTCTTTAAATAAATGTAAGTACCACAGAATTCAAAGAGAGAAACATCCAGTCTCAGAAGGATGAAAAATATAAAAGGAAAATCCTGACTCTTTTGAAGTTTAGTTGAATTAACATGAAAGGGAGCAGTGACAAAATGGAGATTTGCAAGGAGGAAAAACTTCTAATGCTGCTGGTAAGTTTTACTGAATGCTTCCAAATATCTCATACTACTGTCATAAAAGCATCATCTGACCTTAGAAATGTATCTACTATGACCAAGGTGAACATGTCCAGAACAATCCATAATATGGACCCACATATGCTGACAGACAAGATAACTCCACTGCAAACATTCAGGTCAATATGAAGCTGCAACATTTGGCTGTGAGTGTCAGAAAGTGTTACAGCAGATGGACGATCACAGCATCATTATAAACTGTTCTGGACAACAGCCACAATGCAGGACTGCATGTGTCTTCTGATCAACACAAAACAGAACTGGGGCAAAAGAACGTATCTAATTTCTTTTTTTTTTTTGCCAATGGATATCACTCTCTGCCTCATTTATGTTTGTCTTGACCAACACTACATAAAAAAAAAGAAAAAATATAATTACCACTTCATACCTGTTCATCCCTTCAAAATGAGTAACAATACTGGCACTATGGAAGTATACTCAAAAGCATAAAACTAAAAAAATAAAAGAAGATAATGGTGTTTGCTTACAGGTATATTCAAAGTTTGAAAATATTACCTTTATAGAGATAACAGCAAAGTTTGGAAACATTTTAAAATGTAAAAAAAACCCAACAACAACCCTCAAAAAAACCCTCATCAAAACACCCAACACATTTTCTTAAATCACAACTGAGACACAACAACAGTAATACTGGGGAGAAACCTGGAATCTCTTGAAATTCAAGTCTGCTTTCACAATATCACTGGAGAGACTTAAAAAAAAAAAAAAAATCTTTGTCTAAATCTCTCCGGAATTCAAAATGGATTTAGTTTGAAACAATTCTGTGTTCCTGGAGATGGGCTATATCCTACTGAAAGCATATTTTTAATCTAACAATCAAATCTCTAGTAAAGGCAACCTTCAGTCCTATTTACTGAAGGTTTATCTGGATAAGAATAAAAAATAACTTCAAGACAGCTTTGGTATTATAAATGATCACATGTGCTGCTAAAAATTATTTAGTAGTCCTAGAAACTGATTTGCTGATCACTGGGATTTTTCCCCTATTGAAACACAATGAGCATTATGTTTGAAAAAAAATTAGTCTCTTAAAAATAAGGAGTTTTGTTTAAGTTTTGTTATGGTCCCTACACAGTCTGAAAGCACTAGCAAGTCTGAGGTCTTTCAGATAATATCAAGGTGGTTATTTTGAGTCTTTCAAACAAAAACACTTCTAGCAAGCTGAAATACAGCAATTGGCCAGCGAGCAGGCTGTTGAGAACTACACCAGCTGCAACTTTTGAGCCCTGTTTGGCTCAAAACCCCACAGACTCCTTTGTTTCCCACAGAACATGCCTCAGCTATTCATTCTGCAAGTCACAAGGTGTGATTATCAATGTATATTAACAATTAAACAAAGACACATCCTATGCTTCCAGGCAAGGGTATGAGAAGGTAGTAAAAGTAATAAGTCATGAACTGTAAACTTCAAGGCAAAACCAAGGTACTCTAGGCAACATTTTATTTCCATGTTATTTGTTCCCTTCTCTGATCAATAACTATTATCCACACCATACAGTGCAGTCCTCAGCTTCTCCTACACCACTCTAGCTCGTCATATTCCTCTTTTTATACTCAAACCTGTTCTCAGCAAGTATTTCTACACAGAAGAGTACTGGGGCAGTTTGGTGTGATTCTAGCTCAGCCAAGAATATTAGTCATAGCTATCAATGCAGTTATCAGATGGATGAGTAACTTTAGAAGGAATCAAGGTCATTGCTTACATTTCCCATTTCTTTTCCTAGCTACTAAGCTAGATGGGGAGCAAAAATAAGGTGCAGGATTTGCAAAACATGGCAAGGAAAGGACAAATACGAATTTTGGCCTTTGTGAATAATCAAGGTAACCTGATTATTCAGGTTAAATGAAAGAACTAGTCAAGGAAAACAGCAGATTCTGACTAGAGACGTCTTCTTAGAAGTATTTGAAAAGGGCTGGCAACAGCTCTTCTGAAGTAATTTTGTCATTAAACTTCATCCGAGTACAAATTAATAAAAATGAAGGAGAGAAATTACAAAATATTAAGGATCATAGTGTTTCTTTGGTTGCATTTTCTTTCTTGTCTGAAATGGGTGGACTGATGTTCTGAACTGGTGAATGCCTAAATAGCTTTATGAAGTTACCATCACAGAAGGGTACCTCATCTGGCTATGGGGAAAACAGCAACTGTGCCTTCACTCCCCTGCCTCTGTCACAGCAACCAGTGGCAATTGTTAACAAAGAAGGATGTAAATTCCACAGGACCTTGAAGAACACCACTATTGCTTTGGCATGCTAGTAAGTATTGCTCTTCTCTTGCAAAGAGGCTTTCTCCTCTCTCTGCTGTAGCAGGAGTTACAGTTTTCTCCCACAAACCTGTAACATTAGAACCCTGCCATACAACACCACTTGAAATAAAAATACTTCATTGCACTGCACAATTGTGCCAAGACATGTGGACAAGCCATTAACATTCACAGTGGTTGAAATAGCCCTGTGAAGGCAAAATGCAGCTGAAGTCACAGAATAGGAAAAGTCCTGTAAAATATATCATTCTGGCTTTATAGTTACTCCTCTCACAGCTGTATAGTTTTGAGAAGACCAGAAAAACAGTCTAAAGTTTACAATGCCTCCTTGAATGACTTCCTTCTCCAAGTTGTCATGTTTTTGTGCAGACCCATCTAAATCCCATTAGTCAGAAAACCTTCCTGCCCATGGAAAGGATTCTTCAACACTAAAACCAACATTAACCCCCTACCTTGCCACTGTTTTATTATTAAGCACTTTGCTCTAAACATGCACCATTTGCCTTTGTCTAACACAGAAAATGGTCTGTACTAGTAGTGGCCAAACTCCACCCTTTCAAACAGGCCTTTCCTAGGCACTCCTATAAAGGTACATATTAATCTTGCTCCAGGAAGAACAAGAATCAGAGAAGCACAGAAGAGTTGGGGTTGGAAAGGACCTCTGAAGATCATCTAATCCCACATCACTGCTATGGCAAATTGAACAGGACTGAGTCCAGGCAGGTTTTAAAAATTTCCAGAGAGGTAGACTATACAGTCAGAAAGCTTGCAGCCTGTTCTGGCTTCCAGTCACCCTCAAATAAATAAGCTTTTCCTATTTGGATGGAACCTCATGTATTTCAGTTGGTTCTCATTGTCCCTTGTCCTGTCACTGTGCCCACTAAAGAGAGTCTGGTCCCATCTTCTTGACAGCCACCCTTAAGATATTTGTACACAGTGAAAAGATCCCTGTACAGCAGTCTCCAGGCTAACTTGGGCCAGTTCCTTCAGCCCTTCCTCCTAAGAGAGATGATACTCCATATCCCTAGTCATCTTTATAGCCATCAGCTGGACCAGCTCTCCAGTAATTCCTTGTCTTAAACTGGAAAGCCCAAGATGGATCCCCAAACAGCACTCCAGAGATAGCCTTACCAGGGCTGAGTAGAGGTCAGGTATGTACATAACTTTCACTGGTTTTCTAAAGAGGTGGCTAAACAATACAGATACTATTCCTCTTTCCACAGAAATGCTTCATATTTTCCTCCTTGGCATCAGGACTGTTTTTTTCTGGTCATTTGTAATTACTGGATGGATCAAGGTTTGAGTCTGAAGTTTTTAAATTAAAAAGTCTTTTAAACTGAGTATTAAGAAAGTCATGTACAATGTTTGCTGTATCTCATAAACAAGTGTCTGAGCTAACAAAAGCAGTGCAACTATCTCAAATACACCTCTTTAAACAAATGGAAATTCTGTAGGCAGAGAGGGGAAAAAAAACATACAAAGCAACCAAGCTGTTCTATTTTTGTTTCTACCTTGGGGTAAATATGTGTGAGCTTGGAAACACTCACTGCACTATAGTTCTTGGATGTGTTTCCTTCTGTACCTATGGAGGGGTAGGTTTCATAGCCAAACCAGAATGCAGTAAAACAGATCTTCCTCTGGAAGCATTTGAGTCATGAATGCAGCTGATATCTAACAACAGCGAACAAAATCACAAATTATGCCAGTAAAGTGTTTATAGAATCTGAAACTCCCAGCAGTTAAATAGCAATTTACCATTGTTTTAAAGTCACTAAATGTTTTCACTTCATCTGACGCTGCACCCAGCAGGGCCATACAGCATTGAGAGTTTATTGTACAGCACATGAATGAACGAATGAATACACGAATGAAACATTCAGTAACTCCTCTGGAAGCTTAGCTAGTTTGTGTTTACAGTTAATTATAAAATGTGCCATTCCATTCTCTTGACAAACTGAAAGTGTTAAGAAAGGCTAGATTGGTGGAGAAAGATGAGGATTGGATTGAGATGAGCCCCAGCTGAGGCCAGGGCTGCACTGGTGCACAAGTATGCTATTCTCCATGTTTATGGAAGCTCTAGGTGAGTTTGCATACCCTGAAAAAATGGAGTAGCTGACTTTATGTACTTATATACCTGACATATATATACTCTCTAGTGTCCTTCCTCATCCTCTTTTATGGAAGAAGAGAAACCTCTTTGAGAACTACTTAAAGAGGGGAATCCTCAGACACATTTTATTCTACACGCTCATCTTCAGGCAGGCACCAGAGGGACTGAACCACAGAACAAGCGACCCGTGAAATACATGACCATCCCAATATCTTTCTGGATTTGAAAAAGCTTGAAAACTTGAACTGTGTTGTTTGCATCTTTCAAAGATGTAATATAAGATGGCTTATGGACCCTCTGGATGGGTTTTGGTCACTCATTTTGGTCACCCTCCAGATTAGGGCTGCTTACCACAATTTCTTCTACCATAGGAAAAGGCTTATAATTAGAAGCCAGATTTAAAGGAGTAAGGCTGGATAACAACGGCTCTGAGTCTGTCTTAACAACAAAAATGTTTCCCTTTTATTATGAGATTGTCTGTAATTGTCTGAAGAGCTCTTCATCTTTACAAACATTAAACTGAGAACCATCTTGTAGAACTGCTTACATACAGTAAGTTTAACTTCCATGTTTATAAATGCAAGTTAAATCCATCAGAGAAATTACACTCAATTTAAATGAATTGCAATTGCTTTTCAACAGCTCAGATCCTGTCTTTTTTACTCCTGTAACTTCATGTTCATTTGCTTCAGATTCCAGTAACCAGCCCCCCTTCCAGGACATGGACAGAAATTAAACACATGGAAAATAAACATGTCCACTGTGGAAAGTTTAGTAAGTTTTGACCTTGAGGGTAGAGAACAGACAAATAATCTAGTAACATTTAAAACATTAATTGAGAATGCACTCTATTTCTTTTACTATTTACTGTTAGGAAAAAGAAAGTATTGAAGAGTAGAAATGCACTTGTTGGCCATCACCTCTACTTAATATATGTATTTGGCATTGTGCATTTCAAGCTTTTCCTACTCATATACAAAAGGAAGTTTCAAATTGTTGTTGTCGTAAGTAATCACATAAAAGAAAGCATCCATACAAAATTACAATGATCAAAGGGCTGGAAAACCTGCTGTAAGAGGAAAGACTTAAGGCAATAGGCCTTTTGTCCCTAGGGAAGTTTTGGGGATAGGAGTATCCCCTCACAGCATTCCAGTAATTTGGGCTGATACAAAGAGGACCAGGAGAGCTAAATACAAGCTCAAATTTTTTGCAGTGAAGACAATCAGTCATGGCAACAACCTCCCCAGTTACATGGCTGAGGTTTTCAGGATGGACAGGGTGCTTGACAATGTCACCCAGACTCCCTTTCCTTTGAAATGTGAAATCAGATGGTTTTCTGAAGTCACTTTATGGAATAGCCCTTCCACCCCAGTTATAATATGAAAGCCATGCTGTTATGCTGATTTCATCAGAAAGGTAATAATCTATTTGCTAAAAGTTATCATAAACTGTACAACTCTGTGCAGAAGTAGTTTAGTATTCATATCATTTCATTACAAATTGTCAGGAATCAGACTTCAAAAAATCAACTTCAATGATTCTTCCATTCTTGAAAAAATAACCAGGAAGGAATAATGAAATTATAATACATATTCTCTGAAATAAAAGCTGGCAAAAGGCTCACAGTACATGGGCAGTCTAACTGGAAGTCTTGACTGTAGTATCCCTGAAGCTGCTGTGATGATTCACACCAGACAGATACACGTGTACTGAAGTATCTCACACTGATGCTGCTCCCTAAGGTACCAGCAACATTTCATGGACTATAGGCCATGCAGCAGCTAATAATGTAACCACATATTCATCTGTACTTCCTGAGGACTAAAACCCTTCAGCAGCTTCTATAGCTGAGCAAGGACAGACAGACATAAGCTCTGACTACAACATCGAGATGTTCCGCAATTCAAATCCTTCTGCCAGCCACAAAGTGAGATTTGCCAGTCAAAACATATGTTTAAATATGCATCAATTAAAATAACCTTGGTCATCTCATCCTTCCAGAGATGGTACGAAAAGATGGAAAACATGGCAAAGTTCTGGCACTGTAATTAAGCTGCAATTTTTTCCTTATTAGACTTATTTTCCCTAAGGATCAATCTACAACTCCGTTTTAACATGAGTCACTGTTACGATCACTGCCTCATCTGCATTACATGCAAAAATTAATAACTCCTCTACTACATCATGCAGATTGGAGGGTAAGGAGAGAACTTGCTAACAATGTACAGGATTCCTTTCTCAGTGAACTTCAGGAGGACTTGGGGAAATAAGTTAATTTCTATTTCTGTATGCCTTCTCTGTAGGTCTAAGAGCCTCATTTCAGAGATTCACTGAATAATGCCTCATTAAGAAACAAAGGTTAATCAAACTCTCATGCAAAGTTTTTGAGGCTTCACCACTAGTAGTTTTATATTTAAGATTTTATCTTCAGTCAAGTTTTTAAGCAAAAATTACAATTAATTAATAAAAAAACAGCATCTGATACACAGCTTTGCATTGCAGATCTTGGCTTCAGTTAAGACAACTGATGTTATCATACAAAATAGTGAATGTAGCAGCCTGTACCTACAGCATGTGTTGAAAGAGGTATTTCAAGTCACAGCTGTAGACTTTTTTAAATCAGTCCTTCAAAGAAACTAATAAATGTAGATCCCCTGCAACTGTGGATCTAATAAATCTAAGCAAATATGAAGTTTATCAGACTCTTTAGAACTGCTAGAATATGCTAGAATTTATAACAGCTCTGCCCTCCAACCTGAACCTTCATTACGTGCTAGGGATGGTTAAAAAAAACCCCTAAAACGAATTAAAAAAGCATAAAGAAAACAAGACAAACCAAACCATTGAAAATACTAAGAAGGACTGCCGTTGTAATGATCAGATTTGCCTTAACTACAGTTTCATTTTCTAAGGGATCAATGTTATTTGCCTTTAAAAAATAGTTATACTAAAATTGAACTAGAAGAAAAAAGGAGAAGAAAACTAATGAGCACGGGAATATGCCTCTATCTCAAATGGCTTTAGCCTAAATCTGGCATACTCAGCTCCTTGAAAATAGGATTGCTTCAATTACTTTATCCTTCAGTCTAAAAACTGCTGCACTCACTATAACCAGTTGGATGTTCAGACTCACAGAATTTGATTCTCAGCAGTGTTCACTGGAAGAAATATCATTAGATGTTCCAGCATTGCCATCCACCCCTCAATTCCAAGACACAGCTTATCTTTTCTGCCTTTAATATTTTTATGTAAAACATTTTTTATTATTATATGTAATGCAGGCTATACTGCATTTATATTTCTAGCCTGCAAAGGGACATTAAAGAGCTGATTTTGTAAACCTTTGAATTAAAAGGAAAAAAATCCCACCCAATCTTTTTCTTTGAGTGTTAAAGAAAATTTCCCTTTAAGTAACCCCAGAACTTGTGAAAGAGAAATGAGGCTTTAAAGCAGTATCATTTCAGGCTGCAGAATGAGCCTCACGGATTATTTACTGCAGTGAAGGTGCTATGTGTTGAATGGTGACTTCAGGACCATGGTACGCTAAAAAAAAGCTGCAGCTAGAAAGGTTTATGATCAACTCCCAAAAAGAACATTCCACCTGTAAGACCACAGGAAGAAAGATCTTAACAGTAAAACTGTGACAAATTTCATACTGAAACAAGGGTCAGATAGTGGGAAGTATTCATTCCACCCAAGTTTGACCAGAGCACAGTGTTTTGACTCATGCTGGCAATTACATTTTGTTTCTCCTCTAATTTATGGCCTCTTAACTCAAAGGTTTTCAGGATCCAATGTAGTCTCCACCATGGCCTTCATGGGAAAATGGAGGATAAGAAAAGGGAAGTGAACCTGACCACGCAGGACTGTAGTTCATGAATGAGACTCTGTGTGCTTTGCGTGTGATTCCAGTGACCATTAGTAAAATCACACTTGAGGTAAAAATAACCATTTTGAACAATAAAAGAATCTTAAAGAGCACGGAAAAGCCTCAAGTGCTTCACCCAGCAGATGCACAAGTTGCCACAAACACTCTACCTATTTGTCAGTTACTGTAGCTCACAGTCAAAACCAGCATTTCCAAGCCAAATAAAAAAAGGACCTGAATAACCTTGTTTTTTATGTGTTTACGGAAAGTTTGTCCCAAGTCTACAACAAGCAAATAAAAAAAGCAAAGGTAGGTCTATTCAAAATCCAGTGAGTGGGATGTAGAAGCTGACATCATAGTACAACTACAAAAAAAGAAGTTTAATGGATGACAATTACTTTTCTAAGCTTTTAGTCTGTTCCACTGCATGTTGACTACCACAGCATCTATAGACTACTCTTCTACATGTCCAAGACCTCCTATGCCTTGCAGCAATGCCAAAGAAAAATGCATTAGAAAGAGGTGTGAAATAAGAAAATAGAGGTTTTGGCTCAATTTTAGAAATGAGATGCAGTAAAAAAGAGGACAAACATAGAAAGGAAGCACAATTTTCACTCGATATTGTCCTTAGATTTATAAAATATGTCCACTGAGAAAACTGTAAAGGTGAAAGTGACAGCTTAAGAAGCTGAAAAAACCCTTGGAGTTGAGGAAAATCCTGAAAATTCCAGAGACTAGAGAAAAAAATCCAGGAAGGTAATTCACTTTCACACTCTGGATTACAAAAAACAGCTGAGAGCATGAAAAATGTACACACAGGGTACTAATATTTCACCAGTCATTGTACTGGTGGTTTAATGGGCACATACAGACCAGAAGGCAGATGGGAAGATTATAACTGAACTCCTCTTAACACAGCATGAGAAATTAGTTCAGGTAAGAAAAGTCACTCAGTCACTGAAGTGAGGAAAAACAGGAGAGGTCAAGGCTTTTGGGACTAAAAAACATGTTTATGCTTAGGGAAGGGAGAGAAAAGAGACAAACTGGATGGGGGAAGGAAGAAAAGGCAAAAGGAACGTTGTCACATGAAATTCGCAAGTGTGAAGTAAGCGAAGAGACCAACTTGAAAGGAAAAGGTGGTAGGGACAATTTGCTTGGGTCCCCCTCCCTTCATAGACCTAGTTGTCTTGACATGTAACAGTCCTGCCAAAAACTCTGGCTGCCTTACTTACTTCCTTTGCAGTCTGACATTCCATACATTATAAGCCAGCTGCAGATCATTGTACTACCACTGTGCAAGTTTAAAACTGAAAAATAAGCATGAGATAAGTAATGTGGTACTCAATATTAAAACTGAAATTCCCAGTGATGGTTACCTTAAAATCACAGAATAGTTTCAATTGGAAGGGACATTAAAGACCATCTAGCTCCAACCTCCCTGCCATGGGAAGTGACACTTCCCTAAGGACAACACAAAGGCATCCACAACGTCTCTGAGCAACCTGTTTCTTACCCTCTGAGTAAACAACTCCTTCCCAACATCTCTGAATCTATCCTCTTCCAGATTAAAGCTGTTCCCCCTCATCCTGTCACTCTGCGCTGCTGTCAAAAGTCCCTCTCTCCAGCTTTCTTCTTTGGCCTGGTCTAGTCTGAAAGGTGGCTAAAAGATCTCCACAGAATACACTGATAGTTTGATTTGTGGAGATCTCTTAAAACAATATGAAACCATACAACAGCAAGTGTAATCTATGAGTTTCATCTCAAGTTTAACATTACCATCTTGGCTATTAATTCTTAGAATATCCCAGCACGCTTACCCTGTAAAAACGCCTTACAAACCCACACACCTGTATGCGGCACTGCAGAGGAACTTGTGGCATGGAACTGCACTCATTCACACAGAACGATATTATTTACCGTAAACGTTTGAGTTCCGATATTGTTACATAAAGTTATCTCAACACGTTGCCAGAAAAATCGCCATCAAATTTTGTCCCATTTTCAGGTAAGATTACTGGCAGAAGCTATGGCAAGAACTGCTACTAAAAAAGTATCTTTTGGGACCAACATAACACTTACACGCTAATAAAAGTGGAGGCTATGCACACATATCTGAGGTGCCCTGCACTGTCAAGATCATGTGTGCTGAGTGTTCCTCATCACTTGGTCACTTGCTCGCAAAGAGTTTCCTTTATGGTTTGTCTTAGAAAAAATTAAGCCAGTTTTATGGCACCATTTTGTGGCAAAACTAATTTATTGAGATGATTTTGATTACTGTGATGATACAGGGAACATCCTAAGTAGGACAAACACCTGCACTAAAGTAGTAGAGTATCTGAACTACATAGAGCATAGTCCCATCACAAACCACAGGCAAAAGAAAATATACCATTCAACCAAAGTATAAGTAGCTGTTTTTTCAAGAATTACTCTGCATCATCCGCAGCCTGTTTGGAACTAATTAAGTCTCTGTAGATTAAAGTCCTGCAATCAAGTCCCTGAACTCCAGGCAAAATTTCCAGCCCGAAAATATCCTGTGCGTCTTTAGGTGTTAGTCACGGGCAGGAAACAGGTGCAATGCAGAAAACGCAGTTACAACATCGGGAGAGTAGTGCATTATTTCGTTTATTGGTACTCCAGCTTTCAGTACTTGTAGCGAGCTGACAGGAACAGAAGCCAACTACGAGTCCCTGGCGAACTGCCCCGCTGGGAGGAAAAGAGCCGACAAGTCCCTCGCTCTACGCCGCACGGACGAGCGGCCTCGTGTTCTCCCGGCCGGGAGCGGAGCCCTCGCTGCCGCCCGGGGGACGAGCTCTCCCGGGGGCAGGCAGCACCTCCTTCCCGCGGCGGGCCGGCCGGCCGCCGGGGCGCACTGCCCGTCGCGGGCCGCGGCGCTGCGGAAGGGCTGCGGCCGCCGCCGGCTACTCACCATCTCCTGCCTCAGCAGCTGAAGTTTCGTCTCCAGACGGGCCAAGGCGGCAGCGCGGCGGCGGCGGGGCCCGGGGGCCGGGGCGGCGGGGCGAGCCGGGAGCTCCTCCCCGCGCAGGGGCCGCGCCAGGCTCTCGGGCACTTTGCGCCCCAGCTTCTGCTCGACGTCGCGGAGATCAGGCGGGGCGCCGGGCTCCATGGCTGGCCCTGCAGGGGCCCGAGGCGGCAGCGGCGGCACTACCCGCGCCCGCCCGGCCGCTGCCGGGGCGCCGAGGCGCGGAGAACCGCGGCAGCGCCGGGGACGGCGGATGCGCCGTGCGGGACACCCGCGGCGGGCATGGGCATCTCCCGGGCGCACCAGCCCCTCCCGCCCTCTCCCCGGCCGCCGGGGAAAGGCAGCGACGGCCCCGCTTCGTGCACGAGACCGCGGCGCGCCCCGGCAGCTGCGGCCGGCACAGCGCGACCCGAGTCATCGCCCGTCCCGCCCGGCTGCAACTTTAAAGGCGCGGGCAGGTGGAAGAGGCGCGGCGCGGCCCTCCCACCGCGCTGCCCCAGCGCACAGGCGCGGCACGCCCGGGGCGCCCCCGCCCGGCGGGGACTGCGCCGCCCGCACCGCCAGCACCGCCGGAGCGGCGTGTGCCGCGGGACAGCGGCAGGGAAAAATAAATAAACAAGAGAAGAGAAGGAAATAAAGAGAGAAAACGGGAAGGGAAGGGAAGGGAAGGGAAGGGAAGGGAAGGGAAGGGAAGGGAAGGGAAGGGAAGGGAAGGGAAGGGAAGGGAAGGGAAGGGAAGGGAAGGGAAGGGAAGGGAAGGGAAGGGAAGGGAAGGACTAGGAAAATAAATAGGAAAAGAGAAAATTGAAAAGAGAAAAAGAATCACCCCTTCTAACAGGAGCTTAAGTACAGCGAGTGGTATTCCCAGTCATCAAACAGATTTTATTGCAGGCAAGTGCATTTCTCCCAGTCCTCCTTAATATTTCTGCTATTTTTTGTCCCACTCTTCTTTAAGAAGCAAAGCTTGCAAGCTGAGTCAGTTGCTTCATCTGATATCAAGGCACATGTTGGCTGTGCAGGTAGCAGTACTGGATGTCTCCTCTTGTTCTGTATCCCACGATGTTCCTTGTCCCATGGCACTGAAAAACATTTTGGGCACTAAAGTACGAATAGCTGCATCTGTGGAGGTACAACTGACACATGTCAAGGGGGTTGAGAAAGTGAGGCCAGCCACTCTTGGTGTTAGATTCTCTATAACAACTAGAATCACAAATTGTGGTGTGGTGAGCTTGGGAAAAAAAAAGTGTTTTAACAGCAAAGTGGATGTTTTTTGGTGAAATAATTTCATCAGTACTTTAACAGCTAAGATTTATTATCATGGAGCTTTACAAGGGTTTAGTACTGTCAAGTAAAAAATCTGCAGATGTGTCTGGTGTCTTAAAGGTGCATTGGTTTTAGACCAGAACCTTTATTTTATCACTATAACCATCTGGAAATCCTGTGTGAGAGGCATATGAAAAGATATTTATTTCTCTCATATTTGTCATAAATGTTTAGTTCATATGACAAAAAATCCATTCATATTCTTTTCAGAAAAGAAAGCCATAACCAGCTGCTCACACCAAATAAGAATCTTCCTTCTTACTGCCACCAGCCCCAAATATTTCCTGAAGTTCTATTTTGATTTATTGATATTTACAGTCTAGCTTCTATATAATCTCTTGTTAATACTGACTTATGCCATTCTGTAAATTAGTAGGGTTCACACTGAAAGCTCTGTGTTGTTAAGTAAAAGTTTACATTTACGTGACTGTTGTTACAGCACTGAACTGTAAAATTTCTTCGTTCTACAAGCAGCATCCTATAAAAAAGGTCGTGATTCAACTTTATTCAGACTTTCTGTTTGAAGAAACTTAAGAAAAATTCTGAAATATTATTTTTTCTTTAAATATTTCAGATGACCTGAATTATCAAGCTTTTAAAAATGAAAATGGAAGAGAAATAAAATAAATAATATATGCTTGTTTGAAAAAAGGTTTTTCAAGGATAAAAAAAAATCCCCAAATCCTACTCTAAATAATCTAAAAGTAATAAAAGTAAATATTTTCTGTTATTCTAGATAAGCTACATTCAGAAAGTAAACTACATAATGTACTCTATGTGTTCATGAATTTATGCTTTACCATCTGATGGCTTGATTCTTACCTCCCACTGGCCTTGCATTAGTATAGCTGCTAGCAAGTCAATGGGTATACTTTTTATTACAAAGATTAATGACAAAGGTTAAAAGATGCCTATATTGCAGTCACCTTGTTAAATCTTCAAGTTTTCTGGATTTGCTAAACTAATAAGTGTTTCAAGGAAACAGGTTTCTCTTTAGGTAAACAAAACCAGTAAAAAGTATGTAAATTCCATTTTTGTCTTGCAGGACAGATCCTCTGTCTTCATTTTAAAATCATAAAGTGTCCTATCTTGTAAGGGGTCCATAAGGATCATCCAATCCAGTGCCTCGCTCCTGGCAGGACTACCTAAACTAAAACCTAAACCTAAACCATATGATGAAGAGCATTATCCAGACACTGCTTGGACTCTCGCCAGGCTTGGTGCTGTGACTAGTTCCTGGGAAACCTGTGGCCATCTCTCTTGATTTAAAGCACTTTCCTAATGTCCAGTATGAATTTCCCCTGATGAATCTTCATTCCATTTCCTCGTGTCCTGTTACAGGCCTCCAGAGTAACAGTGTAATCTCTTCCACTGACCACTGTAAGGAAGCTGCTGTCTCTGATAACGCAATCTTTAATCTTCCCTTTTCCAAGGTGAATAAAGTGATCTCATCTGCTCTTTAATGCCTTATCCTCAAGGTTTTTCACCACATTAGTCACCCTCCTCTGGACACACTCTAACAGGCTTGTACCTAGGAATCCACAGCTGCACACAGGTCTTGAGATGGGTTATACCAGTGCACTGTGGAGCAGAACAGTCACCTTCCTTGCCCAGCTGATGATGCTGTGCTTGATGCACTCCAGAATACATCTGTCTCTTTTGACCACCAGGGCACATTGTTTACACATATCCAACTTGCCATCTACCTAAACCATCAGATGTCTATCTTTCAATTGGTGATTACCACCTCTCTAGGTTATACACATCTTTCTGTAAATTCTCTCCACCCTTGAGGGAGTTAACAGTTCCTCCTATTTTAGTATAACTAGCAAACTCCCTTAATTACCACATCCAGATAATTTATAAGAACACCAAAGAGCACTGGCCTAAAATTGAGCCCTGGGGAACCCCACTGGAGATTAAGTGCCAGCCTGATATGACCGCATTTAGTGTAATTCTTTGAGCCAATTGCTCACCCAACATATGATGAACTTGAGTAGCTGTGTGCTGGACATTTCATCCAGGAGGATGCTGTGAGAGACAGTGTCAAAAGCTTTGTTAAAATTGAAGAGCCCACATTACTGCCTTTCCTTGGACAACTAGATGGGTGACTTTGTCATAAAGGAAAATTAATTTAGTGAAGCAGGACTTTCCCCTTGAGAACCAGTGTTGGTTATGACTAATGACTGTATTGTGTCTCAGGTATTTTTCACTAACTCAGAATAAATTTATCCATAATTTTTCCAGTCACTGAAGTGAAACTTACAAGCCTGTAATTACCAGAATCTTCCTACACTTTTTGAAAATTGGGAGAACATTTGCTATGCTTCTGGTTCACTGGGACCACTCCAGACTCCAAACTCTGTTGAAAAAGTAATGGGGAGAGTTTCTGCAATGACATTAGCCAAGTTTTTCAGTACACTGGGTTAGGTCCCATTGCGCCACATGAATTTATAAGCATCCAGCTGCAGCAGGAAGCCTCAAGCTCAGAGTTAGCTGTGAGTTTATCATTTCCCTAATCACAGCCTTCCAAAAGAGAGCTTACGGCTCACTGATATTAAAGACAGAGGCAAAAAGGCAATAAATGTCCCTGCTTTGTCTGCATCCTGGTTTTGAGGTGACTGACCTAATCAAGTAATGGACCAATATTATCTCTTGTTCTTCTTTTGAAGTTAATGTATTTAGAAAAGAAGACCTTTCACTGTCCTTCAAATTGCTACTTGGTTTCAACTTCAGCTGAGCTTTGGTCACACAAACTTACTCCCTATAGCAGTATCTCTGTAGTCCTCCTGCATTGCTCTGTATTCTTCTGCCCTGTGCTGTCCACTGTTTGGGTGAGATTTAGAGCTTTTTGAATCTCTTACTTTGAACATCTAAGTAAGGTCATTTAGATCAGCGTTTGCTAGCTTGTTTGTTTCTTTCTTTTTAAGTTCAAATAAAGATATTCGCTGATTTTAATGCCTTGTTAAATATTCCTATCAATCATTCAATTCTCTCAGTAGCCAAAAGTCTTGATATTTCAGTCCAACAGAACGTCAATGCTTATATGTATAAGAGAACATACTGTTCAGCCTTTTGTTAGATAGGCTCTCTATTGTCACATGTTATCATCTGCATCTCCCACAGGTTTTAAGACCAAAGGAATAAAAGCTTCTTCATGTTAGTCTACTGAGCACAGCCTTAGACTTGCCTTAGGTCAAACCAAGATTTTATATGAGAAACTGAAGAGTGGATGTTACATTAAACATTTTGAATGTAAACTGAAATGATTTCACAGTTTTTTTGTGTTTGTTTTTGTTTGGTTTTTTTTATGCCTTCAGCATATGAGGTCTGGAACGCAGTACTATCTTTGTCTGGGAAAGTGAAAATGCTGTTAAAAAACCCTATAGTGACATCATGCAACACACCTGTATTTCCAAAGATCACACTGTCAACTTGATTTTAAGAGCTTCAGACATTCTAATCACACAACTACTTTCAAGCCTGTAAGGTGAGCTCTCTATTTTAATGGTAGTTCTTCACAAGATTTAGCTCTTTAATGATTGCTTGAGCTAATCACATGGGAAATCAGAGGGCAAAAGTCATGAAGCAGGACAACACTCAACACTGGGCAGCTGGAGAAGGGAGGCTAAGAGGCTTGTTTAGAGTTTATTCCTTTTTTTTGTTTTCCATAAAAGACAATGCTTATTGAGGAGTGCTAGACTTTAAAATGGAAAAAAACCCCAACTAAACAAATGCAAATTTATTTACAATGATGTTGCATTTAAGAGATGAGGCAGAGCAGCTCAAATTATTTATATAATTGATTTTAATAATAATGTATCTCTTTTTAATACATTTATTTTCCATTAATATTGAATACAGTCCTTAGGATGTCTTGGAGGACCAAAAATGTTACAGGATTCAGAAATTTTGGAATTTTCCCAAAGCTGGAGGCAAAGCTGTGCACCTATAGTTAGGCTCTCTCTATCAGCTATAATTTATCCAAGATGAATTTGACTCAGTAATGTGGGAAATACTAGCCCAGTCCAGAGACTACTCAAGTTGACTGATTAGACTGTCAGACAGACTACAACTTTTGTTGTATAATATAAATATAAATATAACAATATAAAATGCTCCACCATACAGAGCTGAATGCTCAGATACTGTAATTTCTGGCTCCCCTTTATAAAAATAATGCTGGAAGAATATGTTGAAAGGCAGACAGAAGGTGCCTTAGGCCTACAGAAGTTTTCTAGTTCCTTAATCTTTCAGGCAGATTCCAATAGTACAGCAAAAATTTGGTTGATATTTAACCTGAAGTTATGTCATATCACACTGTGAATATTTAAGGATTTTTAAAAAAAATAATTTCCTGGAGGACAGCCAATATTGTGGGAGTTATTTCTCATATTGTGGTAGTGTACTTCTCATAATAACCTACCTGTGGAGTTTGGGCTGCAGAAATGGGACCTTTGACTTGTCTTCAAAGGCTGCAAGAGCATTAAGGGAGTTCCAAGTGCATGACAACATTGGGTGTGGTGGACAGGAGTCCTGCCTTTCCTGCTTTCAACCAGTTACCTCACAGTGCCAATATTCTTTGTCAGACGCTTCTAGGAAGCAATTATTATTTGTTTATTCAAACCAACACCCAGAGGAGGGTGAGCTGTTTTGAGGGGGATGTTCACTGGTTGTGCTTCAGTGTCACATTGTGTGACTCCTACTTGGGGAGAGTAAAGCTGAGCTTCCTAAGTAGCTCCCTTATAGGAGGAATGAAGATACTCTAGAACTAAAGTAAGTGAGTATGGTCAGGTAGACTAACAGGAGGTATTAAAAATCATCATCAAGATGACTGTTTCTCAAATCCACTAACAAAATGAAGCCTGGTGCATGTTTGTAGAATTGGAGAAGTTTGGGTCATAATAACCGAAGTCAGAGCTTTCATCTGGGGCATTGTGTCGAGACTTCACCCCAAAGCGAGCTTTCCCCAAATTTAAGACTGTATGCAGATGTAAGAAAAAGAACTGTGAAAGTCTGAAATAGCTGTCAAAGGTACTGTGCACTGGCCGACTGTTACCACCCCAGCAGCTTTAGGAGAAATATCTTAGCAGAATACTGCTATGTATTGTCCTGTGTCCAAAATCTGGTGACCAGTGGTGGAACACCATGAACACATGGAACATGAACATGGCGGTGAGGAAGTGGCAGGGAGTTTTACTTGTCACTTTTGACACACTGTCTCAGTGACATCTAAAAGCTATTCATATCATTCTGGAACTCCTCACCATGATGTGGGAGAAGAGAGCAGAAAAAGAAATGCAGGAAAAATATTCAGAAACACTGATTATTATTTTCTTGGCTTTGTTTAAAGGGAAGAGACTGCTGCATTTGCTGTTTTGCAGGCTTATACAAGAACCCAGATGAATCAGAACTGAAGACATGTTCAGTTTTTCAATGTGTTTAGAGCAACTGCTTATGCACTGACTCCAGAGGCATTAATCATTGCACACAGAGACCACAGAAATATATCTAAAGCATTATTATTTGTTGCTTTACCCATGTACATATATGATTTCCTTTTCCATTACTGCCCCTGGGAATAGATTGCAAATACCATTTATACAATCCAGACTTTACTTTGAAAATACATGGAACATGTATTTTTAAATACTGCACCTATGGGTCAAGTTTAGTGTAAGGGCCTTAAAGGCTGTGGTATGCATCAGTCTCAGAGTTACAGTGGTATTGATTTTTGTAAGGCTGTAAGCAACACTGGAGACTGTGTGTAGCATTCTGTTCAACACCCAAGAGCACGCAGCCACTTCAACAACTTCCAAGTTCAGTAGTTTAATATTTTTTCCCTATTGTGAACTTTGTAATATTTTCCTGCAGAAAGATCCATCACTGCACGATAGCTGGAAATCTACTGACAGTAGTTTGTACAGACCACTTGGTAAAGGAAGCCTGAAAAACAGGCCACAGATCTCCCAAGAATTTCACTGATTGAAAATCTGTTTCATTGAGCTGTGATCTCAATGCACCAGCAGAGCAGAGTCTTCTAACTGTTGTGAAATTAATAATGTGTGTATTTTATAGATAAAGTGAACAAGAGAATGTTATTCAATGCAACAATCTAAACTTAGAAGTCTTTTTCTTGGGACAAATATTTTCAACTATCCACCAAAACCCTCCCATCAGGGCCAAGCATTGGGCTACATCACATTTATGTAAAAAAAAACCCCAAACAAATTAAAATTCTAGAATCAGTCAGGTCTGACACATAAGGAAGGAGAAGAATAACAACATCCTGTGAATCATGCTTATCCTTTCCAGTTCTGACATGTTACAGGAGGAAGTGTGAGTGTTGCCTAGTCATATTTATAAATCTTTTGACTGTCTGCCCTTCTAATACCACAGATACATCATAACATAAAGCTTGAATATGGGGATGGGTTTTGCTGTGAAATTGAATGTTATTTATTGTGACATCACTTCCAAATGTCACCATTTTTCTGGAGTAATTTTCGCTTTTATTTCTGACAGAGTTGGTCCTACACAAGCACTGGTAGTTTTATTCTGTTAAAAGTCTTAGACTGAGTGAGAAAATATCATACATAGTGGAAAGATATTTTACACATTAGTTAGAGAAAATTTGTGGGGATGATTTTTAGACTGTTACATATTGATGTGGAAATGTTACATAAAGATAATTTCTTGTCCTGAAGAGGGGAAGAAACCCCCAGGAGAAAAGCAGGGTGCATCAACTTAACATAGTCAATAGTGACTGTTGTTCAGAAGAGCGTAGTTCTCTTTCCAGCTGTTCTGAGGCTCTCAGAAAAATCGCTTCAGGCCTTTATTCATGTTCCTATAGCTAGAGTGAATTTAACTTGGTCTCTCAGTTAGAAACTTTCAAACCTTATTTCTGCTTACCTGGATGTAAATTATGAATTTAGAAATTTAAATTAAGAATTTTTAATTTAAATTTAGAATTTTAAATTAAGAATTATGAAATATTTTATTATTTTCAGAGGTTACCACTACTTCAGTTTCTGGTACTTTGCTTCCAAAGTATAATTTGTTTACCTCTGTCCACAAGGAATGAATTTCCTTGTGACTGAATGTACAACCACCTTTATGACCCAAAACACCAGTCTCTTTCTTCACATAATGCTCATGTATACTCATGAAAGCATCAAGTACCAAAAATATTCTTCCATGCAGTTAACAGTTTGTATTCAGTTTTTGTGAGTACAGCTTTCAGTCCTTCTGCCAGGATAAACTCAAATTGTAAAATAAGCATGTTTCTCTAAAATTTCCTTAGCAACTTGTAAAGAAAAGGGACAGGTGAACTGGCTGACAGTATAAGAGGGTGGTCTCAGAAACCATACACTGTTCCATTCACAAAACAGAAATTATTTTGGAGAACTTGTCCTGAGCACATAGGCACATGCTAAACTTGCACCTTACATGTCTTTTTCCAATTCCCCTTCTTTTCAGAGTGTGTCAGCAGCACTACATACTCAAATGCAGCCTTACTCAGTTGAGTACTTACTCACTTGGCCATCAGCTGGCCTATGGTATGTCCTGGCTCAGCTGTGTGAATGGGTTATGGCTGGCTGAAAAATGCTGTAGCAATTCTTATTGGCTCAGGAGTGCAGTGAAGCTTTGGGGCAGGGCAGGGACAGAGATTTCTAGAGAGTCAATGTTTTTAAATGTATTCTGTTATGTGCCTTAAAATTCCTGGTCATTTTCCAAAGTACAAGTCCATCTGTGCCTGTTGAATTTTCAGCTTTACCTGTTAGAGCCTGAGGATGCTGATCAGTTGTACAGCATTATTTTGCTGTCTCAGTAGGGTCTCTGCCAGCATTGGTGCATCCCACATGGATAGCATGTGGGGGAAAACGGCTATTCTACAATGGTTTTATAATTTTAGTTGAAGGTGAAGATTCCTTGCACCTGGCTCAATCATTGAGCATCTTTCTGCCCCTGATGGGAATTGTTGGACTTGATGATCCCAAAGGTCTTTTCCAACCTAAACAATTCCATGATTCTACAATTTTCTACCGTGGAAAACAGTTCCTTTTGAACTTTGCTTTTTAAATTACTATTTATCTAAGTTATCATGATTTTTAGTGCAGCTTCATTTCTTGCTACTGTCTATGTAAGCAGTACTTCTCTGTAAAAAGACTTGGGAAAATAAGTAATGGGATAAACATATTTTTGCAACTGAATCCTGCAAATTTTTCTTACCGTTTCTAAGACTTACACACATGGCAAAATAGTAAACTCTTGTAGCATATGATGAAAGCATTCTTAACCGTGTGGCTTATAACACTAGAACTCAGTGGCTTTAAACCTTGGTTCAAGTCTTTGGAGAAAATGCACCTTTTCTGCTATAGCAACTGTAATTAAGTGGCAGACACAAGGCAGCAGGATAATTCAGTTAAGATTTAGGCCTGCTACCTCTTTTCTTGTTAGCAAAATAACCTTTTCCTGCAAGTAGTATGTATCTGTTCCAACAGTAGACCCAGAAATTAAGTACTCAGAAGTTTGGGCACTGTTGCAAGAAGAAATTCAAGTGTTTGAAGGACAGCTCAAAGTGTCTTACTCTGTATTTTCAGTATTGCATTTAATTATGTGATCACAGGCTTTAGTTTCAACCACATCTTACTTTCCTACATTTAGTTGCTTGCTTTCTCACATTCAATTATTTCCTGACTCAACATAATTTCTCTTACCCATGTCTTTCAGTTCCTTCCTTTTTTAAAGTCTTGTTGTTTCAGTCTTACTTTTCTTACTCTGCTTGTCCTGAGCTTATGAATGAATGTCTAATTTCCATTCTGTCACTGCAGTGCCATTTAAATCAAATGATGTCAGACTCATGGAATGGTTTGGTTTGGAAAAGACCTTAAAGAATACCCGGTTCACTCCTCCTGTCTTGGGGAGGGACACCTTCCACTGAATAGGTTCTACTGAATAAGTTGCCAAAAAAAATTTTAAATTTAATTTCTTTTCCTTCTCTTTCACTTACAATTCAATCAGCTGTTAAGTTCCCTGTTATAACTCAAATCCATTAAGAACCATCATGTAAGATGGAGAAACCATTAATTTTCCATCTCTCTTTGCTTGAACTTAGATCCTTTCTAGTTCACTCTCCACCTGCTTAATTGTTCAGAATCTCCTTCACTTTTCATTGCAAAACACCTTTTCCACACCTCTTCTGTCTGCCTGTTTCTTTTCCACTCAGTCTCTTCCAGTCTCCTTAATCTACACCTGACTTCTAGGATTTTGATTTGTGTTTTATTTGGTTTGGGGTTTTTTGAGGGGAGGCAGGGATGACTGGAGGGGTGCTCTCTTGTTGTCTGTTGTTGTTTTGTTTTGTTTTGTTTTGTTTTGTTTTGTTTTGTTTTTTGTTTTGTTTTGCTTGGAGGGGTCAGTAAAAATTAAGAAAAGAGTAGTTTTCAGCTTTGAGTTCAGGAGTCTGATTACACAGTTGAACTTGTCAAAACGTCAGGGTCTGTCCTAGCAGTTAGTGACAGAATTAATGGGTGCATCTACCTTCTCACTGCTCTTGGTTGTAAGGGAATATAGCAAAGACCCTCTGATCACTGAAGAAGCATGTTGCATGAGGGTATAGTAGTCATTGAGGACTTTAGGAATTCAGGACAAAGAAAGACAGCTCAGCACAGGTAAGGTAATATTTTCAGCAACAGTCATATCTGTAACGTTTTCGGGTGTATTACAGCTATTTTAGTTGGAAAACCAAGGGTTGCTAGAGGAGAAGCAACACTTCATAAGAAAAAATATTGTATATATCCAAACAAAGCAAAAAATGGATTTGTAGCTTGTTTGCTGTATTTTTTGCTACTATCTCCCCCATTTTCACTGCATGATAAAAAAAGTGTTTCTCTGAGTTTCCACATCTCTTCTGCCTCTCTATTAAGAAAAGAAAAAACCCCAAACCCTTAAAACTTACCTTATTTCGGTAGCTGCCATGAAAATCTACTGTTTTACTACATGTCAGGCTACAAGCAGTTGCCCAAGGTTGCTGCAGGTGAACTGCGCTCAACAGGCCAAATGTCAGTGCCCTGAGTGATTCCCCTGCACCACCTCAGATACCCCTGGTATCTAGCTTCCTCCTTTAGTGATGCCAGTATTGTTCCTGCTTTCAGTCTTGCTAATGGAAATGGACAGACATCTGGTGCTCTCATCGTTTCACAGTTTAGAGTTTCTAATATGTTTATAGAAATAAAAAACATTTTGTGGCTTCTTCAGGATTTGTGGTTTAACCTGGAGGGAACTAAGATTAAATGGCTGAAGTTATACCTCTAGGATATAGTAGGTTGCTGAGAAGTTTAAACAATTAATTTTCCTCAGAACTAGCCATTTTTACCCTTTAAGCTTGCATATTAATTTTCAGGTACATGTCCAAGATGGACTGAGGTGAAAAAAGGCTGTATTTTAAGAAAGCACTATCACTGTTGCTAAGCATAGAATTGGACTGCAGAAAATGTGACTATAATCAGGGCTTGGAGAATTGCTGAAAGGAACCCTTATGCTCAGAACATAGCCATTCTAGGAGTGTGAGAAATGCCAAAACATCTATGTAGCATTAGGTTCAAGCAGAGGCCTGTTAGGTCCAGTTTACTCCGTAAACTATAGATACCACACCCTACCTTCCCCTTGAGCATTTAAAATGGAAGCATCTTTTCATATTATATTGAAATGAAATTAAATCTGTTGGTTTGTAATATAGCAGCAGTTAAATAAAATTAAATAATAGAAATTAAAAGAGGCAAGCCTGTGAAGTGATAGCATTAGTGTGAAGGAGAGCTGCAGTAATAGCACAAACAATTGTGCCAATCTAACCAATAAACAAAGAGCAGTGTAAGATTCTCTTTATTAGATTGATTCATAAGGAACACATGACTTGTAAAGTCATTCAAATTTCTTTCTGTTCAGCCTGGATGGCCAGTTTAAGCTTTCTGGCTTTGTAATCCTATTGTAATGTCTGGAGCCATGAAGACATTCAGGATCCTGAATTTTTTTCTGTCTTACAAAACTGAATAATATGAAGGTGCCTATTTTCATTTACAAAAAAATGTCAGGGAGCTGCTCATTCCTATTTTTGTTTTTCCAGCAGCTTAGATATAAGGTATTCTACACATCTGTAATGTTAAGGAGTGGAAGATAGGATTGTTTTTAATTATATATTTATCAGCAGCATTCTGCATATTTCTAGACTTGAATTTAAAAATAAAAAAAAAATAATTAAAAAAAAAATCAGGTTAGCTATATTCCCAACAGAAACTGGTCATGTATTCAAGGCAAAAATAACCCAAAGAAAAAGAATCACAATCATAAAGGGCAGAATGGTATAACCAGAACTCAACACAGTTTAAACAGCAGCTAAGGTGCATTATTCTCAGGATCCATTAACTCTGTCTCTGGAGAGGCTGCTTTCCAGCTCTTTGTATTTGAATGAACTATTTAGACCCATGCACTAAAACTCCCAGAACAGTGAAGACACTGTGTAGGTTGACACAGACACCCATTAAGTCTGTTTAAATTCTTTTAAAAGAAAAAAACAAAAATCACACAAAGTTCCATGTAAAAACTTGTGCACTCCATAAATTAGGTATTATCCCCTTGCTTCTTGTCAGTTCTCCCTGCTGCCCCAGGAAGCTGATCATCATTGGCACTCTGCTTCCTTCTGCCACTTAACCCTTCCTCTGGAGGAGGGCCTCCATGCAGGCTCTCAACACATCCCTAGAATTATCATTGATCTTCCATCCTCACAACGTTTGATTGCTCTTGCAAGGCCATGACTCACAGATAGTAGCTGAAAACTTGGAGAGACTGTTCTGTTTCATGTTTAACTTTACTAGGAAGAATTTGTATTTTCTTGGACATCAGCAAGAAACAGATTTATAGGTCCAGTTTCCAACACAAGTGTTCCTCTGTCCATGCACTGAGGGAGTGTTGAGGGATAGGTGGTGGAAGAAAAGGTCAAAAGGGTCAAAAGGCTTTTGACACCACCAGTCAATTTGTACAGTTTCTAAAGGTGTACTTACTTACTTTTAATTAAAAATAAAAAAGTTATTTTTAATTTAAGTATAATGGACCTTATTTTTACATCAAAATTGTAAGTGAATGAAGCTGTTTAATTTTTGAGACAAGATATTGTATTATTTTATTGGTAATTCCTCTGGATTCTAGTCTGTTATAAGCGCACTTCTTGAATTCATTGACTTTCAGAATGGTTAGGATGGAAAGTGACCTGGAAGAACCTCTAGCTTCAATCCCCCTGCCACAGGCAGGGCCGCTTTCCTCTAGAACAGGTTGCTCAAAGCCCCATCTGATCTAGCCTTGAAGCAGATTCCTTTCAGTATGTAAGTTAAAATAATTGGCTGGATTTATGGATTTCATACTGTGTATTTACTGCTATTAACGGTGTATTGGCTTGCTGCTTTTTAAAGGCAAACTTTATTTCTTCAAGACAGTAGCAGAAGGGTTCTGTCTTCTGAACACCAGTCCTTTTGTTTGTGAGCTCTTCAGCCAGCTCTGAGTTTTGCAAATAGTGTCTCCAAGGGAAATGACATTAACTCAAACCCAAATCTGGCATGAATCTTCTGGGCTCTCCTAGAGAAGATACCACACTCATTATTTGAAGCACAGAGCAGCTCATTGTCCTCAGGCAGACAGTGGAAAAGCATGGGAGGTCAGGAAGTGCATGCAAAGCAGGTCATGATTGCTGTCCTACTTTTTATCTTGCTGTTGAAAGATTCACTTTTGACATCTTAAAGGCATTACTCATGCAACCTCTCCCATCTTTTTTTGCTTGCACACCACTTGATGTCAGCTAGTCTTTGCTTATTAGGTAAAGGGGGCAGATGTTTATTCACTACAATAGCAGCTGTACAGTCAGGCTCAAGACCTGTCACAAACACAGTAAGGTCTGTGTTTGGCCTTGCACTGATTAAAAAAACAGAAGTATCGCAAGATAAATGTCAATGAAAGTGGCACTGAAGGCTGATCTTATTTATTATGGGAAGTGAACAGTGTTATCAAAGCTGTCAGCTGTAGAAGAGCAATTTATTACAGACAACCTTGATATCGTTGAAAGGAATAATATGGAGAGAACACATTAAATTATTGCCAGGAATGACTTTCACCCTCCCCATGACAATTATTTTAAGTGCTATAAGGAGAGGAAATAGCTCATTATTTTAAGTGTCTTGAATTGCTTCCCATACCTCTCATTTCTACTGGAAAAATATTTAACATGGAATAAACACAGTGACATCAACAGTCTATCTGTTGTGAGATTTCAACAATAACTTGACTAACACTTATGGGCAGGGAGCTATGGGGTAAAAAATCCCTAAAATTCCTAGGCTGATTTATTTCCTGCCTAGATTGGTAAGCACACCAAAACCTAGCCTATTCCCAACTTGTTTCATACAATTTTCATCTGAATACTTTCAGTTTTCTCTTTTTAAGCATACGCAAATTAATGGCAATCACCAGTGCCCATTAAGGTCAAGCAAAATATCATTCTCCACCAGTGATGCTCTTTGGTTTTACAGGAAGTGGAGATTTATTCCAAGTATAAGTAAGCATGCAGCACACCTCAAACCTCATCAGCTCCATCCCTCCCAGTGGCTCTGCTCCATCCAACCAGAAAGTTCAAGCAGGATAGTCTGTGGATCTGTTCCAGTAGCCCTCAGTATCCTCCAGTAACTAATTTTGCATGTTCATCTGAACCTTGACTGACCCCTAGTCCCAATGGTCAGCCCTAAGCCACTCTCAACCATTCTCTCTGCTATTTAATGTATGGGTCTAGCAGTGTTATTTGTGCTGAAGCCAAAGACACAAAATGTAAATTTAGCATGGAGTATGTAAACCCGGGATGTAAACATGGGGCTGGTAAACCTGATTCTGGCTGACAAAACAGCAGAGCAGTCCTTGATGGTTTGAAACCTAATCTCATAGTAAACTATTAATTTTATAATTTGATTTATTTATTTTCATACTGATTTAATATTTTCTCTTTGGACAGTCAACCTTAATTCATATTAGCAAATGAGTTCCTCACACTTCCTGTGTCCTAGCACATAACTCTCTACAAAACACACATGTAATCTTGAAAACTTTTGTCTGCAAAAAGGTAATTCTTGCTGCTTTTCTTCCCTACCAGAACAAGTATTAATCCTAATACTATCATTAAATTAACCCATTGATTTTCTATAAAATGAGGTAAAACATGGATGAAGACTTCGAAACCAGTTATAATACAGAGCACAAATTACTGAAGTCTGCATTAAGTCTCTAGTACAGCTCAAGCCAGTAATCCTCATTTCCTGGAGTCCCTTACCAGTGTCCACCCCTATACCTCTGAGCAGATATAGCTACATTTAAATCCAGCTGGATTTAGACTGTCAGCAGTAATCTGCAGTTACACACACAGGCAGTGTGGTATCATCCCCACTGCTTTGCCTCAGCTGGTGGTGCTTTACATGGCCTAGACCTAAAGCTATGTCATTAACAGAAGGCACTGTGAATATTAAATTTCAGGGCAGCCCCTATGAAGCCCAACTTTCCAACTCCAGTCAATGCCCTTCTACTGTATTGAAAAGGTTAATCTATAGCTTGCTTTAGTTAGGCAAGTAAAAATATTAACAGTCTCTGATGACAGGAGAGACTCTGGCCTGAATCACCTATCCTGATATTTCCTGATCCTAACTAAACTTTGCCTGCCTTAGGAGAAGAGGCAAATTGCAGCCTCAGGAAGCAACTAAGCTTAAAGATCAGGTTTGAGTTCAGGCTCAGGTTAATTGCAGCCAGATGATACCACAACAGATTGAATTTTTTCCAGGTGGTTAAGGGTCTTAAATAAAGTGAGATATTTCAAACCTACTTGTGCTGTCTTCGAGATAGCCCTAAATGCAGTTATTAAAGGATCTCCTGACACCAGCCTTTCCTATGGCTGATCTTCCCTTATGATTGTTTCTCTGATAATCTGCGTCTAGGGAAGTGGTGGCTGAGAGCACTAATTTTAGATGGAAGGACACCATGCTTAGCCGTAGGTGAAGAATGTGTCAGCCCTAGTTCTAAGCTAATTCTAATTCTAGTTAGGAATTTAAATTATTTTTCTTCCTTTGTATGGAAGTTACCCTCTGCTCTTCCAGGTCCAGACACACGGTTGATGCCAATAAATAGCCTGGGGCAAAGAAATGTGGAGGTTATACAGGTTGGCTTTATGTGATGTTTAGACATAATGAAAATCTTTTGTCTTAGACACTAATGGCATATTCCTTATACAATGATAAAGCGATTTTAAAATACTAAATCTTTAGGGAAGTATCTATTTACTTAATACTTGGTGATGTCAAACAAATAGTCAAGAAAATATTTGGCTTTTGAGGCCCCAAAGTGTTACTCTGAAATTCTGTTTTATTTTTAAAATACAGTCTTTGGTCTGTAGACCCTTCCAATGAATTAAGTGCAAATCCAGAACAAAATGTAATACCGCAGTGGCTAGTTTTATGGTGTCACAGATGTCTTACCAGACCCTTGTTCCTATGGAGGAAGCTAAGCTGCAGCCAGGATCTCACACTGGTATCAGTCTCTCTCACCCAGATGCTGGAGGAGCCATGTCAACACATACCATCTATCATGTGCTCATCTCTTGGGGAGTATCACCAGGGCATCCCCCAGGTGGCTAGAAGTGAAATTCCAATGTCACCAACATCTGGTTGTAGATGATAAAAATGTCCCTCTTCTCTTCAGACTCTGCATACCTGGAACATCAACACAATGTTATTTGAGAATTACTACATTTTTCTTCTCTGTCTGGAAGAGCAACACAAGGTGAGTGCGAAACCAGAAACTGTCCCCAGAAGTGCCTGAGCACAGGGGCTGAAGTTCATCTGCTTGTTAATGGCTGTACAGCAGGATTCAGAAGGCCTGTGTTCCTGAAAGCAGCCTTGGACAAAATAGCCGCTCTGGCTGCTACATCCAGCTCCTGGAGGATCCATGAACATGAAACAGGTTGTGTTGCCTGCCTGCCTTCTCCTGGGGGTGTAGGAGAGGCTACTGCCTGCAGAAAGGGGTGATAAGAAGAGGCTGGTTTTCAGTTTGGATTTGTGTCTTTTGAGAAGTTTAATGGAAGGCAAATCACATACTTTTTTTGCATAAAACACATGGATATGAAACACTAAATAAGATTATTTGTTATCTGCTATTTAAATAGGAAGGTCCATACAAGAGAGGAAAAAAACCCCAAAACTACAGCTGTTTAAATACAGGCAAGTGTTTCCACAATGGAATACTCATTCATCCTTTTAAAACATAATCCAAAAACTTGATTTGTTGCAGTGTGTTTCTTGTTAATGTTTGTATGTTTGGTTATTACTCAAGTTGATGGTTTGGTCCAAATGAGACCCTCCCACCCCATGCTGTCAATCTACCCCGAGTCTCCTGTCAATCTGTCTTAGGCCCACCGCATGCTTGGAATTCCATTTTGGAAATCCCCTAAACTTTGACGCTTGATTAGTCCATGTGACCCAACTTTCCCCCCTCTACCTCCCTCACTGCATGATGATTTTGTGAACCCTGCCTTTTACCCTCCCCAGGATATCTCTGATTAGCTGATGCTTTGTACCCTCCCTTTGAACCACCTCCCTATTTCAGCTGTTGCACGCTCCCATTTTCTGTCTTTTGCCCCCAAGATTCCCCAGAGCAATAAATCCTCTATTATCCCATGCAAAAGACCTCCCTCTCGTCCTTGTGTCCTCAGAGTGCAGACTGACAGCCAAAAAGCCGTAGAGCAAGTGCTCTAGTCACACCTCGGGTCATCCTGCTCCTGGGGTGTGACCCATTCCTGTCACAGGCCCAAGTGATAGAGACAGATAAACTCCGGCGAGATGCAATATTGATTAAAACAAGCTATACTCATTTAGGTTTTAGCTATAATTTTTCTTTCTGGCTACCTACCCCTCAAGCATTCTTAAAAGACTTTATTTGGTTTTTTTTTTTCCTTTTTTTTTTTCTTTGTTGTCCATATGTATTTTTTCATAGGTCAGCAAAACATTTAATATTGTATTATGGATGGAAATTTTCAAGTCAAAACTTTGGATGAAAATGTTTTTTTCAGAAGACAAAATTTCCTCTCAAATAGGTCAAGTTCATCCACATTCAGAGGGCCTGCTTTCAGTAAGGTGGGGTGCCTGCTATCCCAAGTCCTTTGAAGATAAAGATTGTCAACAGACATCATGCACAAAGATAAATTTCTGCCTGAAGGAAGTTTTTCTCTGGCAGTAATTACTGTCTTCCTCTCTCCATTGTTTATGGAGCTCTCCTCACCTGTCCATCTCTCTGTTACTGACATGAGCAGTAACTTTTTTTGCAGATTTCCAGTGTGCAGGCTGGGGACAGGTTTGAAAAGCAAACCATTGCTGTTCCTGTTGTCTGACCTATTAGCCTCAGTGCTGCTGAGCTGCACCTGGATAAAGGCTGAGAGATGAGGCAGAACAAGAGGGATCTTTTCAGTAAAAGCAGTTAAGCATTAAAGAAAAATCCCAAAAACAGTAAAAGCAGGTGAACCACTCACTGGCCACCAACCAGTCAGGCCTAGGAAGCTCCCCTTACACGGCTCAAGCAAATGCCAAAGTTATGGCTCCTTCTCCATGGGATGTAGAATTGTAGAATCAGAAAATGGAACCCGTGAGGATGATACAGGACATGACCCTGAGATGTTAATATTCACAGAATTCATTCTAGATACCCACTACTGGTTGATTACGAAGAACAATGTTTGAACTCTGCTTTTCATGTCATTATCCTTCATTGTCTGTCATTTTGCCTTATCTTATCTTCCACAGCTAAGAGAATAGACTTATTTTTCCTGTCACTTCACTAACACCTGAAGGATAAGAGCCATAATTATCATTTATGACTGTTTTCCTTGAGTCAGAAATAGTTTTGGGGTAATTTTGAACAGAATATTTCTTTCCTGTGTGTGGGAAGCTGAAGTATGAAGAACTCTTTTCTCTGACCCGAGGTCTCCACTTCTAGAAAAGACACTTTAAAGAGTCACCAAAGATAATTATAATAAGCCTGAGACTGATGACAGAACATCTGAAAAAGTTACTCAAATGGGGACACTTCTTATTCACTTGAAGAGATGATGCTCTCCTTGAAGGACCTGCTGCTTCAGGTGCTGATTTGTCTTCCAAGAAAAAAATCAGAAGTATTAAAATAAAAAATTCATATAATAAATTGACAATATAAAATTGTGTCAGTATTTAGTGGGCCACCATTTTTTTATCACTCAAGATGCAGGGATTAAAAAAATGACACAATCACTTCTCTGCCCCAGTAAAAAAATAATTATTATAATTAATAATAATTACAATAACAGTAATAATTGCATTCCTGAGTGGGGCAGCTTTTACTTGCAGTTGTGAACCAGTAATGCAGTTACAGATATGAGACATTTGGGTACAACTTCTTTTTGTTAAGCTTACGTTCCTTAAATAGTGACTGCGCAAATCTTTTTCATTTTCCTAATGGAAAAAGAAGACAGATTTCTCTTGGAGTGGGACGATGAAGGGCACAAATTAAACTAGCACTCCATAAAACTGTGCTTGGAACCTGAAGTGGCTGTTGAGTTGTGTGTTTGTTCCTTGGCAGAGGACGAGCTGGCTTGCTGGGCGGAGCGCTCCCTTGTACCCAGCAGCGCGCCCTGCGCTCTGCGCTCCCCGCACCAGCAGCCTGGCGGCGTTTCGCTGCCTGAGTGCTTGGAGCCCTGGTGTAAGTAAAATTCGTCTTGTTTTGAACAAGACTTATGCTTCACGGTCCTATTAAATGAGATCTCTTAGTAGCTGTTAGCAAGGGTGATGTTTTTCCCCCATTTAAGTTAAAAATAAGAAGTAGGGATGATGCGTGTTATTCAAAGTCGAACTGAAACCAGCATCTTTGATTATAGAGATTGTTAAATAAGTCAATGCTATTTAATTTTATTTCATTCTTTGTCTTTAACTATGCTGCTCATCCTGAGAAGTGTTCCTATACAATGATTCGTGTAAGGTGGTGCAAGAACATAAAATTCTACTTGGAGGCCTCGGATATTATTGTTTGGATGTTTTTTTGGTTTAGAGTTCGTGTTTTTTTGGTTTGGTTTTGGGGTTTGTTTTTTTTATTTTAGTATATTATCTGTTCTAGAGAGAAATATTGTTCTTCCTGCAGACTACACATTTAATACTCTGAGTCCATTTCGGCTACAACACAATTTTAAGATTTTATACAAACACTTTATCAATCTTCTCTCTTTTCCCTCGAGGTTTTTTTATTTGGAGAAATTCTCTTCAACATAAGGCCTTTTATCTATATCAGTAGTTTTCCCTGAAACTTCCTGAACTGAAACAAAATAAAACTTAACATCAGTGGTAAACAGACAGGTTGAATGGTCAACTTAAAAATTCTCTTAGGCAGTCATCCTATCCCCAGGTCAGCCTCAAATTAAGGTTGGTAAATTCTACAGTATTGTTTCTGTCTTCCTTTGCAGAGTTTTTTAGTTTGAAGCAAGAGCCATGGGTCCCTCTTGTACTGAGCAGGGGCATGGTCTTAGCAAGATACCAGTCTTATTTCTTGCAGAGATCTTATGAATTATAAAATCTAAATCTATTCTTGGCTGATTGCCAAAGGTCCTGAAGTCATTTTCTATGGGCCTATGAAAACTTAACATACTGTAAAATTACTTTTTAGATGCTGTCCTTTGCCCCCAGCAGTTGAGGGGTGAAGAGGGAAGAGAAATGCACATAATTGGAATTGGAAATGCCTTACCTAAGCATACTCTGGGTATTAAGGGTGGGTTTGAGAGGATGACACAAAACAATGCACAGTATGCTCTGTGTTTAATAATCTACACAGAAATCAATCCAAGGTTTATCTTTGTTGAAATTTTGCTAATTTAAATCTCTCCAGTGGGCACCAAGAAGGAAAAATTATGAATGTGATTTTCCTTTTACTTTACCCGGACAAAGCAACTGCTAAAGCCAGCATTTTCATTCTGAACTGGAGGTTAAACGAGACAGCGAGTTAAAATTTAGTTTCTGTAGAGGAGATCCATAAATTTTGTTTCAAATTAGCGTTTTGAATCTAAACATCTCTGTTTTACTCAGGCTCCCTTGCCATATTACTCTTTTGATAGTCAAATATTTAGCTGGTAGGCATGTTTTGAACACTAAAAATATTAAAGTGGCAATCAGAATACTCTTTTGCAATAAATCTTGTTTTGGGAGTTGTTCTAATTCCCTGTCAATAAAGCCATTATTTAGCTTTGCAAAATACTCCCACACATAGATGAGGTGAGGCTTCTGGAGTTAGACAGGTTTCTTTTGAGTTACAAAAAGAATTCAGCTTTGTGCCCAGAGCAAATGTTTACAAAAGTTATGATTTAACTACCCACTATGAAGAGGAGGTTAACTGGATAGCCTGATCACATAGAAGCTTGCACTAAATTCTTTAATCTGCCTTTGAAAATCCTTTCTTTCATGTAGAAATACAAATGCTTAAGGAAATTTTGTTCCCCAGATGTTGTCTTTATAGTGGGCAGCCAACTCACAGAATCTTTTAAACTTCCAGGGTATACAGTATATTTACTGAATGAACAACGCCATACCTTTAGGGCCAACTGCCTTGGCTGTTTTCGCTTGAGTATCACTTTGGTGGCATTAGGTTTGCTGTTGCAGGCCTGTTTGCAGTACTTCCACTCCTTACTGGAAAAGTTTGGATGTGGGAATAGAAATTCTTCTTTCTGGAGTCTTTGGAAAGAGAAGAGAAAAAAAGAAAGAGAAGCATTGCTGTGCTGTTTTGCTCCCTCTCACCTTTCTTCAAATTTCAATTTCACCATCTATTTATGCAGGATTGTGCCTCTGTATGTTCTCTTCCAGTACTGTCCTGAGGGGGATGACCAACCACTTAGTGCATTTTTGTGCATCGAATCTCTCTTGAAAGAACTAAATAAGTCTGATTCAATCCTCATAATTCTGCTACAGGAGCCAGCCCTGTAGCCCTGGTACATCTTTCAGTAATGTATAGCTACCTCTTCTCTCACTAATTCTCTTCCCAGTCTACATATTTCCTCTTTTAATTGCTATCTTTTCAGGCTTAAGCACATGGCATTTTATGAAGCCCTCAGAGTCAATATAATTCCTAAATAAAATCTTCCATTTATCTTATCAAAGAAAGGTATTAAGCTGGCTAGCATGGTCTAACTGTGATAAATCTGTCATGTTAGATCCAAATTGTGTTTCCATGGTTTGTTTTGAAGACTGTCTGCTATTGAGTCTAATTTAATGAATTTGTTATTGCACAGAACATTTTTCCTTTCCATCTCCCACAAAATATTTATACTCCTAATTGCACAAAATGTCATGTGACCTGATAAAATTATTCAGACACCTCACAGATGGGCTTACAGTTTCATAAGTAATTTTTAGTCTCTTGGATGAAAACTGCCTGCTGTCTTGATGCAGATGTATTGTTTAGTGCCTGTCTTGTTAGGCACTTTCTGTCTATCATTCCATTAGCTTTTACATCTTTCTGTTCGAGAAGCATAGTTCATCTTACAAAAACAGAGATAGAATATCATTGACATAAGAAAATGTATCTGTATCGTGCTCATCTTGACTCTGCATTCATTGCATTTTAATTTACATGGTTAATGTTTTCACTGTTTCCTTTCCAAGGTCAAATGCAGCCTTGGCAGCCTTCTTTTCATTTCTAAAATTGTCGACCTTAGTTCCTTTTCTGTCTCGAATATTCTCAAAACCTCTCAATTTAATGCTGCTTGAATTACTATTTCACTATTTAAATTCATTAGTTTCTGTCTACTAATTTGGTTTTCTGTGAGAGAAATAAGTTTTTGAAACCAAACTTAGGGAGCTAAGGAGGCAAATTCACATAAAACTCATTAATATTCCCAGTTGTAGGGGATGCCTAAGGGGCCTAAATTCTTTGTGTGTTTGGTTGGTATCTGTGCTTTTGTTTGTGATACACTCCCTGCAGTATAGAATATAATAAGAATATAGAATATAATAAGGCCAATAATTATTTGTGGAAAGAGGATCTACCAGCAATTGCATCCCTGGGTTTTGTTCCTCTTAGCATCATTATCAATACTTATTCAGTAATCTCCAAATTTTACATAAATGTTACAATTCTAATTTGTGTGAGAGTTCTTGCAGGACAAATCTTTAAAGAACTATACTTGTATCCAAATCTAGGGCTCCTTTCACTTTTTCCTTAATGGTGCCAACTTTTTGCTGTTTATGTCGCAGTTCCTTTTGTCATGGCCGTCAGTTCACCAGGAAGTTAGCTCTGTGCTCTCATCATTTCCAGGGATAGCATTTCCAGGGATACTTTGCAGTTGCTTTATGAAATGCTTATATGTACAAACCCTCAAGAGAAGAACAGGGAGGAAAAGATATGGGGGGAAATTATATCATGTGCTTCATAACTGCTGCACTTAGGACTTCTCTGTATTTTTTTCTCATATTTCCCCTGTGACCACTTGTTTTTGTCTCCATATAAAAAGCTAAATGCTATAATTATGACACAATCAACTTTCTGGCTTTTATTAATTTTTCTTAATTTTTTTGTATGCTTGCCATGTCAAATTTAAGTCTAAGCTATATTTTGCCCCTAATATTTGTTCAGGAACAAGCACCAGGCAGCTTCAGTGAATGGCAGGAACCTCTCCACACCCAGACATAGTTCAAGTACTGCAAATAGTGACCAAAGGAAGGACTTAACGAGACTATTATCGAGAATGGGTCAAGCATACAGTTCTCCACTTTTCTTCCTTCTCTAATTCCCATGCTTGCTGTCCCTTTTATTTTATCTCTGTCATGAAAATTTACTTTACTTCTTTCGTTTGGATGTGTCAGCTGTAACTAGCAGGCAGTTGTCTTCAATCTCTGACCCTCAAGACTTGTGCCCTCCTCAAAGCCAGTGTATGCCAAAGTGTATGCTTTTACTTTAAGGACTGAACAGCTTTAATGACTAGTGTCCTCTACTCAAAATCTGATTTTGCCTTGACATTTTCCTTCTTCTGTCAAACTTCTTTATGTTGTTTTTTTTATCCATTGAAGTAAAAGAACTTTAGAAGGGAAATGCTATTTTTTCCTCAGATTATAAATGAGTCAAATGAGTCACAGAGGTAAAAATGTGCAAGCTAAGAACATTCCTCAGGTCAGTAACAACTAAGAATAAAATCCAGGTCTCTTGACCCCAATCCAAAGTATGTTGGATCACCCTACTTTAATCCATTGAAATAAGTAAAGTGGATGACTTGTTAAGTTGCTAGTCAGTACAAGAAAGAATGGCAGGAAAAGGCATTTAAGTTGGAACACAAGCTACTGCTTGTATCGGCTAGACTGTAGTTGAAAACTAGAGCACAACAAAAATTTCCTGTTTATAATTAACTGTGCCATGAGTGCTACAGGTGAAATTTTTCTTTCTCACTGTCACTTACGTGTGTAAATATTTTTGTTACTCTCCATAGCTCATGCTTGGTAAAATGGGTTGAGATGCTAACCCATCTTCTGCTTGCCCAACCAAGGGTACTTGTCTTTCTGTTTGCATCATTCTCAGCGTTTCTCCTTGCAACTGAGTGCATGTGAGCACAGCTGGTACCCACTGAAATCCTGAGGTTAGCAAGGCATGTGACCCCTACTTCTGCCTAGTAACTTATCATCTCAGAGGGCTGCCTCAAACTGAAGGAGCTCAGTCCAAGTCACTTGCCCTTTCTGTGAAGTTGGGCTTGGACAGAAAGAGAGACAAAGGTAATCTTGATGCTATATTCAGTTAAAGTTGAGTGCATCGTGTGGGACTCGATTGCCTGAAACCAGAACAGCCCTGTTTTCAGCTAATGACTGCTAAATTAGATTCAATAACACATCACAGGAAGACAATCTGATGATTTATTGGTACCTAGTTAGGATGAGAGAGAGGAGGTGAGGCTAGAAGTTAGATTCCTCAAGCCCTACCTCGGGCTGTAAAGGCTGGTGTCAGTTTGTTGCTCTCCTGTTGGCTTATGTTGAATTAATTCAACAGCCACTGCTTAAGGCTATTTTTCCAAGTCCCTTCTACAGCCTAATGCCTAGAGCCTTCTCTCAAAGTATGAGTGTGCTTAAATCCCAGCATGAGACAACTGAAGCGAAGTCTCTCATTGCTCGGGAGAATGCTCTGAATGGTGATTGTGGGAGAGAGGAAGGGAGCCAGAATGTCAAAAATAGAAATAAAAATTAAGCAAAGGCTGCTTCCAGCTGTCCTTTCAACTGTATGCACTTCCAGGCAGCTGTGTTTGAACACCTGTTTGAAGTGTCCAAATACTGGTGGGGCTTTGATGATGAATCTCTTTTCACAGATCCACTTAAAAGCAGCAATTGGTTCATAACTATATTTTGTGAATAAAGTTATATTTCAAATATACTTTTCAGAATTCCATTGTCACTCTCTGTCTGGCATGATGACTATTTTGAAACACTTTCTACTAATCTAGACAAGGTGTTTACTTGTATTTCATATTCTCTTTCTGTTCTAGACTTCGTCTTTTCACAAGAGCACCTCATAAAAGAATTCTGGGAAGTCAGATGACATTGGCTATTGACAAGTTAGCCAATATTTGCTGGATTTTACAGAAATATGTGTGGGAAAGGCTTGCAGGTGACCCTTGAAAGATTCTGTTATAATCAACATAGAGTTATCATTGCAAAGGTGATTTATTGATGCCTAGGTGTGATGAAAGTGGAAGCGAAACATGAAGGAAATTTATTGAGACAGCTGACAGTTTATGCTCTTTATTTTAAAGCAGGTGGATGACCACCATATATGAAATAAAGCAAAAAGATCCCCAGTTTCAGTCAGATGCAAAAAAAGTGCCATCTCTTCAAACAACAGACTGGCTTGGTGTTGGTATGCCATCATAATCATCTGAGTAGTGCTGATACTGGTCAGTAAGAAGAGGCTGATGCAACTCATCCTTATTTTTCTTGACACGTACAATGCATGCAGCAGCAGCAAAGATAATTGCAACAAGAACCAATGCAGTCACTATTGCAATAGTTATCATCTCTGTGACACGGAGAGCCCGACCTAAAAGAAGGAAAACAAAAGGCAAAGATATTAAAAGCAAATGTCAAATATATGGATAAATACCAGAGATTCAGACTGAAACTCAGCACTTATTCACTGAATTGGGGAGTAGAAGAAATTAAAATTTTGTTTGATAATTCTTGTTTAAAAATGTGAAAAGATTTAATATGTCTTGCTCCACTCTAAAATCTGCTCTGGACCTTTCTTCTGCCACCTTGTTTCTGATACATTCTGATTTGCATTCTGTCTAGTGAGTTAATGAAGCTATTCGACATAGGAATAAGGATGTTCTGCAAGGTTAAGATCCAAATGAGAACTTCTCCTAAAATTAGGGTGGGTACTGGGAACTTCATGCTGGAACAATCTCTGACCAATAGCTATACCAAATCCCAAACAAACATCTGGAAAGTAAAGCAGGAAAGCGGAAAAAGGCCCTTACAAGGGCAGCAAACGTTGTTGGTGGAATTTGAATAAATTTCAAGAGACAAAGATACGAAGGAAAAAAGAGAAGAGGAAGTATCTAGGCTACACAGTTTACCTGGCCACTCGACTTCATAGCTGTATCCCAGGTTTTCTGGTGCAGTAACAAACATTTCATTATTGGTCACGGGAGGCCAGAAAGGCACCATGTTGTACTGTCGGTTATGTCCAATAGGGGCATTCTCCAGTGGGTATGTTGAGATATCTAAATTTGAAAGTTAAATCACATTTCTGTAAATAAATTAAAAATAATTTGCACTACTTCATTTTTTCTTTCCAGCTCAGGGTTTTGAGTATCCCAGAATTCTTTTTCAGTTGCTCCAGAGGATTTGTTTCCTAGTGTTACAGGTACAAAGTCTCTGTGCTGTCCAAAACCAAGGCCACTAATGTTACCTCTGGTTTTGAATAGAAATTAGCAGTAATTTTTTTAAAATTCTGCCCGTGTTAGTCTTTTTATTTCTGCTCACTTGGAAAAAGAGAAATATGACAATGACTTTTTTCTGTGTTCTTGCTTTCCTGATTGTAGCAGTGATGAACAGGATGACTGCTGATGTAAATTTCAGTGAAATTTTTTTGCAATATAATGCTAACTCAAAAGGAAGTAAGCTGAAATAAAAAACAAAACAGAACAGAAAATCCCCGAAACAAATCAAACCAGCAACAACAACAACAAAACTCAAAACATAAAAGAAAGAAAATACTTTGTGTTAAGATGATGCCAAACCTTGTGATAGATCATGTAAGAACCACAAAGGGCTCTTACACAAGGGGCTCTCTGAGAGCTGATGTGGGAAAATTTAATGAGGCAGATTGTGGAAGCTGCAAAAAGAAGTCTCAGTTGTGCAGAAACAGCTGTCTTCTGTAGAAGAAGGAAGAGGAGTATAGATTATCCTAAGAGAATACTGTTGCTGCATTGTGCGGAGGAATACAGTTGCTGCATGATGCATAGGCATAAGAGTTAGACTGAATTCTCTCCCTAGTCCAGTGATGTAAGTCTCCTTCCTTTGTTTTGTTTTGTTTTTGTTTTTGTTTTTGTTTTTTTTTCAATAATTCCTTTCAAATCCTTCCTTCTGTTCTTCCTTTCTCTCTCTTTTTCACTTTCTCCTGCATTATCTTTTTCTGGGTTGTTTTTGAAATTAAAAAAACAAGGGCAGAAATTGTAACTATCCCTTAGAAGTATATGGAGAAGGTTATTGAATGCTGGCAGTATATCACAAAGGTGGTAAAAATGAATGTGCGTGGCTTCTGTTCTTCCTTTGACAAGAAGAAAATAGTTATTTACGCCACGCAACAATGGAGTGTCCTTTCAGGGTTACAATGTCCTTGCTCTATGGAGACAGTGTATTCCCACATACCACTTTCTTGAATTGTGCCTGCTGTCTCTGACCAGGTCCCTTCACAGAGAGTGATGTGTAATTCCATGTCAGTGGGGTGAGGAAGAGAGCTTGCTTGTTACTACTTTGTCTTTGTTAACTATGCTAACTCTTAAAATTCCAATTCTCTCTCCTAAACTCAGGGGCATCTTGCACAAGAAGGATGTGATTACAGAGAGTGACAAGCACCCATCCTGCCTCTGTCCATGACAACATCTTACCTGCAGAATGCCGCCTCAGCCACTCATCAAAAAGAGCATCTGTAAATGTGTGCAGGAGGACAAAAATGGGGTCATTTGGTGATAAATGAGTTTGCCCTCCTGTTCCATTCAAAAATAGATGAGCCAAGTTATGAAGACTTCGAACTGCTGGATCATATTTTCCTGAAGGATCACTGTACCCTGAATATGCAAACAAAGAAGAAAAAAAAATACCAGTGAAGATTTTGTTTGGAAGCTGCAGTTTCAAATGAATACTTTTTTTTGTTTTGTTTTTTCTCTAAAAGGCTTTCATGTTGTCATGTTCCTTTGCTTTTAACAAATGGGTAGCTAATTCTCTACCTACTGACATTTGAGAAATGTTCCTGGAATACATAATTTTCAGATTAAATTAGCCTTTATAAAAGAATGCTGCGATTGTGGACTGGAAAGCTGGTGGGTTCTACCACAAAAATGGCCAAAATAACATCATAGCATGAAAATGGATGTATATATTTGGGCCCTGCATCTCTTTCTCCATACTAAAATAGTTGCATGATTTTTCTACCTGCTTACTGAAGCAGGTGTGTGTTGCCATTTATTCTAATGAGCTAGCTGTTAGGTTTCTATACATCACTACCATGTATACCGGTAACACGTATCGGAAGCTTCATATGCTCTGATACTATTTGTTTTTTCGCTGAAGATAGGCTGTAGCTTTGTTTATGCCCAAAACCTCATAGGCCTCAAGTTGGATGTTAGGGTCTGAAGCATCATGGAAACTTGTCCTGTGTTCAAGCTTTGGCCAGCTGTTCCAGAGAGGGTTACCTACAGTTAATTTTCCAAAGCAATGTTTGGACACCAAGGTATTGCCAGGCAGCCATTTGAACTGTCACTTTTTAGTCTTTTTCTTTTAAAAGCTCTGGATTATTAAGGTAATGAAGAAGTTTTTAGGATGCTGTTTGAGCACTATAAATCAAGTCTTTAGGCTTTGTTGGGTGCGTGCGTGTGTTCTGGTGTCAGTGTCAGAGACTTCAGTTTTAAATGTGCAGCGCTTATAGAAGAACAGAGTTTTTATGTTCCAGAGAGAAGGGCTAGTATGTCTAGCAGTAAATCCTGTAGCCAGACCTCAATTACTGTTTCAATACCATTGCACTAAGTACTGCCAAAGCTTTCAAATTATTTTGCTTTTTTTCAGATACAAGCATAAGTGCTAGAAACACTTGTTTGCTTCATTTAGGGATGCAGTGGCATCAATCCACAGACAAGGACTGTGTTTTCAACAAAGGCAGTTTACTAACTACGTATCAAGGACCTGAAGTTAGTTTCTACTTAGTATATTAGCAGCAGACTCTTGAGAGTTTTGTGCATTTTAAGAGACATAAGCTATAGCTATGAAGTAATTTACCTAGAGCTTATTTCCACTTAATACTCAACTAATACTTAATGCTAAGAACAATGTGTTCTACTTGTCCAATAGCCTGTCTCAAAACTCTTATTTCCAACAGGAAAAAGTGGCAAGTCTGCTCCCTGGTTTGTCTGGAGCTGTTCCAGGTATTTTTATTTGCCATATTTACCTTCTACTGTGTTACGGAAACTGTCTGTTGAATTTGAATAGAAAGGAGGAGTGTCAAATACGCCAACTTCCAAACACTGAGCAACATCCTCAGGCTCTGGGAGACGCTGTACCATAGGTCGTGCTACATTTCCAGCAGGATTTCTTCGTATGGGACCACCCTCAGTACCTGGAAACAGAGAGAAGAAAGACAACAAGGTGCAGAACAGTAGGCCACAGAATGAATTGCTCTTGTGACTGAACTGTGGAGAAAATATCTCTCACAAAAGACATTTACACTGAATGAACTGGTCTGTTTCTTATATTGGGCAAAGAATCTTCATGGGGCCCTGTGTTCTGGATTCTGTTCCAGGATGTAAAATGTCATCTAGAAGCTTCTTACTGAAATTTGTTTTCTCTAAGTGATTTAGGAAAATTTTCTACAGATTTTCAATGTGATTTCCTGATGAGACCTAGGTCAAGATTATTGAGGATGTCCTGACAGAGTAGCTGGGGAAAAGATTATGTAAATGACTAGCCCAATATTGGAGGGGGTTCCTATTTTTCCCCCTATTTCAATGACAATGCTTATATGAATATATAAGAAACCTTACTGGTATTTTAAAAATTATTTTAATTTGGGTAGGTATGTTAGAATCTGGTGTGACTCACATTCAAAACATGGTCCACATAGTTACTGTGGGGATTGTTGGATATTCTTATTTTAGGAGCAGAATGGCATGAAGGTGATAAGTGGAGTAGTCAGACGAAAAGTTAAGCTTCAGTTAAGAAATAACACTGCCAGATTTAATTATTTATGGTGCAAGAGATGAATTGGTACTGCATACGAAGGGAAGGCAAAGCATTTAATCTTTCTTCTGGTACAAGCTCATTATAGTATGTATTATCTCAACAATCTGATGAAACATGGGTCAAGAATATTCAAAAACCACTTTAAAATCTTTTGGCTGAAAAAAGCCACTACAATGTAAAGTATTATATTTTTTATTATTATCAGACTTTTCTCTCTAGGTATCTTTCATCATTCATACTTACTGTTACAGATGGTTCCCAAGGTTTCATAATCTTCTACATTTTCACATAGCACTCGCCACTGAGAGAAGATTGAATTCTGGCTTATAAGAGAGACATCGAAATTGCTTCTAGCTCCCATCAAGTCATCTGAGCAGATATCACACGTATTTTGTCCTGTTGCAAAATTCCAGTAGGGCAGTCCAAAAGTGGGGTCCTGTAGCATGTTCTAAACCACATAAATATAGTGTTACAATGTGTGTAACACAGACAGCTACAACATTTACTGCTAGAAGAGTGCTAAAAAACAGCTAAATACATCCTAGTAAAAGTCAGAATCTTTCCTTGTAGAAGAGGAGAACTCTATGGAAAAATCATGTAGAAGCTTTTTGGTAGCTTTTAACATTGATACCTTCATTCAACAGAGCAGATAGCTGTACTGCTGGACTGAATTATGCATCTCCCCCACTATTAAGACAGTATCTCTTCCATGAAACCATATTGTGAGCGATAAGAAACTTAACACTGAGACCCCATTTTCCAAAGATTTTTAATGGCCTGTAAGCCAGAACAGTGTTTGTAGTGCACATAATAACTAGATGAACTGTGGAACTGAAGGAAATATAAAGAATAGGGATACCAGCTTTTCCAGTTGTCATAGTTTAGTTCTGGTATGGACTGGAGCTGAACTGTACTAGAGTTAGGGAGGCAAAATTACTTTGACTAATGATCAAGTCTACTGACATAAATAGGAATATATATTAAATCACAGACAGAGAGAACTTCTCTGGGCTTCCACAAAGAGAAATGCCACGGATGACAAATGTGTGTCTTGGAAGGGAGTGTGTGCCTCAGCCTGACGTAAAGCAATTAAAGCTAGTGGAAACACTGAAGTGATTTCAGACACTATTTAGTCCTGACCTTGAAAACTTAATTCTTGTTTTTTAAGGATGATGGTCCATAAAATACTATACCCATTTTATTAATAGATCCACATAAGAGAAGGGAAAAAAGAGAACCATTGATTTATGGAACAGGATGTAGTAAAACACTAGTTTCTCTAACCGGTTGCACAAATTAAATGTGATTCTGAATTCATAAGCCATCTCTGTTATCACTTTCTTCAGAATTTCTGATGCTTTGGTTAATGTTATTCAAAGAATAATGGCCTTGAGATTAAAAACACCACTGAAAAGAACATTGTTGGTCCAATAACATGTGTTATATCTAGAATATATCTTTTTTTCCAAGAGATTTTTATGGGAATTCTACATTTTCTATTGCTCTGATTAAAATATTGTATTTAACATCTCTATAAAAGTGACAGTCTGAAGCCTAAATGCACTCTATTAAATTTAGTGTACAACATGAGTTAATGAAATTGCAGCAGAATCATTTCAACATGTAGGAAAAAATTAATTTCATTTGTTGCCTGTTTTAATATGAAGCACTTTAACTGCAAAAAACATAGTGTGAATACCAGTAAACATTAGAGGAACTTCACCTGCATGTCTCTTTCAAGCTGCAATAGATGGTACCTATGCCACGTGACAAAAGCTGGTCCCTCATGGGAGAAATCAACTCCTCCAAAACTCTGCTGCCCCGCACCAAGGAAAGTCTTCCTGACAGAGTAGTAATGAGACCACACAAAGTAGTTATAAATGGAGATATTCTCGAACTGAGGTGTGTTGCCATCTGGTCCAAAAATTTCTTCACGTCTTCGTGTGGCAATAACGATGTCGGGATGGACTGTCACCTTGGCTTGGTGTAAGGCATTCACGAAGCGATTCCTCTCTTCCGCACTTAGATCCAAAAGATTCCTTCTGACTGCGATAAAGCAGAAGAGGCAAGTTATTGCCAAAGTAACAAGGCACTGAAGTCTGATCTCACAGAACTTATTTAATGCATTCCTAATAGTTCTGGGCAAGTCCCTTTTTCTTCAAGTGCCCACCCTTTTTTTATTGGGGAAACTCACTGAGCATAAATAGAAGATGTTACTTATTTTGAGAAAAGATGAAATAAATAAAAATAAAATCCCAATCCTTGCAATTTTAGTGCTTTTAGGAGTATTGTTACAGATTATTTTTCCATCCTGCTGGACAAAAGACAAAGACAGTTCTTTGTCATACAAACCTTTCAGAACTTCATCCGATATACTTGTCTGTATACCACTACTTGTGGTAGTACTCTACAAGAAATGAGCACTATAAACGAATAAACTAATAATCAGAAACTCTCTGTTTGAAAATTTAATGAAATTAAATTTTAATTTAATGAAGAATTGGTATTTTTATTCTTGAACCTTTGCAGGAAAAATGGCAGATTCGCTGTGAATTATTGTGAATTTCTCACAGTACTCAAGTACAGTATATCTTTAATCTGGCATTATATCTTATCTTTTATCTTCTAAACCTGACACTATTAACAATTGTCATGTATTAGTCCTTTTTAGCCATATATCTCAAAATAATGGAAAAATAGCATTGTCCACACATAGTGCAACAAGGAAGAAAACTGACTTGTTGAAATAGCAGTATTTCAGCAAGAAGAAGTGAATACAGATGACCTCAGTCCTTCTTTCATCTGGTCTGAGAAAATTTCAGACTAAGTTTAGACTAAGATGAAGATAGAAGTTCTCAAAATTTTTATTCAATATTTACTTTTTGTCATTATAAAAATACACAGTAAAAATCCATAACTCATTGTCCAAATTAGTGATAGATTATACAGATGCAAGAAGCAACATATCTTCAACATGAATCTATACAAAGAATAGAAGTGAATTATGTTTTACTAAAAAAACAAATGGATTCAGTGAGGCATATTTTAGCTTCTGGGAAATTTGAATAAAGTCTTTCCTGAAACATGAATTTCAGGCAAGGACTGTGTATCCTGAAACATGCTTTTTTGTTTTGCAGAGCTAAACTGACATGCTAGCCCTCATCACTGAAGTGCTGGGCTTTTTGGTTTGGTTGGTTGTTTATTTGTTTGGGTTTTTGTTTGGTTATTTTGTGGTGCTTTTTGAATTGTTTCAAGTACACAACTATAATTGTCCATCTAATTTTGATTTACATAGACATATTAACATTTTAATTTTAAAAGTATATGCCTGAACCACAATAAAAATAGTGATGATTATTATTAGAGTTAGTCATTTACTGAGAAGATACGAAGACAGCACACTGCATTTTACAGCAATGTAATATGGATATGCCAACAGTAATCCAGTAATTATTTCTAAAATCTGAACAGATAGGGCCATCTATGAATAGGCAAAAGAGGTGACCTCAATGTGAAAACTTAAAGCATAATAAGAAAATAATTTATACCTTTTAAACTCCTGTTATCATGCACAATACATTGGATTTATTTGGCATTTTAATGCATCGTAAAGGATTTAATGAGAGAAAAGTAAAAAATGCTCTTGTACATTCTAGAAAATCACCTAAAACTGCTGTTTGCCTGTCTCTAGTTTTACATTATTAAGTTTGTGTCTTAACATTTATGTCTTTATTATTCTTCAGAGCTGCTATCATTGTAAAATAGAATAGGCCAGAGTATCAGAGAGTGCAATCTGGCTTAGCAGATCCAATTCACAAGTAATACTTTCTTCTTTCTAGTTTAGTTCTTGAAGCTCAAAGGATGCAAAAAAATTCAAAGATCTTTCCCATAGCCGTCATAATCTATTATTAAGGAATTGTTAAAATTTTGATTTGGTAAGTGGTCATTTGTTAACTCTTATTGGAACATGCTCTTACATTCATGGAATGTTCACTTATCTGGTGAAATGTCAGTGCTGATTTCTGTTTCTGCAGAAAGAAACACTGCATATTTGTGCTAGAGACCTCTTGTTTAACATATCAGCAGAACCCATGCTCATTTGGGGGATTTTTGATTTTACAGGATTTCAATAACATCTTTGAAGTTAAGTGTTAAAGTTTAAAAATAAAGGTTGAAATCTTGTCCATTCAGATGGTTTTCTGAATATGGCCCCAAACCTGTTTGTCTTTTTTAATTTACCTGTAATGTTCAACTTTTTTCCAGTTGTTCAAGGATTTCAAATCCATTTTTAAAAAAATTTAAAGATCTGTTTAGTGATATGCTAGACATAACTGAAACTGGATTACTGAAGAAGGGCTTACCCCACCCTGGACTGATTAATTTTAACAGTCCCTAGTCATGACTAATTTTTTTTAAGACATTGACAGCAACAAAGGCAATAGAAATTTACCAGACCAGGTACTTAGTTTAGAATTGTATTAAGGGACTTTGAATGAAAAAACCTGATGTCACATTTAAAATAGTCACAAGGTATTAAACATATTGAAGTACACATTATTCCCAGGATCACTCACAAACACGTGTACATACGTGCCTTTAGACATTATTTTTATCTTAAATCCAAATAATACATTTTTCTTCAATATATATGTTCTATTCTTTAATGAAATTTCATGCTTTCTTTTCTTTCTTTTAATGAATAGTAAGTGTAAGTAATAAGTAATTTTTACACGAGCTGAACTGCTCCTCTAGCACCTGCCTTTATAACACCTTTAGCAACATACCTTTGTTCGTAAATAGCATGGAGGTTTTGTACCTTAAAGAGAACAAATCCACTGAGAAGCAAGCACTGACAAGGACCAGCTTTCACGTCGTATTTCGGATGTCCTTACCGATATTGATCTGCTGGCTGCAGGTGGGTCCAGTCCAGCCAGGCCGACACGACCCGCAGTTGTAGCCGGAGAAGTTCCCGTTGCAGCGGCAGGTTTGGTTGAAGAAGCGGATGGGCCATTGCTCGCGGTCATCCCGCCCATCGTGGATGTACTGGGGGCCGTGGGGCCGCCAGTCCACAGTCACCTGTACGCACCGGCCCCTGCCCGTGGACACACCGCAGCGGTCGGTGCCTGGCCCGAAGACGGGGAAATAGTCTGGGCAGCACATGCCACTCCTCAGGGCCTCAACAGTTGCGCACTGTCGAGGGAACTGGGCTCCAGCTTGGCCTGACATGGTGAGAAGCAGCAGCAGGGAAAGGTAGAGCAGCGTGGGGATCCGCATGACAGCGGGTCAAGCAGAGCCGGCTTGTTCACAGAGCTGGCTGTCCGCACACGCTGATTTCCTCTCCTGTGATGGGACACCCAGCTCCCTCTATGGAGAGAGAGAGGGAAAGGGAGAGAAAGCAGAGTAAAAACGAGTGACACAAATCTCTGGGCTACCCCTTTCACCCCAAAAAATTCCTAACTCTACACTTCAATACTCTGAAAAGGCGAGCAACTCTGACCACAGATGCTAATATTCTCATAATCTGCACGTAAGATAGTAACTAAGTAGATCTGCATTTGCTCACTAACTGTTAAATTCTTCCAAAATGTTCATTCACATTTTACACTTGCTGGAAAGGTTTGTTCTGCTGCCACAAAGTTCTAAAACCTGTCTAAGGCACCAGTTTTCTAAAACATTTTTTTTTCCACCCTCCTTCCTTCCCCCAGTTCATGCCTTCTCTGCATTAACCTAGCATATCTTGTTCTCCTCTCTGTTTTCCTGCTGTTCTCTGATGCCAACTCCAATATAAAGTGAAGCTGTACTTCTTCATGCATTGTACCTGTTTTCTCTTCCTGGTACCTCTCCACTGCTGAGATCTCGTTCTATCTCTGCACGTCCTATGACTGTCTAACCTGAAATAAGCACGGCTAATTTCTCTCCCGGTTCAGTCTGCTTGCTAATCCTTCTTGTACCAACACAGTATGGCTTGGCCTCACCCTCCTTCCTCTCTTAATCCCCTTTCTACTTCAGTGCATTTCTCTGGACTTTAAGTACTTGAACAGCACATGATTTCTTTCATGCTTATCTCCTTGTGATTTTACAAGTTTTACCAAAGGTCAGAGACAAATACTTGAATTCAAAACAGAACAAATGTGAAGCTGGGTTTTTGTTTGTTTCTTGGTTTGTTTTTTGGTTGGTTTTTTTTAATTACTTGCAAAGAAAGGCTCACTTGAAAAACAAAGAACAGTAGGGAAAATACATTTAAAAGATACTTAGAAAAAGTTCTTGAGACGGCATTTTCAAGATCAGGCTGAAGTAAGTGACTAAGCAATGTTATTTGTAAAATGAAACACTCCAATTTTTAAACTTATAGCTTTCAGTTTATTTGATACTAAAATAAAAAGACAATGATCGTACTGGAATTTCATAAAATACTAACTTCTGAGCGGGTGCTAGGAAGGGTAATGACAAAAATAAATTGACAAATCTCTTCAATGAAAAAAAAAATGCTTCTTTAATCTTTGCAAGGATGATTTCTACTGCACAAAAACGACCTTATTCAAGTTATTACTCTCTTCCTTAGCTTTCAATAAGGATGGATTTCAGTGAGGTGGAGATATGTCAAGTGAGGTGAGGATAAGTCAAGAAACATCTTAACTGGCATCAAGACAAAATATTAACAAGTTTTCTGGGAAAAGGTTCAATCACACTGTAACTGACATCAAGCAGAAAATGGATTACCTTCTCTTTCTGCTTCCCTATATGCAAGTCATAATGCAAGAGTGCACCCAATTCTGGCAGAACAAAGAAACAATTTTTTTGTGCATTTATTCTTGCCAACCAGCCATGCACCAGAGCAGTGAACCTTGCCCTCTGTGCCTTGGATAACCCAACATGCTTGCTTCAGGGTAGGACGGAGATTTTTAGTACACTTCTCTCTCTCTTTACTTCATTCTCCATTTGCAGACAGGAGTATTTGCTAATCCTCAAGTGAATGTATTTTCTATTCTGACTTCCACTTCATTCTCCATTTTAGTATATATTCTCTTCTTTGTTATCTTATCCTGCTTCTTTCCAAGCTTAAATGTTTTCTCTTTGAACATGTGTATCGGGACACAGGTGACACAAATTCACTGTTTTCACATCAGAAGGTAAACCAGAGCTGGTAAAAAACCTCTTGAGATTTTATCTGAAAAGAACTTAAAGTTCAAAGAAGAAGCATACAGGTTTTAGCCATGAATATTTAGCAAATACAGCAAATTCATAATAAGCTTAAGAGGGATAAATGCTGCTTCTTAGACAAAGCCCCAGTAAAACACAGCAAACAGATGTACTGACTGAGGTTTCCTGGCATCATAAAACTTCCCCATATAATGGTGTACATGATTTAGACCTTCTGAAAACCTCCTGCGGAGAAAACACCTATGAATGTTTTACAGCAGAGGTGCACTGCTGAGGATGGTATCCCTTCTTTTCCACCAGATATTCCCTTGGGTTTCCTGTTGGAAATCTTGCTGAACCATTTGGTGGAGTGCAATCTTTTTTATAATTTTTATTTTGATATTCTTGCCTTTAGAGATATTTTTGCCTTTAAAGACTCCTGCTCCCCTACTGTGCCTGAAATGATTTGGTTTTGGAGATTATCCAAATGTACAACATCTGTGTTTCTGTGGCTCAGTTCAGAAAGGGCTTGTCTACAAAATCAAGGTAATGAGGAAGAAGTCAATGTGTGAACCCCTAGCTCACTAATTGCCTGTGCAGACTTAAAGACCTGAAAAGAGATTACTTAATATGCTATATATTTGCATATATTCTTATATTATTGTACCACTCTCTTTTTTTTTCTTTTTTTTTTTTTTTTTTTTTAGTAGTACTTTTTGATGCTGGGAACAAGATCTCTGTGCAGACACACAAGGTTTAGGTCTATACCCTAAACTACTGGAGAAGGTTATAAAAATCTAGAGAGTTCTATTTATGCTTGATGAAACATACCTGAGGTACTGATTGTGTCTCAGCCCATGCCATCATCCCTACAGTCAAACATCTGGGAGCTACCCAGTGGTCTTTACTAGGAGTTGGAATACAGGCATCTGTTTGTTTGAAGTATAAGAACACAGTAGTAATTCAGAAGTTCCGTTCTTTAACACATGAAAAGACACATGATTGTAGTGATACTGCTACATGCATTTTTCTTCCAGTTAAACAGTACCTTTAAGAAGCATTAAAGGTCAGTGCCAGGAAACAGATCGCTATCAATGGCACTCATGGAACATATACAGCAGAAGAAGATTGCCTATTCAGGTAGACTCTATCTTTGTAGTTCTTCAGTTGTCCTAGGGATTATTCAGTTGAATAATTTGAATAATAATTTTAAATAATTTGAATAAGTACATTATTTTTTGAGTTTTTGTCTATTTCTTCTATTTTAACTGGTATATTCAAACAGTACTATGCAAGATGAATGTAAAAGAGAGCAAAACTTACCTAATATTTTTTTCTTCGTGAAGAGTGGGGGGAAAAAAAAATAAGACCCAACCAGTTTAATGTTTTTCTAGCAAACTATAAGCAATAATCTACAGTAATAAAACTACTGTCTCAAGGCATCAGTAGACAGCTGCAGACTTAACAAAGGAAATGGTGCTAGAGTTTCATTAACAGAACATGTAGGTGCAAAAAAGTATTAATTTGTAAATAGGTTGTGAAATGAATAGGCAACAAACAACAGTGATGTTAACAGTGATGATCTGCAGCATTTAATTTTCTGCTTCTATTCAGAAAAACCACCAATGAGAAACTTATTGCTGAAAATCTTTTACTCAGATTAACGCTTGCAGTGAAATTGAGACAAGATTTTTCTTACTGATATTTATCATGCAAACTGTAGAAGTGCATAGTCCCAAGGAGCACACAATTTCATTTTCCCCACAAACCTTAGGTTTTAGCAAACTGCTTCGAGCTAGAATTAATGAGTGCAGCTACGGACATCTAAACCTCAGTGCTCTGTTAAATAACCAATTTTCTGTAGTAGGAAGACAGTGGACCAGCCTCAGATAATGCAAATCAACACAGCCCCATTGGTTTTAATAAGACATAGAATTACAGTCAGCTGGAGGGAGCTTGGCTCATTTGTATAGGTTAACCTTCAGCTGGCTTATTTGCTGACAAGAAAACTACAAAAATAATGCTGACTGTTACAAGCAACTGCAGTACTTCCCAGATAATTCTACTATGTGTTCTCTAGTCTACATTATCTCCCTTTTCATTAGACAGTTGAAAGCCAAGCCAGCAGTGAATATGAAACTGCATGTAGTGCAACCTTACAAAATGAAAAATAGCATTTCAAAGAATAGAAATAAAAATATTTCTTTTTAAAATTTTTTTAGAGTATAAGGTTTTTGCACATTCATTAAATTGCTTCATCTCTTCCTAGTGTCTCTTATTTTGTGTCAGATATGACAAGTCCCATAAAAGCTAAGATATGTCTCAGACATGGAGCAATTTTATTCATTTTTCTAGGAAATCATGCATATACTGTGCTGTGCCCTACTGTAAGATTTAATTCTGCATTAATTTTAATTAAAGGAGTATTAGTCAACTTTCTTGTTGGCAACAACTTTCTCATCTTCATCCAGCAGACTGCATGATACTTAGTAAGTACTTAAATTACTCTCTAAGAGTAGGAGTCTCAAATTTTTATCAAGTACTTATTTTTTCTTGCAAATAAGGTAAATTTCTACTTTCATTTTGAGAAAATATGTATCACTTTTATTGGAAGCTGAACCAACTATAAATCAATGTATAGGAAAGATAAATAAAGCAAAGGACAAGATTTTTATATCGTTTTGATAACCTGATTAAAGAAAAAAAATCAAGTCAAACTATTTCAGACAAACTGATACTTCTTTTCTTTAAAGTATGAAATTTTCACAGTGAATCTTGCAAATGCTGTAAACACTTTAAGCAAAATAAATAATTTTAGTTATACCGACTGCATAATGTGTTCTATTCATCTAGAGTTTTAGCCATGTACTGGAAAGTGTGTTATAATAATGCTAACAATTTCTGAACATTTCCTCCATGTTTTTGTAATTCTGGAATGATATCAATGAGCTGAAGCATGGCTGAGAAATGAAATTGGCCTGAAGTTGCGTCTGCAAAGTAAAGTGCAGAGAATTTACTCTATCTTTGTAGTTCAAAAGTTCACCTTCAGCAAGGAAACATATAGGTAATTGGAGTCTTTATTGCTTTCACCAAACATAGTCCAGTGCCTGGAGAGAGATCTGCAGTTTCAAAATGATGCGATAGAGGTGACAAATGACTGCCTACAGAGAAATGAGTGAGACCTAAAAGAGTGTTGCAGATAGGCATAAAATGAAAATAAGTAGCACTTGTCTAAGAGTTTGAAATAGCTTCAAAATAGCACACATCACTTTTGCCTCTTGAAAATATATGTAAGGTTTGAAAGCAGTATTTCAGAGAAACAGTTGACTGATAAAGGTACAAGATTGGCTAGAGCTTCCAGGAAGCAGAAAGTGTGGTGTTGAAGCTGGAATCATGAGTTTTACTTACGAGTGACTGTGGATGAAATCTGACTCCCTTAGCAGCCTAAGGTGAAGGAAATAAGGTATGCTCTAATCCTAGGGACAACCATGGTATTAAAGTTAGCTTTGTGTTGTGAGCAAATACAGTGAACACAATGCTTTGATTGCCACAATGCAGCTGGAGCTGGGCTGTGTGAAACTGAGCTACAGATTAGGAAATTATCTAACATAGTGTCACACGGTCATTGAACCCAGAATGGGTGTCAGTGAGGCCTGGAGGTGGAGGGTGTCCCTGCACAGACAGAGTTTGCAGAAATTAACGTGTCTATCGCCAGCAGTGCTGTGCATCTGCCACCCTGCCCCGTGCTCTCATCTGTGCACCTGCCCATGCTCTCATCTATCCACCTGCCAATGCAATGTTCAGGAAATTTGTTCTCCTCTGACCATGCTCTAGGGAGCTACTAATCAAGAAGTGTTATATTGTAGATGCACTTTGGGCAAGACCACAAGCTGCCTAAGTAAATGGGAATTTTGCTACTGATTTTAGAAGTTAGCAATGTAAAATCCATTACCCAAAGAAACCTGAAGTAAAACAAACCCCATATCAAGGAAGATTATTCTGTCAATTTATGTTATCTTGCCTTTTCAGATCAAACCATCTTCAAGGGCAAAGATGGTGTTTGTCTTACCACATTTTATCCATTACAGCATACCATGAAATTGAAGGCATAAGAGGTCAGCTTACTGTTTGGAGTAAGCTGCCATAGCTCCAATAAATAACACTGTTCAGGATGTGCCCATTGATGTCCAAGAAGTTAAAGTAATTTATATTTAGTAAGAATCAAGTCCTCTGTGTTTTGAGAAACTGAATCTGAATTTTTTTTCTTTGCTGAAGTGATTTCCATGAAAATTTATCTAACAGTGTTATAAATTGAAAGACCTGCTGGATTATACATACTATCATATGACATTTTGTTCCAGGCCAGAAAAATGGAAAAAATATACTGTCACAAGATTAATTTTTCCCTAAATTCATGTTATTCCATTGATAGACAGAGAGCCTTTTGACTGAAAAAAATAAATTGTGCTCTGGGTAATATAGATCAATAGCTTATGTTCTGTAGGTGAAAATACTTTGTAGGGAGTTACCCTAACAAGCTAATAGATTTTTTTTTTTGTAAATTATCTTTAAAGATAGAAATAGATAAGAGTTCAGTGCAAGGAAGGCCTCCTAGCTATTTATTGACTAGAGAAAATGAACTAATAGCTACTGTCACCAGTGACAATGTTTTTCTCAGAGCCCACTGAAATGAACAGTATTCTTTCTTTTGACCTTACTGCACTGTAAACTATGTCCATCATGACAGATTTCTAATAAGTAATCACAAATTGCTTGCTCGAAGAAATAGGATGTTGAAGCCCCTCACAAACTTTCTGAGTTAGGTTAGAAGCTTTGATGAAAATTATGTAACATTTATGCGTTAAGTGGATGAACATTTTTTGTTCCTATGGAAAATTTGTGGCATTTCTGGCATGCCAACAGCTTGGGAAATGTTCCCATTTACAGCAGAAGTTGATGCTGGTGCACTGGAAACCAAAACTAAAGTACATGACCAAAATGCTTCTTACTAGGGAGAAAAAAGAAGTGATATTTATTATTTTTATAACCCACATACCACGATACAAAGCTCTCTTTTGTATTTTCACTACTGCCTTAGACGAGGTCATGCAGCTGCCAGAAGGTTTGGGGAAAAGCAAGGGAGGCTGCTGCAAGTGAAGATGTTAATATCATAGCAGTGGCATTCTGTCCTTTAAAGACTATCCTTTGCCAAAACACAGTGCTAACCTTTTGCTTACTTAAAGGAATATATGCAGATACATTTTCAAACTGAAGTTTGTATTTATTATTTATTAATATGAAGGTTCTAGTGACAATTTTTTTGCAGCAGAATAATGGAGTCCTTTATCAGCATTAGCCTGAACAAGTGCATTAAAGCCATTTAATGTGTCATAGTATTTTAAGTCAAATAGGATAGCTCCATTCATATCATGATGCAGACTGTTTTATCACACTGTTACTGAGCCATTTATTCTGAAAATGAAACAGTGTTTTATTCCAGTGTTTTATTATATATGTATAAGAATTGATGTTTAGGACTATTAAGTCCCATAAGTCAAACACAACCCTTAGGAATTTCATTTTTGAGCAGGCCTGATAAGTCTCATTAATGATATCTTCAATGTCACAGATCAAATAAATATCTTTGATGTACCTGATAATGTGTAAAGGACATTTACATTATTCCTTACTATATATTAGGAGCTATCTCATTTGCCTGAAAAAACTTTGTTTCTCCAGAAACTCCACAACTCTATTAACCCTTGTAACAGAGTAGGAAATCTATACATTAAAATCTAAAAAGAAAGGAATACAGTTACATTTGTATACACTTAATTTTTTAGTGTTGTCTAGATGGATTTAGGGTTCTGCATTAGGTAAATTTCAGAGGAAAAATCTCCCTGAACAAACCAAAAAGAAGTGTTATCTAACCTTCCCTTCTGTAAACAGTTAGTAAAAGACAACATGATGATATTTTTTTTTTTTTTTTTGATGATGGAACTACCACCATCTGCTCAGAAATCTTTAACTGAATGAATATTTTAAAATGAGAGTAGATACACTAATGCTAAGCACTAGGGGTTCTCATACTGCAGTAAAAAAAGATCAGCTATGAAATCTGATTCCAATATTGTGGAAGTAATGGAAGTCAAAACTCCACGTGTGCACTTCAGGCAAGGATCACAGGATACTTCTAAATGTCATGAGCACTAATGACTCCAGTATGCTGAAAGATTTACAGATATGTCATTGATATCCTTTAAGGCTTTGTAATTTTTTCTATTGATTACGAGGACTTCCCAAAGAAATGAATAAACAAAGAACTCAAGAGGATCAAATAGGCATGTAAGAGAAATGTGTCTAATGATGGCACACATATATAAGTATAGAAATTGTTGATCTGTTTGGTCAATGAAGAACTCATGAAACAGATGATTGCTATAAATGCAGCTGAAGTAAGAAGGATCTTTTTAATTAATATTTCTTTCATTGATTTTTCTCAGACATAAGTGACGGAACATTTAGTGATGGTTGATTATATCTTCCTGCATTTTTGGAATGAATTTGTTGGTATGCTGGTAGACTTTGGAAGAAAAAAATCACTCTTTTAAAGATTACTATATTGATGCAGACTTCTATTAATTCTATCACATCATCTTTTGAGTAGATAATCTGTTAAGTTTTCCAAATTTTTAAAGGGGGGATTGATGTTAGGTTAGTCATCACTATTTTTTGTTTTGTATGGTATTTTACCATAACCACACTTCCAGCCTGCTAGCATCTCAAGCAGAAATGATTCCTTAAAATTTTTTCAGTCTTGTTTTTAGTAGCAATAATAATTTGTTGTTGAATCTTACAAAGTTCTTACCACCAGCTACATACTGTTTCAAAAATCTGAGCTGCTTGCATGCCTTCCACACACTTCTCAGGATGTGTAAATAATATTTCTTTTTCATCTAAGGATAGACTTGAATGCAGGGAAAACAAGGACCTAATCTCTAAAATATACTGTCAAATTTAAGAAATGTAAGATCTTGCCTAAATTTATCTAGTAAACAAAATATTAATTTCTACTTGAAAAATGGAAAATGATACAGTTTTTTTTTCATTTTTCAAGGCCTTCTGAATTCATTGTAGCTCTTTGAAGGTATGTTCTTCATTTTCCAGATAAAAGTTCCTCTTTTGTTTAACCTATGCTTCTTCCTCCCATAATGATGGATCCCATGGTGCAAGTGCATCAATCATAATTCAAATTCTATTTTTAAGGCAGAGTGTGGGTGGTGCTGGGCTCATTGATAAAATGATCAATTAATTTTTATTGTTACTGCATTTAAAATCCTTGTCAAGGAATCAATAGTGTCAAATGTGGTAATAAACACAGAGCAAAATTAAACCTGACATAAGACAAGAAACTACAGATGTTCAGAAACAGAAAGAGAAGCCCACTCAGGATAATGCTTGTTGTGTTAAAAGGGTATGTTTCAGCAGAATAGCAGGATAACTGTTACCAGTCCTTTTAGTGGACATCACAGCTAAGAAAATTTGTAGGAAATAGGTGAAAAAGTATTCCATGCCTGTATATGTGATTGTGTCAAGTCTGAATGGCAGCCTAAGAAAAAGCAGAATTCAAAAAAGGAAAAATTATGTCTGATCCTGTGGGAGATAAAAATAGGTGACATGGTTATTCATAGTACTGAATGAAATATGGTCAATAGGGAGAGAAATAGGCAAGGAAGTCTCCTTCAGTGACCAAAATTAGCTGCTCTTTGATAGAGATGAGAAATCAATGCAAAGGATGAAAAAATATTGATGTTAAATTAGCAAAAAACATGTAGCATTTGAATATAATTTCAATCTAAAGTCTTCATGTGTTTGTATGAAAAAGAAATATCTCCATAACCATCACCCTGTGAAATGGTTGATAGTAAAGTAGGAGTTGCAAACAATATAGAACATCTCTATGTGCAGGACAAGGGTTGTAAGTATTGTTAACTGTTGTTCCCAGAATATATTGTATTCACTACTGAGTTAATGTAGATGAATATATTTTATTATGTCCTGGTCATAGAGAAATTCAGTATTTATTAGGGAGAGTACCACTGGAAATAACATTGTGCCAAATGTAGATAGGGTATTAGTCATCTTAAATATACATGAATATTTGAGAATATATGTCAGATTTCATATTCAAGTATTTGAAAAGTTATTCAGTGATGTAAAAAACTGAGTTAGTGTTTAAGCAAGACTCAAACCTGTCACTTATCATCTACTGCAGATATACTAAAAATATAATTGATTTTCACAGGGAAAATTGTTGAGTTTGAGGAAGGCTAGATTTTTTTTTTTACTCCTGCAGAACAAATTGTACTGTCATACAAATTTATTGTCTTACCAAATGTAATTCATTAGCTTTTTAAAAAAAATCTATTTAATTCAGAATAATGAAGAGTAGGAGGTGTGACTATGCATCTTAAGGGAGTAAAATATTTACAAGTACTTGATATTCACCTAAACCATGTTGTAATAGTAGAAAGATAGAAATGAAAAAGAAGACCAAAACTCAAGGAGTAGTCTTATTTTATATATTCTTTAAAAATAGAAATGGTGATTGATGTCAACTCTTATGTGCAAGTGAAAAAAAATGCTGCTAAGATGCTAATAGCAGCATGAAGACATACAGGGACAAGGAAAGACTATTTATATTTATATTTAAGGCTAAATATAGCACACTGAATTTTGTATATATTTGAAATTAATTCTTGCTATGGCGAGACATGACAGAGGAAAAAAAAAAATGGTAGAACTTCTTGTAAGTAAAAAGTGATGTGCTTGTTGTTGCACTCAATGGATATTTCCAAGGGAGGGAGTTGTCATGGACTTTTGTCAGCTCAGAATGCTCTGATTAAAGTGATGCCTTTTTTGGCAGCAGAAGCCTGAATAGGCTGCTCACATGTGGGAAAAATGTAACAAATCCAGGTGTTTAGGTCTACAAATAAAGGGTCTGGATGATCACATAGAGTTCAGCGAGCCTTTTTCACAATATTTCTCCAAATACATTACATTGACATCTGCTTTTATAAGTAAACATGGTTAAAAAAGGTGAAAATAAGCATATATAAGTTATATATGTACTGTTTTTGCTGTTACTGGAGAGCAAAAGGATTGATAACCACATTTTTTATTATATTTCAGAAAACGTATTTATTGAAAGAACAGGAATTTAGAAATGCTGTCACAAACAATAGAATCAATGAAATAGAGAAAAGGGCCTGTTATCCAAGTGTCCAAAGCCATGACACTGAGTCCCTGGGGAGTGGGGCTTTGAAAGTGGAAGATGCCAGATGTATGAATGGCATCCTGTTTCACTACCTGAAGACCTCTTCAGTGAAATGTACTGGAAATAGGATAGTTGAGGTGGTGCAAATTTCATTCAGAGAAACTCTCCCTAATTGCACTGATGCCTTCAAATTGCAGTGAACTCTCACAGCTGTATTTCCACATTAGTCTGGAAGCTCAGCAATTGTATCTGTGTATCAGTGATCGGCAGTTCTTGCAAGAAGGCTCTGAAAATTGATAGTTACTAACATGCCTGAATTTTGAGTCACTGTATGATAAGTCAGAAAGGAAATTTTCCATTTGAAAGCATCCAAGTCTTTTGATTTTGTGTGCTTTTCCGAGGTCACCTATTTTTTTCAGACTCTTTTTGACTGTTAAGTGTTGAATTGAGCAAAAATGATACACTATACATAAGAGAACAGAAATAACAGTTTAGGCTCAACATGATGGCCAATTTAGATCAGATACCAGGGCCAGATTTACAATGTCTTCCTGTGGAAATAAGCATGACAGGTTCATTTTACAGTCTATACAAGGAAACAGGTACTTTCAGAATGCATTGTGTCTCATTCTAAAATAAAAATAAAAATATTAAATGTGGAGGATGATTCTAGCAGTACTTATTTCCCACCATTTGCTGCAATGACAGCCATGCACAGCTAATTCAGGTGTAGAAGATAAAAGTTAGCTGACATGAATTGAACATTGAGCTTCTGACTAGAAAGTTTCCTCAAAAAATCTTACTGATATTTACTGTACATTTGACGCTGTTTGCATGTGTAATTTCTTTTTTAATTTCAATTGAACCCTACAGTCATCATACAAAGTGATTCTTTAAGACATTTAGTGCTTTTCTGCTATCAAATTTTGTCCTTAATGTTAGATATAATAAATTTCTCTCCAATCAAAGAATATAAAGATATATCATATAGTATAATATAATATATCATATAGTATAATAATTATATCATAATTACATCAATAATTGTATCATATAAAATATAAGAAATAATGTTAGGTATAATAAATTTCTCTCCAATTATTAATGAAGATTCATCTCTTAGTTAAGCCATACCACAATTACAAGGTACTTTGGCAGACTGCAAACCTAGATGTAGTCTCAGCATTTTTGCAAAAGTTAAAATAAAAGGTCCCTTTATTAAGTGTCAGCACTGTGGTACACCCAGGATTTGGTTCCTAACTACAGTGTGATGGTCTGTGCTGTCATTGGCAAATCAATGATCAAGCTGTGTTCGCTAGTAAATGTGACAATGAGCTGGAAGGAGGCTTGTCGTGATGAACACCAAGTTGAATTTAAGCCAGCAGTGTGCCCTTGCCATAAGGAAGGTAAATGGTATTCTGGGATACATTAGTCACAGTAGTGACTCAGACTGAGAAAGGTGATCCCACCCTTTTTTTCATTACTGGTGAGGCCACACATGGAGTACTGCGTCCAGTTTTGGGCTCCTTAATACGAGATAGGCATGGACATAGTGGAGAGAGTCCAATGAAAAGCCTGAAGATGTTGAAGGGACTGAAGCATGTCTTCTAAAGCAAAAGGCTAAGAGAGCTCGGGTAATTCGCCCCGAAGAAATGAAGGCCTCAGTGGTGTCTTGTCAATGTATATGCATAGTTCAGGAACAGGAGAGAGTAAAGAAGACAAGAGTCAGACTGTTTTCAGTGTGGTCAGTGTCAGAGCAAGAGGCAATGGGCACAAGAGGAACCTCCACAACACAGGAGGCTCCCTCCAAGCCTTACTTTGCCACAGTGACCATGACAGAGCACTAGATTAGGTTGCCCAGAGGCATGGACTCTCAATCTTTGGAGATTATTCAAAAGCCAGCTGAACATGGTCTCGGAAATTGGCTCCAGATGACTCTACCTGAGCAGAAGGTTGGATCAGAAAACCACAGAGTTCCTTACAATCTCAGTCTTTTTGAGACTCTGTGAAATATATTTCAAAAGGTCCTAGAAAAGCATTTCTTAAAAAATTGATAATATCAACAGTTGACAACAATTTAATTTTATTTTTTTTTACTTATTCATTACAATGATAATGCTTAGTAATACCTCAAATTAATTTAAAAGGACAGTCTTAGAAACACCAAATACATAGAAGGAAATGATCCTGATATTTGCACTGCCTTATTTTTAACACATGGAACAGTCTTCAGCTAGAAAAGACACTGATATTTCAATTCATTAATTCTAAAATAGATTAATAATTATAGAGATTTTTCTAATCTTTACCAACTGTTACTGAATAGCAAAAACTATGAATTGTAGATCCCAGATAGGTTCTCTGTCTTGAGTGCTAGAGGATGACTGTCTTTTTTTTTTTTTTTAATGGTTTAGGTTGGAAGTGACCTTAAAGATTGTCCAGACTCAATCAACCTTGCTGTGGGCCGGGAGACTACCCACTAAACCAAGTTACCCCAGCCCCACTCCAGCCTGGCTTTGAATACTGCCAGGGATGGGGCATCCACACCTTCTCTGGACAAGCTGTTCAGTTACTCACCACCTTCACAGACAATTATTTCTTCCATATGGCTAATCTAAACCTGTTCCCTTCCAGTTTAAGGCCATTCCCACTTGTCCGGTCACAACAGTTGATGAGGAGTCCCTCTCCAGCATCCATGTAGGCTTCTGTCAGATACTGGAAGGTTGCTGTGAGGTCTCCATGCAGCTTCCTCCAGGCTAAACAGCCCCATATTTCTCACCCTGGGAGGTTCTTCAGTCCCCTGTCAGCCTCGTGGCCTTCTCTCAATTTATTCTGATGGTTCCCTGTCTCAATTTGTTCTGTTTTTGGGACCCCAGAGCTGATGCAGCACTGCAGTGGGGTCTCAGCAGAGCAGAGCAGAGGGGCAGAGTCCCCTCCCTGGCCCTGCTGCCCACCCTGCCCTGGATGAAGCCCAGGACACAATTGGCTTTCTGGGCTGTGCGTGCTCATTGCCAGCTCATGCTGAGCATTTTCTCAACTCTCAAACCCCAGTCCTTCTCTGCAGGATTTTTCTTGATAAATTCTTAGCACAAGCTGCATGTTTTACTCATGGAGCAAGTAGTATTACAGTTTTCAAAAAGCAGTCGAGTGTCAGGCTTGTGGGATGAGTCCCCACTGCCACGATTGCTCAGCTAGTACACCAAGGGCTGCTCTCTTCTGTCTGTGTCTCAGCAAGAAATGGGCCAAGCTTTTATCTGGGAAAAAGCCTCTGAAAGAGGCTTCCTTGTTGGGGAAGAGACACAATTTTCTATAATGAATTTCTGTATTGACTTAGGAATGTTAAAAAACGTAGAATTGCTTTTCTCAAAACAAGATCATATACACACTTCTAGTCTTAAGGAAATCCTTTGAATCCTTTGATTTATCAGTTTTATTCAAAGTCACATGAAACATATTTAAAGCTAGGAATGTTTGGGTTGAAAGGAAAAGGAAGACTACTGTGGTCTTTTTCCCACACTTTTTGACGTTAACAACGCTTATATTCTACTCATAATAAAAAAGTAATGACTAGGAAAAAAGCAGTGCGATTCATTGGACTTAAATCATTAAAAAATTCATCAGACTTCTCCTTTCAGCATGTCTGGGTTCCTTTGGGCTGCAATGATACTACAAATTCATACTTTACACAGCAATAAAATTCTAGGAAAGATATTTCTGCTTTATTCTAGGTCCAGTAAGATTAGATTAATGTTTCTGATAAAATTATTTGTAATTTAACAAACAGTTCCAGAAAGGATTTTCTTTACCAAGTGTAATTTATTATCATTTTTTTTAATTAAGTGTAGGAATTATTACTATGCATCTTAAGGGAATGAAATATGTACAACTGCCATGTTGTGGAACTAGAAAGATTAAAATGAAGAAAAAGAATATAAACTCAAGGACTCTGAATATATATATTATTTAAAAATAGAAATGATGATTGAAGTCAAGCTATGCACAAATGAAAAAAAGTGCTCTTAAGGTAGCAAAGTCATACAAGAATATTAAAATAAGCATAAAGAATGGCATTGGGTAATAGGTACTTTTTCAAAGAATCACGATAAAGTCAACACTGAGAGGTTAGTAGTGGTGTGGTCTGAGGTCCTTTAGGCAAATCTAATTTGAGTAGGAGACCAAACTGGCCCTCTGCAGGTCCAAACATGAGCAAGAATAACAAAATAACTGTTTCTATTCAGTCCCCCCTATAATCTTCTGTTTTTTGTTCTCCAACAGGCATGTTGCTCAAGGCCTGTGTAGCAGAAGCCCAAATCTGAGTGACAACATAATGTGTGCAAACACTCTTTCACAAACAGTTTATGATACAAATGATCAGGAAACCAAGTAAGAAGACAGTGAAGCCCTATTAATTTTCAAATCCAAGTGTAAGCAAAAACTCAGGCATGTTACTTGTTACAAGGGTGTCAATTTAGCACCTGTCATCAGCACAGTCTTACCTGCATTCAGCCATCCCACACACTTTGCATGTGATACCTTCTCCTAGATGCTCCCATCTCTCAGAGTGACACTCCCCTTTTCCCAGAGACCTGAAAAATGGAAAACTTGTTTGGGCAAACCACCAGAATTCATAAACACTGAAATACCAAACTATTAAATTGCAAATGATAAGAATATAAAAGGTAAAACAAATTGTGAAGAGTAAAGTTTGAAACTAGGTAGAAATATTCCCTGATGTAAACTAAGACAGGAAAAAAGAGTTTTTTTTCTCTAATATTTTGAGATATTTGTAAAAGTTATTTATGCTGAACTAAAGAGAAGCAGAATCCAATGCCAGATAAAATTTCCTGTAAATTCATATCATCTTATTTTAAAGCTTTCAGAACATATCTGATTTGGAGAAAAAATATTGAAGCTTGTTTAAGCTCTGTCTCATTTTTGATCACAAAATATTTGAAAGAGTCTTAAAATTAAAACTTTTGATTAAAACTGCTGATTAAAACTTCTGATTGCCCAACTACTTTTTTTTTTTTCTTTTTTTTTTTTTTTTATTACATTTGTGTAATATTTTGTGTAAATGTCACATTAGGTCTAAAACTCCTGAACACTGGAAGAAATTATACATGTTCACTGTAGATATTAAACATTAAGAGTTTTTTTGGGGTCATGTGATGGCTGGAGTAGGAGATTGGAATTCTTGCAGGTATTAAGACAGACATGGGCAGGCATTGACACCAGTCATGAGTTTATCTCATGGAAAAGGTTTATTGCAGAATACTGAAAGAAAACATGCAAAATAGTTTTTCATTGAAAAGCAAGTTAGGCATTGTAATTTTTTAATTTTTATGAAAGGGCATTTCAAGGAAAGATCCTTGTTTTATGCCTGTGATAATATCTGACTTATTTTCCACAAAAGAGGTCTCTGCAGTAATGATTACCCACACTGAGGTCATCTTCAGGGTGGAAGGTGAGCACTCTTTCCTCGGTGATAGAACTGAGCCTGGTTAACCATGATTGCTTTTTATCCCAGTCTGCTTTAATTTCATTCCATAAGTTGTTCTACTTGTTTCCCTGAACAACACTGAAGGTATGACTTTTAGAGATATTGAGTATTCAAACCTCTAACTTTTTTTTTTAATTAGCAGCAAAATTGTGCAAAATTGTTTTTGCACTGTCATTCCAAAACAACATTTAAAGATGCAATGAATAATAAAATATATTTCAGACAAAGGAGCTGTGTTTGTTTTAGACAAGAATTGAAGTAATTTATTAAGCCTAATATTAAGAAAAAAATGCTCAGATTCTGCTTCTTTGTGAAATGGATGTGCTTGAGGCTATTTTTATAATGAATTCAGTTCTATGTTAGCCTTAGAAGATGTCAAATATATGAACGGCATAAAGAGATTTCAAACACACTCTGGCCAAAAAAGTAAAAAAAAATGAAGACTAAAAATAATTCTATTATTGTTTCCAGTGCAATAGTCAGATTGGAAAGCCACCTGGAATATTATAATAATTATAATAATAATTCAACAAGGAAAAAACCCAAAGAAACAAAACCCTTTGTTTTTCAGTGGAGGTGTAATTAGATTAGTCTTCATCAAGACTGAATACATAAAATGGATTACTATCAATATATTATCTTCTAATCTCACCATGTGGGATTTGTCATTGTGGCCAAGAATACTTCAAGATCATGAGTTCAATGGGGAGCAGAATGATGAACTGTGCTCATTCCACTCAAGGACATCATCTCTCATAAAAACAAGCAAATTGATTTCTAGTCAAGAATACCAAAAGGAAAAAGTGAATTTAATTTCTTTTGGGACTTAACTATGAAAAAGAAAGAAAAAAGAGGTTTGATAATGGCCCGAAAAAAAAGACATCAGAAGAGACCAAAACTAAAATGTTTATGTAAATCAATTCTTGCATGATAAATAACGCTGTATATTTCTCATATCAACAAATAATACTATATATAGTAGTATATATAATAATATATTTATAATACTTACTATATGTAGTCTATAATCATGGAACGTCAGAAGGAAAAAACTGAGTGTTTTGTTAACAGAAATAAGCATAACTTCATAAATATATCTTCCAATCCAGATGAAAAAGGTTTTTAAAGTTATGTTATAATTGCAGCTAAAGTGTATAGATATTGTGAAATAGTGTTTGGATTTCATTCTTTTGTTAGTAGGGATGCTTACAAAATCAAAACCTTATGTCTACAGTCTTGAGTCTTTTAGTTGAATTCACTGTAGAGGAAGGAATTGCTGTAGCTGAGTTGTCAGTGAACATACCCTATTTTGCACCTGTGTTGCAGCATCTTCCTAGTCAAACCTTCCCTGCCCCTGAATCTGTGTCCACCCTGTGAAGGTAAAAGTACTCTCTTAGAGAATATGGAGAATAGCATTGTATCCAACAGTTTAAATTCTATCCTGAATTCTGTTTGGGTGTCAACATGAGTAAATATTTAGTCTTTACTAAGGAAATTACTCTTCCTGTTGATAGGAAAATAAGTGACAATGACATGAAGAAGAGTGAGGTACTCCGCAACTTTTTTCTCCTCTGTTTTCATTGGTAATCAGCTCTGAACCTTAATCCAGGGACTGGGGGAAAGAAGATTGGAAGAGAAAAATCAGGTTCAAGACCATGAGAGGCACATGAATATACACAAAACCAGGGGAACCAACACAGACAGTGGAATTGAGTGCACCGTCAACATCTGCAGATCACACTGAGCTGAGTGGCGCCATTGATATGCCTAGGGAAAGAGATGGCATGCAGAGGCTTGGGAAGTGGTCCCACAAGAACTTTGTGAGGTTCAACAAGCCAAGGTGCAAGGTCCTGCTCCAGAATGAGTCAATGACCTTTATGAGTACAGAGAGACTGATGCATTGCTAGAGAGCAGGTCTGCAGAGGAGGTACAGGAGGTGGATGAAAAATTGGACATGAGATGGCAAGGTCTGTTTGCAGCTCAAAAAGCCAACTGTATTCTGGGCTTTATTAAAAGCAGCATGGCCAAGAGATTGAGGGAAGTGATTCTCTGCCTCTGCTTTGCTCTTGTGAGAACCCATTTTGAAGTGCTGCATCCAACCCAATATAAGAATGATATGGACCTTTTAGAGAGGGTCTAGAGGAGGACCACAAAAATTATCAGAGGGCTGGAACATCTCTGTAGTGAAAAAAGTGTAAGAGGATTCAGACTGGAAAAGGCTCTAGAGAGAGCACCCATCCTAAAATTTCATTATTTAAAGAAAGGATTATAAGAAATATTGAAAGAGTATTTTTATTACAACTTGTAGTGACAAGACAAGGGGTAATGGTTTCATACTGAAAATTGATTTAGTTTGGATACAAGAAAGATATTTTTTACAATGGAGATGTCGAAACACTTGAACAGCATGCCCACGAAAGTGCATGTCCCATCATTGGAGGTTTTCAAAGTCAGACTAAGCAGGGCTTTTAGCAACTTGTTTTAGTGAAAGATATTGATGTTTGTGTCAGGGAGTTTGGACTGTATGATCATTAAAGTTCCCTTCCAAACCAAAGCATTCTACAATTCTTTAGATTTTTAACACTTTTGATACTTTACCACAAACAGTTGAACATTTATTATACGGATATGATGTATTGGTATGTAAGCACAAATAATTGCATTTCCAAGTATTTTACTTTAGTTTTTTTGTTTTTTGAGCTGGTATTTTAATATTTCCTTCCAAATCACTGTAGTTATATGTGGCCTTTTTATTTAGTAACAGAAGGCAGTATGTTCTCTATTGGCAAGCAGCATGTTGAGTCAAGTGAGGGATCAATTGTTTTGATGCAAGTTGAGGGATCTTACTTGTTTTGATGCAGTTACCAAATGTTTTAGTTACTGATAATGAATTAACATTTTATGAGATGTATATATATATATATATATATATATATATATATATATATATATATATATAGGGTTTTTTTATTTCATCCTCTATGTTATACCTCTTCTACAGTCTCTGGTTCAAAATGAAATGTCCCATTTCTGGTGCAAAAAGTATGATGGAAAATTTACATCTCATACATAGCAGTCAACACAGTTCATTTCACTTAGAAAAAGGTTGAAATGCACTAAAAGAAAATGAAAATCCATATCATGTGATTCGGATGTGATCTCAAGGGAATAATCCTTGCTGTTAAAATAACAGTTATTAAAAATACAACACATACTGTGTGGACATACAGTGCAAGAAAGTAGGGCTGCTATTTTAGTACCTTATGGATATCAGAATTTTGGTTTGATTGGTATATTTAAGAAGTCCTTCTTCCAAGATGAAACTTTATTTTATTTTATTTGCATATTTTCTTAATTATTTAACTTTTCTAAATCCTATGTGGCTTCCAAGACATCTTGAAAACCATGATCTCAGCACATCATTCTAATTATGTGATCACTTGGCAATCTTTCACAGTAAAAAGGTCAGCTGCCTTAACAAACTAACACATACCTTTGCACTATTTGTTCTGGCATTGTCATGGTTTCTGGAAGATTAAATTAGTTTAGATCATGTTTCTTAACTTTTCTGCTATATCATGCTTACTACTGAGAAATCAGCTACTGATTATCACACCCACAACCTTGTCTTTGTCCCTCTGTTTACCGAGCAGTAGATTGAACTTCATTTCCTTCCACATCATGATGAATGTGAATTCCAGAACCTCAGCAGCTTCTGGGAATCTTGAGTGATTGAATCCTACTGCACTGGATTGCCTACAGATGTCAGGGAGACCTGAGATTTGCGATACAGATACTTCCTGCTATGGTTTGAAGAAGCTTGTCCATCTCCACACCCTGGTTGGGTGGACACAACGGTGCTATCCTTACTGACCTGACCATATGAGACCCCACACTGCCTTTTTTGGATGTCAGAGAGAAGAGCCAGGCATTCAAGATGTTCCTTAACAGAAAGGCAGCTTCTTTCCTTACTCTGTTCCTCTTGAAGAACTTATATATAACTCAGTGCAGTTGTGCTAGCTGTTTTACCTTACCTTGGTTTTTCAAACATCCCAGTTTTGTATCTGGAGTTCTAGTCACATCTCTTTTTTATCCAGGTTGCACATATTTGTGGGCATGTATTTGAAACTGCTTCCCTTCTGCCCTGTTTCATCATTCTTTAGGTCTTTTTAGCATTGCTCTTCACCCTCTGTTTTCCACCCTTTTCTACTGTGTACTTCTTTACTTCTTGGCTGTGGTTTACAGTCTTGTTCTTCCATTTTCCTAGTGTAAAACTCTTCCAACCAGGCTCTCCTGCCTCTTGAAAAAAGTGCTTTTGGCCCACTTTGCCAGATCTATTGCATCTGTCTGTGACAGTCCATGAGTCTCAAAGGTTGTGTCATCATAAAAGCCAAAACCTTCATGTTTACACCAGCTTGGATGACAACACTGGTTGATGACAATCCTATAATGATAAGAATTATGCATTCCCTTCAGCTGCTCTCAGGACACTGAATTTAGTAGGAGCTGAGTGACAGAAGACTTAGCCTGGAGGCACATCAGATGTAGCTGAAACCAAATCCTTTAAACAGCACCAAAAATCGTGTGTGATGGCACTGGGAGTCTTCATCTAGCTGGGGTAAAAGTACCTAGTGTTCTAATCTGAATTATTCACTAGAGAGTTATGCTGCTTCCTGAGGACTTGGATTTGGGGTGTTTGTGATTCTGTTGATGATTTTACAGTCTGGCTTTATTCCTATGGAAAAGTGACATTAATTTTTAATATATATTTTCTTTAAAAAGAAGCAGAATCTCAAAGTGGGTCAAACACACTTGTAGACGAGAATAAGGTCTACCAACGCAGAGTTTTGACAATTACTTTTTAATTGCCTGAAATGGTATTTCTGTTAATATTATCCATTATGCTCTCCTTGAAAATTCCCCTTTCAACACGAAACTGAAACAAGCTGAAATGAAAACCCCTTTAAACTATTATATGAGTACCACTGTGAATGAAAAAGAGGTGAGCCTTCTGTTCTGCTGCACCTCACATGTTGGCAGAGGCATTTCCAGCTGGAGTTTCAGCAGATAGAAAGTCACCAAAGTCTCACAAATATTCCTAAAAACTCTACCCAGCTTGTCTACCAAGATTGAAAAATATATTTGATTGAAAAAATATATTTAATAATCTAATAGCTTGACAGTTTTTACAATGATGATGTAGAAAGTATAAAGTATTACTACAAAGGAAAGCATCTTTATATCACGCAGTCTTATTTAAAAAGAAAAGGTCTGTAGATAAAAGTTGAAGGAGAAATATCTTTGCTAAAAATTAACCAAATTATTAGATATACCAGCTTTTGTTATTCACCTCCAAGTCTGTTTTTCCAAGACGATAAACCTGCATATCTGGAAAAAAATTAGTTATGCCATGACAACAGGGATGATCTAAAGATCAAGGAAATGCTCTTCAATAGAAGCAGATCAGTGATACATAGTTGATTACAAAGCTAGGAAAAATTGCATTTTAATGAAGTTGTTATCATATCAGGTAGCATTAAGGATAACTGTGTAATGTTCTAGGGGTACATCATTGTGTCAAAAAATGCTGTTGGTGAATCACAGAAGAAATGAGAGGAATTTAGTGTATAATATAGGCTGAAAGCAGAATATTAAAAAGCACAAACCCTGTCCCTTTCTAACCATATTTTCATTAGTATTGCTGGATTTTATGAAGAAAAGAAGCAGAAAAACTTGTAAGAACATACTGTTAAAGCAAAAATGTCTTGTAAATGAAACAACTTTTATTTGGAATTTTTTTTCATAGGACTATTTAATTGGAAGGTGTCTCCACGTAAAATCAGCTAAAAAAGCTCCTTAGTTTAGAACATGAAGATATATCATGGTTCTATGGCTAAAATTTGAAGATTATGTTTGGATAGGAGAAGAAGTTTAGACAGCATCAATATTAACCCTCCAAAACATCCCCTCAGACAGACCATGTCCATGTGTGACCCTTGCCAGGGCAAGATATCCCCAGTGGACTTGTGACTGACCCATGCTGGGGGAAGAACATCCCTGGTGGACCAAAGGACATGAAATTCTGACCGAAGACAGAAGAAGCTTTTAGACACACAAGCTCACTGCCTATGCTGTCTGCCACCTAAGGTGCAGGCATAACCTGCAGACAAATTGCAGGAAGTTTTATAAATGGGGAGGAGACAAGTGTTTATGTAAGCATTCATATAAATAAATGGTGGTTTATTTTCCACCACTGATGAACCAGTGAGTGGAGGTTTGTATTGGCTGTCAGTAAAACAAATTCTCTAACTCTAGACTGCTCTGCCAGCAACTAATGATAGAAGACACCTATTCGAATTTGCAGCTCATTCTGAGATTGTTACAGATAAGATTCTGTGAGGTACCAGAGTTATTGGCTGCTTTTGAGAAGTTGAAAAATTTTAAAGTCTTTTACCATATCAAGCAGTCAATTTCCCCATTCAGGTCTCCCTTTTTCTCTTTCTGACTGGTCAGGAAAACATCCTGTCAAAAAACTCGATCATAGTTGAAGTGTCTTGTGTGAAGGATTTCCTCCACAAGACACTTATTTTCCAGTTTAAATATCTATTATAAGAGTACTCCAAATTAGATATGATCATAGACACACATCTCTGGATAACAGGACCAAAGGCTCCTGTGGTGAAGCATGGATTAAAGACAAAAAGAAGAGATTGATCGTAACTGATACATGTCAAATAAAAAATGTCTTGTAAAAAGCCATGGTACTGAAGATATGTTGCCTTTAAACATGATTCTCACCATCTTGGAGAAACAGAATCAAGTTTTGGTTGTAGGAAAAGGGGAATTAAAAAAAAGAGGAAGGGGAAGGGGAAGGGAAAGGGAAAGGGAAAAGAGAAATGATGAAGAGAGAAATGATGAAAAGAGAAATGATGAGAAGAGAAAAAAGAAAGAGAAAAGTAACAGAAAGAAAGAAAATAAAAAGGAACTAAAGAAAAGAAAGGGGAGAGATTTAGAGAGAGAGAGAGAGAGAGAAAGAGAGAGAGAGAAATAGCTATGAACCAGGAAAGGAGTTACATACTCTGAAGCTGGAAAACAGCAGTGAAAGGTCTCTGATGATGACATTAGCAGACCAGTTTACTGAGTGACTGATCAAGTGACACAAAGTAATCCAGAATCACACTGTGAAAATATATCATGAGTTATTATGTGAATAAAGAGCATACTGTGTTTATCTGAAATCATAAGGCAATCATCAGTTTAAGAAAATAAAGTTCTACTTTTATACAACTGTAAGTGAATAAAAGATAAAACTTCATACAATAAAGATATTCTGCAATGGAAAAGAAAAACATTTATTTGAGAAAATTAAAAGGAGAGCCAAATAGCCTTTTTTACTAGGTCTACTATGGCATCACAAAGCTTAAAATTTTATGACTGTTGCTTATGCATAAAGTATTTTAAAATATTTTTTATATAATTTTATACAATGAAAATAATTTATCTTATATTTTGAGTAAGTTCAGACTTTGATAAAAACATTATCTATTTAAATTATTTTTATTTTAATAGAAATTTCTGAGGAGAAAAACCAAACAAACAGAAGATTGTTAATATGTAAAACAGATTGTAAAAAATAAAATGCAACCTGAAAGTATTTGTATTTTTAAAGTCAAATATTGACAACTAAATTAAAAAATAAGCAAAATCCTGGATAATATGTATACCTTTGTGTTCTTAAGTGCAAAGGCACAGGCAAAATACTTGCCACTATATATTGGGAAATCTCGTGAAATGTTATTCCATCACATTTCTCCTGAAGTTTTTCTTCCTTCTTAGAGGTTCTCATGTACAGGTTAGTGCTACTGAGTGTAATGTTTGGTTTGGTTTTTTTCTTTCCTTTTTTTCTGTGTTACTAATTTAGAGAACATTATCACTTATGATTATTGATATTCTAATCAGACAGGATTTGTTGGTTGTGGAAGTTGCTATACTGCAGGAAAGTGGGAATGGGAAACGGAAGGGGAAGGGAAAGGAATTTTTTATTGTTCCAGTCCTCTTCTGATCTTTATCACAATTAAAATTTATTTCTAGGACATATATCACAAATACTGATTCAATATCTTGACCAGTGCTTAATATTTAGGCTCTTTGTATGTCGTCATTTTAAAATTATTCTTAGTATGAGTATTTATTTTTTCTTTTTTTTTTTTTTTAATTGCTAACAATGTTCCTATTATAAGTGAGAACACATTGTATGCAAAGAAGTCTACAGGAGAGACTAAGCTCCTTATAGCTTTGCAAGTTTACAAGAGATTTACAGTTTGAATTGGTACTTTGTATTCTGGCATCTATAGATTGAAAGAATGTAAAAGAAGTAATCTTCAAATATGATCATTAAGTTTTCTCTGTTGGTAGTTCCTTTCTGTTTTATGAACAGAAAAGCAAGGACCAGGCAGTTATACTCAGCTCTGAACGTAGGTGATTTGCCAGTCAGAGCTTGGGATTGAAAAGGAGTGAGGTACTTGTGTCCAAGTCGTCTTCTGGAGTAGAATTAAGAATGGAAAAATCCATGTAATAGTAAGCTATGTGTTGAGCTCACTCCATACAGGAGTAATCTTTCAAGCCATTTACAAACCTGCAAGCCCCAGTTCTACAAGTTGTACTGAAGGTAAGTTGCATAGATGAGTTATTTATCACTTGGTAAGGAGAATTCAGTGGATGAAAGGAGCAGTAAGGATGTTCTGTTGTACCCCATCATGGGAGCTTTTGTGCACATCAGATACCTGAAACAACCACACCTGATAAGGTCCCCAGATCTTGCAGTTTATGCAGCACCAACATGACTGAAACTTGCAGGGGCAAGGCAGTGGCCATCTGTGGATTACTAAATAGCAAACCATGGCATTCAGAAAATGGCCACTGCACACAAAAACATTTTACAGATGACTCAGTCTGGTAGCATTGAAATCCTACAATGGGCAAGGGTCTCAGGAAATTATGGATTGTCCCTGGACACAGTAGCATTGACTCATGGCTTTTACGGCCTTCTTGAAAGAGAAGCAGACAATGATGCAGAAAATATCACCAATTATTGGTCCATCTTCCCATCTTCTTTCCCTATACATACCTCTAAAGATCTTCCTTTTCCTTACATAAGAATATTTGAAATCCACTGAGCTAAAGCACACTAACTCCTGCATGTGGCATTTGGGATGTTTTGCTTCCATTATAAGGTGACCAAACACGGAAATAAAAGCAAAGCAGGTACTTCCCCCACCTCCTGCTCCTTGTGGAAAGGGGAGGATGAAGATGAAGATTCTGAAATTGTTCTAAAACCTGCTGTTTGATGATTGTGTCTCTCTCTTCGCTCTCTTCATTGCTGGCAACTTTTAGGTGAGGAGGTGTCATCTGGTCTCCAGCAGCTAAAGGGAAAGGATGCTGGTGACAGCAAGTTTCAGGCAGTACAGAAAGAGGGTGACCTCTACTGGAGTAGTCACCACTGGCAGAATTCTTCTGCTCTGCTCCTGAGCCTAGTCAAGTTGTCTGTCTAGATAGGAAGGAGTTCAAAACACGAGGAAAGAAAGGAGCAACAGCCATGTGAGGGAGTGACAAACAAGGTCAGCAATCAAAGGTCCTGGGCTTGTGTGAAAAAAGGGAATACATGGTCAGCAAAGCAGGGCTTAAGCAGAGTCATCTCAAACATTTACATGTAAGCAAGTAGATTCATAGCATCATTACCAGGGAAACCCACAGGCCTTCTCTGTAAATCAGTATGCTGAGATGACTTTTTTGAAGTGCCTGTACATGGTTGAAATATTGAGAACAATCATGAAGAGTTAGAGATCTCTGTGGAGTTGCAGGGTTATGACTTAATTTGTTGGGATCACAGAAATGTTATGGGATTATAACCACCACTGGAGTACTATAATGAGTGTATAAAGGATTTTTACAAAGAACTTGTTAGAAACACAAGGATGGGCAATTTTCCTTCATGTGAGAGAGCAGCTGGAGTGCAAGAAGCACTGTCTGGTGATAGATGATGAGTAAATGAGAGCTTTTGGGTAAGGATAAAGGTGTTGAAGAGTATAGGGAGCATTATAGTGGATGTCTGCCATAGACCACTTGGTCAGGAACTAAAATAGATGAGACCTTTTTCAGACAGCTGGAAGCAGTCTCATATTCACAGGCCCTGATCCCCTTTGGGGATTGAACCAGATCAGTATCTGTTGGATGGACAGCACAGCTAACTGAAAGCAAGCCAGGAGGCTTCTGGAGAGAACTGGTGACAACTTTCTGATCCAAGTGATAGAGAATATGAAGAGAAGGATTATTCCTAAGGACTGCATAGTCACAAAAGAGGAGAGGCTTGTTAACCCTTTCACAAATACAGAAACCCTTCTTCTATCTGTATCTCATAACATTTTTACATTTATCTCTGCCTTCTGTTAAAGAATTAGCTACTTTCCCTTTAGATGTAACCATATTTTTTCTGTCAAATGTGCAGAATTTTGGAAAGAAACCAGCATCTTATGTGTGTGCCACAGAGTGCTTTTCCATCCTCATGACAGCTTCACTTGACAAGTAAAGGCAAGTAAAGACAGACTAAGGACAACTGAAACCAGATTGTATATTGTCTAAATATTTCAGGGTCTACTTTATTTTGTCACTGTATTTAGCATGCTCCTTTATTTACACTTATGCAGAAACAGAATACATATTTTTGTGTCACGATATTTAAACAGAGAAAAAATATAGATGCAATTAATGTTGACACTGAAATGTGCACATGATAATTTTGTCTCATAATTAAAGTCTTTGTACTTGAATTCTTTCACCAGCCTCTATGTGGTGCTACATATAAAAAATTTATTTCCATCTGAAGTCATGTTAGGAAAAAAAGTTTATGTGTTGTGCTATACTCCAATTCAGTTCTGCAAAAGACAAAAGTTATTTTGAGAATAGCAAAATACCTAACAGGATAAAAACAGAAGAGTTCAACTCATTTACCATATCTAAATGAAAAACAGACAACCTTTCTTTACCCCAATAGCATCTAATTACTGAGTGCAGTTTCCTAGGAAATAAAAATACTAGATGTTGAATATTTTTTTTTCATTTAGTGGAGAAACAGATCAACAGATCAACCAGGAGAAGTGTTCCTGAAAATAAATTATATGTCCTTTGCAAAGGACATGATCATCTTGGAAAATACATTTGAGACAATGCAAAAGAAAGGGTTCAGCATAGACGGAAAACAATAAAATAAATAAAGGGTTTATTTATTATTTACATGGTCAAGGTGCTGGAATTTAACAAAATACTGAAAATTCCAAAGTTATAAAATTCCTAACTGTCATATAATAATTCAGGAAAGGATACCCCCTTGGTTTCTGGGTTATCCACAATCTCCTAGGAGCCTTTTCTTCTTAGGCTCTACCTCTCTAGTTCTCTCATCTGTCTTCTTATGAGAGATGCTCTCAAGGGCTCCAGAGGGCTTCAACACAGCTACTGCCTGAGCTGGGCAGTGCACTTCCAGCCCCAGAGCTGATGCAGCCCTGCAGGTGGGGTCTCAGCAGAGCAGAGCAGAGGGGCAGAATCCCCTCCCTGGCCCTGCTGCCCACGCTGCTCTGGATGCAGCCCAGGACACGTTTGGCTCTCTGGGCTGGGAGTGCCCATGGCTGGGTCATGTCCAGCCTCTCCTCCACCAGCACCCCCAAGAACTTCTGGGCAGAGTTGCTCTTAATCCATCTACCCTGCAACATGTGTTGATACTGGAGATTGCCCTGAGCCACGTCAGCAACTTGCAATTGACCTCATAAGATTCCCATAGGCCTGCTTCTGGAGCTTGTCATGGTCCTTTTGAATGGCATCCTGTCCTTGAGGCTTCTCAGCTGCACCTCATCTTGGTCCACTGCAAACTTTCTGTGGGTGCCCTCAATTCCTTTGGATTGGAAATATACTTATTTTCAATGTCACTGATGAAGATATTCAATAGTATAGGTTTCAGTGCAGACCTATGAGGAACACCACTTGTCACTGATCCATGTCTATACATTGAGACACTGAACTCTGTATGTAGCCACCAACCAATCCCTCATCCACCAGTCTACCCATTTAATATGTATCTCTCTGATTTAGAGAGATACACTGGAAAAGGAAGATGATCTATCAATAAAGAGAATATAAAAAACTTGGTACACTATCCCTTTAGTGCATGTCCTTCATGCAATTCAGCCTCTTTTTCCTCCTTTTTTGTTCTGTAAATCATCATAGTTTACCTGTATTCCGGGTTCTTAACCTTACTCCTATGTTATTGTCCTTTATTTTCTTGAAGGCTCTACCTTGTCGTCAGAGAGAAACTGAGGATGGCTTGCTTTGGTGAGGGCACATCATCTTTTAAAATGTGTAGCAAATAATTTGGCCTCTTGATAAGGTTCTACAAGTCCCTGCTTGTGTGGTTTTATCATACAGAATGTATGAGAAGCTTGCAACATGGCCTAGCCTAGACAGATCATGCTCTACAATTGATTTTGCATCAGGCATTTCATATCTTTGATACATGTTTACATAGTGTTTGCATTTTCCAATAAATCCAGTTCTCCCTTTCCTCCTCCTGGCAAAAGGAAGGAGCCCTCTGTTCCAGGTTGAGCACTTATTACTTGAATTTTGTAACTGCAAATCAGAAGTTCCTTCATCAGGGTCAACATCATGGTAAGCCCTTCTACCCTGCTTAACTGGAGCAGCAATTTTCCTGGATGGATACCTCTTAGCTGTTTTTTAAATTTGCATTTCTTGTATCTGAGCTTCTAGCGTTCAGCTAGGTTGACCACCCCACCTCTTCATGTCATTCCCCAGTCACACAGGAAGGATCAGGGGGTTACACACAGCGTATGTCATCAGTAGCCTCTCCCTTGAGTAGAGAAAGGCTGACTCTTAATAGTTGAGACCTTGGCTAGTGTGCATGAAGAACACTTCTCCTTGAGCTGCTCAGACAATATTTGGATCAGTTTCTCTACAGTCAAGGTACAAGGTACAAAGTAAGGAAGTGAGATTGTTCTCATATTCATGGAGTTGTTTGGACAATCTATCCATAGGTTCTGTGCCTATCCAGCTCATTATTAGCAGTCTGTTGGTTTAGGACACCACAGAAGTTCTTATAAACTTTTGCCACATGGCCCAGACTTCATCCAGGCTTTTGGATACCTGGTGGTCATTGAGAGCATTATAGGATATACCTCCACGTCAAGTAATTCCCTCAGGTACTGGATACCTTCCTCAATATTAGTTCATTTACTTTAAGAATTTACAGAATCTTCTTTGAAGGGATACCTGTCCTTCACACTTGAAAAGTAGCTGAGAACTCATGCTCTTGTCCCAATCTCTTTGCCAATGGCTTTATCCCTAGCAAGAGATTACAACTGCCAGACTTTCTAACCCTTAAATTCTTTCCTATTGACCCCAACACCACGGCTTTGGAGTAGTTAGCTCAGAATTTGCTTGCCTAGCTCACAGCTGAAATATTTTCACATATCTCAAAACTCACCTAAGAACAGGGATTGGGTGGTTCCTCACTTAATATTTCAGTTACTTCCTCCTTCTGTTCTTGTGACTTCTCTGCTGCAGAATTGACTGTCACTTCTTGTTATATCTCCTGTTCTCTCTTCAAAGAAGCCTCTTCATCCCTTTTTAAACAAGCTGACCTCACTTGTGTTGTTTCTTCTTAATTACAGGTGTAACTGATATAGTGAAGGGCTGGGTCTCTGGTTTAGCCACAGTGTCTGTTGATATTTTCAGGTTCAGAGACCTTCATTCTTGAAAGTGCTGAATGGCATTGATCAATGTTTGGCAGGTGCTGATTGGGCACAGTGCAGTAAAATGGGCTTCTCTGAAATAGCCAAGGCCTCTCTTTTCAAACATATTGTCAAGGTTCTGCACTTGCTCAGGAATGAAGATCCAAATAGCTGGCTGGGGTGGAGGGGGGCGGCCTTTCCAGATATCTGCCCATATTCTCTGGCATATCTTCCCAACGGGTCTAGGTCATATTCCTAAATAGCATGTTAGCCTTTAAAAATCCAAACTGATATTGTAAAGAAATGCCAGTAAAAGTATTTTGACAACCCAGGGATTGTCTGGATGCTGGGAATTTCTTGTAATGAGCGGAGACATCACAAAATATGGTGAAGGTGTCATTCTGTATTTCTTCAAAGAAGCCAAAAAAAAACACCTCTCAGAAAAAGAATGATAATTATCTAGTTGTTAATTGTGTCCATCAGATGATCATTGAAATATAGAAAGGACTTCAGTATAGAGCCAAAATACCGGGTAAACTCTAAACAAGGGTTTTAGCAATAAATCTCCCAGGCAAAGCATCTCTAAGCTCCACAGAGCACAGGAAAATGCAAAAGACAATCTTTATTATATACAAAAAGAAAAGGAGCATGGCAGACCAGATAAGCTAATATCAAGGACAGATGAGTTAATACCATTACAAGCAACCATTTACAGATATTAATCCCCTCTCATTCACTTTTGTCAAATCTGTTATTATCTCAAACCCTCCATGCCCTATACTAGGCACCAAAATAAGTGCAGTTTAAACCTGTCTGACAACTAAGCACCGCAGAGCTGCTCACCCACTCCTTCCCTCCCCAGGAGAAGGGGGATAATTGGAAGGGTTAAAGTGAGAAATTAAGTCAGAGGTTGAGGCAACTACACTTAATTAAGAAATAAATTTTAAATGCACATATAGAATTTATGTCCCAGACCTACAGCCTAAAAGGCCAAGTGTAACAGTGTAGATGGATAGATAAATGGAATGAAGAGGACTTAACATGAACACAAACTGCAATACAACAAATACAGGATGACACAGAAAACTCTCCTTAGGATCCTAAATTTTTCATGTGCCATGAAGTAAACACAATAAGGTATGAAAATTAGTGTCATTGATACCAAAAGAAATATGTCTGACAGATAACTGAACGGCCTAGAATAGCAGTTTAGAATGAAACATATTTGCTCTTTAAAAAAAATGTGTAATGAAAGTTAAAAACTACACAAAAACAGAAAGTCAGCTCTTGGCACTGTGGTACATCACACATCTTGAAAGCTGTGCAGTACAGAATAAGTTATCTAGAATTATTTTAGCACTCTGTGGGTTGGTAGTCATCTAAGATACATTATATTGTTCATGGGGATGTTACAATATTTTAATATTTACTGCTTATAAATTTTATTAAAGACTTGTAGCAAGAAGATGCCACAGAAATAAAAAGTGCTATTTTAAAATGAGTTAGAAATTTGCATACTATGGAAGTTTAGACTTTTTTATTATCTGTATGATTTTTTATTGCTGTGAAACCAGAATGTATTTTGCAATTGACAAGCCCACCTACATCACAGTAATTAAATAAATATATATTGTATTCAGTGTTACATTGAATTACATTTGATTTCATACTACAGTATTTTCTTTGATTCTCTGTCTTTCAATGAAGACAGCTCTACTGGGAAAAAAAAAAAGTCAAGATGTTCTTTTACTGAAGATTTTTTATTGGGCAGTTTAGAATAACATTATTTCATAACACTCAGGACTTTTCCTTTGAAATATAACATTCAGCTAACTGAACCACATTTTGCAGCTTGCTAGTTCTAAGAAAATAATTGCTTATTTCAAAAGTTCATTCTGTATTTTACAAAATAAAACTGCCATGCTTATTTGATAAAAAGGATATAAAAATATTCTGTCCTAGGAGGGATTTTATGGTTAGAGTGAGATATTATGCAGTGAAACAATTCTTTCCAAATAAAAGGTAAACTGTGCCTTTACTGTAAGCCACATAAGTAGAATAATGCAAGAGTAGTATTGCATAGTTTATAGATTTTGTTCCTGAAATAGTCTGCATGTTGGTTCCTGACCAGGTGTCAGAGAGAGATTCTTGACTCGGGCCTCTCCTCTGTGCACACCCAACCTCTGTGATCTGTTCACAGAGAAAGAAAACTATGCTCCTGCAGGGGCTGCTTTTGCTGTTCTTGTTATTAACCCAAGCACCTTAGTGTTCAGATTAGGAGTTTGTAGCAGAATTACTGCCTAAACACATTCAAATGAGTATTTCAGGACTGTACAATTCACCACACAGGATGTGGGCTAAGAGTTTCAATACCTACCCAAAACTAGCTCAGACTTCTTGTCTTTATTTTTATTGTGTTTTGTCCTGTCCAGAGAAAAAATTTATTTCAGTATTTAGTCATTCTTTGTTGACATTTATATCACAGTCAGACTAATTCACAAGTAGCCATCATGTTGATAACTCTGGTTAATACTGGGATGGGAGACAGTCATTTTCAGATTCAGATTTTGATTTGAGATAATTAAGACAAGGAATTAATCTATCACCAGAACCTACAAGATATCAAAGGGCTTTCCCTGTATCTGAAAGTATAAGTACTTCTAACATTTTGTTCTTCTCTAATCTTATAATTGAACATTTTCCTGAACTGAGGACATAGACTCTGCAACTGAAAAAATATTAATTATAGAACCCTTTTGATTCACTTTATGAAGGGATTTTAATATGGCTTATGATTTATAAGGGCTATCTTGTGCACTCTTAAAGTACAATTATTACAAAAAGACATAGAACCAATGTATTCAGAACAAATTTATCTAAAATAAGAATTCAGACTTTTGATAAAAACTATAATATTTTAAGTAAATATCATCAATAAAAATGCCACAGAAGAAAAAATAGCAATTAATCCAAGCCTTTAATTTGAAATTTCAGTATGTAAATCATCTCAGTGCATGTTGAACACACTCTTGTCAAAATTATTCCACTATCATGATATTCAGTACCAAGTGAAATAAATCACAGATCAGAAAATAATACACCTTTGATTATATGTCATGTAGAGCTGTAACTGTTTCCTAGAGTTAAAATATTCATCAATAGTTTAAAATTGCTCCAACATAAAGGGTATAAAAAATACAGATTTAATACTTAGTACAGATTTGTTGTGATTGTTTGAGACAGAACATGAAGCATACAAATGCTTAATATACATTCAAATTTGTTTTAAAGTTTTTAATTAGAAAACTCTAAAGAGAGCTGTTAATGTCCATTTCTTGTCAAATGGAGTTTCCTGGAGTTTCACATTAAGTCTGTGCTTTACAGAGGTTAAAGGAATTGCATGTGCTTCGCTAAAAGTGAGTAAGCATTTAAGAGGTGACAAATTCTAACCACGTTTTCCTCATCACAAAGAAGGTGTTAAAATTCCAAAGACAAAAACTTTGTTTTCAATGAAACTCTACTTCTAAAGCAACCACTAACAGATAGTGGAGAAAGGAATAAAATAAAGGGCATGCAAAATTTTGTTTCAAGTAAAAGATTTAAACTTTGCATGATTTTACTTTTATGAATTTTTTATACTTATCTATTCCATCCAACAACTTTCTGGCACATACCAAAATTTCTTCAATATATATGTTTTCTTTTCTTTTAACCAGGGATTTCTTTTCTTTAATTTCAGTGTGCCCGGAATTCAAATTTTCTGCCAGGGGGAATTTTGAAAGGTAAGACATCTTAGACAAAAATAAAGATGAGGCAAAAAAATTACCCTATGGAAAGAAAAATATACAGGCATTCTTAAAATGAACAACTTTCATTGTGCAAACTTCACTATTGAATATCACCAAAATAAATATAGAAAAGCTTTAAAACTACTTTGGTATTAATTTTTCTGATTCCATGCTCCTCTTCTTCTCCTCCAAAAAAAAATTTCTCAGAATATAATAAAAATTGATATTGTAAGATCAGCACTGAAATGGTACAGGGCATCTGAAATGAAAGAGTACAGCTCCCAAAGGGAATGACCAACAATCTGTCAATCAATTCATAACTAATTTGCTCAAGCAATTCATTTTCATCAGTAACTGTCCTTGATTTCACATGATCTATTTGCAATCGGAAAAGAACTGAAGTGGTGGGAGGATGTTAAAACTTCAGCAGGAAGATTAGAAGCAGTGAGGAAGAGGAGAAGAAGTGGACTCCAGACACCTACTGTCCATAGGTCAGTCCTTCACAAACTCCAGAAAAATAACAGAAAAGCAAAGGCCCTTAAGAAATGAGGCACTTTCACACTGTTGTACAGACCAGCAGAAAATACCTCATGTGGAGAAAAAAACCCCCTCACTTCAACTTAAAAGACAGTACAACATGATCTACAAAATTTAGGGGATTCACAAGGGAGCTCAATGATAGGCATTTAAGTTAAAGGTCTCTTCCCAGATGTGTCAACTGAGCCTGAAGTTACACAGCCCGAGACCTTACACATCACTAGAGAGAGGCTGCAGCACTCAGGTGAAAAGGGGCATCCCAGTGTATAAAAGCCTCATTATACAGTTAACTCACCACCCAAACTGACATGATGGCAGGAAACTCTACAGTCAGAGACCTCTTCCCTCGTAACATAAGGCAGCGCAACTGAACTGCAAAACCCCTGCAAGGCTTGTAGGACTTTGCTTGTAGGGCTGTCACACCTGCAAACCTGGAGTCCATTGTGACTCTGAAAAGCACAGAACTGAACTGCATAAAACACTGTGCCCCCTAACTCTGACTGTAACAGCAGCATAAAAGATTTGCAAGACCCAGAAAGGCCTCTGTCAAAGCCCATTGATTTTACACAGACCTGGATCTGGCAAGGTGACCCCACTGGCCTAACGTATCAGCCCCACATGAATATGAAGCTCTAGTGGACGCTGCTTAGGATAAGGTTAAATTACAAGGATAAAGTTAAATTGTATTTCTAGAGTGATGGAGGATCCCAAAAATGGTCTGTGTTGGAGACTGAGGTATGCCTAACTGAGGAATGAGTGATAAAAGCATCCTGTTGTGACTGGTCTGGAGACTCCATACATCCTTGGCAGAGACTACTTCAGGAGACAGTTACTCCAGGGAACCAAGGTGTGCTTTGGGATAGCACAGTTGAGTTGGGAATGGATTAAATAGCTGTCTAGGTTGCTTGGTCTCTCAGAGTATCCCACACTTCTGGGCTTGGTGCAGTCCAAGGAACAACAGTTTCTAACTGTTATCCTGACACTGCTTAGGTGACCATATCACATCAGCTAAAACTCCTTGGCTATAACCCAAAAACCATTCTGGTAACTGGAGAGCCGCCGTATTTTTGTTTGTTTGTTTGTTTGTTTTGTTTTGTTTTGTTTTGTTTTGTTTTGTTTTGTTTTGTTTTGTTTTGTCCCATATGGCCATTGGAAAAATCCAACTGGTGTAGACTTACAGTGTTGTAAGTTTTGCAGTGAAGTAATGTAACCACTGGGTCACATCACCATGGAGTGCTGACATACCAGACAAACTAGACATGCTAGAGCTCAGGTATAAAGCTGAGCTGAGGGCTGCCAAACGCTACACAGCTATTGATGTAGATAACTCTATCCTTTTGGCAGCAGAGTGCAGGTGACAGCTTGATTCCATGTAGAGGAGTATCCTGGAGTACAACTGAAATTGACTGGCTCTCAAGTGGAAACAAAGTCCTGGGTTTGTCATGGGCTGATACAGGCTATGCTGGAACAAGGTGAAGCTCCTGAGTACTCACAGTGTATTGATGACATCAGTGTGGGAGACAGCACAGCAGAAGTGTGTGAGAAGGGCAGAAAAGTAATCTAGATTCTTATGAAAGCTGATTTTGAAATAAAGCAAAGCAAGGTTAAAGGATGTGCACAAGAGATTCAGTTTTTAGGAATTAGCAAGATGGACATTTTGATATCCCAGAAGATGTGGTCAATATAATAACAGCTTTGTCATCACTAACTAATGAAAGAGAAACACAAACTTTCTTAGGTTTTGTGGGCTTTTGAAGAATGCATATTCTGGGCTATATTCTTAGTTTTCTAATTATTCTGTGAGCCCTCTCTATTGAATGGCCTGGAAGGAGAGTGATTTTGAGTAGGCCATTGAGAAGCAGCAAGACTTTGAGGAAAATAAAATGGGAGATTGTTTTTGCTGTAGCACTTGGGCCAGTCCAGAAATGACAAATATGCATAATTCCTGAGCCATGGATCTTCTGGCAGAAAGGGCCAGGAGAGACAAAGATTAGCATCTAAGGTTTTGGAGCCCAGAATATGATGGATGTGAAGCCTGTTGCACTCCAAAAGAAAGGGAAATATTAGCAGCATACGAAGGTGTTGGAACTTCCTCAGTTCATACAGAAGCACAGCTTCTTTTGCTATCTTGGTTGTCTGTGCTGGGCTGGTTGTAAAAATAGGAGGGTCCATTCTACACTTGATGCATGTGATGGAGTAAGTGGATTGCATTGACTCAAACAACAGGCTCAAATGGGAAAATATTCTGCACAGAAACCCTGGAAGCGATCACGGATTCTCCAGAGAACCGACATTTTTGAGAATTGGTAGAGGAGGTAACTTGTACTGAGGAAGCCATACTGTGTAATAAATTACCAGAAAATGAAAAGCAATATGTTCAAAGATGGATCCTGTTGTATTGTGGGAGAACATCAAAAGTGGAAAGTTGCTTTGTGGGGTCTCCCAAGATGTTGAAGAAACTTTGGAAGGAGAAGCTGAACCTAGTCAGTGTCCAGAGATGAAAGCTATTTGACTGTCTCTAGACACTGCTGAAAGAGAAAAATAGACAGTAGTTTATCTCTGTGGTGGTTCATGTATAATTTCTCTGATGAGGGTTTTATTTTCCTCTCTCTTGATTATTTATTCTTTCTCATCCCTCCGCAATTTTAAAATTTACTTTTTTACTTATTTTTAATTATTAAGGTGTTGTTATATCAATCCGTGAATTTGTTTTTCACTTTTATTCTTTCAGTTCTTCCTCCATCCCATCATGGGAGCCAGAGGTGGGGATAAGCACAGGGGTCTGGGGTATTTAGTTGTGAGACAGGGTTAAAGTACAATAAGACTATCAAGCTTCATGCATTCTCAAAACATACGTGAAGCAAAACATGTGAGGCCAATGAGGGAGCTGAAGAGGCATTAACTCTTGCCTACCACTGACAATTGTGGTGGTGAATGCTTGAAACTGCACTGGCTCTTCAGTATCCCCCAAGAATTCTAAATTCACTTTTTTGGCTCTTTTTTTCACATCAATTTGTGGATCACATCATTGCAATATAACCAACTAATAGTTCTCCAGACTGTATCTGCAGTCAAATGCCTGATGCCCTGTGTATGAATAACAGTTCCAGAGCTAAAATCTTGCTCAGTCATCTGAGGATCTGATTTTAGATAATAAAGTTATAGATTAAATGCACCCTTTTGTCTGAGTATTTCTTCAAATCTCTGTATAGTTTTGATAAAATTAGGGTTATTTAGTATCATGTGAAATGGATTATGGGTGTTCTTCAGGCCTTAGGGTACTTTCCCAGTAGATATTGCTTTCCTGAGTAAGAAAAATTATTATTGCATTTGTTATCATCATACCATTCTATATCTAAAGCACAGTACTTCAAAAACAATCTACTTCAGCTAAGCTGGGCATAAAGTAATTTGAAGATTTTAAGTAATAGTAATCAAAGTATTTTTTATCTTATGCATTTGAAACCTAACATTACATTATCTTCCTTAGACACCTACAGAGAATGTGAGAGAATGTTTCTGTGTTTCCATGATCATTGTCACAGCAGTAGGGCATGTTTAAACATTTTTAAACACTATTTCTTTTGTGGAGACTCATTCCTGCTCTCATCACTTGTGCTGAGATGATTATTTGTGGGGCTGAAGTCTGAAGCATATGATGAAATTTACCTCTCTAAAAAAGTCCCAAAACCACACAAGTCACTTTCTTTTTATCCCTCTCAATTCCCTGATACAGTGCACAGAGCAGCAGCGGAAAGAATTATCACAGAATATGCAGAGTTGGAAGGGACCCAAAAAGTTCATTGAGTATAATCCCTCATATGTCCCTTAGCCCTGCTTGGGACATCCGAGGGTCACACCATGTGCCTGAGAGCACTGTCCAAATGCTTCCTGAGCTGTCAGGTTGGTGCTGTGACCACTTCCCTGAGGAGCTGTTCCAGCCCCCAGCCACCCTCTGGGGGAAGAATCCTTTCCTGATGTCCAACATATACCTCCACTAACACAACTTCAGGCCAATCCTTCAGGTCCTGTCACTGTCACCACAGAGAAGAGATCAGTGCCTGCCCCTCCTCTTTCCCTCATCAGGAAGTTGTAACTGCAATGAAGTCTCCCCGCATCAGTCTCCTCCAGGCTGAACAGAACAAGTGACCTCAGCTGCTCCTCACGTGGCTTCCCCTCAAGGCCCTTCACCACCCTCATTGCCTGTCTTTGGACACTCTATAACTGTTTAACATCTTTCTTTTGTTGCAGTGACCAAAGCTGCACACAAGTGTTCAAGGTGAGGCCATCCCGCTGCAGAGCACAGCAAAAATTTCTTGCACAGTAGCAATTATAACTGTATTGCAACTGTCAGACTTCCATTACAGATAAAAACTAAGAAAAAAATTAAGGGCCTCACTGATGAATAAAGCCTGAATTCCACCTAAATTTTTTTTCTTTGTGTTTGTTACTGGCTGCCTGTCAAATCTTAGAGGCAATCAATTGGAAATATCAGATATAGGAAGTTTTGTCCTCTAGCTTTTTCAGGTGCTGTGCTTCTGCACAGTGTGACTTTTCCTGTACTTCTTTGAGTTGAGGATGTGTTTTTTGCAGGGTTTTTTATGTGTGTTAATTTTATTAATAGAGTTCTTTTTTTTTTAACCCCTCGTCATTTTTCAAGCAGAAATTTTACATCTAATATTTCTCTAATATTTCTTTCCTAGTTTGCAGAACCAAAAATCCCTCAGAAAGATGGTAGGAAAAATACAACTATTTCATTGCTAAGGATTTCAATATTTTCCATGTCTTCTGCTTATACAAGGAAAGAGAGGAACCATAGCTAGGTGTCTTCTCTTCAGAGTCGGTACTTTCTGTACTTTGTAGCAATTGTGCACAGCTGTGAGATATTAAAGAACATTCTTTCATGACCCATTTTGCCTGTGACCAATTCCTTCCAGCTGGTGCTGGGGAGGGCTTCTGTTGGGGAGGCTCTGCTTTTTCTGCATTCACTTTCCTCACTCTCTGTAGACTCCTGTTTCCTCTTAGATGTGGATCTTTCTTATCTCTATTTTTTTATTGGAGTTGTTGCTTCTTTTCTCAAGGTCACAGCTATTCTTTTGGCTATGCTACTGTGTTACATATACTTTCTGCCTTCCTAGTAAGATTTAGACCTTACACCAGATAATTTTAGCTGAATTCATTTCAGCTTGTACTGAAAAATAATAGAAAAAACCCTGAGCACACCCAAAAAGTAAAGGAGGCAGAAAAATCTGTTTGAAGTATAGTTAAAGCTTAGAATTGAAGTTGTTGACACTTTTTCTGCAAACTTGGCACAACAACGTAGGCCCTTCTGGGCTTCGGTCAGACTCCTCCCAAGTGGATAAGCAGTTCCTCAGAACTGCTATTATCTCCAGATGAGAAATGCACATCTTTTCTTGCACATCCTACCCTTACACTCTCTTTAGCCATGTATCTCCAACAGAGTTTTCCAAACATATATTAAGAACTACAACGCTTCTTCAGTTTCCTAATTTATTCCCTTCCACTTGACTATGCAACTGTGTAAAAGTGTACAATTACTCTGGATTTAATTGTTGAATTTTTATTTGAACACTGGTATTATATGTATGAATATGGTAAAGGGGTTAGAATAAATGGGAAATTAACACCAGATTTGGTGCTTCTACATAGTTTTACCAAGGCCTTCATTTTAGATTTAATTCAACATCTCATTTTGTTGAAATGTGTTCAGAAATGAAGTATAGTTCAGCACATCTACTTTGCAGTAGGCTGCACCTTCATATACTGTAGGGAAAGTGTTAGCCTTGATGCACAGAAAAGCACTTGTCTCACATTCACAGCACAAACACAATGACAAAAAGGAGTTTTATGGGGATATATACCAAAGAGTTTAGCACAACATGGGTGTACTAGATTCCATTTACTTACACTGGAATATAGATTGTCAGGGAAGAGGAATATTGCCTCCCAAGTGAGATGTTAGAAGATGAGAGACTGTCCTGCATTTTCTCACTGTGATGATTTTCCTGGTTTATTGATCTCTTATCTAGCCTAGATAAAACATTTATCACAGATTTGAAAATCAATAAATATAACTCAAAAGCATGGCCAAAAAAAAAAAAAAGGGAAAATCCTGTAGAAAACAGACTTGCAACATTCCACTTCAAATTTCCATTGAAATTCTGCTTGTAGTGCATACAGGAATGCAGATTTTTTATTTTTTTTTTTTTTTTTTTTTTTGAAAGTCTAACAACACTTTTTTTTTCCTCATAAACATGACAGATAAGAGGTATACAGGGACTCATTATAACTTCTATGTTGATTTGTTTTCTCTGGTGCACAGCCCTGAAGAGCTAAAAGTCAGATACAGAAAAGTAACATGAAGGTTTGACAGACATGCAGCATATTGAAGGCATGTCGGTAAAATTACAGCCCATTGGATTAGAAAATATGGTGATGCATTCTGCAGCCCTGGAGAATGATGGTATGGCTGAACCTGGCTCACACCTTTGGAAGTTGCATGCTGATAGAATCATAGAATAAGGCTGTAAAAGACCTCTGAAATCACTGAGTATAGCTGTTAACCCATCAATGTTCACCAATAAACCATGTCCCCAAGTGCCACCTGCCACCCATCAGGCAAGGTCAGCTGCACAAGGTTGTTCAGCTCTGTGCCCAGCTAAGCACTGAATATTTCCCATGATAAAGCCTCCACACCTTTTTCCTCTAAGCTGCCTTTGTCACTATCAGACCACTGTCACAGTATAAATCTTTTCATCTTAGACTGTTGTGGTTTGGGAATGGTACTCCTCAATGTAGCAGCCCCACCACAGTACTCCAGTGTGCTGCTCTATCCCACCATGCTGGGCTGGAGATGAGAATTGGAGGCAAAAAAGGTAAAGAACATGGTTTGTGATAGGAAGAATTCACCAAAAACTGAAATGAAATAAGGAAACAAAGAGTAACAGCAAAAATGATAACAGGGTGTACAAGGGAGATGAACAAATCACATGCAATTTGCTCACCACAGGGAGCCTGGCAATACCCAGCCACCCACCAAGCTGTGCAACCCCAAAGGGAGCCCTTAATCCAACCCTAGAAAGTGAGGTGCTATAGAACAACCTCTGGGTCCTAGCCTTGGCCACTATTGGCTACTGGAAAAATTAACCCTGTCCTGGCTGGAATCAGGAAATAGGGCTTGGAAAAGACTCTGTCACTTGAGTACCAAGCATGGCTGGGTTTCAGTGCTAACAATTCTAAAGCAAGTATAATCCAGCAGTTGGTGTAATAAGGCATATTATTATGTGTATATGTCAAAATTGTTACAATTATTTCCTCTAATTATTTCCCTTATTAGTTGTTTCTTATTTAGCAAACATGTCTAATATTCGCACAGCATAGCACAATGTGACCTACGAAGAAAATATTTTTATTCCCTTTGTCCTTCTCTTACTTTTGCATATGTTACAATTCTGTTTGGTCTATGCAGAAGGGATTTATGAGTTCAATAAGCTGCCATGAAATTCCCCCTAACAACATGAAAAGATAGAATCACTATTAATTTTTGGAATATTCATTCACAGTTAGCTCATGCCAAAGTAAATGCATTTGACCTGCTGCTGAACAGGAAATTCACTTATGGTTAAGTCATATTTTGGTGTATTAGCTTCTAAAATACTACATATCCAACAGTATGCTATTTTTAATAGAAAGCTACCAGCAAATATTTGCATAAAACCATGTTCAACTCCTTGATCATCTTGAGAGATTATGGATGACTGTGTTTTATTTCCATACACATATTCTGAACTTCTACACCTAGAGTGCTTGTCAAAATCTGTGGGAAAAGATAGATAATTTATAACTGTTCAGAGTTTATACACCATGTGCAATTTTCCTTGGGTGGCAAGATGTCAACTATCGCACCTTAAAAACAGCCTGCTGTACGCAGCTGCCTAGGAGGCCCTTAGCAGAGCTAACGCATTTATTAGTCTTTTTATTTTGGTCACTGAAGCTAAATGCTGTGCAGGAAGTTTTCACAGGAAGAGTATATTGTTCCACATGAGTTTCTGGTTCAGAAATTGCAGCAGGCAGGCACCTCTCACAGGAGACAATAGCATAAATGAAGCAGAACCATCAGTGGTCAGCACATGCCTAATCTACCCCAGTTTATACAGTCCTAAATAACTTGCTAAATGACCTGGGGTGACTTTATGATACTGGTATCCCCAGTCGTCTGGTTTATGTTACACTAAAGTAACTGAAGCTAGTCTGATTAACATGAGATGTTCATCCAGCCTGAAATCTTTGTTTTGGTAGCACTAGGATGGTACTTTGTGATGCTGTTATAGGAATAGCCCTATCTCAGGATATGTTTGTTGTGTCTCATCACCTCTTTGTTACTGTTTGAACTTGCTCTTCAGCTGCTGAGAAGGGGAAGAGAAGCCAAGGGTAAAAAAATATTTGCTTTTATTTCTTTTTCTTGGAAGGGTTTGCTTTCTGCATAACACTCTTTAAAAAAAAAAACAAACAAAAAACCCCCCCAAAAAACCCCCCCAAAAAAACCTACCAAAAAAAAAACCCCACAAAAAACAAACAAAAAAAACAGCATTACAATAAAATGCAGAAGGTATGCCAGTTAATATCCTACTGTTTTGTCAGCTACTTGTAAGTAAGACTCTGTATCATTTATTACAGTTAGAGTGAGGTCACCCGCCATGGTTTGCAACAGTTATCTTTCAAAAATCACTTTCTAACAATAGTGAGCTTATGGTTCCTTTCTATAGAAAAAAAGAAATTAAATGTCCTGCCATAAGAAAAATTCCTGATAGTGTGTATACCCAGCAGGAAAACATGCTGGGCCTGGCTCAAGTTTAAAAAGTTAGTAGAAAATTACTGAGTGACAGACACTCTGATGTCTTCTGGGGATCTAAGACATACTTTTCCCTGCAAGAGCCAGAACTAACCTATCTTCATTTGTCCAATCCTTTGCCACTGCCATACTACTTCTTTTTGTATTATCTCCCGGTTAGATTACATCCCCCATATCCCATACTTCAGGCTCATATTGGTGGCAGGAGGATTTTAAAAGTATCTCAGTCCCTACAGTTGTGCTTTTGGAATCCATTGGATTTCTACAGCTCTGTGCTTCTCTTGGATTTCTGTGATGGTTGAACATGTGAAGGTGGTTTTATATATATATGCATATACATATACATATATTTGTATATATAAAGATATAGTCATTCTCCCCACATACTCATTAAGGGAATGCTCATCTGAATAGATTATTATCTGTGTTCCTTTCAGACCCACTGCTGAAGAACACACTTGGTGAGGTAGCTCACAGCAGAACAAGCTGCAGGTTGAGCTCTGGGTTGGCAGGAGCCTGAGCCCCAGGCAAGCTGTGATCTTGTGCATAACAAAGGGCCTGGGAACCTGGGGCTAGCCAGAGAACAGGAGATGCAGAGACAGCCAGGAGCAAATGATCCCAACATTTCCTGTGCTTGGACTGCTCAATATCTTCATTGACGATCTGCATCAGGGGATTGTGTCCACCAGCAGCAAATTTGCAGAAGTCACCAAACTGGGAGGGAGTATTGATCTGCTGGAGGGTAGGAGGGTTCTGCAGAGGGAAAGGCTGAACAGATGGGTTGAATCCAAGGAAATGAGGTTTAACAAGGCCATGTGCCAGGTCCTGCACTTTGGCCACGACAACCCCATGCAGTGCTACAGGCTGGGGCAGAGTGGCTGGAGAGTGGCCAGGCAGAAGTGACTGACTGCAGCTGAACATCAGCCAGCTGTGCCCAGGTGGCCAAGAAGGCGAATGGCACCCTGGCCTGTACCAGCAATGGTGTGGCCAGCAGGGCCAGGACAGGGATTGTCCCCTGTACTTGACACTGGTGTGGAGTTTGAGTTCTGTGACCAGTGCTGAGCCCTCAATTTTGGGAGGACATTGAGCTGCTTGAATGCATCCAGAGAAGGGCAACAGGTGATGAAAAACTGGATGTGGCACACAGTACCATAGTAGATAAGGTGTTATTAGGTCATAGGTTGGACTTGATTATCTCAAATGTCTTTTTCAACTGAATTAATTCTGTGATTTTGGGACTATGAGGGTATAATAGCCATGGGGTTCCTTTGTTCAGGGTGCCTCCTCAGAGGCACCAGCTGAAGGTATTATTTTATTATTTAGCTATTGTACCATGATTACATTATTTTAAGGATCTGGACACCAGATACTCAGCTATGGGAAAACTGGGGTTGAGCTGGTTTCGAAATGGACTGCGCAAGGTGTGGGGTGATGCTGTAAAGGGGTCTAGTCTCAGCTACAGTGGTGTGAGAGAGACTGCCAGAGCACGTTCTGAGTGGCTGGGCAGGGAAATTTTCTTAGTACCACTACCTTGGGGAGCTCCCCTGAAGTTACACACACCAGGGCAGCTGTGAGGAGCCTGAGGTGGTGTGAACAGAGCATAGACCTGAGAACCAGGGAAGGGCAGGAACTGTCCCCTTTCCTTGGCACCTACCAGACTCACAACAGGATACACTTCCAGTACCCAATTTTGGGGCCCTGGAAGAATATCTGAGCTGGTAGTACTTCAGGGGACACCCCTCAAGAGAGTGGGGTGGAATTCCTCCTGCCACAAGGCAAGGCTGTGGGAATGGGGCTGAAGCTGGTTTAGCTGGGAGAACAATTTTAGTAGGAGGTGTGGAAAGTAACTTCTCTAATGGTGGTTAGCATTTAATTTGAAGAAGTATTTTTCCCTTAAATTACAACAATAGTGATTTGCAGATAAATTTAAGAATATCTTAAAAGATTATTTAAAATTCTAAAAATAAGGGTTTGAGAAATATCTTTATATGTATTTTGCTAAACTCTGGGATAGGCAATACCAAAAAAACTGTTTTTTTAAAACTTATGCAGTTTCTGAAAAGAATGAAACCTAATAAATATTCATGTTTCCTATGGAAAATGGAGAGTTTCCATGGTTTTGATGGAGGTTTGTGGGGTTTTTGTTGTGTTTGTTTGTTTGTTTGTTTGTTTGTTGTTTTCCCCTTAGTTAAAACATCTAATCCTCATTTTATCCAGTTTTGTCTTTATGTGATTTTATGAAATACAAAATAATTTTCAGTTGGCTGCTGAAGAAATCAGGCCCATAGAATTTTAAATGTTACTTTTCAGTCTTGATGAAGACTTGGATTTTGACAAAATTTAGGTGAACTTATTAAAAATAGGTGATAGTTTTGGTGAATTCAAATCATATTCTTTAAATTCTGACCTTGCTAGGCAATGCATCTTCATGGAATGTTAAGCCACAGTTATCTGACCAGCTCTGCTCTGTGTTCTCCTCAAGCTTTTACCTAATGACTTTGCCTTACACCCAATGCTTCAAATCAGAACACTGCAAAATGGCAGACTTAGATTCACTGGGCAAAAACTTCAAATTATCCAATCATGGGATTACTGTCTATCCTTCAGTTTTTTTAACTACTATGCTACTTTATTTACTTCAGTCATGAGTTAGCTGCAGAACTGATGACAAACTGTGATCTGAGTCAGCTCTGATCTTTGCTGCAGTGTGATTGTTCTGATCCTAATCTAAAACTGTTCATTTTGATGTAGTGTCTAATCTTATCAAGCTCCTGCTAGAGAAATCAATTTAAATAGGTAGTTAAATTGGCATCATAGAATCTGTTATCCTTAATTTAATTCTAATATTGGTGGTATATAAGTTATTATTTTTCTGAGCTAACTATGGTGAACTATTTCACTTGATATTTTTTTTTTAATATTACATATTAATATTTTTGTAATATTATTCTAAAGATGAAGAAAACACATGGCCTATTAATATACCAAGCAGGAAGTTAATTACGCCTCGTCTGAAAATGGTTTGTTGTTTCACAGAAACATTGAGAAACCATGTAAATCAAAGCTTTATCTGTAAATTGGAAGGGACTATTTGACTACTTGGACCGACTTGGAGGTAGGTCATTTGAAACCAAGGTGGGAGGACTGGAAGCAGACCAGCCTCAGTCACCTGAAAGACCAATGATAGAAGAAGGATTGTATACTTTTGTGTACTTACTGTTGTACTGCTTCACATTTTTATAGACACTGTGCAACAGATTTTACTTGACATAATATTTACCAACCCTCGGTAACTGGAATATATATTCACAAAGTGAAATCCATCTAGCATTTTCACAGTCAAAATATTCAATTTATTAAAATTAGTCTCCCTAAAGTGCTTTTTTTTGTACTGGAGATTTTGTTAAAAAAACATAAATTTGCAAGCATTTTTTGTTTTTTTATTGATTGTGTGTTTTATATTGATTGTTTCTATGTGTATTTACAGATGACTAGTGGTCAGCAATTATTAATTCATTTTTCTTGACAGAAAATTCAAACAGCAGGAACTGATTGTGGATCTTTGAGGTTTGTCATCACAGAGTAGTTCCTCCATCTTTTGCTGCACTAAATATAATATTTTGGATTTCAGACTGATCATTATCACAAAACCGAAACCAAATCAAATCCATAAATAAGGAAAATAAAATATTTCATTCTGTAAATACTTACCTTCTGTTTCAACACCCAATTTTTTAAAGGAGATAGAAATGTGCTATTGCATGCGGTCATTTCAGTAGAAAATTAAAGACTTGTGGGGTTTTTTTTCTGAGGCTTATTTATTTATTTACTTATTTTATTGTCTGGCTGCTTTTTGTTTTGCATTTTTTTTTCTCAGAGCAGCTATACTGCTATGAATGAAGAAACTAGCTGCCTACATTGGAGACCATGCTTTATGGAGAAGACAGAAGAATACTTGAATACCTTTCTTACTGTCTTCTGTACAAGATGTAAGCCCTAAAGAAAATTTTGAAGCTTTCTAAAAAACCTGTCAGTTTCTGAAAAATGTAAGAAGTTATGGTTTTTTCCTCTAGAATCTTGTCTAATATAGTGGGCATGAGCTCTAAGAGTAATTCACTACGTAGCTCTTTATTTGCTTTTTCATCTTGAGGATGAACCCCTGTGTGATTCAGCATAATACTGCATATTGTATAAAGTAGTTATTATCATGTAGCTTGCACTTATTTTTTAAGTACTATGTTTCTTAGGCAATTCCAGATATTGGTAATTTATTAACTGCAAGCAGAAGTGGAGTTATCGAAATACAACGACTCTCTTTCCAAGTACAAAGAAAAACCATTTAAATTAGTTAGATGCATTACTCTGGGAAAGTTTTTACACAGAAACAGCTCTGACTTGCCTAAACACCTTAAATATGTGTTTGTGCATGGGGAGTGAACAATATGTTTTACTTTTGTATACCTTCCTTTAGCAGATTGGGATGGCATTGTTTCTTGCCATCCAGACAAAACACAATTATAAATTAATTTTCTTTTTCATGTCACCCCAACATTTTCTTTTTTCTTTGTCATCCCAACAATAAACCATGAAATTCTACTGCTGCTGAGAGTCCAACTTCATCTGTCCTGTTAAAGAGGACAAAAAAATTCAAATTCCTTGTGGCTATCCATTTGAAAATTCTGAAAATTCTCAACATCTTTGAAAGAATATACTCTCTTTTCTTCACTCACCTACCCTGGTATCGCAGTGGGGAAAGTACAGATTATTCTGTCATTTAATACTTGAAGAAAAGGCCTTAAAAGAACAGAACCCAGCATAAGTAAGAAAAAAGTTTGCTTAAAATGGTGGAAAAAGCACCACACCAAAAGCAGAAATAAAGATATGGGTACTAGCTATATGTATAATGCAAGAAAGTGTATGTGCAGTAAAATAAAAATTGATTCAGAGCCTGTGATATTAGGCTGTATCCAGCTGAAGGCCAAGGATAGTCCAGCTCCTGTGTCGTCAACTGGTAGAGTGATACTAATTATAATTTTCTCTCTCAAGCAGTAAAGGCAGTAAGCATGCTTTATTCTTATGTATTTTGTTCTCTATACTATTTGCACTGAAAAAAATCAGAGTTCCAAGCTATAACCAAGCCAAGTACTTGTAGCTCTGCTTTTGGCTCATGTAGAAAGCAACGAGAACAACCAGAAGGTGGCAGTTTTGGACCACTTTGTAAAAGGGCTTCCAATGACTTCGAGCATAACTAGACTCCTACTGAATACTTAGATTCAAACAGGAAACAATCTGAAAGATAGTTTTAAATAATTTATGTGATAATATATTCAAGAAATAAAAAGGAGCTTTCATCCCAAGAGTGGTAAATTCAGCCCCATTTAGCTTTAGTCTAAATACAAAGGCTACAACTGAGAGAACAACAGTTCCTTCAGGAGCCACAGAATTTACTGTACACACATTTAGAAACAAAATATCTACACTTACAGCTAAGGCATTCTTATGCCTTTGGAACTCATCAGGAAGGGAGCATCCTCAAATTTTAGTCTAGCTCTTGGTAGGCTCCAGATTTGTTCGGGTGAATTAACAGACGTGTTGTTGGCTTAGCTTTCTTTTATTTATTTTATTTTGTTTTTTTAAACTCAATTTTCCAGGTTACAATAATGTGTGGTAAACGGCAGTACTCATGAAAGTACATCCAATTACTCATCTAGTTATAGTAAAAAGAGACAATTATCCAGAGAAGAAACAAACTTGTTTCTGAAAAGCCTGGCTTGCCAAAAGAGCTCAGAATTAGACCCTCAGAAATCATCAGAAGGAAATAGATAAAAGTATTTAAGTTAGCAGACAATAATAATTTTTCTTTTAGCAAGACAAATTGCTCCTTTACAGATGCAACCCCAACGATCACTATTGTATGTTTAAGCCCTGAAATATTTGTCAGTGAAAACTACAATTAACAATGGAATAGCACATGTTTGGAGGATTAGGGTATGTGATAGAGCATCTTCACTCTAGAGCTTCCCCTGCAGGTGAACACTTTGTACCATGCATGAAGTGTCATATCAAAGGGACTGGCACACAAACTAAGCTTTGAAAATATACATTAGAACTGAAAAAAAAATTAAAAATCCCTAGCACATTACAACAGAAAAAAAAAAAAAAAAATCTGACTTTTTGTATATCTTTAGTCAAAGGATTTCTGTCTCTATAGATACCTGAAAAAGAACCCTTAAAATAGAACTCCCCTGTGCTCTCCTTGAAAACTTTTCAAAGGACAACTGACCTCTTTTCTCACTTTACACTACTGTCATTCATGAAGAAAATAAAACTTTAAGAAACTCAAGGACATAAAGCAGAAAGTTGGTAAAAAGCATAAGGAACAGAGAAAAGAGAACAGGGCATATTCAGCTGTGAGGTCAAATTTTACTATAGGGGAAGAAAAGGAGGAACTTAGATTCTGGATTTTAAAATAGCACAAACTTTGATGAACTAAAGGAATCATTAGAGCTTGAATATGAGAAACATCTGGAATTTCTTCCAGTCAAATGACTTATAGTATTAGGAATTTTGTATTCCAACAAAGGGGAGAAATTACAGAAAGGGTGTAAACCCAACTGAGTGAGTGAGCAGTTCAAGAAAAGTGTTGTGGTTAAGAAGGCAACATAGAAGGAATGAAAAAAAAGTAATTTTTTTTGTAATTTCCTAAAAGGCAAGAGGTGAGAAATCAAGTAATAATTAATGGAAGTCTATTCAATGGCATACAGCTTGCTGTAGCAAAGTTTGAGACAGAAAATCAAATGGGAAAAGGGATTCCAACTCTTCAAGTGAAACTAAAAGTGAAAAATAAAAGGCCTTGTGAGTGTGGCAGCAGGGAGTAGAAGATGTATGTATGTATGGCTCCCAGAAAAATAGTTTTCTTAAGGTTATCAAGATGAAGATTCTACTAATCTCATACAACAAAACCATATGGATGATGGCAAATTTGAGTTTTGCCATACCACCAGATTTTTCTTTTCTGACCAAGATTTTTCTCTTGTTTCCTAGGATTGTGTGTGGACAGTAGTCCAAACTAGCATCATTAAATTGCATGCTGTCTTCTGGATTAGTTATTCTTTGAGTGGGCAGAGGAAGTACTGTCAACTTTCTCTCTTCCTTTTGAATTTTGGGGAAGGCAAGAAACATGCTTATTCTACTATACTGCACCTTGGGCTTTATAGTACTGTGACAGGAAATTGTACCCTCATTGCATACTTACATGTTTGCTTTCATTCACTGTCTGTCGTGGTGCTTCAGCCTAAGTGCACCTTACTGTGCCTTCAGTATTACATCCTCCAACACCTCACCATTTCAAGATTGGCTATTCAGGTGCAAATGTCGCAGGTTTAGGACTAAAAAGACATAAAACCTTTTTTGAGAGTCTGCATCTTTATAAAATTTCTTGAACTCTTAAAAAGACTAAGCTGTTAAAAGAAAAATAGAGATGTCAGTAATGAAATAAAGCAAACAAAGAACAGAAAATAAAACACAACCAGCTCCCACCCCTCCAGTCCAAACTGACTTAGAGAAAAACAAGTATTTAAAAGGAAGTACAGTAAAGTAAGTGAGGTAGAAATTTTCATTTTAGAATAACACTTCATTCCCAATACTCCTTTCATATTAATATTGTTTCATTTGATCCATATACATTCTGAAGCAAAACTCAAGACATGGTAGCAACAATAGCTAGTTCTTCCTATCCCCACATTCTGAGGAGCCTTAGAGAAGATATCAGAGATTCAGAAATAGAAGAAAAAGGATAAATCATTCAGTCATAGCCATACAAGATAATAGGAACAGAATGCTGTGACAGAGAGTGACAGTGATTAAAAAAATTATTCTTATGGGATTTAGTGGATTTAACAGCTTCTTAACATCTCCCTCATCACCTAGCTGATATGGTGCATACAACAATGATATTTTTGGTTCCTCAAAATATTTCCTGTGGCAGGATGCTCTGCCTGGAATGAGGTAAAACCACTCAAACAAGGCACTGTTTGCAAAGCTATCCGTGATAAATGAAGGAGGGGTCATCATGCTGCTTTTCATGTTGAATAATGTTAAAATCTGTCTGAATCATCAATTCCAAAATTAAACATCCTGATAGTGAGATGAAGACAAGTAGACCTGATAAAATATCTCGCTAAAGGAGCAAACGAGTCATACTATAGATGACTATAAAGCTTCTGAGGTGATGCAGCTGGCCAGGACACTGATGACTGGCAGTCAATCACTTTATCAAGACCAGTCCAAAGCTTTAAAACCAGGGTCTTCTAACACACCCCTTCTTGGCATGTGTGTGTAGGGAGCACCTCCTTGAGTGGGGATGGTCCTTAAGGTTACTCCTTGATGCTGAACAAAAGACATTTGTCCATGAATGTTGGTATAGGTGAATAACACCAATCTCTACTTAATAATTAATTCTGCTAGTTTGAATACAATTGATTTAATATAATTGGCTCAATTTTGCTTTATAGTGAACCATACTGTAATAGTTGTAATAGTTCCTATACTGTGTAGTAATTCTGATTAAGTTTTTTTTTGTCTAAGCATTATCATAATAAATTATATCTATATCTAATCTATATCTATCTATATCTATGTCTATGTCTATATCTATATCTAATCTATCTATATCTATATCTATATCTATATCTATATCTATATCTATATCTATATCTATATCTATATCTGTATCTGTATCTATATCTATATCTATATCTATATCTATATCTATATCATCCATATAATCTATATCTCTATCTCTATCTCTATCTCTATCTCTATCTCTCTATCTATATCTATATCTATCTCTATCTCTATCTCTATCTCTATCTCTATCTATATCTATATCTATATGTCTTATCATCTATATCTATATATCATCTATCATCTATATCTATATCTATATCTATATCTATATCTATATCTATATCTATATATTATCTATATATCATCTATATAATCTATATCTAATCTTTATCTATCTATCATCTATCTGTATCTATCTAGATCTAGATCTAGATCTACCATCCGGTTTCTCCATCTTTAATCCTTCAGACAAACTTATACAACTTATTCAGTTATACCTGTAGAATGCTTTACACATAAACTGTTGATGAAGTCTGAGGCTGATTTGATCCAGATACACCCAGACTACTCTCTGAAAAGGGGTTTAGAAAGCAACAGGACCCTTTCTGCCTCTTGTAACTCAATGAGAGGACTTGTCTAATAAGTTTTGCCTGAAGGTCACATTCTGCTTGAGACATCTTGTAAATTCAATTATGCAAATACCTAATTTTGTGACTGGTTTTCCTTCTATAGTGAAAAAACCCCACATAACAGCCTCTGTTTGTGGGCTTCAGTTTTGCATTTATAACTTGTGTTTATAAGTAAGAAGTCACTTGTCATTCAGAACCTGTGAAGATTAAGTAAGTACAAGGTAATCAATGCAGAAATTCAACTAAGAGCTTACATTCTCCCCTGTGTGGCTGGAACCAAGCTTCCTTTGTCTTCTTCAATAGTTTTGCTAGAAACTTTGCTTTTTCTGTTCCAAATTTCTATTGAAGCCTCTGCAGGTTTCTGCTTCTGTGTTGATCACTTATGATATTGATTTACTGAGGACTTATTTTTTAAAAATTGGTATTTTCAAAGTTCAAGTTGTCTGAAATATAGGTTATCTTTATAATAGCTCTCAGAGAATTGGAACTATGTCATTATAACAATCTTCATCATAGTTCCTGCTGGAAATATGCTTAGCACTTTCCCTGGAGTCAAACTCATTGACTTCAATGTGAACTTGATCCACCAAGTACATAATGTACTATGCAAACTTCAGAACAGAGCTCATTTTTAAGTACAGGAAACATAAGCCACAGTGAAAACTAGAAATGAAAGATGCTGGCCTGGATAAAAGATGCACATACAATTTAAATGAATTCATAGCTTTTAAAATGCTTACCACAATTTAAATAAATTCATAGCTCTTAAAAAATTCATCACTTTAAACTCACTTGAGATTTCTTTGTTAACAAAATAAGGTTTTGAGAGCCTGCAAGGTTGCAGGAGCCTGAACTTGCTAGGAAAGATGTTCATGCCACTGAGCAGCTCTTTACTGCCTTTATTCTGCTTCTCTGCACATGCTTGTTTAGATGAAAATCAGCTTAATATAAAAGTGCCAACACAAAGCTTGGCTTTGGATTTAGTGGCACAGAAAGATTCAAAGTAAAATTTTCCTTCCATGAAGCAAGGTTTCTAATTGCTCTCCTTGCTTTCAATCTAACATGATTAGCTTATGTTCTTTAACTCTCTTAAGGCCTTTTCCACTAGGCAGACCAACAGGACTTTTGCATCAGCTAGCATTTGAAGACTGGAGTCTTGCTTCCTGTTCAGGAATTAAATTTAAGTGAAACTCTCTGTATGTTCAGTCCCAACCAAATCCCAACCAAAGAGAAGTTTTTGCTTTTAAAAATGCTATTGGGAGGGGACTTTTGGATATTTAGGCTGAGTTTTGATGGTAGGTAGTGGACAATGCATATCATCTTGCTTTAGTGATAGAAATCTATCTAAGACCCATTACATTTCCAATAAATCCTGATTCAATTCTGCTTTTAGTCTTTGTCTCTACTCATCATGGTTTTTCTGATTCAGCAGTGATAGGGATACATGTCACACATAAGACACTGAAACTGTAGCTGCTAGAGAAACTCTGATAACTGAATTTTATTTTAGAATTTTGCCAAGAATTGAATCTTCTGAAGCAAAACTGGCTATATCTGTTCTTGGGTGCCTCTTGGGTGAAGGCAGTTTCAAATTTTTGCTGTTATCTGTTTACATCCTCAACATTATCCAATTAATTTGGATTTCACTCACTTGGCTGTTTGTGCAAGAAAACCTGTGCATTCTGGTAATTTTTATTTCTCATACACAACTGAAAGGCTAAGTTTGGTTTGGTTTGGGGTTTTTTAAGATGTCTTGCATGCAAGTCCCTGTCTGCACTTGAGCTGCCAGTATTAATTCTACATTGAAACAAAATTTTCATTGTGGACCATTAACTCTGATTTTTCTGCATGACACTCACTGCAGCTGTCCTCTCCTGTCAAGAAAATGATTTTTCTGACAATCAAAGAAGTTTCTGCCAGCTTACTGGCAATAGTATCTCAAACACAGCTTTTATAAAGTCACACTACTTCTGCCTTCTTTCTGGTGTTCTTTCTGGAATCTGGATCTTTATTGTTAGGTGGTTTTAAGCTTTAGGAAGCAATTTTGAATCTTAAAGAGGGAGAAGGGAAATAAACTTTATTGATTCCCTTTGGGAAAAAATGCCCAAAGTTTAATATCTTTTTATGCTGGATGGATTTAAAAATATGATTTGCCTTTCTGCTGAAAATCTCACTCTTTCCTGAGGAACTGAGCAGAAAAATGTCGTGTAAATGTGTATTCCTTAAAGTTTTGTGAACAGGCAAAAGTTGTGTGCTAGTGATTGCAGTGGGAAAGAGAACACAATACAGAAAGCTTCTGTCATAAGTTTTCCCTTATATCATTCCATTCTTACTGCTTGACATTGAATGTAAAAACACACCACACAAGCATTTCTTCTCCTGTAGGAGCTGATGGTATTGCTCTCTGTACTATTAAGTTTTTTCTGTTGGTTTAAAACTGATATTTCTGAAGAGAAAAAAAACAAAAACAAAACTTATTTGCACAACTCCATAGGTGCATCTTTGTAAACCATAAATAATTTTTGTATGCAGGTTTTTGCATATAATGGATTTATACCTACTCCATAGTACCTACTATTTGGGGGGGGGGGGGGGGGGCAGGGGGGTGGGGATCAGGTTTTTTGTTTTTTTCTGTTTGTTTGCATCTTTTCAGTGTGAAGGGCAGAAAATTACATGTCCACTCCAAATCACATAAGCCTGTATTTCTTAACGTTGCCAAAAGAAGAAGAATCAAACAGCCTCATAATTTATGAGGTTCAGACATTGAGAGCTGGTCTAATTTAATTCAAGATAAGCCCTAAGACATTTGTTTTCTTGTTATGGATAAAAGTGGGGTTTTTTTTGTTTTTTCTTCAGAATATGTATAGCTTCTTCAAAATGCAAAACGCATGAAGTCCTTTTTATATTGATTAAAAACTATAGTCTTTCAGAAGTTGGTATCTAGCATATCTGCCTTGGCTGGGGAATAAATTCACACAATAGGACAAAATGCAATTTAACACAGAAATGGTTTGGTATACTAGTTAAACAAGTTAATGTTCATAACCATTTAATTAGGAGTATTACCTAGGGAGGAATCATGTTAGTATACTTTGCCACATGGAGAGGGAACATTGAGATTGCAAACAGAAGTTTGCTTTGTTTGTTTCTTCAATTTAAAGAGAAAAAACAAAAAGGAAATAATTTCTGGATATATGAAATATCAATGGATAAGAAGGGAGTTACATGTAACCAACAAGAAAAGAAAACTTGAGGGACATGATCTCACACTGTAAACATTTTTAAGACATCTCAATGAGTAACAGGAATTCTTCATAATTTCTGCCAACAATAAAACAAATATAGCTCACAGAAGCCATGGGAAGGAGATGGTGGTTAGAATACATTAAAACAATGGTATCAAATATATGTAAAAGTAGCATTAGAAGCAGATGAGAGGAAGACTGAAGGAGGGGTGTAGTTTCTATATGCAGAAGAGTAAGCCTTTTCTATGGCAATGGAAGTGTCCCAAGAACAGTTGCTGCAGAAGCAGACCATGAACACTGTAATACTAACTCTAGTGTCTGAAAGAATAACATATTCAAGCTCAGCCCCATCTTTCTGATTATCTGTTTCATACAAGAGACTTCCATTTGTGTATGCTTATCTACAAATCTTATGTATAAAAACAATCCTTAAGCCAAGAATATTATGTGCAATAACAATAATAATAATAATAATAATAAATCAGTCAAAATTGTATTATCTTGATCAAACACAGGGTTTGAAGAATTACATATCAGAATCATCTAAATTACTGTATTTGCCTTTAAAGATTGTTATTTCAGATGTAGATGATATTTGTTCAAACATTTTTATTTTATTCTTTTTTTTATTCCTTACAATTACATTTCCCATTAAGTATTCTATAATCTGGTGATAAAGTGATTCATTGTAAAACCTCTGAACCCTGTTAAAATGTTAATGATTTTATGGTAAATTAGCTTAAGGATTATTTTCTTTGAACTTGGGTGTTTCTGTTGTCTCTCTTTTCCATCTTATTTCTGCCTATACATGAAGGAAATGACAATTTATGTGTAAAACTATTACTCTAGGGAAAGAATTTTATTACCTAAATCTTGGGACTGGTTTTCATTTCTATTCATTGTTATTTTATACTATGAAAATTCTAATATTTTACTAAAACATTATAAATAATGTACATATTCATACTTAACATGTTTTTAATTAGGAAAGCTTCATGCCTAAAAACCTCAGCAATTTTATCTGTTTTTCTAAATCCTCAGACTGTACTTTCTGACAAACTCTATTTGTTATCTTCTGGTTGTCATTTTCAGCCAAAGATAGTTTACATGAGGACAACAAAATCTGATACAAGAGCAAGACCAAAGTCTTTTAAAATCATCAATCAAAGCAAAATAGTGAAACATAAAATTAATGTTAGGCTTCAATATACAAGCTAAAATTGTATTGTTCAAAAGCAATTTTCTCTAGTTTAAATCCAACCCATGCATTCACCTGAAAAGCTAAGAGATCTAGAGAATCTCTTTAGAACGTTTAGACTCTTTACCCTGACATTTCTTTTTGTCCCTCCATCTGTCTTTCTGCATGAAACAGAGGCGCTTGGCAACCAAACCTACTGCTTTATGTAGAACAGATCTGATTCAGTAACCCTAGTATCCTGTAATTGTGGAGTGGTTTGTGTTGGGAGGGACCTTAAAGACTACCCAGTTCCTACCCCTCCTAGACAAGAGCAGGGACACCTTCTACTAGACCAGGTTGCTGAAAGCCCCATCTAACATGGCCTTGAATGCTTCCATTGTTGTTGTTGTCTTTCAATTTGAAGTCACTTGTCTTATCACTGCATGCCTTTGTAGAAAGTTCCACTCATCTATCTTGTAGCCCCCACTGAAAGTAGCTGAAAGGCCATAATAAGGTCTCCCTGGAGCCTTCTCTGATTACAGTAATGAGATTAGTGTTTTTCATACACTAATAAAAACAAAATATAGAAACTGAGATGTAGGGGTACAGACGACTTGTGTATAGCACAGGCAATGAAGAATGTTCATAGTGTGCTCAAATATGATGAAATGTGGGCATCAGCTATAACTAGATAATAGCAGGTTCAGGGTGAACAGGAGGATATGCACATTATTTTGATAAGGTGTATTTACCTGCCAATTGACAATTCAGATGCTAAAAATTAATATGGTTGTAGAAAGTTCAATGAGGTAAATTCATGATAAAAAAAATCCACAGGCTGTTACACAAAATGAGAGTATGTATCTAGAACCTGAAGGGGTAAGTTTCTGGAGAAATTATACTATAAATTGTACTATAGTTTTGCACTTTTATGGTGTTTTTCCAAGATATAATAATTAGAGAAGATAATAGGCTAGAAAGACATTGAGGTTGATGCTGTGGCCCCTCTTTTCATGTTTATGATTTAGTTCCTTATAGACAAATGCCTTACCTAAAGCAGAAGTCATAGCATCCAATAAGGGCTGAAAATACTGGTTTTATAGTACCTTTACCGCCTTTTACAGTAACACCTATTCAGTCATCAAGTCTTTTGCTCACAATCTTATTTACATATTGCATATCTGAGGGAATAACTAACCCCTTACATGCAGAACCTCAAAATTAATTAATCTCATAATATATCTGCGTCATTATGTAATCAGTGTGGTCATATGGACACTCATCTTTTTTTTCTGAGACTTTGAATCTATAAATATGATTTTTCTTGATGTTCATTTAATGTTATGTAGTTTTATAAACACACTTTCTCACTTCCTTTCATGTTAGCAGCAAGGATAACAAACTTTGGAATAAAACTGCCATTATCTTTCCCCGAAAGATACCCTATCATGGTTTTGGTTTTTTACGAAGTCTCATTTTGTTATAGCAGTATATGAAATAAACTGTTGTGATTACAACATTTTATATCTAGAAATCCCAATCCAAATTATTTAACGTATTAATAAAATCTCTTGACATTCTAGTATTGTAGAGAGGCACTGGTTTTGCCCAAAGGAGTCAGAAGCAAAATGAAAAAGAGAAAGAGCATGTTAACTCACTTGGGAACAAAAAAAAGTTTAGTCTGTCAATAAAAGGTAGTAAATCTTTCTGAAAAAAGTTCTAAAAATAAGATAGAATTGAGAATTTAAAGGAAAATAAAATTAATTTAAAAGAATATTCAAATATTACATTCAAAGAAATTTATACCACCTATCATCTGTATAAACACAAATGAATATTTCTGATTTTGAGTAGGGTCATAATATTTTTCTCTCATTATTTCAATTGAAATACAACCTTGTGTGCAACTATATTTTGTCATAACCTTAATTTTTAATTTTTAAATGGTTCTGATTGCCATCTTTTTTGGTCTAATGTCAACCTTATGATATTAAGAGACTGTAGACTAGGAGAAATTAAGCAGTATTTATTTATTTATTTATTTACTTACTTACTTACTTACTTACTTACTTACTTACTTATTTGGCGTAAATAAATTTGTCTCACCAAAGTCTTTCCTTTGACTTCTTTGAACTGGGCTTAACTCAAACGCTACTCAAACTCATTAATTGCTTTGTTGCATTTCCTGAAAGTGTCTGCCTTATAGTATGGATGACTTGTATCAATAGGCAGATTATTGAAGGAAATCTGAAGAAAAGTTCTCTGTCATATGCCCTAGATTTTATTCACCAGCTAAGTAATATTGCAAGTTATTCTAATAAATTTCTAAGTGCTGACAGATAAGTATGGTGTGGGGTCTTTTTGCTCTGTTTTTGGATCTTTTAAACCTACCCATTAAGAAATAAACAAACAGAAAATAAATTTGAGAGAATTAAATTTGGGTAACTATTTCCTGTTTGGATTTCTCATTCCCAAGTAAGGTTTTAATTTTCATAAATAGAAGTGTAATTTAAAATAGGTGAAACATGCTAGGTGAAAACTATACATCAGTGTGTTCTCTGCGAAACCAGTTCCACATCCTTTCAGAGCAACATCTGAAAGAAAAGTTGATTTCCATAGGATGCCTCAAAAGGCACTAGATGTTCCCACATGTACAGCTAAATTCCTTCCAGAATTTCCAAGTGTGGCTCTGAAGTGTTAAAACTTATGACCCAGGATAGCGCCTAAAAACTGAGCTTATGACTCATATGACTTTTTTTATTATTGCATTATGGCTTTTAAAATTTTATTCTTTCTGTGTCAAGAGAGGAGATTCTGAATATATAAATTTTTCTTATTGTTTAGTGGTGCGCTGTTGAGTCAGAAGTCTCTTCTTGAGTCTTTCAAAAACCAATAATGTAGTTCTGAGACATATGTCTCAGTTCACTTGCTCTTATCAGCCTTCATCTGAGCTTTTACTGTCTGGCTAGAATATCTACTAAAATATTAGAAGTGGCATGTTATGCTGGAAAGTTGTTTTTCAAATCTTTTTGTCTTGCAAAACTTTGCAAGAGTAATAGATGAAGTGTTTAGGAAGGAGCATCTGTAAAATCAATAAAGGCAAGTCAGATGAGTTTCAGCTGGAAGAGTTGCTTTTGTCAATTTGTATTCACAAAATAAAATAGTAATTCTAATAACAATAACAACAATAATAGTAATAATAATACTGGTAAGCATAGCTTCAGAGTTAGTGAAAATTAGTAATTCCCACTGAAGCTCAATTACACTAAATGAACTAAATTTCTAGGATAAGACCAACTTGTTTTTCACTGTGGACAGAAACACAGATGCAGGTAAGGTAAGTAATGTGATTATGAAATTATTGTAAAGTGTCCACACTAATCATAGGGATGCACTGCTAGAAGCAATCTCATTTTGCCTTCAGTGCAGTTGATAGAAATTTTACTGTGGATTGCAGGGAGATTGCAACTGGTATAAACTGCATGAGACTGTAGAAATAAATTACAACCAGTAACAACTATAATCAATGCTTACTCCTTCAAAAAAATATGAAACCATTCTGTTAATGCTGCAGCACAGCAAAATTGTTAGCACTATTAGTGAGAGTGGATGATTACATTAGAAGGAGTCCTGTAGACAGCATAAAGCAGAAACAGCTACATGAAACCAATAAGCTTAAGTAAGCTTAATTCTTTGTTTTTTTGTTCTCAGGTGGTTTAAAACCCCATGAGATGTGAATCCTACAAAAAAGTGTTTTGCTATTGTCAAAGTTTTTCTTCATTTCCCTCTATTCTCATCAAAATTGCTATGATTTTAACTACTTAGATACTTAAATCTGTGTTTTAATTTCTTATTTCAGAGTTTGAAACCTTGATCAAGAATCCTTATAGGACTTTTTGAAATGAAAATTAATATCTAAAAGTATTCATACCACTTTAACAAAAATAAAATATTTCATAAATAAACTTCTATTCTGAAAATAGAAAAATATCCAAAAAATTTGAGACAGAATAGGAAAGGTGTTAACTTTTTTTTCCTCTTTTTTAAAGTAAAAATGGAATGGGAAGATGTAAAGGACTTTTATGATTCCATAATGGCCAAGATGTGTTACACTTTTGCTCATAAATCAAAGGGTTGAAAGCTGCAAAAGCTTCAATACCGAAGAGAGCTGCTCAAGGCCAGGAAAATGTCAACTTTTCTTTAAAGGTTCAACAATATACTTCTACTTCTCATCTCCCATGCAGGTATTATACTAGTCATTCAAATCCCTGGGATGTCTAGGATACCGACTCTCATACAGCATCAAAAATACTGGGTCAACTGTGAATAAATGTAACAAAAAAAGAAAGAGAAAAAAGGGCTAGAGAAAAAAATGAATAAAGTCTGTAGTTGGATGAGTGTCATGCAGGTTTCTTTGGTGTCACAAAAATACCCCCCAATGAATTTTAACTATGTGTTAATAAACATATTAATATATAAGTTCACCCACCTTAAGCAAAAGTCTGTGGTCAAAGATCAAGGTAGCACTACTTATAATGTCAACCAAATATTAAAAAAAAAATGAAGAATTCTGTGGAACAAAACCTTGACCTTGTTATGAGCAGAAACTTGGAAGAAAAAATCAAGAATGCAGCTAAAATCCCTTATAAGTCAAAATAAACCTCACTTTATACCAATATTCATGTTTCTACACAATTTTGCTAGACTTTTATTGTCTTAGGATGGAATTTAAGATCATAGTAACTTTTCATAATATCATAATTTATTTCATAAATCTGTCTGCAAACTGAAAATCACGTCAGAACAAATTCTCTTCATTTGTTTAAAATGAAACAGCTCTGCAATTTGTTTTATATTAAATACAGGACAAATTTTGCAGAGCTAGTTTAAAGCAGATGTTAGAAAAAAATATCATAATGGCTAGATTTTTTTTCATTTGGAATTTCCTACAGAAGAAATTCCTTTTGATTACGCTGCATGGACATCATAGACTTATCCATATTTCCCTACCATCTACATTTTTTACTGTCTTCCAGAGAAACATATGTAGCTGACACTCAGATTCCAAGGATTCTTTAGGATGTTCAAAGGCATAATCCTAAAAAAAAGATTATGAATTTTGAAAACAAGGATGTACAAAGTATGCCCCTCATAGTTCTATAATTTGTTGTATATTTTTAGGAAACAAAATGATTGGTGGCTAATTAAGTATGCTTCACTTGTTTGTTGCTTGATTGAACTTGACACATCACAGAGGTCAGGCCAGAAAAAACAGTTTAATTCCAAGTTGTCCATGCCTCAAGTCACCATATGCAGGAAAATCTAAATGACAAGATGAATTGTAATGTAATTCTTTTTCATATATGATCTACAGACCACTGGAGTAAACTATTTTGAAATTATAATGAAAGTAAAACACTTATAGTCATCTATCACTAGGCTCTCAGCAAAAGTCTCATTAAACTAAGTTTTCAAATTCTTTTCAGCTAACATACAAATAAAATTTTATTCTCTTAGGAGTTTTAGTTGCCTTCATGATGAGAGAAATAACAATAAACCTGACAAAAGATTCTTTTAATTTTTACCTAGTTTTCTCCTCAATAAATGAATAAATAAATAATAATTTAATGTCCCTAAGTCATCTTTAAAAAAACCAGGTCAATTTTTTTGCCATCTTGAATACTAATCTTAAGTGATCTCACTGAACACTGTCTTCCTGATCCACAGATATACTTTTATGTTTTGTGTCCATTCCAATGAAAAATGATGGATTTATGCATGTTTACATTGTGATCAATGTATGTCAAAGCAAGTAATATTACAAATATGTCCTAGGGTAACTTTATGCTTGTATCCCCAGTTGTCTGTTCTGTTTACGCTGGATGTTAAGTTCTGCACATTTAAGGCTGGTTCTGAGAGCGAAGCGGGGGGAGCAGAAGCCGCAGTTTGTGTTCAGAAATGGCACTCGCTGCCCCACATCCTTCTCTGGACTGTGCTGTCTGCAGCATGGACAGACAGAGGGACAGAGCTCTCCTTTGCTGTTAGTTAGTTTTCAGCTAGCTGAGGTGGGGAAGTTCCCCAGACTGTGGCTTTTTTTCTAGATCTGTACAAACCTGCTCTGGACTGAAACCCCAGACAAACCCCGGGAGCTCAGGCCTGTGGCCCAGCGGGGCCTGGGCCTCGGCACTTCCAGAGGGACTGAGAGAGCCCAGCTACACACCATGACATGGACTTTGTGAATTTGACATCTCTTCAGAATTGCGAGAGGTTTTATTGTTTAATATTATTATTTTTTTATGCTTGTGAATACTTTGCTTGTAAAATAAAGTTTTTTTCTACTTTTCTCCAAGGAACCACTATTGGAAAGGGTTCCTGCTTTCTAGAAGGACCCCTTTGGAAGTTCCCTCCCAAATCTGGCCTAGACCAGACAAGATAGTAAAGGAATCAAGGCACTTAAAGCTGTTTTTCTCTCTGAAGATTACATTTTTCTCATGTAGAAAAAAAGTCTTAAATTGTTTCTGAAACACAGTAATAAAAGAAACTCAGGCTTGTACTTAATTTGAAGATCAATGAGAAATTTTCTTGGTTTGTAAGCAGCAGTTCAATCTTCTGAGGATGTTGTTCAATGAATTTTCACTGAATTCCAACTAAATATTATATTTTCTTTTTCTTCCCCCTTCTCCCCCACCAAATTAGGCAAGTAGCCATGAATACTTCTGGAAAAAATGAATTATTAACAGGAAAAAAAGGACACTAAGATCTTTCCTTCTTAAAAGCAAGAGAGAAAAAGAATTTGTGCAGCCAATACCAGTGCCTGATTAATGATTTTGATTTACAGGCAGTTCAGTTTGAGCAAACAAGTTGAGTGGCAAAGAACACCAGTACAGTTTCTGTACAGTTTCTGTGGAAACACATTTCTCAGCACTTCCCTTTTCTTGTACTAGGTCATGCCACACTGGGTTTGCTTGTATAATAAAAGGTGTCACATATTCCTTGTTAAAATTATTCCACAAACTGTCAAACGGCAAAGATTATTTTATAATGTCTAGACCAGTGTTGTGTGAGAATTCTGCCATGGAATATATTGCACTATTTGTGGATATATGCATGCATATATTCACATGTGGGCTGTAGAGAGGGCAAAAGATATACTGATGTGCAAGCTGAAACAATATGTAAAAATGGGATTTCTTATACTTTTCAACTCTAATTAAATCGGTTTCCTAGAAAATAGAGCATTTTGTTCTGCCTTATATAGCAAATTAGCTATCTGTAAATTGAATTATGTAAACCACCTGAGACAATAACATCATAAACTCTGGTGAAATAATAATCAACATTTGTCAAGATTACCTTTATTTTAATGAAAAAGAGATATAACTTCATTAGGTAGTAATCAAAATCCAGCCTGTTTGATATGTTGTAGTTTCATGACTAAAACCTTACTATCAGTATGTATGCTGGAAGGGATCACATACCCTTGATGAAACTTTAGGGTGACTATTTCCCACTTATTTTGCTACTAGAAAAGTCCTTCAGAAAATAGTACTATTCCCGCAAATGAAATAATTTATTTATAATGCTTCTAGTATCTCAGTTAACTGAAGGAAAATTAAAACTCTAAAACTGGAGTTCCTAAACTGAATATTTGGATCAAGGTCTAGCAAAAGAGATAATAACCTCCAGTATTTTTTGATTCAAAAATAATTTACGGAGTGGTTTAAGAGCTGTAGCCCAAACAAAGATCAGAGAAGACCAATTAAATTCAAACCTTACTTAATCCAGAAAACAAGCTCTCTTGCCTGAGTTAAAACTTGGTATAGAAATAGCAGCAAGGACCTCTAGAACTCAAATAAAGCTTCAGTGAGAGAATTTTAGAATAATGACAGAAGGATAGAGTCATAGAATTGTTTGAGTTGGAAGGGACTTTTAAAGTCCATCTAATCCAGCAAACCCTGCTATGAGGAGGGACATCTTCAAATAGATCAGGCTGCTCAGAGCCATGTTCAGCTGCTTGACCAGTGTCTTAGCAGAATACCTGAAAACTTCCTCAGTTCCTTGAACTGAATTCATTTGTTGGTATACATACAGGTTAAATTTTTGCGTTTTGCTTGATAAGAATTAGCATACTGAATAAATCCTGACATTTAAACCATATAGATTATTGTATAGATTCTGTGCATTAACACTCTTTTTACTAAAAACATACACACTATTTTAGCTCTGAATAGGTAGTCCATGATGCTTTGCCACCAGCTGTTTAGAGATCAAAAGCTGTATCACTGTAGTGTCTAATAAGCTGCCTGCAGAGCTGAAAAAGACTAGCACATGTGTGGGCTGCTCACTCTTCTGCTTTCTAATTTTGGTGGCTGTGAGAGAGGATGACATGAGCTTCCAGCTCCCTCAGCTGGGTGGTGCAGGGGCTCAGGATCTCTCCTCAGGACTCTCATTCTCTATAGCCTTGAAATTGTCTACACCATAGCTTGGAACACTATCTCCTAGAAAAAATATTTTGTGCTGGGTGTCCTCCACTCAGCAGTCATCTATGCATGTTCTAGGTTTACATCAGTCTGCTTAGGTAACAGACACTGAATAAATTAATGTGTAAACAATATTTTATCCACACCATCACAGCAGAAGACCTTCCAGTCATTAGGTGCTACTGCTGCAGCAGCTCTACAGGTCTCTCCCATTTTAAAAGTCATGACTAATACTGACCCAGAGATCCAAATATTTCCCAAAGTCTAAAATACTGATTTTTGCAACTTCACTGCCAACTCTTTTTCCTAAAGGAGGTTTTTCTGCACTCCACTATTTAGGAAAACTAATGTATCTGATCTTACTGTAGAGATACATAATTTGGTCAGTCTTGCCAGAAAAATGTTAATTAACTAATGCTTAATGCTAATATTTATAAACATTCAAAGTGCAAACAGTGGTGATAAGGTATCTGTAGGGGTAAAAAGATTTTCAGGAAGCTTCTATGATGCACACAGCTTTGTATATCTCTAATGTGACATTAATATTTCTCACTTTTCATAGCGCAAAATAAATGCCTGCATTTGATGAAAATGTTCAACAATTATTTTGAACTAAGTGATGTCAGTAAAAACACTAGATGACAATAGGAAGAAAGATCTTTGATGGCAGGACATAGATATAATATAGATTAAGCAAATGTTATTTAGAAAACAAGATACCTGACAACATCAGACTCTGTATTCCACCTCCTGCCCTTCTACAAATGGGAGTTTGTTCTACATCAAAGAAAGTAGTATTGGTTTGGGACTGCTATGCTAACCCATCTCAAAAGCACTTTTACTAGGTTTTCGTTCTTTAGACATTTAGAGGTAGAGGAGTAATTATGGAGTAAATTAGACTGATGTTTCCATCCTTAGTTAAGTGAACCTACAAGTTTTGAGAAATGATAGGCAGCTGTTTAGAAACTGCAGCCAAAACTGTTACACAATAAACAGCTTAATCAGGTGGGCTTAATAAAGACATCAGATGGCTTGAGCTGCATTCCAGTGTGAGTCTGTTCCATGCTTTTTCCCTGCTTCATCTCTGATTGGCTCGTCTACTGTAGGCTATATTTTTCTAAAGAAAATCCTCTCCATAACAGTGAACCTTTGTATTTTGAATTGCACACACACACAAGAGAGCATGCCCACACTCAGACAAAAGAGTAAGAAGGAGAATCTCTGCCCTAAAGCAGCTACAATGAAATCCTAGTTGAAATAATTGTCGCTGAAACTGAAAATCTGCTAAGAATTTTGTCAAAACAGCATGTAATTGTGAGGTGGAGAAAAACAACTGACCATGAGAATTAAAGATGACATCTTTACACATAATCTTAACACATAGATGAAACAATTTGTTTTAGGTGTTGAAAAGTGCTTTCATCCGAATATTTTCACTTTGATGTGTTTCAAATCTCAGTGGCAAGTTTATCAGCGACTCAGAATTGAAGTGTTAATTATTTCTTGATTTTACATTACCAACCAATGCTTTTATTATAAGGCTGGATCAATAGAAATAAAAGAAAAAAGTATTGATTAAAGTTCTCTTTTCACATAAAGAGACACACTGAAAGGAAATGAAAGAGGTGGATAGTGAATTTAAACCATTTACTTCAAATGTCACTATTGCCCCACTGCAGACAATGCAAAAATATGCACATGGTGTACACTGGTGTGCGTCCAGACTGAGGAGTCTTCACAACAGCAACATAAAATCAAATTCAACCCCAAACCCATAGTGCACAAACCTGCCAAGGGCTTTGCCATGCTATATGGTATTACAGTAATGACACATTGCATAGTATTTCTTCCCTTCACCTCTCCACATTCTGACCCTTGCTGTCCATCACAAAAGAAAACTATGCTGACAGAAGTTTGACATGGAAGTAAAGCATTCAGAAGTTTAGAAATTCCAAATTTTATGCTTCCAGGAACACTTTAAGCTTCTGATGTGCATGTTAATTATATGATCATATCCTACCTCTATCAGGGCAATCTTCCATCTGGCACAGACTTATTCCCTAAAGGGACAAGTATGTTTATATATTTTAACAGCTGTTCATCATCTGGTATTGTCCCCAGTGACCAGTGAGGGTGATAGGTGTATGCTTTTCTTCTCTCCAAAGGAAATTCAGCAGGGGCAAGTCTGTATAACTCTTGAATAGGTCTAGATATATAGGTTTATTCATAATTTTTCTTAGGGGATAAAACAGCTCTGATGAAGGAATCTGAGTCAAATCATTTGGATGTCCAGGGAAAGCTTGAATAGACTGTATGACTCCAGACCAAGTTTCATATCTTTTGAGCTCTTCCTGATATTAATAACAGTAACACAGACATCTTTGCTCTTAATATAATTCTGCTGTACTGTTGCAGCAAAAAACCAGAACCAGACAGTTTTCCCTTCATCCAAAGTACACCAAAGACTGTGTTTTCTAAAGATATTGGAAACATATTTTTCTCTTTCAAGACACCAGTGGAAGTGTGATATATGGTATTTACACACACACATATATATAAATAACATATACATATACATATATATATATATGTACATATTTGTGTATATATATATAGGGTAAGCAATTTTCTTCATACAAACTGGAATTTTTGGGATAGCAGATGTGTCTAAGAACAAAAATATAGTTGTAAAATCCTAGAATAATCATAAGAAATATACCATTGCTATTAAAACGAAAAAAAAAGTACAAAGAAAAAATTAACTTCTGGAAATGCAATTTTCTTACTTGGTTTTTTTATTCTCTTTAGTCATTTTAAGGGAAAAAATGTTAGCTTGATCAGAAGCATACTGTGGAAGACTATAATTTCTGACACATTAATTAGATTTCATTTTTTGTTAATATTTTATTTTTGTTGTAACCTTTTAATCACCAGAAATTTGCAACCGCACAAGTTGCATTTCTGCTTAAAGATAGCTTGGAAATATACCAGATGTAAATGGTGAACATAGAAGGAAATCATAAAGCTGTTAAGTGTGTCAGATGAACACAGAAACTTTTATCATTTAACCTAAACATAAGCACTCTAAATTTTATTTCATCTTGTAGCCGTCTTTGAAAATGAAGTTGTAATGGCCAGAAGTTAGAATATTGTTAAGCACATCTAAAAATATAATTTAATACATGATATGACAGTCTGTTTGCCCAGAGAAAAAATGTGTACTTCACACAAGCATTTATACCTCACAGCTTTAGCAATCTATTGCTCCTTTGCAGTGTTGTGGTGCGAAACACAGGGTCTGAAATAGGTAGGAATTGAGACAACAATTTTTCAACATTTGTAGCACATTGCGTTGCTTTTTGCTACGTGAAAAATTCTTGAGGTGAACAACTTATTCTGCCCATGGAGTCCATAAGGGTACTGGGGTCATAGAACAGATCTCAAAAAAGTAAATATGCTGATCAGGTCAAAAACAATGAGAAGCCCTGAAGAAAACAAATATGTTCAGCTCTGCTTTTTTCAAAAACCTAGGCAACCAACTCTAAGATTCAAGATGATTTCCACTCATAGCATTTTAATACCTGTGGTGCTCCATGCCTGCTCTGTTTCTTTTCCACAAAAACCAACAGTAACAAAGGTAGCAGCAGTAGGTTCACCTTGTAGCAAAAAGGTGGTTATAAGAGTGATTATTGTCTGATACTGACTCTACTTCCTTGAAGTCATGGAAGACCATATTCTAACATAGTAAGTATTTATTACACAGAATAAAAATGGTCCCTCTACGAGGGGAGGATATTCAGTATAGAAAGGATATGGTAGAAATTGTAAAAGTAATTATAAGAGAATTAACATTATCTTTGGAAAATATTCCATGAAAAATTTTGAAATATAAAATTTTTCTTAAAATACAGTGGTAGTAGCTAATTCCCTTGAGCATTGAAGACTGCTGATCTGTACTTGGTTATTATAAAGACTAGCATTTCTAACATGTCTACTACTGACTCAGAAGAAACACATAAGTTGATCAATTCCATTTGTAATTACATTTGGGAAAAGGGACTATGGAGACAAATACACTCAGCTGTTTTGTTCCCATGTGTTTAACGTGAGATTAATCACTGAATCAATATTTCCTATACTCCTACAGTATTGATGAATTCTAATCCTTTTCTAAGTCTTGAAAAACCTAGTCCCAACATCGGGGTCCTTAAGAACACAAAATGAAAGCATTAACTTCATGAAACAATTTGTTCTCACACCCTTGAATTATAGTCGGACTACTACTGGATAGGTATGTAAATGGGCATTTAATATTTCTCATTCATTCTTCTAGTTTATATTTTTTAAAAAATGAAGCACTGGAGACTTCCTTTTAAATTCTAAAATATGTCAGTTGTCCCAGATACTATATTCTGTCCTAACATGCCCATGACCTTAATATGTTCTTTTCAAGGAGAAAGGAAATTGATTCTTTCATTTAAGAAGACACCTTCAACTGTCACATAACATCCAATAGTTTTACATAAAGCTGACAACAAAGCTAAGTTCATATCCATTTAGAGTAAATGGTACATACGTGGGAACAAAGACTTCTTTGTTATTGTAGCGTTGATATGACTTTAATTCTGTTCTTCTGCTCTTATTTTTTTTTTCATCCATTCACAACCCTCTTTCATTAAATGAATAGTACTTTACCTCCTGATTTTTGCCTTGGTAAGATATATATCATCTTCATCACCATTGTCCAGATGCCATGCTGTTTTTAGAAGTTGTAGGATTTGCATCCAACAAACAAACAAACAAAGGAATTCAAGGGTTCAGGGTGTGAAACAGTATAGTTCTAGTCCATTCTTCAAGAGTACCTTTCTCATGATAGCATCCCTGAACATACTTAGTACTGATGTGTGTAGTTTGATTCTTGTTCTAGTACACAGAGCAGACGATTTCCACAGAGTAAAGTTGCCATGTTCTGGCTCGTCTGCTCTTATACAACACTTGGAGTCATGAAATATGTTCCAAAAAGGTAATATGTGGACACTGAAAGGCCATACATGCATACAGTGTACTGTTAATATTTATTTGTTTATTTATTTATTTATTTATTTATTGTTGTTGTTAGGTAGATTTAATCAGATTACAAAGAAATTTTACTCGCATATGGTACAGTGCAGAATTTTCAGTAATATTTTGAAGGAGTAATAGGGCATATACTTCAAATAAATTTTCAGGTAAACTATTTAAATGTATTTTCAGCATTTTCTGGAACTGGGCCAACTCTCAAAGTAAACATAACAATTAGAGAAATTTTTTCTTAAAATGCAACAATTTACAATACTTTCACCTCTGACAAAGTTATAAGAGGAAAGTATTACCTTTTTTTCTCTGAAATTTTGTAAACTTTCTGAATGGAAAACAAATCAGAGAAAAACAGAGGAAGAAAAAGAGTTGTTGTACACTAATGTATTTATTAAAGAAGAAAAATAAAAAAAATAAAATACTTCAAATTAAATTTGAAAATAACAGTCAAGCTGAAGAGGAGAATTGGATTCACAAAGATAAAGATCATGGGTTGGGATAAGAACAATTAACTGGAAATGACAGTGAGATAAGAAAACAAGCAGTAACAGCAGCAATATTAACAACAAAACTGCACAAGAAAGAGGCAAGTGGTTCACATGCAAAATGCTCACCACTGGACCTGACCTGACTGCTCCATGCTTCCCTATCCCAGAAGCAAGCTCTTCCCCTGTTCCTGGAAAATGACATGAGGGGGTATAGAATAACCTCCGGGTCTTGCCATCCTTTCTGCTGCCTACTGCAAAAATTAACCCTGTTCTTTCCAGGACACCAGGGAAAGAATCTGACATTTGTCCTTGCTAATTTCATACAGCTGACAGAGGTCTTTCTATGAGGCCTTTTCTACATTCAAGAGAATTCAAGGTTCTCATAATCATTAGCATCACTGGCAAACTCACTGTGTTCTCAACTGTGATGTCTAGTCAATGATGAAAATATTGCCAAGGACTAGAACTGAAATTGAACTCTGAGGAGGACCTCCCATGACTGGCCTCCTGACACTATCATCTTATTTACTAGACTCTTATACCCTGACTCTTCAGATGACTGATCACTCATTTTATTGTGTACATGCCTAGCTGTATGTTGGACATTTGATTCAGAAAGATACTATGAAAGATGTACTAAAGTTTTGCTAAAATAAAAATGCCCAAACAAATGCAGTGCTTTGCCTTCAACTACTTAGCAGGTACCCTTGTCATGAAGGGATATGGAATTAGCAACATCTATGGCGTGCCCAAAGTGGTGGCATTCTAGTCCCTGCCATGTAAAAATTACTTGTTTTCTTCCCAAAATACAGCCTCTCTTAAAGAGGTCTGCTAGACAGACTGCAACCCTGCAGGGGAAGCCTGGAAAATTCTGAATTCTGGGACATGATCCTCTTCAAGGTGAGAATTCGTCCATCATTGATTGGCCCTGCTTCTGAGAGCAGTTTGGTGAGCATTGTACAATTACTACTTTAAACAATAAACATATAGGTAAACATATAAGTAATTAGGCATATTTAATAGTTTCCTGTTGTTATTTTTGTTGTAACCTTAATAAGGAAATATATGCCTGCTGCTACTATGGAAACACATACGCTTTTCTTCCTGGCAGTAATTTTGCAAGTAAGTTAGAAGAATTCTCTTCATTAATCATAAGATTACTTGGTTTTTATTAGTAATTTGCATTAATCTGTAATAAAGAAATGTAGGAAATAAAATCTCCGTGTTGTTGTGCATCATGGAAAGATCCAAATCCATCTTTATATATCCACAAGCTCAGTAACCCCATCATTTTTAAACAACTTCCTGTTCTGGAAGTTGTTCCAAAAACTTGTCGATATGGCATTTGAAGACATGGTTTAGTAGTGAATATGGTGGAGGAGTAGGCTGATATTTGGACTTGATCATCTTAAAGATATTTTCCAGCCTTAATTATTCTGTTTTTATCTTCAGCATTTAAAATTACTATATAAAGGTAAAATATTTAGTTAAAATCATTAGATTAAGTTCAAATTTATAGCTTTAATTTGGCTGCTAAAATTTATTGGAGATGCTTCATTGGCAAAAGTGTATTTTCCCCAGTAAATGCACCTACTCATTGAATTTACAATTTTTTAGGCAGAATCTTCACCCCTGAATTTATTTGGTTGGATAGAAAATTCTGAAAGCTGAGATGAAAATGAAATCAATAAATCATTCCAAGGGATAAAAACATAATGATAGAAGGAAAATTTTTTAAAAAAAGTTTAATTCAATGTTTAATAATTAAATAATTATTTCAATTTTCATAACATGTGAAATCAGTAAGAATAATAGATTGGGAAAAGTAGTCATAATGACAGCCATTATAGTGGCTCAGCCTATATATTATGTATTTAAACCCAAATCTTTAACAGATCAAAAGAAAATTTTTGGGTGACCTAAAAATTATGTTGCAGGAGTTGAAGATTTTCAATCAGATTATAACAACCAATGTTGTTCCATAATAATTCTTCCCCATTGTTTGGCTGACCCAGGTGTTAAAGGATATTTCTTGGATGACTTCTTAATATCTTTACCTGTACTCTGGTTTATCCCACAGTATTTGCATAACAGTATGTAATTAGAAAAAGTTATGGAATTAAAAACTATAAAAGAAAAAATCTCATTTATTTTTGGCAAAAGAAAATTTATTTTTAGTTTTTTTATCTAATCCTAAAAACATACAGTCATATGAAAAATGTTCACGGTTGCTGTATCTGATAAAAGAACAGCCTGACAAATCTGAAATTATAACACTTTTTCTAAATATCCCAGTGAGAGACATTTATGTAGAAGACAAGTAACTAATTTTCTCTTTTAAAGTAGTTTAAAATCTTTTCATATTTGATGTCTCTGACAGAAGGCCCTATTGGATTATATCACAATGGTCTTCACTAGAACTCAAAATGCACAACCCTAGTTTTACAAAGCAAATTTGAGTTTGATTAAAAGCCAAAGATATATGCCTTTTTTACATCTAGTGTATTTGATGTTTGACTAATTATTCAGTGTTTTTCTGTAGACTGCAGCCCACAAAACTCAAAAAAACCTGATTAAAATACCCTCAATTTCTGTAGCAACCAGATGCACAAAATTGAATTTTTTCTACTGATAGTAATCCTCTCCCAAGCCCAGAGGAAAAGTAGTTTTTTATTCTCTTACTGAAGAGAAAATAGTAAAAGCACCAATTTCTATTTGAAGTCTACATTCTCTTCTGTTCATAAAAGACTGATATTATTCCTTTTCATTTTGAATGGCAGTTTAGTTTATTTGAAATTGTGAGAATAATTTTGCTACATTTTTTCAATTTGACTGAGTGGCTTCAGAAGCTATATATATACTTTTAAAACCAGAAATACTATTTTTTTTCTAAAGCAACCAGTTCATGTGTTTATCCAGCCTAGCAAGATCGACTGTCATTTTCAGAATTGCTTTCACCATCAGGCTTAGTGGCTTAAAATGCTGTCCTGTAGCAGTCCTATAATTTAATCTGTGTGGTAGAAACCACTGGTTGTGTTTGCCTTTCATATTGACAGACATCTTTTCAAAGGAAAAAACCCCATTATTTTCAAAAGAAAGCTTGGAAAGACTGAGTCTGTTTATACTCTCCCTTTTAGAAGCTTGCTTCCTTCATGCCCAAGCACTATTTTCCTTGCAGGTAAAAAGTTAGTTCCTTTGTAATTTTGGTTATTCTGTAAACTATGAAGTTTCAGTAAGAAAGAAAGAGATACTCTCCTTTATTAAGGCAAAAGCCAACATTTCCTCCTAGAAAGGAAAAAAAACCCTTGAAAAAATGTCAATAATTAGTGATTCTTATACATAGGAGATTCATTGAAGTTCAAAAGCATTGATTAGTCAGGAAGAACAAGTTATATTATTTAACAGACAAATGCTCTGTAGAATCAGTAAAGGCAACTACCAATTATGAACTGAAGTATCTAAGGAAAACTTGGGCTTGTTCTTGTCTGTGACTAAATATTTATTATAAGTATATGTAATTCAATGGAAGGGTACCTAGAAACATCACATGCTAAATTTTTGGCTGAGATATTTGGAGGCTATTATGCAGAAACATTTGCATTTTGAGAGGGTTAAGTATGCTAATACTCTCTGATAATGATTTCTTTGCAGAAGAAACTTAATAAACCTTGAATTCCAGCTACAGCTGTTAGTATTGAAAATGTAACATCAGTTATATTCAAGTATCAGGAGTCTCCCTCCATTATAGCCTAGTCTTTAGAGAACTTTCTGGAAAAGAAATTGTGCATTTTTCTGTATTCTGTAGCTTGAATTTTTGTTTTCCTAGACCCCATGTTAGCATTTATATTGCCAGGATGAGATACATGAGTTCTCTCCCTATGCAAAGTCCCAGAGAGCAAACTGATAGCAGGACCCATAGCACACAAAACTGACACTTAAGGTCAGGACTATTCCATTAGTGCTTTTCTGCTCCATCATATCCAGTTACAATATACAAAGGCCTTTGAGCAATATTGTTTAAGACAATATTGTTTACTGTTTTGAAACAAAAATGACTCACTTTTGACCTGTACTGGGGACACTGTAGGAGAGAATAGGGAAGAGGATAATATGACTGGGGTCTGTAGCATGAATGGACAATTTTCTGCTCTCCTGTCAGCTGCCATGAGTCTGACATATCCTCCCCATCACCCATCCATGTCAGCACACAGGCAATATCCCTTTGGTTTTTTGAATATCAGGAATGATCAGTTTTATACCGTGTCTTTTAGCAAATTTGTTCTAAATGAGCTATTTGATTTTTGAACAGGACTTCCATTCCCTCAATTTAATAAATTTTTCGTCACATGAAATAGTTATTTTCTTATAATATACATTAAAAACATATTCCTTTCAGATTTTGAAGAAGCATAAGAATGAATAGGCAAAATGAATTATTATGAGACTATAATAGTATGTATTATAGTACAGTATTATAAAATCATCTCAGATGAGAACAACACAAATTAGTTTAATTACAGGGTAAAAGAGGTTAGGAATGATGGTTCTTTGAAAAGTTGATTCTTATGGTGCCCATTTTTCAATTTCTGTGCGTTGTAGAATGCCAATGTGTAATCAAAGATAGTGGCAAAGAAGTATTATGATACACTGAACCACAGTCATGGGCATTCTTGGAAACAACTAGTAGCAGAGGGACATATTTTATCTAAATCCTTAAAGAACAGCTTTGGAATGAAGTCCCACAAGACACCATTCATGGTCAAATGTGTTTTCTGTCTCTGCAGTAAATATTGCAGACAAAGTGGATGTGGGTTGGCACAAGCTTTTGGCAAGCATTTGCTGATGCTGCGAAATCCATTTTAATGTTGGATTGTGTTTTAACTAAGTGTGTAGAGATACTTTAATGTGGTATCCTTTCTCTAGACTCTTACAAATGACAGTAGCTATTATTTAATGTCATGCTTACTCAAGATTCACTGCTTGGAAGAAACTTAAGGAAAATATGATCAAGACTGGGACATCTATCCTTTAAAAAGTTATCTTTTCTTGTGTAAGTTCACGTATAAAATGTTCATGTCACATTTGTAGTTGAGCTCAAAGTTTGCATATGTCAATATAGCTTCACTTATATTAACAGACTCTGTTAGATCACATTGGTGGATCATGTCAGGTTCTTTTTATACACAAGTTCTTTTCTTTACTGCATTTTGTATAAAGAACCTTCATTCATGTTAAAAAACAATGGATGAAATTCATTCCAGTGTAGAGGGGAAAGATGTATTTACTTCCCTTCATAGTGCTGAGAAGTGTAAGATTGTTCTGTTTGCTTCTCTAGAGTGTTACATTCTAATTCTTCTGAACAAGCAATCTTTTAAAACTGGATACAAATGTAGTGGTTCTTTAAGTAAATGAATTATTTGCCTGTTGAAGTCATTAATATTTTTTGATAGCACATTGTTAAGCCATGTTTGATATCACATACCTTGCTTTCCTTGAGGAAGAAAGTTCACTCAGGTTATTTTCCCTTTACTCAGCTAAGAAGTTTGGTTGAGTTTATGGATTGTGGTGAATCCTTCTAGAAAGATAAACCTGGCACAGGAATAGAACAGGTTTTTCTACTGACTGTAGTTAAGGAATATTACCTTTTGTAAACATATTCTTTTTTTTAACAGCATTAGTATCATTGATTCCTAATAATGTATTCACAAAAAAACCTACATTTCTTCCTCTCAAAAATGCATGAATTACCTAATATTAGGCTATGATAGATAAAGGCAGACATGAAAAGAAAAGAATCCTGATGCCATGTATTTTATTCAGAGACAGAAGCAGTAAGATGACTTGTGATAGTTCTCCAATGGCACTAATTAATTGACAAGGAAGTGTTTGGAAGGTGAAACAGGGAAGCATTATGAATTTGTGCTTAGGAATGACACTTTTAGGAATGAAGAAGATGGAGAAATATTTGTGTGTAACATATATTCACAGAAGAATATTAACATAAAGATTCTAGACTTTATTTTGACAGTAATATAATGGAATTTTCAATAGGTAACACTAATGTAAGAAAAAAACAATCATCAACCTATTAAACCTGGCTTAAAATTATACATCTTCCTCCTGTATTAGAATACAAACTCTGAAGTTTCTCCCCAACTTTTCAACAGTGTCTGTGGGAAATATGTCTATGTCTCAATTTTGATTTGTGCACTACTTTTCATGTTCCAAGATATTACCCTTTAGGAATATTTCCTCTTCCCTTTTTCGTTTAAAGCTTCCATCTCTAAACATGCCACCATGAAAATGATATATTTATCACTGTTGACACTATTTACTCAAATTGCAATGAACATGGCATTCCTGTGTAATTAGGCTTTCTGACAATGTATCAAAGCCATTGAGACAGCTTAAGGAGGGGATGCTCTACAACACAAATGAATGGTAGCTGATTCTAATGAGATATATGCAAGACCTGAAATGAAGATATTACTTTGCTTAAAGTTATACAAGTTAAACTTATTTAAACTTTAATTACATTTTATTAAAGTTATACATTGCTGTAAACATATACAGGCACTTGTTTTGCTCCTTGTATTCTCCTGTTTGTTCATGTGTAGCATTACAGAAATCACTTGGTCAATAATCTCTGTGTATCTTTCTAATTTGTCTCAATGTTCCTGGATAACTGCTTGTATTGTGTCTGACAGAGAGAGTGTTAATTTTTCCTTAGCAGCCCTCACAGTGTAGTGCTTTGCATTTATAGCTGGAAGGGTGTGGATAACACACCACCGTTTCAGCTACTGCTAAGCAGCACTTGTCCCACTAACATTCTTCTGCCCCTGTCTAGGGGCTGGGAGTGGACAAAATCCTGGGAAGGAACACAACCAGGCTGGCTTACCCAAATTGACTCAAGGGATTTTCCATACTGTATTACTTCACCTCAGATATAAAAGCTAAGGGAGAGAGGAGAAACAGGGACCATTTGTTATTCGACAACATTTACTTTTTGGAGCAACCACTACGTGTGCTTAAGCCCTGTCTCCTGGGAAGTGTTTGAACACTGCTTGATGATGAGAAGTATATATATATATATATATATATATATATGTATATATGTATATAATGCTATAGTAAAATGTAAATACTACTTATCAAGTACCAGGCTCCTGTGTGGCACACAGCATTTGTCAGCTACACTGGTTATCAGTTTATTTTGCTGAGTTTGGAGGTATGTTAGTGTGAACAAGGATGAGTGAATACACCTCTTTCTCCCTGCCCGAGGTAGATGTGAATGATTTTATATTTCAGACTCCCACGGTTGTTGTTCATCCTTGTGTAAGTTGGTTGATATTATGGATAGTATTAGCTAATACTGTTGGTACACTGTGGAATTCATGGATTCTGTCATCATCTTGGTGTAAGAGAAAAATAGTCTTTAGGTGAGAAGCTATTGAAATCTGCCCTGAGGCATCCAGTTCCTGGATGGCAAGATGCATCGAAGGATTTGGGTGGGTTCCTAGGGTAGTTGTCACCTCCCTTTGCCTGGGACCTTGCACCTGAACAGGTAAACAATCCTAACAAACTGCCCCTTCAACTGATAGAAGGGTGCCTTGCTTACCCCCATAAAAATCAGCAGCTTCTGGCCTTGTGCTGGGGCCTGGCCTGTGCCTGCCAGGCCACTGTTCAGTACTTTCAAAAGACTCTAGTTGTGGCAGGAATCCAAACTGCATTTAGAGGACACTATGGCTGAGACAGGGACTCAAACCACAACTACATAATTGTCCCAGTAGTAAAAACAAAAAATGAACAAGACCCCAAGCTCTGATTAGTAAGGGAAGAAGAAGAAGAAAAAAGAAGAAGAGGAGGAAGAAGAATAAGAAGAAAAAGAAAGAAGAACAAGAAGAACAAGAAGAACAAGAAGAACAAGAACAAGAAGAAGAACAAGAACAAGAAGAACAAGAAGAACAAGAACAACAAGAACAACAAGAACAAGAAGAACAACAACAAAAGGAAGAAGAAAAGGAGAGATTAGATTAAGAATCAGGTCCTTGGACAAAGAAATTGAAAGGACCAAGGCACATCAAACAGGAAACAACCCCTCAACACATCACACTACCAGCATTATATGGTGTAAGTGGGTAACATTAATTACACAATGAGCCCAAATAGGAAAACACAATTTGTCAGGGATCAGAAGAGATTATGGCATGCCCAGAAGCATGAGATTTTGAGCATTGCCTGAGAAGGTGACACGTGCCCAAGAAGCCTTTCTCAAGTACCAGGAAACGGAAGAGGCTATGCTGTATTTACTGATGGATTCTGCCATGTGATAGGAAACCACTGGAGGTGAAAAGCTGCTATGTGGAGTCCCACACAAAGAGTCATTGAGGCTGCTGAAGGGAAAGGTGAGTTAAGCCAATTTGCAGAAATGAATGCCATTCAACTAGCCCTAGAGATTCCTGAATGAGAAAAGTGGCCTGAGCTCTACATTGATTGATTGATTCCACTGGATGGTGGCTAATGCCATGTGGGAGCAGCTGCAGCAGTGGAAGAAAACCAACAGTGCAAGGGTAAATCTATCTAGACTACTGCATTGTGGCAGGACATCACTGCATGTGTAGAAAGTATGACCCTGAAGATACCTCATGTAGATGCTCATGTGCTATAAAGACAACTGTTGCTTTATTTATTTTTTTTTTTTTTTAAAAATGTGTGCAACCTGCAGAAAGGATATTTCTTTTTGCAGCTATTAAGAGAGTCTGAGAGACTGACAGACAGAAAAACCTAAATGTCATGAACTACATTATGCTGAAAATATATATAGAGACTCTGCTAGAGACACTGCTGTTTTTTTCTGGGTCTTTTAGGGACTTTTTTTGTTTAGCTGGAGTCTACAAAATTGGTCAGCCATATAATACTTCACCAAAAAAAATTGCAGGTCTGCCTTTTTTATTTTATTTTTTTTCTCCCTATCAAATCTTTATAAAATGGCTATGTGAGAAGACATTTTTAGCCCAGTCTGAAGCCATAAGAACACGACAAGTTATTAATATTTCCCCTTCCCTCAAAAACACCAATTTAAAAGTCAGCAATGCAGATAGATATATTTCAAATCAAGATTTCATCAAGTAGTTGACAAAAAGCCTGCTGCAATCATTGGAATCATTCCCACCAACCTCAGTAGTTTCCAGATTAGAGCCCAGATGTGGGCACAGTTCTATTGTGCTTAACAAAACCAATTCGCTCAAATAGCAAACCAGTTACCTGGACTGTGTGTCCTTTGTCCTTCGTGGAAGACTTGGACCTTAACAGGAAAGCTGAAGAACTCAGCAGTAAATCATGTCACCAGGAGTGGCAGCTTAGATGGTTATTGAACATTGTGATTCTTTTTACGCTGAACAGAAAGAAAGTGCTATCAATGGCTTTCAAACTCAACTGTAGCATAGCTTAGCATGACGCACCATCATTCTTGCAGGCATTGCCAAGAATTTCACCACAAGAGTTAATCATAAATCTGCACCTGTGTAGTGTGATGTGTTTTCTTTTAATACATGAGGTGTCTGATGAAATGCTCAGGCTCCCAGCTTGTAATGGTTCAGCTTTCTCTCTCTACTGGATTTCACATAATGGCTGCTGCAGTGGTAGGTGAGTATTTGTATTTTACTTGGAAACATACTTTCAAAAGAGGCAAAAGATTTCCAGAAGTTTATGTCATCAGACTGCCATTTGGCAGGCTCGTTCTTCTCTTTCAGCATCAATAAGTAACAAGCAGTTTCCTGCTGCATTTCTAAAGTGGCTTAGGAAAAAAATTGGACAAAACATTTCTTCCCTCCTTTCCTCAGCAGACTTTAAAGTCAAGTCATTCACTTCATCCATAGAGTGATTTGTGTTACCAGAGTGACTGATGACCTTGGGTTTGTGTTGAAATGCAAACATTTTCTGTCTTTTAACACAGCATAATATTCACTGTAGAATGCTTCAGTCAGGCCTTCTCCACCACTAATCACCTGATTATACAGTCAACGAACAGAAACTCTGCCACAGGACTTTAGTGAAGGAGAACATGTTCTAAATTTCAAATAACGAGTTACTGAAGCCAGGGGCTCATCAGCAATTCCACAGCTTAATACTGTTACCATTGGGTGTTTGCTGCTTGTTTAACAATTTGACAGCTATTGATGACTAATTAACAAGCCTGTTAACAGTACCCATGGGGAAAGAAGGTTGTATTGCTGTGCTTAGCAGAGATAAACTTTGATGAAAGAATCATATGCCCTTCCCAACTGTGGCAGCACTGCACTCTGGCCTTACCCACCTAAGAAGCCCATTGTGCTAAGGATTGAAATGAAAGTTACATGCTTACAGTGAAATGAGATATGTAGAAATTAAATTTGTAGAAATGGGTAAACCTTGGCTTTTTGCACCATCGTCTTTTGTTCAAAGCTACGTAAAGTCAGGGAACCATGTGATGTATTTGGAAAGCAAAAGGAATAGAATCAGCAAATGGAATTACCAAAACACTAGTTCTTTCCTAGAGAAAATCCTAGGTTTATTTCTATCCTCACATGAAGCTGACCAGTTCAGATGGACAGAAAAAACAGAAATCCAAAGACAGAGAAGCTGCTTTTTCTCACCAGGACTCTTCATTTGTTGAAAAATCTGTTCACTTTTAGCTTTCTGATTCATTTAGGTTGTATAAGATTGAATATGATTGAGATTATAAGAGAAAATTAGTTATTTTATGAACTTTTCTTCTTGATAGACCTTTGGTATCAAAAGTTCAGGACATTATGTTTCAGGAATATCAATATTGCTAAGGTAATAAAATATCTGTCAGTTCGGGGCAGAAATGGTGAATCAGACCTTACTTGTCTCAAATTTTGCTTGAATATGATATTTTTTTAAGTTAACATAAAGGAAAAGGAAACATGACATTAAGATAAAACTATTTTTTTACATTTCCAAAATGTAAAAAACAATTAAACAATTAAAATATAGTTCCTATAGTGTTTTTTTGGGGGGGAGTAAATATATCCTTTAAACCACTTATTCCTGTAAACAATTTTAATAAAAATATAAATGAAAAAGAGTTTTAGGATGTTCTCATCTAACAGTAGTACTTTTATTTTCTAACCTTTACCCTCTTTTGCTGCTGCAGTAAGAAAAAGATTTTAAGTTCTTAGCATATACAGACAACACTTTTAGTACCGGTCCTGTTTTCTTCAGCAAAAATTAAGAAAATGTCTTGTCTTGAATTGCATAGCTATGGAATATGTCCAAATGCAGCAAAAACTACATTCAATAAAAAAGGATTATCTTTCAATTTTCTCAGTAGTGGTAGATAGCAGAATAGAAAGACAGAGTACAAAATTTTAAGCTATATTTCTTGGGATGAGAAAATAATGTTACAATTCCTCATTTAGCAACCATCATCAAATGAGTATCTTGAGATCATACCAGTGAAAGGACAAAATTTAAATCTGTGCAATGTGGCATTTTCAGATGTGTGTAGTGAGGATTTTTTTTGCAGTATGTCAGCATAATTACTGTACCCTGAAGACAAAAATTAACTGGTGCATTGTGATAAAGGTTGCTTTGAATGGAATTGACACTGTGTGTGCAACTCAGTAAGCTCATAAGAGTATTAAACATAGTGAAACTGATAGCATGCCATTAAATCAACTTCAAAATCCTCTGTGCAGGATTATACTTTATTTAATTTGGTTCTTCTATTTTAGGTTTCACATGAGAGACACTATAATCTTATCTTCATCAAGCCAGTTTGCTCTTCTCACTTTTACAATTGAGGGTCCTTGTTGGTTGGCTTTAGATGTCCTCACAGGGGAGCGCACCAATGCCTCTGACAAACCTTATCTGGAAATGACACAGCATTTGGTATGCCTCTAGCCTACCTGATGTCAGAATTTTCCTTTTAATGGCTGTCAACACTAGAAAGCTAGTTGACACTGAACGTTGTTTCATCAGTGAAACCAGAAACATATTAATGAAAGAATTTTAATAGAAATCAAGCTAGCAAAAATCAAGCTGTTTATTCTTTTAAAGTAAACAAATAACATACAATTTTTGTTTGCCAATTTTTCAAGAAAATCATCCCAAGAACTGTGAAGCACAGAGAACGGCAGTGAACAGTATTTATTTATCCAGCCACAGGGGAGTAAGTACACAATGAACTAATTATGTGACACGGTTTGACTCCACGTAGATGAGATAAAACCATCAGTAGGGGCAAGATGACACATCAGGCTACTTGGAAGATTGTCACTGCCTTTTGCTATCTGTACCTGTAACCACCTGAAGAGATAACACCAGTAGTGCAGAAATCAACAGCAGAGAAAAAAAGCCCCCTGCTTCCCATGAAAATTTATTTACAGTATGGTAGTGGGCAAAAAGTAGATAAAACTAAATAGTCAGAATCAAAGCAGTGATGGAACATATGCTGTACAAGTTAGCAAATATATTTTGCAATTTTTATAAATTGTGGTGGAAGGTGATATGTTCATAGGAAAAGGAAAAAAGAATGAACAGAGATGTAGCAAATAGCTTCTAAATTACCTATGGAATTAGCTAGTATGAGTAGCAAATCTTCCAAATGAGTAGAATATTACTGGGAAAAAAAAGAGAAGATGGAAAAAAAAATAGTTCTTTGTTGGTAACCATTAAAATTTTAACATTAGAAAACTGATTATTATGGAAATCAGAGATATGAGGTAGTATTTGACTGAAAAAAAGTGTACTTCTTGCTTTACTTGGATTCCTTTTTTTTGTCCCTTTATCTACACTGAGCCACAAATGTCACATATAAAACTTATAAAATCATTGATGTTTGGGTATATTGAAATATTTGAAAAATTAAATAAGAGGTTTAAATGCTGACATCAGGCTATTCTATTCCACAGACTCAGTTCAGTATTGGCTTTGACTTTATATGTTGCATAACTTCAAAACTGAAAAAAGTTCCACAGTAACCAAAGAGGATACTGAATGCCTTAATTTGCACGTTTATTTCACTCTTTTCTTGCTCAGAATCTGCATAAAAGTGCACAGAATTGGAATCACATTATGAACTAAGATGGTATCGTCCAGTAATTGGTAACTGAGAACCAAAGGAAAATAAAATATTCTAAGGATTTTAGCCATAGTTGATGATACTGTACCTTAAAAGATAGATTTGAATATTTCCTGACTGAGAGGCAGAAAACCGGTTTTTTGAGTCTACATCTTTGGATATTTACCTGGACAAGAGAGACCTATACTCCAGACTCCCATCCAATTAATATTTAAGCATTATAATTTAAATTTTTAAAATTTTAGGAAAATTTGTTCTTGAAGACCAGCTTTTTATGCAGTAGTGATTATTGTAAGAAGTTTATATTTTATTTTCTTTCTCTTGTCCAGCTGATATTAAATGTACCAAGAAGACTTAAAGCAGACATAAGTTCAAAAGCCTCAGGGCAGAACATTCTACACTATGGTGCTGAGTTTTTGTGGATGCTAAATGCAAAAGGAAGGGAACAGAGCCTGTGTGAAACTAAGTCACGGGCTTCTCATTCAGCCTAAGAAAGCATGAGAAAGAATCCAAACAGTCCTTGGTAAAGGACAACAATCTTCGCAGGTGTTGTTTAGGAAAACAGTCAAGGGGTGATGTTGCACTTAACCAATGATGGTGGATGTGTTGCTTTAACGACCAGTGAGAGTTTTACCTCTCAGACTTGTCAAACGTGTCTATAAAAGAAGATCAAGGATAATAAATGTTGCTCTCCTGTTCGGTGCGCAAGAGCTTCTATGTCGTTCTACTTGCTGTTCCCAATAAAGTGACAAGTTTTTATGTGGCTAAAATGAAATGGGAATTTACTTTTCCTCACACAGAATGAGAGCTGAATCTAGACTTCTTAGGTAAATCCTATAGTCACTTGTCATCAGAAAGGAAGAAGTTTATATATTCTAAGAAATATATATTGTTTAAGGTTTACAGTAATTTTTTTTTTATAGAAAACTGAAACCTTCTTTATTTTCAGGCTTGTGACAACCACTTGATGTGAAAACAACTCAGTTTTATGCTTTTATTTTCCAAACATCCATGAAAGACAAGATATCCTCTTGCATGCTTTCCTGATGCTGTCTCTCAGCTCCCTGAAGGCTTTGAAATTATTGCTAATTTTTAGACAGAAATTTTGTCCAGGAGAATCAACATTCCCTAAACAAATATTGAAAATAAATTTTAGTGTTTAGAAATTGTATAAACTGTAAAAGTTTATTTTAAAATAGGCTTACAGATATTGAAGTATTAATTCATGGTTCCGACATGAATAACATAGTAGAAATTCTGATTGTGAAGCCAAAACCAAGAGGAAATGACAAGCTTAGGGAAGCCAAGACCCACTTAGAATTCACTCTGGCCATGGATATTAAGGATAACAGGAAGGGCTTCTATGGATATGTTGTAAGCAAAAGAAAGACTAGGGATAGTGTGGGCTCTTCCTGCAGGGAAATAGGAGATCTGGCTACCTTGGACAAAGAGAAGGCTGAGGTTTTCAATTACTTCTGTGCCTTGGTACTCAGTGGCAAGTGCTCCAGCCACCCAAGCTGAGAAAGGCAAATATGGGGACTGGGAGAATGAAGACCCTGCATCCTCTGTAGGAGAAGATCAGGTTCACGGCCATCTAAGGGACCCGAGTGAGCACAAGACTCAGGAGATCCCGAGCTAGCCAGCAGATGAAGTTGCTGAGCCACCATCCATCATTTTTGGAAAAATATGGCAGTCACGTGAAGTCCCCGAAAACTGGAAAAAGGAAAATGTAACCTCAATTTTTAAAAAGGAGAAAGTAAAAGACCTGGACCAGACCAATCAGTCTGACCGTGGTGCCAGGCGAGACAATGGAGCAAATTCTCCTGGAAACTATGCTAAGGCAAGAGGTGATTGGTAACAGCCAACATGATTTTACAAAGAGAAACTCATCCCTGACAAATTTGGTGACTGTCTATGACAGGGTTATAGAATTGGTGGATGGGGGAAGAACAATTTTCTACTTGGACTTATGCAAATTTTGCTTGACACTGTCAAGCATTTGTCCCACATGACATCTTTGTCTCTCAATGGGAGAGACATGGGTTTGATGGATAGATGACTCAGTGAATAAAGAACAGTCTGGACGGCTGCGCTCAGAGCTGTGGTCAATGGCTCACTGTCCATGGGGAGAGCTCAGAGCTGTGGTCAATGGCTCACTGTCCATGGGGAGAGCTCAGAGCTGTGGTCAATGGCTCACTGTCCATGGGGAGAGCTCAGAGCTGTGGTCAATGGCTCACTGTCCATGGGGAGAGCTCAGAGCTGTGATCAATGGCTCACTGTCCATGGGGAGAGCAGTGATGGGGGGTGTCCCTCAGGGCTGAAACTGTTCAACACCTTTGTAGGGGATGTGGACAGTGGGACTGAGTGCACCCTCAGCACTCTCACTGACCACAGCCTGTGTGGTGGAGCCGACACCCTGCAGGGAAGGGATGCCATCCAGAGGGACCTGGACAGGCTTGAGATGTGGGGTTATGCAAACTTCATGATATTCAGCAAGGAGAAGCACAAAGTTCCACACCTGGGTCATGACAATTACGGACACACCTGTGGGTTGGGAAGGGAAGAGACTAAAAGCAGCCCTGTGAAGAAGGACTTGGCAGTGATGGCTGATGGAAAACTCAGCATGAATCAGTAGTGTGCTCTTGCAACCCAGAAAAGCAAAACATGTCCTGGGATGCAACAGTGTAGTCAGCAGGGTGAGGGAGGGGATTCTGCCCCTTTGCTCTGCTATGATGAGATCCTACCTGCATATGAGTGTGGTGTCTCCAATATAAGAAGGACATAAAACTGTTGGAGCAAATCCAGAGGGGGCCTAGAGGTTCATAAAAGGACTGCAGCTCCCCCCCTATGGAGACAGCTGAGAGAAGGTTGTCCAGCCTGGAGAAGAGACAGTTGTGTGGACATCTCACTCATCAGGGATTGTAAGTGATAGGATAAGGGGGAATGGGTACAAACTGAAAGAGAGCAGCTTTAAATTAAATATTAGGGAGAATATTTCTTTGCTATGAGGGTGATGAGTCACTGGAACAGGGTGTCCAGAGAAGTTATGGATGTCCCATCCCTGGAAGTGTTCAAGGCCAGGTTGGATGGGGCTCTGAGTAACCTGGTCTGGTGAGAAATGCTCCTGCCCATGGCAGGGGAAGCTGAGTGTAGGTGATCTTTAATGCTTGTGCCTGTGCTTGTCACTTTCTATGATTCTATGTTTCTGTGATACACAAGGTAAAGTAAATTTAACTTATTCCCCTTACTGAAATTATGGCTGTTAATGAAATAATAATTTTACTAAAAGAGGATTTTATTCTGTGCAGTAGCTGGACTTCAATGATAATTTATGATACACTTGCTGGAGCAATGGAAAGGAATAGACCTTGATGTCATAAAGTTGATGCAGATAATACACCCACATGAATGAATGCATGAATGAAAGGGATGAGACCAAATATAAGCAGTCAAGATCTTGAAAAAAAAAAAATATTGCATCCACTTTCAATCAAATTAAAATTTTTTAACTTAGTCACATAGATCTTGTAAAAACACAAATGTAGCAGTGGCCTTGAAAAACAAAAATCTATTTAGCATTACATTGAAAGAAACTGCCAGTACTGCAGGCTCTGCAAATAATGTTCTCTCTCAAATTATGCATAGCAATACTGCTAGGAAAAAAAGTACTCAAATTACAGCTGCATTACTTTTTGTGACCTGTATAATTGAAAATCACTTGTATTTCTAATTTTTTTTAGATTTTTTCAGAGAAATAAATTTTTTTCCCTCCTCCTCCCTGCAAGTCAGTTATCCAAAAAATGGTGAAGATTAAAGGATATCAGTGGATCAGTATTTACAGAACATTTATTTTCTGAGACAGTAATTAAGCCAAATATCTGTTTTTAAAATGTCTTCAACAAGGTGATACTTCCATCCACTTAATGACACTTGAAAATGTCAGTCACATGGGCTATGGAGGTGGTATGTGTCAAACGATGAAAGAAGGCCAGAAAAGATAGAAATAGACAATTTCTGGAACCCAATCAGACAGAATCTCTATAACACCATGCGGAAATACACCACCACACAGGAATACCCCTGAATCTCTTTCTTTATCTTAAATTTATCCTTAATTATTGTGCTGTCAATTCTCCTTTATGCTGAGGTTGGATGTTAGTCTGAAAATAGTTGGAATTTAGGTTTTTTGTTATTTCAGCTTCCACCACAGCAATGTCTGTAGGAATAATTCTAGGAGGAAAAAAATCAGTGTGCCGTGATACTGTCACAATCCTGTAACATACTAGTTACATGATTTACATGATGGGACAAAACAGGTTCAGGAGATGCAATCTTAAGAGAATTTCGTCTCTGAAAAGGAATCGCGTTTTATGCACAATATATTTATGAGTTAAATTTGCTTAGTGTCTCAAGGAGAGGTCTAGATGTTTATCCATCATATCTCAAAGACACTTTCTGCCCATAAATAAATTGGTGGATGGTTTCTCCATCAGATTAAATCATCTCAGTGTAAAGATGGCAACTTTTCTCTATGAAATTAGCAATAAGTTCAGTGTGAACAAGCCATGTTTCTTCTAACTTTTTTATTGGACATGACTGAAAACTTTTATTTAAACTTATCACAGCAGGCTGTAGCTTATCTGGCTCTATCCCTTCAGCCTGATCCAGGGGAATGGGTCACACCCCAGGAGCAGGATGACCCGAGGTGTGACTATAGCACTTGCTCTACAGCTTTTTGGCTGTCAGTCTGCACTCTGAGGACACAAGGACGAGAGGGAGGTCTTTTGCATGGGATAATAGAGGATTTATTGCTCTGGGGAATCTTGGGGGCAAAAGACAGAAAATGGGAGCGTGCAACAGCTGAAATAGGGAGGCGGTTCAAAGGGAGGGTACAAAGCATCAGCTAATCAGAGATATCCTGGGGAGGGTAAAAGGCAGGGTTCACAAAATCATCCTCCAATGAGGGAGGTAGGGGGGGAAAGTTGGGTCACATGGACTAATCAAGCGTCAAAGTTTAGGGGATTTCCAAAATGGAATTCCAAGCATGTGGTGGGCCTAAGACAGATTGACAGGAGACTCAGGGTAGATTGACAATTATGGGAGTGGGGTGGGAGGGACCAAACCATCAATTTTGGCAGTAACAGAACATACCATCAACAAGAAACACACTGCAATATAAACTGTTATGAAAATCAAGAACAGTGCCCAATTCTGTGAAAATATTCCAAACGAATAGTTTAAAACTGAGAAACTGATAAAATCTTCTAAAAGAAACATTGGGCTATCCTAAATGACAACTTACTTTATAAATATACGCAGTATAATGACAAGGGCATAGAATGCAGAAATGTAAAATGTGAATCTCCTATTTCCTCACTATTATAAGCGGTGTGTGGTTTTGTTTCAGAGCAAATAAATTCTCCTCTTTGAGACTCCCTGTGGGGTATGGAAAATAACCAATCAAATAACTGGCTGAAACAAGTACAGAGAACATCTTTTACAGTTTTATAAGATTTCTGATTTTATGACACATATTTTCAAACCATAACTAAAGAAATTCTTTCATATCCCCAGCTGCTTCTTATTACAGAGATGTTAATGTTGTCTCTTCTGTCTGTTTGCATCAAGCTGAATCCTCTGCACTCCATCACAAATGTGCTCTGCCTTGAAAAACTCCCAGCTCTTCTTTGTTTTTTTGCTGACCCAGAAAACCAGCTTCATGCAAGTCCTGACATTCTTTCACTGTTGTGAAACAGATATTTTAAAGTAGGTCTACTATATAAATAATTTCAGATTAAATCTAGAAAATCTTTTTGGTTTGCAGTTTTTTGTTGTTTGCTTTTGTTTAAGGTTTTATTTCTGTTTGGGTTTTTGTTTGTTGTTTCTGCAGGACAAAGTCTTCCTGTTTTAAAACACTGAATCTCTCTTGCAAGATAAAGAAGAAAGGATTTAAAAATCATCAGCTGTAAAAGGTTTTGCTCTCCAATTATGAAGTTCAAAATACATCATTTACTTCTCCTTTCTCCCCTCTGTTCTTCCTCTCTTTGACAGTAACAGAGATTCTAGTTCTATGTTTGTTTTCAGAAAGCTGCCCACAGTACAGAAGTTAAAAAAAAAAAAAAAGAAAATTGTTTGCAAATACAAAAGTTCCCTCCTTATATATATTTGAGCATAAGTCAGGGCATGATTCACACACCAACTTGTAAAATTCTGACCCTTATAGTACAGCACAGATGACAGTAAACACAATTATAAATGACAGCATGTGGATGACATGGCTTGCCAGACAAACACAAAACGTGTTTTTCAAAATAAAAAACAAAGCCTAGCAAGTCCAAGAGTAGAAAATAAAGTAAGAATTCTATGTATGTTGGAGAAAGGACATGCAGAAGATATAAAAATCCTCATCAGGATTTTTACTCATTTTCTAGGCAGTTCTTCAACCATCAATGTTTCATGTTTACTTGTACTGGCGAGAAAAACAGATGAAAGATCTCACTTCTAAGTGGCCATCATTTATTACTTTTTGTTAGTTAATCTAAAAAAATGACGACAGTATTAATGCATCACAGAATTATAAGGCAAAACAAGAAAAGATTGTTTGAAGAAGGTATTGGTAGGTTTTCCTACAAAGGACAATTTCAGTTTCAAAAACCTAATTTAATTTGGACACTGTTACTTCTCTGAGCGCCCAAACTGAAACAATTAAACCACAGTTTTCTGAAAATTAAACAAAGTGCTTGATGAAGTCAATAGTAGGTCATAATGGTCATGGTCATCTTGGTAATAATCAGACAGACAAATCTGAATAAATTATCAGTGAAATGTGAAGTAAAAAAAAAAAATACTTAGGGTCTTTTTAGATATCCTTAGGATCTCTATAGATAACAATGTGTATAAAACATATAGGGGAAAAACTATAAAATTTCTGTAATGATACCCCAGAGAAACTGTGTTCCATGACTCAAGCTCTACTGAAGCCTGATTATCCCTTTGGTTTACCAAATTAATCTTGCATCTAAATAGTGAATATCTCTTGATATACAGTACCGTCTTTCGTATTGTTTTTCATCTGTAGGTCCCTTTCCCGGTGATGCACAGATTTTGAGAAATTCAAGGCATAAGAGACAAGGTGAAAGTCAGTAGCTGGTCTTCATAGCACAAAAAAAATCTGATGCAGAAACTGTTGATCTTGAGAAAATCTCTTTGCTTATATTTTTGTTTTCTTACTTTCATATGGGATTTGGGGACCACTTGACTAAATTTCACTATATTTGGAAAAAAGTAGGTGGTCCTAGCGAGACATATCTCAGTTAGTAGAGCATTTATCTTATGCTTAGTGACAGCATGTACCCTGTATGCTTAGGAACTGGCTGTCCTGCTTGAAGAGTTTTACTAAATGATGCATGATTAAGCATAATAATTTAAGTATTTGCATAGTTACAACTATTTCTACATAGTTACAACTTAGAATGATAAAGAATTAACAGCTCTGAATATATTTGTGATACAATATATTCCTTATTTGGTTTTGCAATAATGTCTCTTCTGAACAAAAATCCTGCTGAAAAAAGGTTTATATTTTATATAAAGATTTGGAAGGGAAATATGAACTCAATTTGTGCTTATTAGAAAGAATAAAAGGCCCACCCCTTTTCTGCACCAGTTCTGAATGCTCCTGAATTATTTGCTCTGTTGACTGTTTATATATTGACTACCATTGGCTTATTCCCATTTTCTATTTTGAGAATTAATGTACTGAATGCATATTCATAAATTAAGATTCTCTGAGATATTTAATAGGTATTTTTGAAGGACAACAATCCAGAAGAAATTATTAATGTAGCCATCTTATACTAGCAATACTGATAAAAAAATTTAAAAAATTGACGAATATAAATGGTTTATAATTCCTGTGCATTAGCAACTGTCAGCATAGGTAAGGCAACACAAGATATTTTAAAATACCTTATACCAACAAAACATATGAACTATAAGCAAAGTTAAAGAAAGGAAAAAAACCTCTTTCATTTTATTTCCTTGCATAGATATAAAGTACTTCTACTACTATAACCTGACAGCCATAGTAGAAACATATTTTCATAAAGGAAAATGCTCTTTTCCTCAAAGTCTGAAAGAAGCGGTAGTATGAAAGGCTTTCTACCTACTGTAAATAGTTGAAAGGAGATGGAACTTCAGACAAAATAGCTCAAAAATAATGGAAATTGGTTTATGACATCTTTAAGGCCTCTGCTTCTGGCTATCAGACCTTTAGATGGGAAAGCCTCAGTCAGAAGATCAGTGGAAAAAAAGCAGAGCAGGAAGTTCTCCCTTAAGCATACAGGGGTTATTTCACACTCCATTCTCTATTTGAGATTTCTCTGTCATAGTTGAAGCAAACACTGCTGAGATGAACTTCAAGACTGCTGAGAATAAGAACACAGAGTTCTTTAAGAGAACAGTTTTCAGTGAGAATCTCAATATGGGAAGCCAGAACTACTTTTGCTCATTGGTAAGCAGAAAGGCTAAGGTATCCTAACTATAGACTGGAAGGAATTTGCAAGAAGGACATGCTTCAGATATACATGGTGACAGTTGTGGACTAAAAATACAGAAATGGGGAACTCCATCACGAGATTTAGTTTCCTTGAACTGTTCTCCCACTGAAGATGAAAAAAGCATCTATTCATAAATACCTACCCTACCCTTTGACTTAACTGCATGTTAAGCATGTCTGCTGAAAAGCTGACTGACAATGCCAAAGGCATCTTCTAAGTTTCAACTGAAAAAATGTGATCGAAAGTTGAATTTATCTTCTTGTTCCAAAAGACCACAATATTTATAATAATAAAATATTATTATTATAATATATATTATAATATATATAATATATTATATATATTTTTATATAATAAATATAAAATAATATGTATTTTTTTTAGCTTACAGAGAAATTTAGATTTCCTCCCTAAAAGCAGAAGGGAAGTAAAATTGGAGGTACTTTTTATATATATATAGGAATATATTGTATATTCATATTTGTAAATTCATATTTTTTCTTTCATTGTTCTCCTAACACCTGAATTCTTACAAGGCATCTGTCAAAAATTGACTAGAGCAACTATTTAGAGAGCTGTCATGCTGCTGATTTAGTAGCACTACTGATAATAAAATTGGCATTTTCTCTATTCTAGTCTGCAGTATTCTGAAACACTCTAGAAACACTGTCTAGAAACACCTTGCCATGGACATGAAAGAAAACCTAAAGCAATCCTGTTCGTGGTTTATTGTTTAGCTAGATAAATGAGGAACAGAGTCTTAGGATCTTTAAAAGTGACTACTGAATTGAAATATTTATATTCTTCTGTACGTACTTTGGACACCTAATTAGGCATTTGATTTTCACAGGTGAGGTGTAAACATTTTTTTAATTTTCTGAAGTAAAACATTCAAGAAAAGTGGTACTGCCAAATGACTAGTGTCTTTAAGAGCAAAATCTTGGTCTAGACCATCCTATTTGGGACAGTTAAACTTTTTTTTTTTTTTTTTAATTTTTATCTCCAGCTGCCTTTGAAATCCACTTTCTCTTATACCTTCAGGCTGGATTCAGGGGAATGCACAGGTTTACACTGTCATTTACATTGCCACAAAGCAAAACAAAAGATGTTCCTAAGCATTGAAAACATGTAGCAAATGAGTGGGAATTCACTTTTTTTAATGCTGTCTGTCTCTGGAAATAGCTGCTTTTGTTAGGCCATTGTCCAGTTAATTCACTTGCTAGTATAATTCTCTTTGTTCCTCTTCAGTTTTGGAGTCATAGGGCAGCCTTCTCCCCCCACGCTTAATCTGGACAAGTCAGTCAATACTTATTCTTGCTTTTGGCTTGAAGATACTCAGGGCTGTCTCAGAGCAGGCCAGGATGTAATCAGCCAAATGATGACTTCTGGGTGTAAAGATCCTGGACCATAGACTAATTTCTATTGCCAACCAATCAGCTACTCACTTATTATTGTTTCTACCTGCCAGCCTTGTGTAAGTAACTGGGCAGCACTTCAGCGTACTTAATATTTGAGAAATCTGGAAGTGCAGTCAAAAGAACAATACAACCTTAGGGACATGACCAAACTTGATTTAAACAAGACTTTCACTCACTGTAACTTAGCTACTCTGGCATGGAGCACGACTTAACAATATTTACATATCCTCAGTTTTCATAATTAGCAACCCAGTTCTCAAATACAACTGCAACTTTTTGGGAAGAGACAAAAGGCAGAGCTTCATGAACACTAGACTTACATTAAGTTTTTAATTCATACAGGCATGTACATACATATGTGCCTGAGAATATATGTTTACATTTTTGAATACCAGCAGCTGTTTCCAGGACAGGATGTCTCCACATATCTTTGCAAAGTATTTATACTCTGTCAAAACCTCCTTTGCTTTCTGGTTGCTCCACAAACCCTCTCCACTTCTATCTCCTTGCACAAAATCCCTTGTGCTTTAAATGATTTTTTGTTACAGAAAGCATTATGAATATCTATGATTATGTGGCTGTTCTGTATCTGTCAGCAGAGTCATTGTAGTACTTCTATTTAGAGCTCTTATGTTAGATTTCCCTATTTTTCTATTTTTTAAGAATAAAGAGCGTAGTTGTGATTAATTGAAAACAAATTTTAAAATGTGTGATCATTTATTTGGCATTAAATGTGTAGGCTATCAAAACTGGAGCCTTGTCATCACTTAAGTCATTAAGCAACACAAAAGATTGCATGTTGGTTGCCCCTGGGCATAGGTTGTTTTCATTCTTGCAGTATACCTACTGTCCTATTCCCAATAAAATATATCATAGATGTTAAAGGTAAACATTTGATACCTACTTTTTCCTACTTTTGATAATTTTGATTATTTTTCTAGCCTTCTGCAGAAGAGTGAAGGGTGAGTGAAGAAAGAAGAAATCTTACTTAAGAATATTAACTGAGATTCTTTTTCCATGACAGGGAGACAAAGCCATACAATTAAGTAGTTTCATAGTTTTTTGCTTAAGAAATCAATCAAATGATAATATACCTCTTCTTCATACAAGTTCTTAAATGATGTATTAATTCATATTTTATGAAGAGATGCACAAATGTGGGAAATTGGTACACATTTTTATGATGGGGCAGGGTAATTATTCAATCCTACAGAATAAAAATTTAAATTTTATTCATACAACACGACTTCTGTGCTGAGGACTGAATTTGGTATTTTTGTTCTTTGAGGGATTATTTGTTTATGTATAAAGCTATTCTGGAAATGGCTGATTCTATTCCTATATTACTGATATAAAAGCAGTGATATACTCTTTTCAAATATGGCTTGGTTTGATTTGTCATGCTCTACTGTTTGTTAGAAATGTACAACTAATTAATTGTATCATTCTTGTTAAACAATGCTTTAGATTAAAATGAAAATTATTTCCCAAAATATGTTTATCCCATAAATCTCAATACCTGACAAATGGTCAGCAATTAATGAAAATCAAGATTCTCGTGGGATCTAACAGATTCTTGTTAGAGGTGCCTCTACTAAAAAAAAAAAAGAATGACCTATGTGCAGGCTCTTTAATTGCCAAAGTAACCAGTTAAAAACTTCTCTAGTTTTCAAGTTCATACTGATTATATATAATATTCCCTTACTTTCAAGAATACTAATGACATCATGAGGTTTGTGATAATGAGACCATGTTGAAGGCTACAGACAGACAAGTGGAAATTTTCACTTTTCTTTGACAATATTTTAAAAAGTCAAATGGTAAGATCTGCCATTCACATATCAGTTTATTTATAAACAAAATTGAGCAATTCCTAGTGAGTCATAGTCAACATATTGTCATATTCTCTTTCAGAACTAAGAATTTATGAATGAAACTAATTTAAAAATAAGACAGAATCCTCAACAGATTAGTAATTAATTTCTATCCTAAATACACTTCCTTCCTATGCACACACATGATCTTGAACTTCCTAGCTCATCTGTTTGTGTTTGTTTGCTTTATTACAGGTTATGTATGTACCCATGTGTGTTCCAAAGAATAATGAAAGAATGCAAGCAATTGTGTCCAGTTGTGTCTGAGAGGTAGAAGATGTATGAAGTCATGGAAGTAACTAAGGCAGATAATACAGAACGGTAGTTTACTGTTAGACTGGCAGTTGAAAATCAAGTTAACATTTACTGCATGGAATATATTAGAGATTATGCAGACATGTATTAACAATTAATAACTTGTATGTCAACTGTCATATTTATTTTGTAACACGGAATTTAACAATGATATGAGGTGAAAATTATATAGAGAAAATGACAAATTTGTTCTGTTGATGAATTTGTTTACAAGTTATAATGCACCACCAATGCTGAGAAATGGGTACTAGCAGCTCAGAGATTTAGCCATATTGAAAATTGTCTGAAATTGGGTTGTTTGGTTTTTTTACTTTACTTTTTTCAGATAGACAAATGATATTGCTCTGGTAGTATCATGCAGAAAACTGAGCTACCAAAGCAAATCAAAACAAAATCTGAACAGCTATCTAAACCAATATTCCATACACCTGTATTCCATGTATACTTAGTTAAGTCATGTGATTTTATACTTACTTTAAACTACTGTTATGTCTCTAGCTTTTAAGGCTTGAGCCACATATCTTTACTTTTAAGCACTATGGACACTATAAGAAGACCTCACTCATTGTGTTTGTTACTTTATCTCCTCGTCATTAGTGTGCAAATGTGGGTAGCAGTCCAGACATGAATGACTTTATCAGGGATTACTATGAAGCAAGGTGTCTTTAAAAAAATTGTGTTCTTTATTGAATACAAACTATTCTCCTGAGAAAGGCTCTTTGTTGTCGTAATCCTGCTTCTACATTCTGGTACAAATTTTCTCTGGAGGTGAGAAATAAAGTTATACCCAGAGCATAACTTTTTAAAGAGCTTTCTTCCTCATGTGTTATGTTCTGGGATTTCCTCTCCATTAGCTACCCAGCCTTTTTACGAGAACAGATGATCAGGTGTCACACATACAAAGAGTAGACATCAGAATGCTGTTAGTTTTTCAGTGGTCTATTTTTTTTAGTGTAGTAGACCTTGTTTGCCTTACAGAGAATCCATAACCTGAAAATGGTGGCAAATTTTAAGTCTATGTAACTCTATATATACATATTTATTTATATCTCTGTGTATTCTGGGCAAGTATTTTTGAAGTGTTGTAACACCAATGAATAATAATAATATTGACAGCATATTGGGAGAAAACCAAAAAGAACCAAAGAAAAACTACAACCCAAAACTCAAACCACTGTAAATAATATTAGGGAAAATGGAACTGCTAAATGGTAGCAGAAAAATAAAAATGAATTAGCCTAAAACTGCATTTTAGCCACTGGCAATGTAGATGAAAAAGATTGCAAATGCAAATGCATGTTGGTTTTGTTCTTTTAAGCCTCAGTTAAAGTTTTTCGATGTTCAGAATTAGAATGGTAATTACTTGAACTATTGGATGATATTAAGCACAACTACTTAGTAAGCAGACTGCACAATTTCAATGGCCATTCTCCGTAGAGGGACTTATCCAAGTCTCTAAATAGCCTGACTGTCATGGATTTTTAAAAACGTGTGATTGTTGCATATGAACATATTGAATAGGTGCTGTTTATATGCAGTCCGACATAGCTCAAGTAAGTGAATGGTACTTGTGCAATCTGCATGGTGTCACAATCAAAAGTCTGAAGTTCTTCAAGTGCTGTATTCCTTCTGAAAGCACAATCTAACTTCCTCACCCTTAAAAACATGCTGCAAAGCACAAGCTAAAAAGGTGTCATTGTGCTAAGGATTAAATGGAGGATTTAAAGGATTACAAAAGATTAAATGTAATACAATTAAAGGCCCTGTGATATGGTGAAAAAAATACCTTGTGCCCTGACAAAATAGAAAATCAGCTACACAAAATGCTATCAGCCATTTGCATTTCATTCATGGCAATCTCAATAGGATAAAAGAATAGGAAAAAAGGACTGATATTCTCAGGCAAAAGTTTCCTATGCATTCCTATGCATTACTATGTCTATATCTGATTACATGACATTATATGACATCAGGAACTCAGTTTTATTTCTGTGCAGTATTCTACCATGAACTGATAGAAGAGGTATACTTTAATTATTTTATTTCTGAAGTACTGAGATTAATGGTAATTGCATATCATTTATTCACTACCAAATGATCCAGAGGAAAAAAACACTTTTCTGAATAACACATTTATCAAATATAAAATTAAATTTAAGGTGATTGTAAATCACGAAAATAACTTCCTCTACAAAAAAAAGACATTGAATGCTTAATATATTTTTTTAAAAAATGTTACATTGAGTCTATCTTGTTAAAAAAGTAAAGAAATAATTAAAATCCAATTTTCAATGTTCCTTTGGGTATTTTCAAATTTGGAAAAGTTCAACTTAGAAGTATTCCTTAATAAATTTAAATCAAGTAAATGTGAAAAACCCATACAAGACAGAAAAGTATTGCAAAATACTTCATGATGATATTTTATTTATTCATTTCTAAAGCAGTAACTTGATTGATGTCTTGATTTTAGGAAAGTATTTATGTTAGTATAGTGATAATCTGCATGATTTTTGTTTACTCAATCATATTGGCAGCAAATTGTGTCATCTGAGTACTTTAGCAATTTTTGTGTTCACAACCAAAAATTGTTTCCCTCAGTGTTCCTTTATTTTTATGAGTCATTATTTTCACACAATAGCCCACTGAAAAACATTCCAAACACAGTCATGTTATTTGATAGATTTCACTGGGAAGTCAATCAGACAGAACTAAGCAGGCAGGCAGGTTTCTATTGTAATACTGCATATTTGTTAGTTTCTTTCATCATTTATGAATTTTACCACAAATGATGATTTACCACAAATTATGATTCATAATGCTCATAAAAGACTCAAGGATGGCCAGAGAAAAAACAAAAAATTAGGCAGTCAAGTCAATCTACAACCATGTCAAATTTCACTAAATGCAATATCTACATGTAGGACAGAAGAACAAGAACTGTTCTTTTAGAGTGGAAGATTCCAGCTTGGGAAGCAATAATTCCTAAATATTAGGAGGTAGGTAAATAAATGCTTACCATGAATGACCAGTGTGCTCAGAAAAATATTGTAACTCTTGCTTGTGTGAGCAATAGTCTTGGTGAACATGGGCTGATTCTCTTATCCCTATGTGTAGAACTGTTCCCAGTGCCAGAAGAGGTGGCCACAATCAGTGGAGAAAATGCATAAAGTTAAAAGAAAATTTAAATGGTTAGAAAATGGATATGAATCAGAATTCAGAATCACTGAATGTATAAACACAGAAAATGGTAATATGGAGGGGTGAGGAGAGTCTATAACTTACATGAACAGAAGTATGACATCGAAGAATTAGTTACCCTAGTATATTGAGTATAAGCTAACTTACAGAAATTTACTCAATAAGTGAAACAAATTTCAAATTGTTAACCAACGGAACAAGTGGTATGATTTGCAATTAATTATTCATAAGCAATTTTTAAATCAAGACAAAATGCAATGCTCATCTGAAAGAAAACTCCCATTAGAATACAAATTGATATAAAGCACAACTAAAGCATGTAGTGCACAAAAGGTCAAGGTAGATGAAACCAATGTTCTGACTTTATAACCTCTATAGTTGATTAATTACTTTAGAAAACTTCTTGTGTCTGACAGTATATTTTTTATCTATACATCACAGAAAGAAAAGTATACTACAAGATATAGGCCATGGGACATTGACAAGCTTGAGAGTAAACTTGACAAAACTGAGAAGTGGACTCGTGAATTTCATGAATTTCAACAAGTCCATTTGCAAGGACCCATATCTGGGTCAGGAAAATCATAGAATCATAGAATGGCATGACTTGGAAGAGACCTTTAAACATCTTCAGGTCCAAACCCACTTGCTATTTGCAGGGAGGTTTTACAGTAGATTTGGTTCCTCACAGCCCTGTCCAACTTGACCTTGAATGCTTCATGGGTTGGGGAATCTTTAACTTTGCCAGGCAACCTCTGGAGCATTACTGAATATTATAGAGTGTTGGTAAAGAATTGCCTGAGAGCAGCCCTGAAGAGAAAGACTAGGAAATACTGGTGGATGAAAAATTTGGTTTGGTCTGGTGACCTGCACCTGCATGCCAGAAAGTCAATTGTCTTTTGCATTGCACAAAAGAAGGGCAATCAGCAGGATGAGGAAATTGATTCTGCTTCTCTGCTCCTCTTTGTTGAGACCCTAGCTGGAATACTTCATTCAGTTCTAGGGCCTTTATTACAAGACATGGACCTCTCAGAACAGATCCAGAGGGCAACAAAATGATCAGATGGAAGGAATACCTCTCCTATGAAGAAAGGCTGAGCGAGTCAAAGTTATTTGAGCCCAGAGACGAGAAGGTTCTGAGCAGACCATATTCTGGCCTTTCAATATATAACAGGGACTTAAAATAAAGATGCAAATTTTTTTTACCGGGACTGGCAGTCACAGAACAAGAGACAACAGCTGAAAGAGGGAAGATTTAGACTGGATACAAGAAAAGTATTTTTCACAGTGAGCCTGGTGAGATACTGGAATAGGTTGCTCAAAGTTCTGACTGTCTATTGGAGGTATCCAAAGCCAGACAGGATAGGACTTTGAGTAAGCAGGTCAAATTAAAGGCTCTGTCTGTGTTAGGTGGATGGGATCTAAATGATCTTTAAGGTCCCTTCCAACAAATGCTGAATCTATGATTTTGACAGCGCTGTGGAATGTGATTGCTGCTCACATCAATAGAACAGATCATTGTTACAGACAAGAATTTTTCCTGTACTTATTACTACTTATTACTGCTAATATAACCCTAATAAAAAAATAGAATTTAAAACACAAAAAAATATTTGACCAGGTGACTATTTATGACATGTAAAAAAAATGTGACTTTTCTGCTGAAAAATTCACTACTTGGACAGTTCTTCAGAGTGCAGGGTAAGAGATTGATTATATGAGAAAGAAAAAAAAATTACTTGGTCTAAATGCTTACATCTTGCTTCTAGATAAATAGTAGATCTTTACTAAATGAAATAACAGGGATAAATAAAACCTTAAATTGAAATCAATACTATTGATTTGAAGGCTTATAGAGAGTAATCTTCACAATCATTCTAAACTGCACCTTGTTTTTTCAGCAGTGTGATGCTTAAAGGCTTTAGAAATGCATCCTATATTTGATAACGTAAATCAAACACTGGTCTAGGCTGATCATTCAAAGCTAAAAAGTAAACCAAACAAATTAAGATAGTGATTTCTACTAAAAAGTAAATTACTATAAAGGAAAGCAAACACGGAAAAACTGCATGTATGTAATTTATGACTGTTATACATCAGGAGAAATTACATTGAACTGATTGACCAATATATATGTGCAAAATATAATAAAATTGCAGTTATTGTCTAGATAGTAATAAACAGCTAATGAAACAGTCACTGGAACACTAAATCCATGCATCTTTCTGCACATTTTATGCATGTTTTATTCAGCTGTTATTTAGAGGTTTGTTTGAGATTGTTCCTAGAACTGCTTACATTATATGTTAAATTATTGGGAAGATAAAAATTTTCTAGTTTTATACAGAAATCAGCTGAAAGTTAGGAAAAAACAATAGTGAAATATGGGTATGGTGTTTTAGTCTTCTAGTGGTTTATCTTAGCAGTCTTAACTTTTCTTTCTGAAATTACTAAAAACTATTTACCATCAGCCTGGCTCTCTAAAATAAGGAAGACAGATTTTAGAATGTGTGAATTTTCTTTCCTTAAGTTTTGAGTGGACAGTTAGATAGCAGGAGAGGGTGGGGAGTATTTGTTAGAATGTCTGAGGACCAAGATGAGATATTGTCCAAAACACTATATTTTGCCGTATCATTTTTCATGGTACTGTCAAACCACTATACAAAAAGAAAAAATAGCAAGTCAAACTTAATCTGGGCAAATATTTCTTTATGCTTATAATGAAACCACTAGAATATCTTGAGTCCTGAAATGAGACTAGGAAATAAGTAAGTGCAGCCTCTTTAAAAAATGAGCATTAGGATGGTAAGCTACACCCAATACACTTAGTTTTAGCAATAGTCCCATTTTTTAGATAGTCCTGGACTTCAGATTCTCTACACCAATACAATTCTTCTCAAGAAACTTGCTCATTTTAAAAGCTGTTTTTAATCTGATACAATGTCACTGTCTTTCTGGATACTACTTTTGTCCTCATCTTCAAAGTGTAACAGACCTATTTTGATACCAAAAGTCAGTTGGTCAGTTAAGTTTCTCCCTTTTAATTCTACGACAGAAACTTTACCTTGATCAAGAAGGTGAAGCAAATAACATATATGGTATTATATATATATAAAATATTATATATAATATATATATGATATAACTGTGATAATGCTGTGACATTTCTCTACCTATTCATTTTCCAGTGTACTGAATGACCTTTGCCTCCACTTTTCTACATTACCTGGCAGTAGTCCTTCAGAACTCTTAACAATGTTATTTCTGCAAGATAAGAGGAACAAATAAGAAGGCATATAGAACAGAAACTGCCTTGCTCATTCCTTTGTTCATGCATTTTCCATTTATCACGGGTCTTAAATTTTATTAGAAACTCTCAGAGGTATTTTAAAAAGGTGTTAATGAAGTGTTTTAGAAAGAGGAACTTTCCATGGTTGGTAACAAACCCCAATTGTCTCAGAACAGCTGGGGCTGGAAGGCACCACCGGAATTCTCTAGTCTAGTCCACTGAATAAGGCAGGGCTAACTAGATTAGGTTACCAGGGCTGGGGCCAGTGGGGTTCTTTAGATATGCTGTTTGCCACCTACAAAAGAGATCTTTTCTGTGTTATCATGGACCAAATAAAACCCACCAGTTTTGAGTCTTTCTTTCCTTAGCTGTCTCCTAGCACTAGCCCTATTTTACTGCCTGTGCTTTGCCCTATTTGGGTGTCTCTGCTCCAGTCCCTGATCAGATGCCTTTATCCTATAGTCTTCTCTGGTATGTGTCTCTGTTTTAGTCCTTATTTGAGCCTCTCTTTGCTCCTCACTGCTAGGGTTGCTCCTTCAGCATTCCTCAGAAGACTGCTACTCTGCTGTCGTACTTTTGTCTCCTTGACATCTCTTTTCTTCTGCTTCTCTCTCCTGATATGTTGTCCCTTATATCCTGGCATCTCCTTCATTTTCCCCCTTGCCTCCACTCAGGTGTCACATCTGCTTCAGTGTTGGTCTGTTGCATCTTTTCTTTTTTAGATATTAATATCCTTCCTTAAATATACTTTCTGCAGAGGCACCATATGCTCCTCTGATGGGTACAGTTGTATGTTCAGTGGATTGGTTTTGTCCATAGCAGAGGATAGTATGGATAGCAGAGCTACCTGTAACTGGCCATGACCAGCTCAGAGAAGTCCCAGATCTCCTTTTCCATAGATCATCACTATCAAAACCTGCTGGTTATGTCTGGTACATGTTTAAATTGAATTTTTTAAATTTCAGGTCTGACCCATTGACTTTTATTTTGTCACTTACTTCACCATCCTTCTAGGTCTAATTATTTGGGGCATCAGAAGTCTAAGTACAGTTTAGAGAAGTGCCAGACTACTGATAAAGTAGAAAGAACACACTGCTTCAAATAGATGATTCATGATTTACCAAACGTATCTTATGCAATACATGGGTAATCAGTTATTCTTTATCATAGCCCATGAAGCATCTGTCAAGACAGAAGACATGGATTTGACTTTATAAGCTCTCCAGAAGATTTGAGGGCCTATCTTGTTAACTGAAACAGGCATGTGTCTTGAGATGATGGAAGACATCCTTCTTACTCAGTTTCAACTCTAAGGCACTTCCTGGTTTTATTTATATTCCTTGATCCAGGCTAATAACATAACTTTAATTCCTAAAGTTCTCCTTTAGGAATTTGCTTCTTTAAACATTATGTTATAGACAATTGAAGCGTCACAAAACACATTTTTAAAAACTGGATAAATACACATTGATCCTTCAGCTGAATTTTATAGCTATGTAACAGCTGTATCCTAATTTCCTCTTTTTTTTCCATGTACTCATGTGGTGTTCTTGCCAGTGCATTGTTAACAAAATGCTTTTCTTACAATGCAGAAACTTCTGAATTAATTTCTAATCTTGGAGGGCTTTTATTCTATAGGTGGCATAAAGGTTTTTTCCCCCTCCCTTTCAGGGACATGAGATTCTCTTATGATTATATCAAATTAATGAATCAAAAAACCATTAAGGAAATCTTTAATTTTTTTAACTTTTGAGCATTTAAGTAAGATTTAGGTACTTCTGTGCAAATTAGCACTTAATGTGTTATAACTGCCATGCAATAGAAACAAAAATTTAACTCCTATTCTCATTATCTGTGGTGTTTCATATCTTTGTCTCATTCTTCCAGCATTTGGACTCCATGGAAACAGCACTGTGAACCCAGAATTTTTTTTGTTCAGAGACCTTATCTCATATTTGCAGGCACTAAATATCTTAAAGGGAAAGCATCTGAGGTCCTTGTAATGTGATATTAGTTGTAGATTTCTTATAAATCTACTATAAATTTCTTATAAATCTACTAAATTTTAAGTAGGCATAAATTCAGGCCTGCTAGCTTTACAAATTTCTCTGTCTATTGTTGTCAAGAGTTCTGCATGTGTCTCAAAGGAAAAGGCAGAATTTCCGAAAACCAAGTTACTCCTTTTCCTTCAGATTATTTGCCCTTCCTTATTCTTCTTCACAACAACTGGGAGTTTCCACATGTAACAAGGAATTTGTTCTCCTTGTGAATGTAAGGACATCATGTTTTGACTTAATCTCCTAGCAAAAGGTTAAGAACCCTGGTTAAGTGAGGGCAAAGGGTTACACATGACTAACAAGCATTAAGCAACCTATTGCCTTTGCATCTCTCTGATCTTCTGTTCACTCTTTCTTCCTTCATCTTCAATCTGACTAAATATCAAATTCTCATATATGTGATCCTCACAGGCTTTTGAGGAGAAAAAAGCAAGTTAGTCTCCAGCATGCACTGCAAATGTAGTCAAAAGTAAAAAGATAAGGGAAAAAACAGTAGTTAAAAGATACTAGTGGACTGCTGGACTGCTAATGAGTAAGTATTATGGGCTATGCAGAGGAATTAAGAGCCAGCATTTTAATGAGGACAAACTATACCACAATTAGGGACGGAAAAGAAGATAATGTGTAGATTAAAACTGGATCATTTGTGGAGATACCCTATATGGATGCAAGGAGATTAAGAATCATAGATTGAATTCAACCAGGACTAGAAAGAGGTTCTGTAATTTAAAAGAATGGTATATCATTCCTTTTTTGAAGCAAACTTAAAGCTCTACTACCAATCATGAATTAGCATTACATATATCACACATAGCTTTTAAGTGAAATTTTAACAAATAAACCAAGATATCACCTGGTAGAATACAAAATAAGCACTTGTGGCAATTCTTTCTGAGCTCATGTACAATTTTCATTGTACAAAAAGCCACTTTGTTACTGAGAGTCTGAATAGGGTTTTGATTCATCTAACAAATATATGTATATTTTTAGCACTTTGAAGCTGTTACTGATTGCCAGTGAGTTTAGACATTTCTTTCCACCAAAGGCATGTCACTTTTTTTTAACTGGCAATGACTCAGTCTAGAGGTACATATAGAAGAAAAATGGTACCATTAATGTTCAGGCTACCAAATTATGTTCAAGCTGTGAAGGATTTGGTGGTATTGAGAAAAAAACCCCACCTTTTATCACAAGCCTTTTTTTTACTATTATAATTGCAACTTTGTGACTTGATATGTACATGACTTCATTATTTCCTTAACTCTGAGAATTTTAGAGTCTTAGATACAGCAAAGTATAAGCAGTAAAAATATCTCCTAAATGATAAAATCAATAATTTTATGCTTGTATGTCATTCCTGTATTTCTTTTTTGCTTTCCACTCCTCCAATATGGAAGCTCTTAACAAAGCTGTTCCCATTCAAAGTAATACATTTTAATTTGTTATCAAACAGGCTTTCAATAATGTGATTATTTTTGTGCCACTTACAGAGTTGTCCACTTTGATACGTAGAAGTGAATGGAAAAAGAGTACAGAAAAGTTGTGATGGAAGAGATTTGAAGTTGTCCTGTAAGAACTCGGGCAATTAGAAATTAAAAATTCCCATCTCATTCCTGATATAGAGTGGACAGTATTTGCTGCTTGCCTTAAATATAAACAACCTTTTATAGTAGTCAAGCCTAGATGGATTTATCAGTCCTTTAAACTGGCAGGAAGCAACAAGGATCTGAAAGTGCTACGGAGGAATCTCACTTGTCTGTGCCAGCCAAATAACACAAAGTCATTCAACTACCTTTCCTCCCACAATTTTTTCACCAGAAGATGCTATTCTTTACATTATTATTATTTCTTACATTATTATTTCTTATTATTATGACTGAGTCAGAAGTATATTTTCATGATTTATTAATATAGCATACCAAGCTTTAAATAAAACATGCATCCAAATTCAAAGTTCTGTCTCTAATGTGTCAGTTATGTGACTAATTCATTAGGTTTGTCACTGACTTATGAATTATACAAGTAAATTCTAAGATGTGAAGTTGATTTGGATCCATATTTCATACTTTGGAATGTAAATATCTGTTTTATTAATAGCTGTTTATAAAGAATGAGCTTAGCAGTTAATGTGCATACTTACCACTGAAAATACAGTGTGCCCCCAGCACACCATTGAAATACAGAGTTACCTACAAAGATTTCTATCTATAGCCCTGTTTAAAAAAACCCCAGATGTTCTTCTGCCTTACTAAGATGGATCCTTCTGTTTTCCTCTTGGAGATAGGTGGGAGGATAGAAATGGAGAGACAGTAATGCTTTAGGTTCACACTGTCATCAGAGAATCTCTATCATTTTTTTGTTATTTTTGAGCCTGTCTGTGCAATAATGAAAGCATATCAGTCAGTATTTTGGATGTCTGGAGTCGGGATGTCATAGCTCAATTACCTCCCCACTCCACCCAGGTGAGAATAGCTACATCAAATCACAAATAAACCAGGCATCTAAGGATTATAGAAGCCAAGGGCTTAATACACACAGGAGACAAAACACTCTTTGAATTCAAAATTTTCCCATGAATGCTAGAAATAAGTAAATCTGCCTTCTAATAAGTTTGTACCTTTTGCCTTCTAATCCATCTGGGCAAGATAAAACAGATGCCTTTTCATCCTCTGGAAGTAGGCTAGGACGCACTTGATTGTATAGCAGGAAATGGCTGTTGACTGGCCAGTTTGCTGCTGCTGCTGCAAAGAACACACAATTTAAACTCTCCTGTCTCCTGATAAATACAATACCATTCTCAAAGAAGCATACACCTAACTCTTCCCATGTTGGCATTAATGTAAATTATTTCTAATAGAAATAATTTGAAGTTTGTTTCAGATTTGATTGAAGTTGGTAAATAGTATCCAAGTTTTACTAGGAAAAAAAAAGAATTTTCCCAAGTGCGTCAGTCACAAGTCATAACAATACAGTCTGAAAATTAAATTTTCATTAAAGAGAGCTAGCATCTGTTTCAGGTTTTAGAGTTTCTGTTTTACAGAAAGGAACATTCATAAAACAACAGCTTCACTAATTCTTAAAAATTTTGTCTGAGCAAGCAGTAAAACCTTCTCTGCAAAGGTTACTTAAGACAAATGAGCATTTGAAAGCTTATGCTATATGCATTTTATTGTGCCTGGTGATTGTTAATACATGGATCTTTGGACCCGTCAAAAACCCCAAAACAGAACCAAAGACCACAAAAGTACCTTGCTTTTAAGAACTCTGAAAATGGGGTCTCATAAATCTGGGAGTACTCCATTCTGTAGTGAGTTAATGAGAATTTATGGATTTGTTAAACCAAGCAACAGTCAAATCAAGTGTAAATCTCAACCCCATAGTGTAGGTAGAACAACATATTAATGTAGCAATAACAGTACTTTGATATTTATTCAGGAGCTTTGTGACTACCTCCCTGAAAAAGACTTCCATCCTGTACTAGGTCTGTTGCTTTTATGCAAAAGTGTGCCTTTTTTTTTGCAAATTACTCTGAATTATATTAAGATATTACACGGGAGTATTCCCTGCCCATCACTGGGGAGTTGGAACTTGATGATCTGTAAGGTAAAATGCAACCCAAACCATTCTATGATTCTATAACAAAGCTAACTACATCTAGTTTTGAGACATTTGATTACAATACATTTACACACCAACTGTGCATTACTGATCCAGACAGGATCAGGTGGCCTCTTAGTAATATTCTTTTCCTTTAAGTCATCTACATTTTAAAAGCCACATGCAATGAGATGAAAAAGGAACACCAGAAAACATGACTGTACTATCTTCACTTTATTAACAGGATCAAGTGAGGGACAGGCCTTCTGAGGGAAAGCTTTAGACAGACAGACAGACAGACAGACAGACAGACAACCCACCCCTCCCCACTTTCCCCCCAACAGAAACTTACGGTTGTTAATTGACTACAGGTGAGTTGGCAGAGTTGAGACCATAATTTCACATTCTTTACTATTTTGAAAATGTTGAAATCTCAGTGGGTCAAATTATGATCTTGGTTATGAATATCTGTGTACCATTTGGCCTCTTATTCAGGGGCAGGTATTCCTGATTTATACTGCTGTGGAAGGCTCCATAAATTCAGCTGGATTTAAACTTAGCACAGGACAACCTTTGTCCTAGTGACTGAGACCCACATTTAATGCCTAGGTAGCAGAGTAGGTCATCCAGAATAAATTAAAGGACTTCAGAGTCATACTCTATGAATGATTTAGAGATATGAAATTTGCGTAGCCTTTTACTGCTAGTGTGTTTCCCGAAGATCTACCACTTCCTTTATTAAACATACAAGAGATGCCATAAAATCTATTTGCTTGAATTTTAGATTCTAACCTTTTAAAGCTTTTAAGTCATTCAGCTAGAAGTGATTTCCTTCTGCATGCATGAAGCTTTCCTCACTAGAATTACTTTTCTGGAGATACAAAATCCATGACTGACTTGACCTTGAATTGTTTATCTTTACACCAAAATTTCTTCTGAAACAAATTTATCAGGCCAAAAAGGCACAGAAGTTGATCCCTTTTTATCTTGTTTCTGCTTCTCTTCCTGTCATTGTTACTGACCTCACATCCTGAAGAGGGAGGTGAACTTGAAAAACTGTGTGAGCTGACTGGCACATACAATAGCTTGCAGAGGTGTAGTGTCAAGTTCTCATTTCATTTATTTTTCTAATAAAATCTACTGGGTGTTATGGTGTTGTATGGGAGAACAGAAGGGAAAACAAGAGTGTTTTGGGAAACAGTACAGATAAGTCACTAGGGATTTCTTTTTTTGAGCCAAAATACTGATGCAAAGTCACAGGATGATGCAACCGATCCTGAAAAGCATCAGTCAGAGGACTTTTTTAAACAACCAACCCCTTAATTATCCTGTAAGCATCCTGAAAGTTTTTGAATCATCAGTCAGTGGCATGAAGCAATAGCAGTGACAGCTACAGTAAATTCTGTGAGCTGAGCACTAGACGGAGCTGGATTGAAGGTTCCCAGAGTCAGGAAAATCCATACAAGAGCTCGAAGACCCAACAGGTAGAGGCAGCTCTCATTACTGAGGCTGATATGAAACAGATATTACCTATTGACAGCAACAACTGATTATATAATAAAGTTTACAAGAGAAATAAAGACTTGGTTGCAAACCTTATAGTTTGTTTAAAATTTTGCTGATAAAATTTCCTGAAACCCAAGGTTTCACTTTTCTAAATGACAGAGAACTCTTTAGACTCTACTGTAGAATGCATCAATATCTGTCATAAGTGAGCTTTTTTTCTTTTAACCTACATTAAGTCTCTTAACCCACACTCTTATCAGCTTTTTTCTTTTAATACACATTAATTTCTGGGTATCTTCTCTAATCACTCCCAGAAAAAATGTCCAAGCATATTTTGTTCTGTTTTTTCAGCTCGATAGATAGGAATAATTTTGTTTGTTTTATTGTTTGATTGTTTGAGATTTTTTGCTGGGGTAAAGATATCTCATCTTTGGAAACTTAGACCTGCTCACATAATATGCATAGGTAGAGTATATGGCTTAAACAGAAAAAGTATCTGATCTGGAGCAGGTTGTGGTGCATAGTTTATGTGATAGTGAGTATGGATCTGGACAAGCCTCAAAAGCACTCCATCCAGTGTAGAGGTGAAAAGAAAACGGTACAACACCTGACAAGTAGATCTGGTGATTCCAAATGGAATATACCCTGGATGGATGTGAGCTAGCCCACTTCTTATAGAAATTTTTGGCTCAGAAGAATTTCTTACAGTTACTTAAAAGTTAGCTGTCAATATATGACTGATCCTACTGTAGCTAATGCTTACTTTTCTGAGGCCTGCAGGTATATAGACCAGACTGAGGTCTACCATTACTCCAAATTTATACCCAACTGGGATGCTGTAAATGTACCGTATCATATTTTAGGCATGTCTTGAAAATATATTAACTATAAGCACTTGTGATTTCATTTTTATGTGGGTGAACCTTTTTTTTTCACACCTGTAAATCTGGAGTAACAAAAGTTCTATCAGCTTGAATGACAACAAAACCTGATTTCTCATTAAATGGCATTTGTTAGAAACCCTTGTTTCATAAGGAAAAGAGCCTAACCTTTAACTCACTGTGGGGGGTTAGGTTTCTTTGTTCCTTCTTAGAATTTTTCCCATAAGTTGCTAACACTGACCACTGGATACTTTGGGTTACTTAAGAAAACAAAGCAGCCAAGCCCAGGGGGAAGGAGAGCATCTGGTTGCATTTCTCTCATCCTGGGGAGTTTCTCTCCGAGGGACAGATACTGTGGGATTTGGGCAGGTAAAGGAGGGCTGGGGCAGCTGCAAGTGCTCTCACTCTGGGACTTCAGAAGGTGGTCAGAACTGCTTCTTGTTGTTCTTTTTCTTGTTCTTGAACTGCTTCCTCTTCTTCTTCTTCTTCTTCTTCTTCTTCTTCTTCTTCTTCTTCTTCTTCTTCTTGCTGTTGTTGTTCTTCTTGCTTTTTTTCTTCTTGTTCATCTTCTTCTTGTTCTTGTTCTTCATCTTCTTGTTCCTCTTTTTCTTCTTTGTCACCATCATTGTCATCATAGTCATCATCGTTGTTGTTGCCTGCGGGGTGCAGCTACTGACCTGGGACCTTATTAACATCTACCTCACTAAAAGAGGGACCTGTCACAATCTGCTAGTGTGCCCTGCTGGGAGCTGGGCTCCTACTGTCCCAGCCCTGCTGCTTCCGAGTTTCTCTATGCTATAGCCCTGCACACCCCTACTCTGCCAGGACGTCCCACAGTTCCTGCTACCACCACAGAGATAGATCTTGTCCACCAGCCCAGGACTTTTGTTCATTCTTTCCATTTCAGCCTGGTGCTCCTCAGAGTCCTGCAGGGGCACTGGGATTGACTGCCCTAGGGGGTTTCTGAAGAAAAACCTGTCTTCCACCCCTTCCCATCTTGGCCGAGAAGGCTGTCACAGGGTTCCTGGTTCTGTTTTGTTGTTAATGTCAAAGTTGTTGTTTGGTTGCCTTGTTATACATACCAGTAAAGTATGTATATGTATGTTATTCCTATCCTCATATCTTTTCCTGAGAACCCCTTAATTTCAAAATTATAATAATTTGGAAGGAGGGGGTTTTTACGTTCTCCATTCCAAGGGAGGCTCCTGCCTTCCCTAGCAGACATCTGTCCTTCAAACTAAGACACTCACTGTTAGTTTTATTTTCCTAAATCATTACATTACATGGGTTTTAGAGCAGGACATATTAAAATACTTGACTAGTAATGAAGGAACACTTCAATAAGAATCTATTAATTCCTTTGTTAGTGAAAAATAATATCTCTGCTATTTATTAATTTGAAATTGACTAGAAGATGGAAGTTGGTTTTATCTACATGGGAAAAATATAGGATAACTTGTGAGAATATTAATGTTTCTGGGCACTTCCTCTTCTCTCTTAGCCAAGGTGGTACTATCACTGAGAATAAGAAAAAGGTACACTGGAAGTGTGCTGTTGAATGCAATAATTTTAATCATTCTCAGCACCATATTCTAAGGTAGCCAAAATTTATGACAAGTTATTCCACAAATCTCTGATGAGACACTTCAGTAAAATGACTTTTTTTGTACATATAGGCTGTTTCATTATTCAGAGATGTATATGTGTACAGCTATTGAAGTAACAGCTCACAGAAAGCTAATGGGCCACATTGCAGTATCATTCCTGTGGTGAAGATAGTAATGGGGAACTCAGCACCTGCAGAACTAATAATTTAGCACAGCCAATTACTATACCTGACTGTGAAACAATATGGATAAAATGCCATTTCTCAGCAGCAGCTTTTTCACTATAAATAAGCAGATTGCATCATAAAATACAACCTATTTACAAAATATATATACATATATGTTGGTTCTTCTTTTGTGTGTGGTCTCTTTACTAGCTTGTTAGAGTCTGTTCTAAGCTGTAATTCCTTTTTTCTTTGTATTCATCAGAGCATTTCAGTCTCACAGTGATGCCTTTATAATAATTTGGTATATAACCAGTAGAAACATGAAGAAAAACATTTTAAACATTTTCTAAGTATTGTAAATGTTTCAGCCAACATATTGTATTTACTGTGCAAATATTTCATTGGTAGCATTGGTCTAGGTACAGGGAGGGCGGAGAACCAAAGATCATCTGCAGGACAAATAATTTTTTACACAAAACCATTTCTCAGTAGTGGTGTTTTTGTGATTCATACGCAGATTCCAGCCCGTATTTCCAAAAAAAGTTAAACTGATAAATATTGCAACACTAGTGAGGGGTCAAACATGCTTTTTTTTTTTTATTTGATCGAAGACTGGGTTATATAAAGTAGCTTGTAAGCAGATCAAAGTTTATAGCAGATCAAGAAAGATCATGGAACATCCCTGTGTGAACATGGGATATGATATCCAGAAAGAACATGGATCCACCAGATCTCTATGCCATTCATCAAAGGAACAATATATATCTGTGAAAAATATGATCCTCTTTTCCTAGGATTGTGTACATAACAGCTTTGGCAAATGCTTATTGAGATTTAGAAGGCCATGAGCTACTACTAATATCATTCTGCTTTACAAAAATATTAATTGCAAAACTTTGGCTTTTAAGAACCGTTCTTCTCTGTGCCTCATCAACTGCCTTTTTCTTATTTTCTTCCATTACTTAAAAACAAAGGTGTGTCCTGAGAAAAAATTTAAAAGACTAATAAATCTCCAAACCAGTAATCATTCTCTAGGCAACTCATCTACTCTCACAGTGTGCAAAAAGGAATCTCTGTTTCCTCTGCCTTGTACAGTATGCAGCCTCACATCCACCCAGAAACAGAAACTATTGTAAGGCCTTCAATTATTTAGAAGAATGTATGCAGTGCCTTCAGAAGTTATTAGAGATTTGAAGGAGAAAGAATATTCACTGGAGAACGGAATAAAAAATCAATGAGTCTTTGATAGAGTCTTTGGTTTTACTAAATGATATTTTTCCTGCTATTTTCATATAAGAACACATAATTAGGTGGAAAGGAATCAAATAGTGTTACTAGAATTGAGAATTCTTTGGATGTTAGATTGTATTGCCTTAATCTTCCTCTAGCCTGATAAAGAGGATCAGGATCATCCAGTGTTACTACTTTTCTCAAAGAGAAGAATAAGAAAGATAATACATGCATTTACATTAAATACTTGCTCAGGCAGATGCAGAAAGAATGGATGCAGTTTTTTCCTCAGTTTCATGATACTGTGGATTGCTTCTATCTTGTGGACTCGGAACTCCTCACAGAAAAAATACAACTTGGGAAGTATATTATTAAAAGTAAAATTTTTGCAATCCTAGTCCTGACACTGATTATAGAAGTCTTTTGCATCTTAAAAATTTAAAAATTCAGAGTTTTTCTAGATCTTAAAACTAAGTATCAGAAACAAGGACACACACTCTGTATCTCAGACTCCAACAAATAAGGTTTTCTTTATATATTTTAAGTTTTGAGCCTGCTTTGTCCTCCTCCTAATTCATATCTTACATCAGGAAATGATTAAATAATTCTAGTAGGTGCATTTGTGACTTTAGCCAGTGCTAAACCCATTACATTATTTGGTGCATTGGCTGGGAAACTCAGATTGCCTAACCTAAAGCACCACAAATTCTTAGTCCAAATTTGACTTGAAAATATGTGGTTAATATATAGCTGGTATATTTTATATACCAATAAAAAAACCACAACAAACCTAAGTGAAAAAAATAGAAAGCATTGAAATATTTATCAAAAATTACCTAAAAACTTAAATTCTTATAGACAAAATCAGGAGTTAAGATAAATTATAAATGTATTGTAGATTTATTTCTAACTTTGTTAATTTTTTTTTTTAGCAATATGAATATACAACAAATGTCATAGTTCTTATGGGAGAAAGTGGAAAGAAATATGTCTTTGTTTTTTAGAGTTCAAATGTAATTCTTTCTAAAATCAGAAAAGTCCCAGCTCTCCATGAACAATATTATGACAGTTAATAGACACAGAAAAATAGTGATGTAGATTTAAGTTTGGCCAGATGCAAACTATACCCTGCTGACTTTTTCACAAGGGTTAAGAGATGTTCAGGAGTCTTCAGTACATCTGGCTTCATTAAAAGAACATGTGGCATGAGCTCTCAACTGGATACAAAATGTTAACTCTTTTTTGTCTCAGAAGGATATTGAAGAACCATCCTAAGTATGCTGGCTTGCTTGTGCAACTCAAACAAGAGTGGAGGTACAGTGCATTATTGTATCTATAATTACAGTTAATATTGCTTCAGATGTACTACTGGGCTTTCAGACCTAGGACGTCACATAATGTGGAAAATACTCATCTTTTTAGCTGGACATTACTACACAACTGTTATTGGTGGGATGAAACTGGTAAGACTCATGAGCCAGAGCACAAGGTAATCAAACTATATTAAACCCAGAATTTATTAAGAAGAGTAGCTTGCAGTTTTCACAAATTCAATGTACCTTATGAATCCACTGTTAGAAGTACTTCTGAAGCCTTTATTTTTATTTGCCAGTACTTGTTGTTTTTACTGTTATTACTAACAGAAACATATATGTTCAAAATATACTCCTTCACAGAAGACTGGGCTACAGGGTTTAGGGTTTTCTTAATTGCAGCTGACTGCTATATAACATGTTCCTGACAGTTAATGCTGCACCTGTACCATCAAAAATCAGCCACAGTTGAACTGCTTCAAAACTAAAGTCAGAAGACAGCTGACATTGTCTTAGTCACTGGAGCACAGAAAAGAAGTGGTTTAGGTGAGGTTAACTCTTTGAATACTTGGCATTTTCAGGAAAAACAAACAAGCAACTGTCACTTGAACAATGAGATTGTTTAAAAATCTTGTTTTCATTCAAAATGGAAAAATATAAGAGATGAGCTGTTATTTACACAGAGAAAATATTATTCACACTTTTAAAATCTAGCGGGATTCATCCTTGTCTCAATATTTTTTTCTCTATTTTTTTTTCAGTCATAATGGTTTCTAGACTTTACCTTACTTATTTCTAAATGCTTCAGTTAAACCACAGTATATATAGTATTCTGCTCCCCACTCCAGTTGAATCAATAATACAAAACCTAAATTAAACTAAGCCAAAACCATCCAGTTTCTAGAATTTCTTTTAATTCATAGGACTCCTCTAAATGGCAGCTTTTTCCTCCCTCTCCCTCTCTTAATCATAACTGACCTTCAGGAACTGCTGAGCTCTTCACAGAAACTGTAAAAGGATAGGTCATTCCTTGTGGTACACATTACAAGGCAGGGGAGGATGGCGGTAATACATCAGAGTAATTTAGCATGAGAGTATATGGTTTAGTACTTGCCCATGTGTGATGGCTCTTTGATATGTTAAGAATAAGGCTTAGTATTGCATATAGATTTTACATTGATTTATTTTCTAGTGATTGAGGTGAATCACATAATTATATAGTAAGCACACTAAATATGATATGAAAAAAATTACTTCTCTTCTGATGAGGGAAGACATGGGAATACCAAAAACTGTGGTGAAAGGTAGAGGAAATATCAAAAAGAGAGCTAAACATCTTTAAAGTGTCATCAGTATCATTTTAGGCTGTGACTGCTCTGGGAGTATAAATTCAAGGGTACCGAAAGTACTACAATCTAATGTTCTGAGGTAATTAGCAATACCCAGGTTCTGTTTCAGATAGTAGTTAGAACTTAATATTCTGTTAAGATGCAAGGATAAGTTCTGAAGGAGAAAAATATGGACTAATGCTCCATTTTCTTTTGAGGAAGCTATTTCAAGAAAGAAACAAGTTATTGGAAGAGCAATTTATGCATTTGTGCTAGTTTTGGCTGGGAGAAAATTAATTTTCTTCACATTGACTGGTACAGGAATGTGTTTTGGATTTGTGCTGGCAGCCGTGTTGATAACACAGGGATGTTTTTGTTGTTGCTGAGCAGCACTTACAGAGAGTCAAGAGCTTCTCTTCTCCTCACACAGCCCCACTAGCGAGTACGCTGGGGGTGCACAAGGAGTTAGGAGGGGACACAGCTGGGACAGGTGACCCCGGCTGACCAAAAGAATATTCCATACGACATTGCATCATGCCTAGTGGGAGACAAAGGAAGAAGGGGGACATTTCGAGTTATAGTGTTTGTCTTACCAAGCCACTGTTATGTGTGATGAGGTCCTGGCTTCTTGGGGACAGCTGAACACCTGACAGCCCATAAGAAATGGTGAATTAATACCTTGTTTTACATAGTTTGAATGTGTGGCTTTTGCTTTACCTATTAAACTGCTTTTATGTCAAGTCATGAATTTTGTATGTTGATGTATTGAGAGGTTGTGTGGTATTTAGTGGCTGGCTGGGGTTAAAAACATCACAGCATTCCAATGGCAATGCTATGGTTTGAATAAAGAAAACTCAGCAGGACAAAAAAGTTAAGAACGGCTGGAACAGTAGTATAGGGGAGCAAGGGGAAGGAAACACTGATATGTATTGAGAACATCTGGGAGACATACATTCTTTTAAATTGTTTCTCGGATTTTTTTCACTTTTTTTCATAGTGCATGTGCATACACACACACACACAGACACAGAGGCAAACAAGACACACAAGGCGCACAGACACACACACAAACACACACACACCACACACACACACACACAGACACACAGCTTAGTGCATTTGACTTCTTTGGTATTTCCCATTCTTACTCCAGTAATCTGAGAATGTGAGGTGGGCGGGAATAAGGAAAGAGTAAAGGTGCCATATAAGACTGCTAAATTGTGAGCTAGTAGACACAGGGTTTTTCTATATTATGTTTTGGTGAAAGCCCTCAAAAGGGCACTTTATAATAAAATATTATAAAAAGTGTTTACTCCTGGAAACCACACAATGCTGTGTGTTAATTACACGTATTGGCTCTGTGTACTTGTCTTGTCTGCAATCCAGTCCCATAGCTGAAGGGCAGGTGCCCTGCAGAGTGTTTTGTACTACAAACTGCTCTCGTCACTGGGCCACTGGTCATGTGGGCAACAAGGTCTGTGTCTTAATGAGATACAACAACAATGGTGCTAGTCTTAACAAAATATATGTGGACTTCGAAATTGGTGTAGAACATGAAGCAATTTTTACAGACTTCAGCTACTGATTTTTATTGAATTAGGCTAGCATGAATATTTTGTGTGGACATTTACTTCTCAAAGTGTAGATAAAATCAGTACATATCGTATCAAAGTTTCTCTCATTTTTCTTAAAATATTTCTCTCTGTGAAAAGAAATATCCCTACAAATTAAACTAACTTTTTTTTTTTACTAAACAAGTAAAAATTCCCAAGGATAACTGGACATATATTAACAAGATATTCTTATCATAATATCATTGCTCTAAACTAGGACACTGTATGATATTCTGTAATATTTTAATTGCAATAGTCCAGAAAGTGAATTACAATACTTTAAGGTAGATTTAGTTCAGGGCTGAGAAGCACTTAAGTTTCAGTGAACATATCTCTGGAAATCCTGTCATATAGTTAAAACACTTGTTTTGAGTGTGATTACTGTATGTAATGAATGCTTTGTATGTAAAAAAAAGCTGTTTGACATGTAGCGGCAAAGCTACAGGCAGTTACTACATTGAAAATAATCCTAAGGTTTCCTATCTGAATGAACATGGCCACCAATGAAAACCCTATCTTGATCCCAACAGAATGATAATATCTTTTAGGAGTTCATAAAAAGATTAAAAATTAGAAGACAGGAAATAATAAAGATACCTGACTGGTTACGGGTTATCAAGAAAACAGAAATGAAGTTGTTGAACACAGAACTTTAATTAATGTTAAGTAGATGTTCTATTTCATGTCATGACCATTTTTATTTTTCCCCAGAAATTTCTCTGATAACAGTATTTCTTCTGGGATTTTTGTGTGCATTTGTTTATTTTTAGGTTGACATCACCAAAGAAGCAATGCCAGTTATAAGAACAGAACATTGTTTTGACAGTTTTTCTGATTGCTATCATGATTCTACAAAACCTCAGAGACTGTGACTATCATATTCTTAAGCAGGCCTTGCTAATTATATTTCAGGCAGTCAAGAGCATAGATTTCTTTTTGTTATTGCAGTAGGTTAAGGTGAATCATAGGAACAGATTATTATTTTGTTCCAAGTGTATTAATATGTTTGGAAATGGGACTGATATAAATTTTGGCCTTAAAAATATATAAATGTATACTACAGACAGGGTGCAGAACCAAGAAGGTCAGCCCAAAGTTGTTATCTTAATTTTATGTTTTATTTGAAAACACAAGATAATGTATAAATATTAAATCCTTTATCTTTTCATAAATAATTCATGAAGGTAGAGACTCATGTAAAGAATGAAATAACAGGGAAGAAATAATAATACCATCTTAAAATGAATTTATGGCTTGCATAAGTTTTCTTTTATTTCTTTTAGTCATGAATAGGATAGTGTCAGATTTAAAATACTACATTTACTGGCTAAATATTCTGCTTGACTATTAAAATGTTGAGATTTTAGATTCACGCAAATACATTTTATGATAAAAAATGTTCTTAAAAGTCTTCACCAGGGGGTTATAAATAGCTCAAGGACTTTTTTTCATCTAGAAAGCTGTGCCGTTTTAATTGGAGGGACATTTGTATCAGGAGGGTGAAGTTGTGGAGAGTGTGGCATAAAGGAAATTAACCTTATCTTAAAAATTTTGTCTGAATTCTAGGTGGGAAATCAACAAAGCCTTTTTTTTACCTTCACTTCTCCAATGTATTTCATTGCAGTCGCAGTGGCAGCTATTTTTCATTATGTTGGGATATATGAAACCATACCTAAAGTGGGGCAAGAGAAGTTGCTAGATATTTCAGGACTGGCTGGGCAGGGAGGTGAGAACCCATGATGAAGTCACACTACAGGGGATGGTTTGCCTTGTGGCTGTGCCTAAGGCTATAGTGTTTGGAACAGTGTTTAAAGGGTCAGTGTGCAATTTAAACACAAAAAAAACCTCCTAGATTTACCTTGTCTTGGTTTTATTTTTAAACTCTGTCAAAACCCACAGCGCAGAAATTTTTTACTGAGCCAAGGGTTTATTTTTCTCCTTCTCTTCTTTAGTACTGAATTTTTAGAAGTCAGCCAGACTGCAGCTAAGTTGCTGGACCAATAAAGATATTATCTTAGATGAGACAATTTTTATTGTAAAAGACATTTCTCTCTCTCCCTCTCTTTCTCTAATTTTTGTACATACAGCAGTTTTGGATTTAATTGGTGGAATTGCATTTTATTTATTTTAAAATACTGTTGGCTGGAGTTTTTTGTTTTATTTTGTTTTGCTTTTTTAACCACACACTTGATCCAAAAGGAAAAAATATGAAAAGGATATCACCAGCACTAAAACTTTAATATTTTAATTACCTTTAGTTCTGAGAGCAGGATTTTAAGAGTGTTCTGCTTAGGCTAAATACAGAGCTACGAAGCACCAGGAAAACAGAAAGGAGAGAGTTTTTAGGTTAAGGATGCTCACAATGACATCCTATAAAGTAAAGACAAAATAAAATACCTGGTTTCAACCCCTTACACACCCTGGTGTCTGCAGCACCTAAAATACATCACTGTTCCTTTTACCTGCACACATCTTGAAGGAGATTTGGGTGCTTGAAATGAATGTCCATATGCCAAAAGGGAAGCTGTGCTAGATTCCCTGGTTTTCTCAAGTTTTTGTCCTGCACACAAAGCATAGGCCAGTGTAGTTTGTGTGGATATAGCACTTTTTACCTTTAAGACAGAATACAATTTATAAAGACTCATACGATCACTAATACCAAAAATTTGAGAGCTACCATTCAGATTTATTTCCAACAGTACAAAAGTAGAAGAAAGAAAGGAAAAAAAACAAACCTCATCAGACAAATGTAGATAATTAAAATAATTATATGGATAAATGCAAAAGTTTTAATTCCCACACATTATAGAAAACCAAATATAAAATACAGTGTAAAAAATGTAACTCTTGTCATTATGGCTATCAGGATATCAGGAGGATAAAAAAGCAGCAACAAATGAAAACTGAACTTAAATTATAATTCCAATGGGAAAAAATGGAATAAAGGGCATCATAGTGATGATGCTACAACTATTACCGCTCACATATTCAATAGATGGTGGAATTTTTTCTAAGAACAAAGAGGTAAGTATCATTGGGTACTATATGGTTGAAGGACACTACACTTTCTCAAAGACTGGTAGAAAATAAATGCTGATGGAATTTGGATATTTCTTTCCTATTTTGACTACTCTCCAATTTCTCTACTAACTACTTGCATGACATGTCATGCTGAAGACCATTTGTTCCTTGGTGTTAAAAGTTATTTTTTAACAGAATTCTATGGTTCCAGTAGAAAAGTGCATATGCAAAACCTTCTGAGCATTTGTTTCATAATTATCAGCAACTGTCATAATCTCAAGCCAGAGACCTAATTTTCTCTTTCTAATCTTATGTAAAAAAGTAAAACTATATAGAAATATAGTTCTTCAGTTCTACGAGCAGCCTCCATACTGGGAAATACAAGTGTAATCTGCAGAGACAAGAAAAACTAGATTACCTTGAAGAAAATGATATGAATTTGTCAATAGGTTATAGAGACACAGAACCCAATTACTTGAGAGGGCTCAGGGTGCACAAAAATTTATGGAGCCTTTTGTATTTGGAAAACACAATTTTCCTTCAAGCACTTATATATTTTCAGAGGTGGTCCTGTGACTCTTGAAAGTGGAAGATTTACATAAGGCCCGAGGCTCACTAAAAATCTGGATTAAATCCAATTCTGAAAAACAACAAAGTAATTTTAGAAAATGACCTCTTACTGGGATAAATACAATAAGAGGAATTCCATAATTATAATAATTTTCTCTTTTTCCCACTATCCTACTGAGCTCCATAGTAGTACTCTTCATATGTTCACCACCAATCTGAGCAACATGAAGAGAAAACAATCTGTTTGCTTCCAAAATAACAAAACTTATTATTAGCTAATCCATAAGGGAGAAAGCTGTACAGCTGCTTGTCATACTGAATCTGTTTCAGCTTTTACAATGTTTTATTATATCTTGTAGGTTGCATTAAAAATCCCAAAAAACAACCAAAACAAAAATATCCCTTAATCTAATGTAAACAAATAACCAAAACAAAAAAAAAACACTCCAAAAACCCAGTCTACTGTGGTTCTGTGTGTTTTGCCTAGGCTTGTTTTGCTGGTTCACACTAGATTCTGTTTGTCTAGGGAATTTGCAGAGGCAACTGACAAAAACAGTGGGTTTTTTTCCTCTCTATATACTTCTGCCCATTAGCCTACAAAGCAAACTATGGTTTACACTGATAAAAGAAAAAAGGGCCTCTGTACTACTTTAAGTGCTGCTTTGCACACAAAGCATAATCTCATGGAAGTACTAATATGTCACTTCTAACCTCTTGCATAACAATGAAATTAAGGAACACCAGCTGCCTGTGAAAAAAGGAACAAGAAAGGTGCATTTTGTGTTTGAGAAGCTTTTGATGAACAGAGGTTGAATAATTTCTGCTTTTCTATGCCTGACAATATAAGGCAATATTATGTTAGGTACTGAGCAAATTAAATGCACTATATCCATGTTTCAGTAATAATCAGTAGGAATACGAAGGACTCAGTGATTGTGAAAAGTAACAGCATAATTTTTAAAGCAGAAATGCAAATAAAAGGAATTTTTAATTAGTTATTAAAAGGAGCCATTATTTAATTTATTTACTACTATTTCACGTTTTCACATAACTTACTTCTTGTACATTACTTTAAAAACTCTGTTACATACATGCACATTGGTATAACACATTCATTGCAGAACTAACAAATCTGTTAATCTACAGGAGGAGAAATGTGTTTCAAACAAATTAATTTAGCTTTCACTCAGGCAAGCCAGCAGGTCTTGCACCATTGGAGTGTCTTTTGAACAGTCATTACAAAGGTTGAGGTTGCAACAGAAAAAGCCACTGGCATTTCTTGAGGAGAGAACTTTTGTATAAATTGTGTGGACATAAAGGATCTAATAACAAACTGCAAACCAGACCTAGAAAATGCACACACAAGCTCAGCAGATAATTTGAAAAGCTGACTGCAATAGATCATGTGTCACCATAGAAGCTAAATCAGATTCAGTAGAGTAGAGTAAGTTTTACTTCTCCCACATAGATTATTCAATATTATGTCTGGTTATTTTCAATGCAAACAGTTTATTTTCTCCCCACCGCTTAGCTGTGAGTGTATAAATGGTGCTGCTATGGAGCAGGGTGACAGAGAAGATGGACAAGCCAAGATTGGGTAGTGGATGGAGAGTACCACCTTTTAAACAATGGACACTTAACCATTGACAAACCTCACTAGAACTTTTTTTTAGTAGATACACTGTTTCAACCTATCTCCTCCACTACAGCTTGCTACTGGTACCTCATGAGAAAAACAGTCCAGATGGAAAGCTAAGCTCAAACTGGAAAAAAGAAGGAAACCGATGCTAAAATTAAAGCTTTCAGGATGTGCCATAAGAAGAGTTTTCTTGAAAAAAGCCTTAGTAGTTTCTTAATTTGATTCAGCCCAAGAGCTAGAATGACACATTATTAGTTACCCTGATTAAGGCCTGAAACACTATGTCAAGTTTTCAAATTCAAATCAGGCTGAATCCACATGAAACATTACACTCAATTCAAATGTATCATTGCCTTCTTCCTATAAAAAGTTCCCAGAAATTTCAATTTATAAAAATACTATTATCCTCATTTATATGCTTATATAATTACATATTTATTTTGGTTTTGGTGCAGGAAAAAATTTAATATCCAGTTTCTCAAATAACATGCAATGATAAGATCATGATATTAGGAATCAGTAAATGTGTGTGTAGAAACCATGTCTTGGAGTTATCTGATGTGAGCAAGGATACAGTCTATTTTTAGAAGCTTACTCTATTGCTGTAAAATTAGCACTTCTGCTATAGTCTTTCACTCCCTGTTCACATTTTTTAGATTATAGCTTACAGACTAGAGGTTAAAGTTGTATGGGCAAATCAATACTCTACAAGGTATATACAGTGTCTATACAGTGCATATGTATAACTGTAAGAGTCATTGAATGTCCACTATCACTGAATTTGTACAGTATTGAGCTAATTGCAGAATTGCTAATGCTTTAAACATAAATTAAATTGTCTTTTGCTCCCTACTATTTAATCTTCAGAGTCAAAAGGGTTAAAGTTGGAATCTGAGTTAAACTTCAGAAGAAATTAGGCATGATGAGTTGAGAAAATGCTGCCATGACATCAGAAATGCATATATCAAAATGCTAGTTGTAACATCATTATTTCTAAGGAAAGGGAGCTATTTTCTTCTTTAATTTTTGTGTATCAGAATTAAACCTTTAAAGGAATTGTAGTATTTACTGTTTTTCAAATGCCAATAAGCATGTGTACCGCATGAAAACTAGCATTTTAAAAGATCCATGGAGCTGTGTTTGCTTTACCCATCACCTCTCTCCCATAGTGCCCATCATGGTTCCTGCCTGGCTGTACTGGAGAGATGATGACAGTGAAAACCTTGTTAAAGACATTCTACCACTGAAACAAATTTGATTCAGCCAGCAGCACTTTTGTGTTCGAGGACTAAAATAAGATGGGTCTGGTGCAGTTCTTTTCTTAAGGTGAATTGACAGCTGTGATAGCAGGTGGCTTTTTTTTATTATTATTTTTTCCTATCAAAAGCTTTCCTTTAGGACTGAAAAGAACAAAGGACCTCTCAAACCACCGTTTGTTCTGTTTTTGTATGTTTTACAACAGCATGTATTTCGCTCACTGAGTATTGCAAATGAAGCCGGTTATGTCTTTCAGGCAGAAATCTCTCTCCCCCATTTGACATATTTCAGGGTCAGAACATACCGCTTCTGTGAAAGCAGAACAGAAGAGCACAGAAACAAGGAATTTTAATCAGCGGGGCGAATCTTTAAATACTATATCCAGCCTACCTCCACGTGGAGGAAAAAGCATGACGTAATGCTCTGGCGAAAGAAAAAGGCGAGGGCCGGAGCCGGCTGGGGCGGCTCACCCGGGTCGGGCCGGGCCGGGGCAGCGCCTCCCTCACGGCCCGGCCTCCCTCACGGCCCGCGCCCCGCCCGCCTCGCGCCGCGCCGCCAGGTGGCGCCCCCGCGCCGGGAATCGCCCTGGGCGGGCCCCTCACCGCCGGGCAGTGAGCGATGGAGTGCCCGGCCGCCCGGGAGAGAGCGATGGAGTGCCCGGCCGCCCGGGAGAGAGCGGGTGCTCGCCCCGCGGGGCCCCAGACCAGAAGTGCCCGCTCGGGAGGGACTGCCCGCCCGGGGGTGATTGCCCGCCCGGGGGTGAGTGCCCGCCCGCCGGCTGCAGCCCGGGATTGCCCGCCGGCAATACCCGCCTGCCGACCGCAGCCAGGCCGGGCCCGCGCCTCCTGCAGGCTGCTTCCCAGCAACCTGTAAATGCAAGGGCGCTGCTGGTCCTGTGAACAAGGGCTGTCTATGAGTGTGGCAGCCTGTGCTCAGGGAAACACAGCGCTCCGGAGCTGTTCGGGAAATTTTCTCCTGGTAGGTATACTGTACAGCATTGCAGAAACTTACACGGGCTGCTAACACGGGGTTAAAAAGAGCATTAAAAGAGCCAAATAGCTACTAGCCTGTGTAAAGATTTTATGTTAACTCCCCTAGCTCCTGACTAAGAGCTCCCCCTCGGCTCTCATGAGACCCCCCTCGCCTTGGAGTACTGTTGCCAGCTCTGCAGTCCTCGGTGCAGGGAAAGGTGTGGATATGTTGCAGCAAGTTTAGAGGGCAGAAAATTTATCAAAGGGCTGGAACAGATATCCTATGAGGAAAAGGTGAAAAAGCGGGTGTTTTATCAAGAGGAGAGAAGGTTTTTGGTAGTGAGAAAGTGGATTATAAGAAAGATTGGGTCAAACTTCTTAGCAGGGCCTGTAGCTATAGGAGATGAGGTTGTGGTTTTAAACTACAAAAGAATATATACTGAAGAATTCTTTTATGAGGAGGGTGGTACAGGTTGCCCAGAGAGGTCTTAGATACCCCATCCCACTGAAGACATTCAAGGTCAGTTCAGACAGGGCTCTGAGTTATCTGATGTGGTTGAAGATGTCTGTGGCCTTTGCGAGAAGTGGTTGGACTAGGTGACCTTTAATGCTCACTTCCAAACCAACCTTTTCAGTGGTTCAATGGTTCTGTGGCTGTGCTGCCACTTGACATGAACCTGAAAACAAATGGACTCTGCTCTGTCTTACAGGAGGCATCTAGTTGTGTGTGTCACTTTTCAGAAACTGTAGCTGCTAGCTGAAGGAAGCTATTGAAAGTACTTATGGTGGTTGCTAGCGTAAAACTATTTATGGATACCATTACACCAGTTCCAGATAATGTTACCATTTACAATTAGTATGACATACTCATAGAACTTTACTTCTGCAAGATCTTTCCATTCTGTCTCTACCACAAAGGAATTATCTGCTGTGTACGTGACATCTCTTTGCATGGACTGGCTAACCAATTTGTACCAATAGACCCACTGAATTACCTACTATGTTGTGCTTTTTCTGAGCATGTTATACTATGATAATAGCGTAAAGAAAGAGAAGAGGAACAAAAGCATAGATGCAGAATAAGCAACAGAACTAAAGAGGTCTGAGCTAATTTACTTTCTGTAAACATGCCGTTCTGGCATGTTTCACTCTCCTAAAATAACCAAGTTGTTGACAATATTTTTGCTTTAGGGAGAGGAGAGACCTATTTCCATTCTCATTTAAAGAAATTAAGGGGCAACATTTGTGCTTATATCTGGAGTATTTTATCTGCACCCTGAAGAGTTTTCCATTGTTAATGCCTGTTGCACTTGTTGTGCTAAGTACAGATGCATAAGAATTAAGTATTAAGTACCCAGAATGAACCCTCTACTCTAGAAAAAAACAAACAAACAAACCCTCAATTATAATTTAACACAAAAGCAGGATTAAACTTTTCAAACCTAGGTTGTTTGTGAATGTGAAAATAGGTAGTAATTATGTATAACAGGAATGCTAAATAAATATGCAAAATATCTATGATATTATTACTTAGGGCTTTAGTTAGTCATACAGAGATATGAATATGTATTTAAGTGTTATAGTTCTGTGGATATTGTTAATGGGCAGCTTCAGGGGGATGCATGTCTTATCACAGGGTACAAAATTCTCCACACCTGGGACTTCTATTGCCTCTTTCCCTCCTTTTGTCTTATAGACACTATAGAAGAGTACTGGGTGGTATAATGAGTGATTAAAGGGCACTTGTGACATAAAGTGTTTAATAAGCTGAATGATCAATTTTCATGATGCTTATCCTGCCTATAACACCTAATTGAAATATATTCATAGTGGAAAAGCTCCTGTGTCTTTGTTTTAAGAATATTATTTACAGCATTGATTCATACCTTTAATCTTCTGTTCTTCCTTGTATTTACTTGCTCACTTTTTATTCTGGTTTCTTCCTTTTTCTCTTCAGTTTTCTCTGGTTTTTCACATTCACCCACATCATCTTCAGCTCTCTGACATTTCAGTCTGTTGATGCACACAAACATTCTGCCAAAACAAGTTAGCTAGAAATAGGGCCATCCTTAGTGACTGCTCCACTTTCAGCACTACATTGTACCAACTGTGATTGACAGAGCTCATGCTGTCAAGCCTAATAGTTCCTAAGTGGTGATTAACTGGGCTAGTGATACACAGATGGGGGCTGATGGACACCTAACTTTCCGCTGCGTTAATCCCACCCAGGTGCAGATCCTTTACTCTTTCAGAAATTCCACACTGGAAAATTTACTATGATTTGGTAATTATTGTAGTGGTATGGTTCATTTTGCCTCTACTCACCTCAGTTATGAGCTCTGCTGAGTCTCACCCTGAGGAAATATAAAATGCGGGAGCTGCATCAAGTCAAGACAATGGAAGCAAAACATCTGCAATGAATCTGCCAAAAGTCTGATGCTTTGTCTAAACAGTATGAAATGGCAACTCAAGTTATGGAATTTAGGAAGCAAGTACTGGACCTGTGTTCCAAGAACATATAAGGATGTTTTAAACGATGTTACTCTCCTGGGCAATATCTTTACATCATGCTTTTATTCTTTTTCTTCTAACGTTGTCTGCTTTGTCCTACCATACTGTAATTATTCAGACAATACCAATCCAAACTCTAATAATACCCCACTTTTCATTGTCTTTTTCTATCTGCATGTTCCTAAAAGTAAAAGAATAATTTTGAGAATTTTTTTGAGCCTTACTCTGTTTCCGTATATCGCTGTAAGACTTCATTTATATTTAAGAATATTGTTTTTATTATGTCTGCTGATGGATTTAGTCCTACACAAAATATTAATGGTTTAAACAAAGTTATGTATTACAGGATGACAGGAAGCATACAAAGGTGTTGCACAACACCAGAATACCTGAATGTGCTGCATGCCCAGATTATGTCATAAAGGAGAATCTGGAGCTGGCATGTTTTCTCACTCAAAAAGAATCTAAATAACCATTAAAAAAATCTTTCTGTGAAAGACTGTGAAATCTCTGGAATAAGACTCAGAAGATGTAATGGAGTTTAAATTTCTTGCACTGCGATAGCCTTGTGACCCACTTTGGGTATGCTTATAGTACAGCTTTGATTAAGATCAGGCATATATTCTCAATACAAGAATTGCTATCCTGTGGTTTGCGTAGTCAAGTGTTTATTCTTAAAGTCCACAAAATGAGTACTTCTCAGATGAATTTGATAGAAATTTTCGATCAAATGAAGTTGGTCAGGCACTTCTAAATTGCACATACAGCAGTTCAGCTTGTAATTAGCTAAAGTCCCTGGTTCTCTGAGACATGTAAGCTGTCTTAGATTTATTTTTGCTGGTCTTTTCTTCACAAGCTGTAGGCAGTGTTCCCATGAGGAGATGGCTGTTCATTACCTGACCAAGAATAGTTCAACATGGAGCAGGACCAGAAAAGACTCTGAGATAAAGTTTGCATTAATAGGAAATTGGAGCAAGAAATGTATAGATGAAAATCTAGAAATATCTCCTTAGGAATACAGTTTACCAGGCTTGCTTTAAGGGCCAGAGAATTCAGTGAGTTTTGATGTTTAAATATCAGGCTAGCATTACGTCAAGTAATTTTCTTGACCTAGCAGTGGTTCCAGGAATTCACTTAATGTCAATGTCAGATATTCCTCACTAGCTCTTCTGGTGTACAGCAAACCTCCTCTCATGTTGTGCTCCTTATAAATAAATGCAGACGGCCTTTAACAATTGTGATGATTCAGATGATCCTCATTTGTAAGCTAATGATAATATTTCTCTGACTGAAAGATTTGTAAGGCTATGGTCTTTGACATTTGTGACATACATAACAGCTATGCAGGCACATCTTTTGAAAAAGCCTATAAATAGTATAGCCCATTATATCTTTGGCAAGGAGACAGGTTTTTTGCTTTTTGAAAAATCTTAAGTTTAGCAATATTTGGTAGTATTCCCATTTACTTGCCATAGAATTTCAAAGACAAATTAGTATTCTTTTATTCTTTTTAAATTGTGGATTACTGCAGTAAAATGTCATATTTTATGATTTATGTGAAATCTTGAGATTAGCTGCTCAATGCTTTTTGGAAGTTTGCAGTATTCAGTGCTAGAGTTGTAATACCAAGAATATATACTTGAGTACTCTAAGGGCTGGATTTCATCAGCAGAAATACACTTAGGAAATTAAAACAACTGGAGGACAACTGTATTGTTCATGTATAGGGCATGACTGCTGGAAAATGCAGAATTAGAAAATGATTGAAGAAAAGGAAGAAATGCCAGAGAAAAAGCCTGAAGATCAAGCACCTATTTATGAGTAAAGTATTTAAGGCCTCTAAGGGAAAAAGGTCTTTATGAATGAGTAAATTTTATACCACTTAGATTTTGATTTTCCCATAATAGCCATAGTAGTTAAAAACCCCTGTCTTCTTTGAATACTAAATGACTTTTCAGTCTTCTGAGTTTATTGAGAAAAAGTGTTTGTCATATTCTTTTAGCTATTCATTTTGTGGTCTCAGTATTTCCTAGCTGATGTATGTCAAAAGTGTAATAAAGAAGACTGAGAGTTAAAGAGTTTTTAAATAAATATTCCCTTGCTAAATGTATGTCTGCAAAAGTTGATACAGTAGTACAAGTATTCCCTGAAGATAGTGTAATGTGTGCAGTTTTAAGACTTGAGATAATTGTGCCTTAAAAAGACACTCTGTCATTTTTCATTGTACCAAGAAGTATAAGGTGCTCGTAGGGATTGTGCCAATCAAAACAGGATAATACTGTGTTCACATTGGCTATTACTGCAAACTACCATAGTACAATTAAATTCTGATAAAAATATTTAGAATAAAATAGAAAGCAATACTGTACAGGCTAGGAAAACAAAAGTAGAATTTGTAAGCAAAATGGTTGATTGCCCATCAAAACAGATGGAAAGCTCAAAACATAAAATTTTTGCATGAAAATTTTTGAACTATTCTCATTTAATTTTGAAAGAGAAGCCAAACAAGGCTCTGGGTAGTTTTTAAGGTTAGTAGACTTACCAGGTACACTCTGCCTGGTGTTCTTGTTTGTACTACTGTCAATGTATCTGCAGGCTGTGAGATTCACCTAAGAGTTGCTGGTGTTAGTTTTTGTTGCCTCAGATGCATTTCCAATTAACACACATTTCTATTTTAATTCACTTTCAAAGCATTAGCTTCAGGTCATACTTATGCTCTTGATTTTCTTTTCAGATTTTCAGCACTTAAGGGGAAGGATTTATGACATTTATTGCCTTAACTGTTTGACTGGAGATCCCTTTCATGGCTTGACAGTGCTGTGCTGTGTGTAAAATGTTCTTCCACCTCCTTAGCACACAGGAAAGTATGTAAATAAGTGTGTAAGTAAATAAATAAACAAATAAATAAAGTTTACCTAATAAAAGAAGACACTTTACATCTCTTACTTATGTCCTTATGTGAGTTGTATGTATATATTTGTTTGTTTGTTATGTTTTTCAAAGCTGGGAAATGCCTTTCTTTTATAAGTCCCTTTTCCACTAGAAAACATATCAGGTAAGTACTCATTAAAGTCTCATCTAAAATGAATTAGAAAATCTAGATTTGAACTGTGATATTTTCTTTAAAAATGGCTATACAGAAATGTATGACTTTTTTGTCAACATATTTCTTCACTGCATTAAAACTTTTTCTTCAATATAAATCTACTCCTTGGTCATGCCTAAGAAAATCAAATGCACCATACAGCATGCTGCTACGATTGTTGCTAGTAGTTTGAAACATTATTGCTCTGGACTGTAACTGTCAGCAGAAGCTATTAATAGAAAATAGCAAAACCTAAGACACCCTAATATAATGCCAGGGAAAATGCCTAGAATCAGAGAAACCTCTGACAATAGGTTCCTATAGGGTATTATTTTGTTAACAGTGCCAAAATATGCAATAGTTTTAAACTGAACACTGTGGTTAAGCTGGTTTTGTTTGAGGCATGATGCTGTTATATTATCCTGTTATGCTGTAAAAATATGTAATTATAGTCTGTGTTTGTAGATAAAATAATTGAGAGTATAGTATTAAAAAAAAAAAAAAAAAGCTGGTAAGCTGGTTTGAAATGTGATTTAATGTAATACTTTATATACCAACTCATTTGAGAGGGTATGTGATTGATTGTCAATATTTTTCACGTTTCCATTACTGAGCAAGACTTCTGACCTTGCGATTCAAGATTTATATCGTCTGGATGTGATTTTTTGGTTTTTTGGGGTTTTGTTTTATTTTGTTCTTACTTAACTATGATCTTGAGATCTATAAGGTCTATTTATTTCAGAGAATTTTACCATGCTCTTCAGAAATCTGCCATACCATTTGGGATCATAGCAAACTTTATGTTTTGCAGGGAGGGAGGGAGGGAGGGAGGGAGTTCTTAGCAATATGTCAGTATTCATGTAGCTTACATTAGCTATTTTGAAAACTTTTCAGAAGTGGTGAGGATGGCTTTGAGTCTCACAAGAATGGCTGGGACAGGGATACAAACAGAAAAAACTGAGATCATTAGTCTTGGAGCAGTTGATTTTTTCCCCAGAAAACAGTGAAAAGTGGAAATAATGTGATGTTTTATGATGTTTTTCCTAACCCATTTCACCAGTTTGTCCAGAACTCTCTGAATGGCAACACAGCCATGGAGTATCAGTTCCTACTTCATGTTTTGTTTCATATTCAAACTTGCTAAGGATTCACTCTCTCTGTATCCAGGTCTTTTTGGATTTAGTATCAGTCTCCAGGCTATACCACTGGCCTCAAGCTGGACTTTGTGCCTTTGTTTACAACCCTTTTTTTTACCTGGCAGTCCTGTTTTAAATCCACCTTACTGTCCGTCTATGTACCTGTTACTTAAATCAGGTTTATGAGCATACTATGAAAGATTGTGTGGAAAGCCTTGTTACAGTCAAGATAAACATGTCAATTGCTCCCTGCTTTGCCAGTCATCACCTTAGCAGGCATTCATCACTGTTTTGCTTATCAAATGCTAATGTTATGAAACTCACTCATAGAATAAAATTTGTGAAGAATAAAATGTGAAGGCCAGTACCTTTAAATTCATTGTGCTTGGCAGCAAACATTTTATTGATTTCACTTGGTGATGAACATGCTGAAAACCTTATGGTAGTTAGGGCTTTGCAGGACCAGGCCATGTGATAGGCATGGCCACAGAAAAAAAAAATCATTCTCAAAGAGCACACAGTTGCTGGTACCATGTTTTTTAACTGTGTAACACTGCAGAATTTCATGGAAGTTCAGCATTCATCTTCCATCTTCCATAGATTAATTTCTGAACTCTGGAATATCTGATGTGTGGAAAGAGCGAAATTAAAAAAAGAACAGAAATCTTTAGACAGTTACAAATCAAAGTGATATGATGGTGTCATCAAACTAAACTGCCATTAGGCTTCACTTTGACATTAACCTGTTTATGTTGTCAAGGTTAAAAAATAAAGAGTAGGTGTTTATCACTGTAGGTGCTAGCTATTACTTGTCAACTGAGACATGAGAGTTTAAATGTATTCACATTGAATTCAGCAGGAATTTTGCCAATGGTTTTAATGGAGTAAGGGGTTGCCCTTCATTTATAAAGAAAATCACAGAACCTGCAGTGCTAGAATAAGAACTGCAAGGAGGTATAATTTATAAGGGAGATTTGTTAAAACACAGGACCTAATCTTGCAGAGCTAGCACTAGCATAATTCTTTCAACAGTTAATAAATTAGAACAGGGAAGCCTATGGTTCATAAGTAAATAGCATATAAAGTAAGAAAGACATGATGAAAGGGATACAAAAGTTTACACAGAAGATAGAAGCATTCCAGTTTTAGAATGTGGGCTGAATACATATGCATTAAATCATTAAAGCCCAGGTTTTAGACAAAATTAAAAACATTATAAAGAGACAAATTGGCAGGTAATTCCAGTAACAAAAAAAAAGAAAAAAAGAAAAAAAAGTCTAATTTGTGTTTAAATGGTAGTTTCTGGAGGCACAGATGAGCATCAGAGGATAGAAACTTGATAAATCAAACCACTGAGTAATGAATTATTGAAAATCATTGTCTGCATACACTCAATACCTGATATTTGTTAATATACAAGTGTCTGCTTTCTGTGGCCTGCTGCTGACCTGCTGTTTTCCAAATTAGCACGGGTATTAAAACTGTAAACTGGAGATTTTCTTGTATACAAGCTTTAAGAACTCTTCCCTTTACCGAATATGTCATAGTCTGAGATGTGTTCAGCTATAAACCAGTGCCCAGAGAACAAATTAATTAATTTTTTTTTCTTACTTAAAGATATTAGTGGTGCTTGAGATGAAAGGAAACCACACAACTCCTTGAAAAAGTAGGCAGTCTGTGACAGCATAGATGTAATTTGGAATAATAAGAAAGAAAAAATGTAGAAACAAAAAGTATGTAGCCCACTAGTGTGCCACTGCTAGTTTCACTCTTCTGCACTAAACAATCACTTGGAATTTAATAGTGACAGAGGGGTTGGACTCCGCACCCTGTAAGCAGTTAGGAGGCTTTGTACAGGTAAACAGTTCTTTTATAATCTAGTTATTGCAGGACAGCAGAACAATACATATAAGCCAAGTAATTGTGAAAAAATATTAAATAAAACTTTTATACAGATGTGAATAATACTGACCAAAAAAAATGGTTTTTACTAATTTTCAGAAGCTATTCATGAGTCAAATGCCTTTATTTTGGTTCATCAAATATAAACTAACAAGAACAAGTAAGAGTAAAGTTGTTTTTTGTTGTTTTTGTCACCATTTCACATGATGACACTAAATATTGTTGTTACAAATAGGCATATTTTTATGCCATTGCAGTTAATGATAGCTGCACAAAGTGCTGACATTTGATGTCTATACCTGGATGCACTGTCCCTCCCCTAGCCCACTTATTGTGGGTGGGACTTCCAGCTTCCCTTTGCAAGACCAATCATATCCTTTTCAGAAGTGGGAGGTGCTTTGGAGGCAATTACTGTCATGTTGTAGGATTGGATCTTCATCCTCATACTCATTTGAGTGAGCCATTCAGTTTAGGGGATACTTTCTTTTTGTCCCTCCATGGGGCAAGTGATTTGATTACCATGGATACAAATAGGGCAGAGGTATTCAGTGCCTTCATAGACTCAGTCTTACTAGCAAAGGTTGGTGAAGAGATTCAAGCAGAAGAAAGTTGATGCAGATAAAGCCAGAGTTTATTTGGGTGAACTTGACCAATAGTGTATCCATGGACAAGCTTCTTTGAAGGTTTCTCAAAGAGCCGATCAATATCTTAGGAGGGCTGCTCTTTAGCATCTTTAAAAAAATGCAGATTGGACGATGTCTGAGATGATTGAATGAAAAACAATATTACACTTCTCTGTTAGTTTTGCATGGCCTGACTTTTTGGTAGTGGGGGAGCCATGGAGGTGGCTGTTGCAGTGTGTTTCTTGTTAGTGGTGTGTTCTTTTACTACCTTAATTGATGGTTTGGTCCAAATGAGACCCTCCCACCCCATGCTGTCAATCTACCCTGAGTCTCCTGTCAATCTGTCTTAGGCCCACCGCATGCTTGGAATTCCATTTTGGAAATCCCCTAAACTTTGACGCTTGATTAGTCCATGTGACCCAACTTTCCCCCCCTACCTCCCTCATTGGAGGATGATTTTGTGAACCCTGCCTTTTACCCTCCCCAGGATATTTCTGATTAGCTGATGCTTTTTACCCTCCCTTTGAACCACCTCCCTATTTCAGCTGTTGCATGCTCCCATTTTCTGTCTTTTGCCCCCAAGATTCCCCAGAGCAATAAATCCTCTATTATCCCATGCAAAAGACCTCCCTCTCATCCTTGTGTCCTCAGAGTGCAGACTGACAGCCAAAAAGCCGTAGAGCAAGTGCTCTAGTCACACCTCGGGTCATCCTGATCCTGGGGTGTGACCCACTCCTGTCGCAGGCCCAAGTGATAGAGACAGATAAACTCCGGCAAGATGTGATAGGTGGCTTCTGTGAGGAGCTGCTGAAGCTTCCACCATGTCTGGCAGAGCAAATCCCTGATGGCTTTGAAGGTGGACATGCTGCTGGCCAAAACTGGGCCAATGAGTGGGGCTAGTAATGCCTCTGTGATAATGTTCTTAAGAAGAAAATCAAAACACTAGGGGGACACAGTTTTTTTTCTTCTAGCCAGGGAAGAGGAGTAAGTGAGAAGATGTGAGGGAAAACAACATGGAGACACCAAGGTCAGTGGAGAAGGAGGGGAGGAGATGTTCCAGGTGCCAGAGGCACAATTCCTATGCAGGCCATGCTGAGACCATGGTGAAGCAGCTGTGCCCTGCAGCCCTTTGGGGTTCATGGGGATGCAGAGATCCACCCACAGCCCATGGGGGAGGTGCCCATGCCAGAGTGGGTGGAGGCCTGGAGGAGGCTGTGATCCAGTGGGAGACCCATGGAGAAAGAGGGCCCTGCTGCCAGGGTGGAGCAGCCTGTCCTTGGAGGGCTGCACCCCATGGAAGAGCAACCCACACCACAGCAGTTCTGGGAGGACTGTGTGTCTGTGGGAGGGACTCACATTGCAGCAGGTTTGATGGGTCTGATGCTTGTGAGATTGGAGCCACGTTGGAGAAGTTAATGGAGAACCTTCTCCCGTGGGAGGGACCCCACGGCCTCACAGGGGAAGGACACCTATCCTGAAACAGTGGAAGAGGATCTCAGGTGATGAACTGACCAAACCCATGCCCCCTGTCTCCCTGAGCTTTTGGTGAGAAGAAGGGAGGGGTTGGAGGAAAATGTGGTTTTTTTATGGGCTTATTTTGCTTCTTATTATTGTCCTCTGATTTTGTTGGTGATAAATTCACTTTGTACTTCTAATTTGAGCCTGTTTTGCCCTTGGAGTGCTTTTTTCTGGTGCTCATCTCAACTCTTGAACGCTTTGTTATTTTTTCTCTCCTCTTCCCAGCTGTAGCAGAGGAGGGTGAGTGAACAACTTCTGTGGGTGCCTGGCATTTGGCCACTGTCAAACCTTGACAATTTCTAATCAGAAAATACCAAAATAGCTATCTGAGGAACTAAAAACGAGTCAACCAACTTTGATACTAGGGTAGTGTAGTGGTTTTGGTTTGCCAGTGTGTGTCATGGTGCCAGTTAAGGTGGTGGATTGAGCACTGGCCAAATACCAGTACACCCACTAAAATTATTTACTCATTTTCTGCTGTGAGATAAGGATTGGGAGAAGAACAAAAGCAGGTTTAAAACTTTGAAGAGTCTAAAGAAAACTTTATTAACAGAACTACAAGAAGAATAATAAGAATCAGAATAAACCTTCAGAACACTTCTCCTCTCCCCACCTCCTCTTTCCTTTCCCACTGATAATGTAAAGAGACAAAATCTGGGACTTTCAGCCAGTTTACCACCTCTAAAGTAGTCTTTCTTCAGTTCACGTAGGGAGAAGTGAATCACTGAAAAATATTTCTGTGCCTGAGATTGTTAACCTTGATTTGTCAAGACTAAAACATGCTTGACCAATTGGATTTCCTTATCTGAAAAAATAACCAGACTTTTGATCATCAGGAGAGAAATGGGTGTCCTTTACTCCAGAAAAACTTTTGATAATCTACCACAATACTCTGTCCAAGTTAGGATGATACAGTCTGAATGGGAGAAAAAAACCAGATATGTACAAAAATCATGGGACTGTTAGGCTCAGCAGGTTGGGTTGAAATGAGTTGTACTCTACCAGGTTGCTGGTGACAAGTGGGGCAACAAAGGGACTGACCCTGCTTAGCACCTTGATTGTTAGCATGGAGGAGTTTATGGAATGCTTGCATGTAAAGTGTTCTGTAAATAGCAGACAAGGAGGTAGCAGTTGATATGCTTGAAGGCATGGCTGTTGTCCAGAGGGACCTGAAGAAGTTGGAGGAATGGGTTGACATGAAAATAATTATATTCAACAAAGATAAATGCAAACTCATACACCTGGGAAGGAATATATCCTGTATAACTGTACATGCTGGAGACTCACCACCTGACAAGCAGCTCTTCTCTAAGAGATTGTAGGATGTAGTGGATGGTAGGAGCCTGTGGTGTGTCCTGGAAGCAAAGAAGGCCAATAACAACTCTGTGAAAATAGAGGGTTTCTACAGACTAGGGACCATTTAGCCTAGAGAAGACATGGCTTTAGGGAAACTTAACAGCAGCTCTTTGGCACTGACAGGCAATTGAGGAGGCACCCCCCAGTCTGTTCATGTTAGGGTATGGGGAAAGGCTGAGAAGCATCATGCAGAAGCTAAAGCAAGAGAGACTCTGAGTGGTTCATCCAGAGGATGGTTAAGCAGTAGAGCAAAGCAGGCCAGAAAATTTATGTTGCCAATCTAGTTTGACCTCATATCCAGGACAACTAGAGGGAGGTTGAACTGGAGATGTCCTCAGGTTTCCACCAGCCTGAGTTGTGTCCGTGTTCCTATACCATGGTCTTGTTTTATATTTGTGTTATTAGGGACATGTAAAACCAGGGGCAGCTAGATTATAAAAACAGTAGAGGAGCAGTCAGGTTGAACATGCCATTTCAAAAACCCTTAAAGCAGAGACTCCCCTTGCCACCACATAGTGACTGAGTGTCCTGTGTGCTTTGACTTCTTACATAAATGCAGTCTTATGTCAACACCACAGTAAATTAGTTTTGCTTTCAACAAACACTCTCAGTATCTGTACAATAGCAGTATGAAGTAGTTTAATCAATTTAGTCATTTAGTCAGTTGTGTAGGAGAATTTGAGATAGGTTTTGGCATGCAAAGGCAGCTTTATATTTCTTAATAATTTCTTCTGTCGTGATTCAGAAGCTCAAATCAGAAGCCCAGATGTCACACTGAGGAGCTCAAATTCATATTTATGGTTTTGGTATTTGTTGATGTCATATATAAAAAGAGGTTATATGTGGGAATATGTATGTCTTTATCAGTTTGCTCTTCTTGATAATTAATATTATCATTATTAATTTCAGAATACGGTTAAGAAAAAAACACTGAAAAATGTAGTACTTAAAAGTTCGTATGAAAGTCTAAGTATTACAGCTTTTGGTTTTGTTTTGGAAAAAAAGAGGTTCTAGCCCTTCTGAATGTGAAAACAAACTTATAAGTGTCTGAGTCACACAGAGAAGTCTAGATATTCCTGCAAATTTTGAAAGGTCTGATTTATTCCTGACACCTTTATAAAAGTTTGGAATATGATGGCAGAGCCCTGGTCAAAAGTAGTTTGAAAAGTATCAGTAAAACCTTCATAGTACCTTCAAAGGAGGCACTTAAAATGTTTAACACTGTATGTGTAGAAACGGAGGGGGAGTGACATTTCTGTAGTTTCTGATTCCCCATTTATCTTGGCATTTGAAAGTTAAGATAGGAAGACAGCAAATATAAGTTCTGATTGTCACAGGGCGATAATCAATTGTATGGGAGAAATGGCCTGTTCCAGCTTTTAAGTATTGTATTGAGGCAAGCCTCAATTTTTATTTATTTATTGCTTTTTCCTACCTAGGATTGTCTCATTCCTGTAACTCTTGTTAATGCTTCTGCACACATGCACATTTAAAACAATTTTTTCAGAGAGCAGATGTTCTAAGTTGGATTTGAATCCAACTGCTGACAATATGCAACTAGAAAAATAGGATAAACTTTAGAGTCTAACATCTTTTCCTTAATTTAATGTCTTTTCCTCCTCTCCAAACTTTCCCTCTTTTTTTTTTTTTGGCAGGGTACTTTACACATCCTCTTAAACCCATTAAAAACAATCTGATTAATTTTCCATTACAAAATGTAAAAGCTATATGTATTTCCAGTCTATTTTAACTGTATGTAAGTTGCCTGAAACATAATCTGTTAAATTATTTCTGAGCTTGAAAAGCAAGCTGATATCTGGTACACTCATGGTGCTTTTCCATTCAGGGTAAGTAACAAGTACCCAAAGTTAAAAACAGACAATCTAATGGTTTCCTAGCCTTTTTGCTTTCAATATCTACAGGAATGAAGTAGAAGAAGCTGCTGAAAAGGTGAATGGGAACAAAGAAAGATGTATAAAAGGGTTTATCATCATAAAAGGTGAGTGAAATAGAGTGAAAGTTTCCTGCTGTTTCTTGTGCAATTTCAACTGGCCATTTGCCCTAGAACAAATGGATGTGGGGACTGCCCTAATGGAGAAATTACTTTGGATCCTATTGCACAATAAATTAGACAATGACTTGGACATCAGTGTCTGAGCTGACTTTTCTTTTCCTCAGAGTTTTTTGAAGACCTCTCCAGTAATGGTGAATAATAATTAAGTTCCTGCAGAGTCTTCCGTTCTGTATCTCTGAGATCCTTCTTCTTGTAACTGTGACCCCTCATACCCTTCTCTTACTGTTTTAGGGTGTAACTGCCTCTACATTTCTACAGAGGATTCTCCTTCCAGACTTCAGCTACTGAGGAATAAATGATGATGTACTGTGACCTTTTATACTAGCACTTCACAGTCCCATATGAATTGCAATTACATTTTCTCTTTTTGGCATGCGGGGCCCCTCAAGGCTTTACACAGCTGACGATCTGTGGCAGGTCTCTCCTGAGTATCAGAAACAAGATTGCCCAGATGAACAACAGCTTCACATTCAAGTACACAATTATTTCTCATGCAAAAAGGTTTAAGAATTCTTCATGGAAAAATAAAATAAAAAAAAACCCATCATCCAGAGATGAGCAAGACATTAGTTAGTAGCACAAATACTGGCTTTTTCAATTGAAAACCCATTCTACTCCTGCCTTGACTCCTACATTCATAACCCGTACTTATTAAACATCTGTGGAAACTAATAGTTAGTCATTCAGTGATCTAATAAAAAACAGGAGGAGCAGCATATACAATGAAAGGTGTTAGGATTTATGTGTTCCTCTTGCTAAGGAAAATATTTGAAGTGAGTGGGCTTCTAGAATTAAAACAAATTTGTCTGAGAGAAGATAGGTACCCAAATCTGAGACAGGGGATATACTGAGATACCTTGAGAATTAAAATAAATACATCTGACAGAAGATAGATACCCAAATCTGGAGATAGGGGATAAACTGAGCTACCTTGAGAATATCTAGAAGCTGTATTCATATTTGTATTCATTTATGAAAATGTTTGTTAATAAACCTTCCAATCAGTTTAGTAGCAAAACTTGAATAGGCGTCTTGGTCTTGTAATTTTCCTTTGATTCCTGTTTTGTGGATTCAGCAGTACTGGGAGGAAAAAAGTCTGTAAAAAAGCAAGTAGTTTGTTCTAAATGCCCTAGGAGGTTAATGAGATTCAGAAACCTCACAAAAGAAGAGCTTTAAGAATTATATCCATTAACACTCTAAGAAATTAAAACACTACTTCTCTTAGAACTTTTGCATTAAGAAAAAATGTCCTTCCCCATTGTCCGAGTTATATGTGTCTGTAGATAAAAAGTTTTGCCTTGCCATTATTCAATTTGAAATTGCATTGTCATTTGGGGCTTGTGATCTTTTGTTAGCAGACTAAAACAATTCTCAGTGTGTTATAAAGCACATTTTAAAAAAGTGTTCATCAAGTTTGTTTCCTTTTTGCTGAAGGAAAGTAAAAAAAATGCCTGCTAAATCAGAGTATTATCTTTTTAAAGAATAATTTTTTGTTTGTTTGATTTGCCATGTCTTTGTGCTTAATGTGACTGGTTTGTAAACAAATCTCTTGGCAGACCAAGACTAGAGATCACTGCAATATTTTAAGAAAAAAGGAGACATTCTTGTCTACTTTATAGAGCTCTTTTGAAACTTGTATTGTATGGTAGATAAACAAGTGTGAAAAAGCAAAAGTCTGGAATCAGTACAAAAATTAGGTGAAAAATATTGCTGAAAAAGCAGGTTGCTTTTAGAAATAACATTTGACATTCATTTTTGACCATCGCTTTTTTAAAACATGGCTCCAGTAGACTATCTTCAACACTTATCACTGTCATCCTTGTGGAGACAAACATATGTATGCAAGGAGTACTTATTTGTCTTTTACACACAGGAAGAAATACAGCCTTTGAAGGAGCCTTTGATAAAAAAGTCTTATCAACTAAAACAACAACAGGAAAAAATCCATACGAAATCTGTTTCCTGATAAACCCCAGAAAACACATGCCTACTTTGCTTTCCTCACTACATTCTATAGTATTGAAAAATTCCTTAACTTTTTAGTATTTTTATTTTATTTGACTTGATTCACTTGATTATTAAAAAACATTGTCCAGAATATATTATTTGGATGGTAATATAATCTTAATTTTCATGCACATTTTTAGGTTGCATGGCATGCAAATACTAGGGTCTGAAAATAGGAACTTATGTATGCTACATTTTGCTTAAAATACTGTTAAAAAGCACATGAATATTTTTGGTGAAAGTTATTTTGTTCAGGCAAAATCCTGTAATATGATGACTAACATGATAGATCCACCATGTACATGGTAAATTGGAAATTACCTGGAACAGTGATATTATTTGATCTACTTAACAGCTTATCAAAAACCTTAGGATGAGCAAAAAAAGCAAAACTTGATATAAGACCAGAGATAAAGTGATTCAGTGAAAACTGACATGAAATTAGAAGAAAAATCCACCTTTGATAATGGCCTTTTACCTTAATGTGAACTTCCATCTGGCTAGGGAGGCCCGTTTATGAAAAAATGAGCGATCCCAGAAGAAAAACAAATTAAATTACAGGAAGCCACTTCTTACCAGTTTGAGCTAGTTCTGTATTTTCTGCTGAAGTGATCAATTTTCTTTTATTCAAGTTATCATATTATCTCCTGAGAGATTTTCAATTTCTTTGCAGCTGGTGGGTGCTTGGATAAAACAGAGGATAGAATTCAGCTCACATTTTTTGAAGGGCTTTGGTATCTTTCAGGATAAAGAATTCAATGAAAATGTAAGATTATTATGGAAGAAGTGTTGTGAACTCAGAAAGCAATTAAAAAAGACAATGTAGAAATTATTATCAGGTTCATGAACAGAATAATGAAGGCTAATGCATCTTTTACAGGAATTGCAAAATGCAAATGAATAACAATGTTTATTTATAAACTATTATCAGTGTAGGCTGTGATGTGTTTGGAGATATAGCATATTTTAAAGTGAAAGACAGAATTGCTGGAGCATGTAAAAGAAAAAAAATATACTAAATTCTTGATTCCAAGGTTATCATTAGGAATTTTTAGGGTTAATGATAGCCAAGGAAACAACTAATGTCTGTTTATGCAAAAGCTTTTGGTTGGCTTAAATATTAACATGATATATTTCTTATATGAGATTGTATTAATTTTAGGAGAATAAAATGGAAATAAAATCACCTGTATTATGTTCTCTGTGCTAATATTATTCTGAATGAGCCGCCAGGAGAGATTTATCTGAGCTTAGCAATGTCATTGTACCTGATATGGTTATAAGAATATTAAATGAAAGCTACACCTGCAAATGAAAGCTACACTTTGGCAAATCTGTGCATAGAAACTAATTTCTCTTTGAATTTTGTGAAACCAAATTTTACTGAATTGTATTAAAAATCAACACACTTCTGCACAATATCTTTCTCCTCTACACCTCCAACACAGATGTGTGTGGGGAAGGTAAAAGAATTCATCATGGAGTGGTAGAAGCAGTTTTTATATATTATTTTTCTTGTGAATTTTAATTTTCTAAAATAATTTACATTAATTGTGTGCTTAGACCCATAGCCCTATGCTAGGATAGCCTTTGGGTATATGAGATCAAACTAATCTTAAATTGATCTCACTCAAATTGAGCAATTCTATATAGAAAATTATGCTGGTTTAGGCTGGGGTGGACTTGCTTTTCTTCATACTAGCAGCTTTGGCACTGTGTTTTGGATTTGTGCTGAGAAGAGTGTTGATAGTACAGGGATGTTTTTATTTCTGCTGAGCAGTGCTTACGCAGAGTAGGTTGGAGGCTCACAAGCAATTGGTAGGGGACAGTTGGTCCCAACTGACCAGAGGGATATTTCATACCCACAGCATTATGCTCAGCATATAAACTGGGGGGAGAAGGAAAAGAGGTCTATTTGAAGCGATGGCTGTGGGGATAGAACTGTTTGGGGCTGATAATGAACCAATCTTGGGCATCAGTTTAGCAGGTCTGTTCATATATGGCTATGCTTCCAGAATATTCTTAGTTCTCTCCCCTGATTGGTTGCTGTTTGTCACATTAATTTAAATATTCCTAATCTCAGTCTGTCATTGGAACCTTTCTTTCAGATCCACCCTCAGATCTTCCCTATATATACTGTTGTACCCACCCTTTTTTTGCCTGTCATAGTTGACTCTATGCTGTGTTCACCTTCTGCCATTTGTTATTTTGCCATTAAAGCAGTTTTACTTTTTGGGTCACCCAGTGGTGCCTGTCTCACTTATTTGCCACATCACTCCCAGCCGGCCCGGGTCTGAGGTCTCGTAAACTGAAACGCAACAAATGGCTTTTGTCATCCCAAGTCACTATTACTCGTTATGGAGCCCTGCTTTCCTGGGGACATCTGGAAACCTGCCTGCCCATGGGAAGTAGTAAATTAATTAAATATCTTTTTTTGCTTGCATGCATGACTTTTGCTTTACCTATTAAAATGACTTTATCTAAACCCATGAATTTACTTAAGTTTACTCTTCCAGTTCTCTCGCCATCCCACTGCAGAAGAGTGAATGAGCAGCTGTGTGAGGCTTAGTTTCCATCTGAGGTTAAACCATGAGAAAATCAAAACATCTTCTTGCGGAGAGAGCTGTCTGAGGATACTGCTAGTTTGTTTTTGGTTGGTATGGAAAGGTTGTGGAGATAAATGGGGAAAGGTAGTACCTTCCAGTACCTGAATGGAGCCTACAAGAAAGATTGAGAAGAACTATCTACAAGTGACAGGTCACATGGGAATGTCTTCAAACTGAAATAGAGTAGGTTTAGATTAGATATTAGAAACAAAAATCATTTGAAGGTTTTAAGGCACTGGAACAGGCTGCCCAGTAAAGTTATGGCTGACCCATGCCTGGAAGTGTTCAAGACCAGGTTGGATGTGGCTTTGAGTAACCTGGTCTAGGGGGTTGGAACTAGGTGATCTTTGAGGTTACTACCAACCCAGGCAATTCTGTCATTCTGTGTTTTAATGATTCAGTCTCAAACACTATGACTTGGATAGCTGACCTACTGAATGGACAAAAAGACTGGGGAATTTTGAGGACAGAGAGTTATTGTTGTCATGCTCTAGCTGGAGACAATTATAGGGAATTTTTTGGGGATCTATCTTGAACCCATCTCACTCAATATATTCTATTCATCTGTGGTTGTGTCCTCACAAAATTGTGAACCAAACTAGGATGGGGTTTTAAAAGGTCCATGGACAACTTGAAAGACTGGACCAAAAGGAATGCTATTAAATTAAACAAGGATAAATGTAAATTTCTGTGACAGGTATGACCAACCCCTTTTAATGGTACAAAGACTAGCCTAAAGTATTGCCTAAGTGATGACTGACTGATTAAAAACTGTTGAAAAGGCCCTGTAGATACCAGTGGACAGAAACCTGATAAGAAACATAGGGCAGTAAGTAGATTGAGAAACGTGCTTATTTTCCTTAATTGTTTTCTTGACACATTAGATCACCTTCAGAGTACTATAACCAGTTTTACAACCATCACTCAGATTATTTGTGTCTTGGAAGAAATTTAATTTATTTGAAATAAATTTAAACATGTGACTACAAAATCTCAAAGAATAATGCCTCTTTTGTTTTAATTAAGTAGTTAGCAGCTTTCTAAATGTAATCTGTCTCTCTCTGTTTCTCCTGCTTCCTTACTCCAAGGTACCTGCAGTTAGTCCATGCCTTTTTGATTTATACCTACCACTGTTAATGGAAAGTAATAGTCACAAGGACTAGAAGAATGAAATTTCAAATTAAATACTAACAAAGCAAAGGAAAAAAAAACAACAATAAACAACCAAGAAAGTATGCATAGATTAATATCTTAATATAAGATTAATTTCATTGTGGTGAGATACTTAGGTCAGATTTTTATTGACCTTACTTTTCTAGTAATTTTTTGGTGCATAGTAAGGAATAAGAATTTAGTAGCAACTCAGATTTGTGCCGCCAGCCTATTCCAGTAGGAAATAATTACCCAAATCCAGACAATTCTACTGAAGTCTGAGGTTAGCTAAAACTGATCAGAGGAAATAATGGGAACCATTGTAGAACTGCTAGAATATGTCAGGAAGTGCTCAAGTACATAAAGCAGTTGTGATATCAAATTTCTATCACGCTGATACCCATTGCAGTAAAAATGGATAAATTGTTTTAAAAGTTTCACATTTTCAAAAGCTGCTAAGAATGGTTCTTGAATATGAATATGAATATGATTATGAAACCAAGATCAAACAAAACATTCAAACTTGAGATAATATAAGCATGGTAAACTAAAATGCAAAGATGATGGAATAAAAGCTTGATACATTATGTATGAAAAAGCATATTAATGAAGAACAGTGAATGAACTTAGCATATCTTTACAAAGCAGATAAAGCAAACAAAGTATCCTTCTAAATCAGTCTTACCAAGAAATATCAATACTGAAGTTTAGGCCCTTTTTAAATCTGTTTCCTAAACAATGGAGAAAGTCTGTGGACTGTCTCTTTTATAAATTACCTCTCCAAGGTGGGCTCCATGTCTAGCTGGAGCCAACACTGTGCTGTTTTGGCAAGGAAGGCTAATGGTATCCTGGTCTGCAACAAGACAGTTGTTGACAGTGGCCGAGGAAGGTGATCCTGCCCCTCTGCTCTAAGATGGTAAAAGTATCATCTTATCTGAGTAAAGTTTGCGATAGCTGGGCTGTTCAGCCTGGAGATGTGAAGATTCAGGGGAAATATTGTCAATGTGCGTGAATACGTGGAGAGGGGCTGCAAAGACGGCAGCAACAGGCTCTTTTCAGCAGTGCCTAGTGACAGGACAGGAGACAATGCCTGAAACACAGGAAGTTCCATCTGAATGTCAGAAAGCACACTTTCACTGAAAGGGTTACTGAGCACTAGCACAGGCTGCCCAAAGCGGTTGTGAAATCTCCTACCTTAGAGATATTCAAAAGGCATCTGGACATTTTCCTGGACAACATTTTCTAGGTGATTGTCCTTGTGCAGGGATGGTTGGACAAGATGATCTTCAGCAGCCCTTTCCAACTTCATCCATCCTATGATTCTGTAATAAAAGCAATGAATTAGTAATAAAAACCAATTGCTTTTCTAAATAAATAGAAAGCTTTATAATTTTGGAAAAAATGTATATAATTTTACTTGCATTTTTTTCTGCAGATATTTAATATTTTTGCTGTTTACCAATTTATTGATTTATTTATTAGCTTCTTTTACAAGGCTACTCACTTACAGAAAAAACCTACCTCAAGAAAATACTAAGAAATTTTTCATTATTTGTTTTTTTTTTTTCCTTTGGAGATGGATATACCTTGGTGCAGAGACACATTATAAAGACCTCTGAACATCTCAGTGGAATTGTGAGTGGCATCATTCATCTTAGTAATGATGTATCATAGATGAGGTGTATATAAACAGGTGTAAATCTTTAGACAAGTTTTGTGAAGACCAGAGTTATCCTTTATATGATACTCAAAATTCAAGACTTTCACAGAAGCTGCAGTGTTAAGTGTAAAAAGACTATTGCCATCTTTGATTACAACAGTCAGATTTCCTCCTCACAGACATATCAATTAATTTCAAATAAGATTTTTTAATTACTTGGGTTTATGCCAATAAGATTAGTTCAGTCTTTTGATTAAAGGTTTAGTATTTATAAATAGCAGGAAAATAAATTTTCTGTATTTGTACAGAAAATAACTGAAATATACTGGTACAAATATCAAATTTTTGGCTACTTATCCCCACCAAAAGCTGCTGTAAAAATCTAGATTCTGTCCTTAAAAATGCTTATAATTTCTTCAGGCTGAGAGCCTGATAGTTGCATGCTTTTCATGGATGAAATATTTACTAATTAATTCCCTCCTGCAATTTTAATTTAAACAGCCTAGTTCCTTATATTGTGCAACACAACACAGTGATTTAGTGCAGCTGTACAAGAAGCAGTTCACAAGGAGTGATCCTTGTGCATAAAAAATACATCTTCAAATGTGCCTGTGTCTTGTATGTGAGTTTAGCATAACACCAACACAATTCAATTAAAAATCACAATGGCTTTATCATTGTGCTTAGATCAAAGTACAAATAGCTGTAGGGAATTCAATTAAAAATTACTGATGGAACATACTAGTAGTATCTGTTGTTAATATAGAGTGGTTTATCTTAGTTTATATTTTGGTCTATAGTCCTCTATTTGTCTTCACAGTAATGGTTCTGAGTGATTAATAGCTACTGATAGTATTCAGGCTTGCTTAACAGTGTGAAATTCAGAAGCAGAATGTCTGCAGAGCAGATGTTGTGCAGAAGCATGTGTCTCTATTGTTGCTTCTCCCTTGGTTTTGCAGATACTACGGCTGAAGGTGTTATCTCATAGTTTCTAGTATTTCAGAAATGTTTAATTTGTGGTTCATTTTTGATTCCCTGTGAAGCAACATGGAGTGTGTTGACTCAGGCTAGCCCGTGCAGGAAGCCAGTCTTAGAAACACAGAGGAGTTTGGGTTAGGAGGAGTCTATAATTAGCTTGTCCAACTCCCCTGTCATGGGCAGGAACACCTTCCACTAGACAACATTGCTCAAAGGCCAAGCCAGAGAGAGCTGGAACATTTCCAGTGAGGGGGCATCCACAGCTTCTTTGGGTAGTCTGTTTCAGTGTCTCACTATCAGCATAGTAAAAAATATCTTCCTTATATTCAATCTAAAACTATACTTTTAATTTGAAAACTATCGTCCCTTTTCCTGTCACTACAGGCCTTTGTAGAAAGTTTCTCTCTATCTGTCCTATAAAGGGACAGATTTAAATTTAAATTAAATTAAATTAAAATTTAAACCTCTTAAAGGGTTTAAATATTGCCATAAAGTCTTAAGCCTTCTCCTCTCCAGCCCCAATAATTCCATCACCTGAAGAAAGTCTGCGAGGGTTTTTTTACAACGGCCTGTAGTGATGTGACAAAGGTCATGTCTTCAACCAAAAGAAAGTAGATGTATATCCAGTAATACTTCTTTTTTAGTAGCATATTACTGGATTAAGAAGCTACCTTTGATATCAAGAGTCTCCTGGATGGCTTATGTCTTGGTGTTCTGCTTTTCCAGCAGATGTCAGAATGACCAAAGTCCCACAATGGGATCAGAACCTGTGAGTGTGTTTCTTCCTGATGGAAGAATGCCATACTCCCATCTATCACACAGCCTGCAGTAAACACCAAGATTTCCTTTGTTAGATTGGCCTTCAAATTTTTACCCATAACTCTCAACCCCTCCTTTGCTGCTTTTCAAAGGCAGCTTTGTGTATTCAGTCCATTGGTTACAGACAAGGCAGCCTCTCTACCTCTCCTTTCTTGCTTGTTCCCTCTGAATGATATACAGCAATTTTTGTTACCCATGTGTTTTGGTTTCAGCTCAGCACTACGCAGCAACTCGCTCACACTGACCCCAGTGGAATGCAGACAAGAATCAGAAGACTTGTAGGCTGAGATACAAACAGTTTAATAATTGAAAAAAGTGAAATATAATAATAACGATGATGATGATGAATTAGTTAAAAAAAAAAAAAAAAAAAAAGAGAAAACCCAAGGAAAACAAGTGATACACAATACAGTTCCTCACTACCTGCTGACTGATGCCAGACCCCCACAGTGCACTGTGACTAAACCCTGTTTCAGGTAACTCCCTCAGTTTAGATACTGGGCATGATATTTTGTAGAGTTTGAGTCACCCACCTTGACCGTACTCCCTCCAGAATTTTTGCACTCCTTTACTGGCAGAGCACAAGACACTGAAAAAAAATCTCTGACTAAAGGTAAGCAATGTTTAGCAACAACCAAAACACTGGTGTGTTATCAATAGTATGCCTATAGTAAATCCACAACACAACATTGGATCAGCTACTGAAAACAACTAAGCTCTAACACATTTGAAATTAGGACACCATGCTACATGCAGTAGTATAGAGCCCTACACTTTGGTAGGGCTATTGACTGTCAGTTATTAATTAGAGAAATACACCATGTTTAAGCTCCTGGTGACATCCTGAGCCACCAAGTCATTGGACACTCAGTCTCCCTCTCAAGCAGGACAAGGGGTGAAAATAAAATGGACAAGATCATGGGTCATGGCACAGACAGAGAAATCACCCATTACTGTCACAGGCAAAACAGACTTGACTTTGGGAAAACTAATTTAATTTGTTGCCAATTAACACGAGACTAAGATTGCGAGAAATAAAATCAAAACTAAAACCACCTTCACCTTCTCCCTCCTTTTTTTCCAAACTCTGCTTAAGTCATGACTCTTCTTTAGTTTCCCAAACATAAGCAGTTCAACAGTCCATCTCCAATGCTTCTTCTTCCTCACACTTTTCTCCTGCTGTAGTGTTGTATTCAACAGAATACAGTCCTTCACAAATGTCTCCAATATGGATCTCAGAGTGCAGTTCTTCAGGAATAGTGTGGGTCCACCGTGGACCAAAGTTTCTGCCAGAAAACCTGCTTCTGTGTGGGTTTCTCCATGGACTACAGTTCCTGCCGGGAGCCTGCTTCAGCTTGAGCTCAGGCTGCAGCTTTCAGGGCACCTATCCTTGCTCGAGCATGGAGTCCTCCTCAGACTGCAGGGTGGATATTTGCTGCACCATGTGCCTATACAGATTGCAACAGAACCTCTGTTCTGAGGCATTGAGTCTCTCTTGGGAGCCAGCTGGAATTGGCTCTCCAACATGTACACAGCTCCTGGTGTCTTCTTATAGAAGCCCTTCTCATTAAAACCTTGCCATGAAAACGCAATACAGATCTATATGACAGGTGTTCCCCTTGATACCTTGAGAGGCTACCTAGAACAGAGGCTAGGTAGTGTTAAAGGAATAAAGTAGGGATTTATTAAAAGGCCTTCAAAGGATACGCTTTGGGCAGTACAAGAGCCCAGCCAAAGCTGCACCCAAGATGGACAACAGGTCACATGTTTTCACACTTTTCTGTTTTGGTCCATTTACATATCGGAGTAAATTGTCCAGTTACAGCTTCAAGTTATGAAGCCGCATCCTCCCAGGTTGCTCTCCTCAATTTTCCTGTTTATACATCTTGGGCCTGGAGCTGAAATGGTGTCCTTGGTTCTTGGGCTGGAAAAGGACTGTTTTATATAACTACACTGTGAAGAGAACTTGCTAACACTTTATATGAAGTTCAGTTTTATGCTAATGCAGTACAGAATCTGGAAAATAGGAAAGCTGGAACTTAAGACATCACCCTCTTAATGTCTAGTACATCAGCAGCCCCTGCCTCTTGTCTATAACTCAAAATTCCACCCTTTTCTCCCAGTAAGTCTAGTTTAAAGCTTTGCTTATAGGTATCTTTAGATACTTTTGGCTCTACTTGTTTGTGCAACAAACATATGTAAGTGCCTGACATTTGGCCAGTGTCAAATCAGGACAGGTACAATCCACTAAAATACCCACATTAATATTCATGTTTTTTTAAGAACTAGATACCCTCAAAAAAAGGACTCAAGCCATAAACTGCATTCTCAGAAACATCCCGCAAGACTCCTTTTGAAAGGTTTCATCTGCAGGAAAGGATCTTAAAAACAGAATTTTACCATACTAACTCTCAGAGTCTACAGGGATTATGCAGCTGAACAAGCATTGGCTCTGTATACTGGCTGTGCTGGCAGTTTGGGTGTTTCCCAATGTATTGGTGAGGGATGAATACCAGGGTGGAGGCTTGTGACCTGGATTTCTCTATCCCACACTTTTCTGGTCTCTTTTCAGACCACTTGTAGTCAATTACTTTTTTTTTTTTTTTTTCTTTTTCAGTTGCTCTATGTGTTTGCAAGAGTTCTGAGATCATGAACTTTTGGAAACTTTTCTGTGCTTTATATGAAGTGTTGTGATCAAAGTCTCTATGGCAGACATCCCTGGGGTTCATCTGCTTTGTGTCAGAAGCCCTGTGTTGGTTTCCTCCTTCTATTTGTGGCTAAATTTTAAAAGGAAGTTTCAGACATTTGTGGAAGTGACTCAAAGTCATTCTTCGTTGCCAATTTAGTTACAGCTCACTTGGCGTTTTGAACTGCTTTAGCAACTGACTGCTATTCTTTTGGAATGAACTAGAAAAGTATAAGCAGCAGGTAAAATATATTAAAAGCTGCATTCACATGGATCTTCTCACTGTTAAAATGATCATAATTTTCCAAACTCACTTGAGATGTACACAGTATGTATTCTTTCTATCATCTCTTTGATATATTTTATAAAGTGCTCTTAATTATAGTTTTCTTCAAAACATCAGTTTTCCTATTATGTAGATAAAATACATGTTCAGAATGCAGTTTCCCTCATTGTGTGATTCTCTCATTATCAGTCTCCATAGCATTGGAATGGAATGACCTAAAAGAGAGCTTGAAAGACTCCGAGGTCCTTCTGGCCTGCTATTCAGTATCTGCCCTGAGCAGACTCATAGTTGGGTGAGTTTCCCTACTCATCTCTTTTCATCATTCACCCTCACTTCCAGAGACACATTATCCCGATAATTCTACAAATAAGCCCCCAAAAAAACAAACAAAAAGCCCCCAAACAGATAAAGCAGCTCCTCAGTATTTACTCAGATCTGCAGTATTTGTGTGTTCATGTGAAAACGATGTCTGTGTGTGTATGTATATGGGCAGAAATATGTTTATATGTGTGTGTGTACATCAGCTTCTACAAAATGTTAAAATTTATGCATTATTAATTACTAATTAATTACTTATTAATTAAAGTCTATGTATTATAATCCAGTGTTCAGAAAATTAATGTTGTTCATAGATTTTTAAAAAAAATTTATACATTAAATGCAAACTTGAAGTAGCAGTCAAAAAATAGTTTCTTTTGCCATATTTCATTATAAACTGAGAATGGGAGCAGAAACTGCCATAAATAAGGAGAGAGTTCACTACATAAAGGTCTGGCAAGAATCTGATCAAACAGGAGAGTATCAGATTAGCATATGCAGATGTGGCACACATCATTTGCTTTTGAAAAACAAGTTCTGTATCACAAACACGGTAACCAACTTTTCTGCCAGACTGATCATCATTTCATTTAGTCCCTAACATGGAGTAAGTGATAACAGTATTCCAATTAGCTGCTCTGGGAGATTTTAAAATTCTCTTAAGAAAATGATATTTTCTTAAAGCTCATTCTATTTCCTTTCCCTATAGACTTTTCTACATCAGCTGTTCTATGCATTTTCCAGAGTTCTGAGATCATGAACTTTTGGAAACCTTTCTGTGCTTTGTATGAAGTGTTGTGATCAAAGTCTATGTAACAGAATTATCCCTGGGGTTCATCTGCTTCATGTGGGTTCCCTCCTTCTATCAATTGTTGATGAATATTATTATCAAGACAGGATACAGTGTGGTTTCTAGCAGTAGAAGCTCTCTTTCCTCTTAACTGGGGCATCTTAAAAGAGGTTGTTTCAAAGTTGTTTTGGTTGTCCAGGCTCAACAGATGAGGAGGCCAACAGCTTGGCAGGGCACAGCAGAAGAAATTCTGTACTGAAAAGCAGTAATAACACTCGTATTTTAAGAGATAATAGTGATGGGAACTGTTGAAGTCAGTGGATTTATTTACTACATGCCTTTATATTTTAGCTTATTTTCTCTTTATTTAGTTGCAGTGACAGGAAAGTGATTTGCTTCATTTTGCAACCTCCCCAAAAAAATGATTGAACTAGATCAAGGCATTGATACCTTACCACATACCACATTTAATTCTTTATATATATATATATATATATATATGTGTGTGTGTGTATGACTAATAACACTATATATAAATATATAATTCTTCTATATATATTCTTCTTTTCTTTCTGAAAATTTTCAGACATTTGTAGAAATCCTGCCCTTAAAGTGTTGATCTTTCTTTCTTTTATAATATATTTTAAAATCATTGTCCTAGAAAAATTACTTGTAAGGGGCAGACTATGTTTTAAGCAACATATCAGACTATCAATAATTTAAAAAAATGTTTTACATAATTAGTTGCTAAAAAAAAAATCAAGACTGAAAGACACATAAGAATTCTCATTTTTTGCTTGAAATATTTGATTCATGACATAAGAAAAAAACAAAATAATTAAAAAACCCATGAATATTAATGTGGGTATTTTAGTGGATTGTACCTGTCCTGATTTGACACTGGCCAAATGTCAGGCACTTACATATGTTTGTTGCACTACTTGCACAAAATGTTATTGTGGGTTATTCTCACCTAAAAGCAGGTCAGGTCCTCTTGACATACTGGGATAAAAATAATCATGGTGATGCTTTTTTTTTCTAGTTTGGGCTATTTTTTTTCTTTTTTTTCGTGTTTTGTTTAATTTTATTTTGCTTTTTAAGACTTCATTATTTATTTCAGAACTATGGTTTAATTAAGTTTCTTCTAAATGTAATTAAGGCAAATTTTAGAATCTGTAAAGAACCTCTGGATAAAGACTGTGTGAACTTTAAGAAATCTGTATATTAGATTGTAATTGTAGATTACAATCTAATCTACAATTAGATTGTAATCGAATTACAATCGATAAATTGTAATTAGTAGTTAGGTATCATAAAGATACTGTACATTCGTTTACAGATATTGTTGCTTCTGCTGCATCTATCTTTAGACTACATAGATTTAATACAATGTGTGAGAAGTACCCTACTGGATCAGTTCAAAGATCTGTTCCATAGAATTATGTCTATAATAAATAACTTTGAGAAAGGGTAAGAAAAGGGTAGTGTGAGTTTTTACTCAGAATATTTTCTCTCTTTCTAGTTAGTTGTGGCTTTCACAATGAAGACTATTGTTTTATGTGATAGCCCTCACTGTATTTTAACTCCTGTTTGTAGGATTTTTTTAAAATATGTAATCTCTCAGTATTATAACAGTCTGTAGATCCATAGTTTGAATGAATACACTAGAAATAAGAATATTGTATAGAACCAAATATGGATAAAATTTTCTCACTGCTCTTACACACATTCCATTTTCACTAGGGTGATCTGCTTGGGACTTGGAAGATTTCTAACATTTTTGAAGTGACTGCTATTTTAGTCCTCTTGTGCCCTTAGTGGTCATGAACTCCATGGCAGATATTTACATAACTGGATGAATATGACGATTTTGTGTCTTCTAGCCAAGCTTTCCACTGCCTGCTTCAAGCTGCGCTTGGAAACAGCTCTTCCAGTAGATGTCTGAGGGGAGCAAATAGCTCTCAGTGAAGGGAAGAATAAACTTTGATGGTAAAGAGTTTACTTTGATGGTAAAGCTTCAGAGCTTTGTAGCGAATGCAGCAATGGACATTTCCCCACACTTCAACACTAACAGATCCCACCACTCTCTAGGTGTCTCTTGGAGTGAAGTGGACTTCCTGGCTCCAAGCAAGATCCTGAAGGGCACTAGGCTGTAAAGTTTAGGCATTCCCATTGCTAAGATTTTGAGGAAGTAAAAATCTTTATTAGCTCAGTGATCACAGAAGTGGAGCAAATGATGTAATGAATCACTCCTTCCTAGTGAAATTGAACTCCCAAAAACCCGAACAGAAAGCAACTACCCCACATACACCCTCAAAGCCCCCTCAACCAACCACCAAAACCCCCTTTTAGATAAGAAGCAGAGGATTTCTCAAATTAAATGTGAGTCTGTAAGATTGGGCGACTATGAGCTTGCATGCAAATTGGGCAATCTCAGATTTGATCGCTTCCCATGACAGCTTCAGCTGGCTTTGTGGAGACTGAGGAGGTGACCTTTTTGCTCTCTGCAGTTTACTGAGGAGGGGAAGTGGAGAGGGAAGTGCTGATCACTCCTCCCTGACATCCTGTGATAGGATGCCTGGGAAGGATTCACAGAGGCATCAGGGGAGGTTTAGATCTGACAGTTAGGAAACATTTCTTTGCCAAGAGAATTGCAAACGCTGGAGCAGGCTTCTGAGAGAGGTGGTTGATATCCTGTGCTTGTCACTGTTAACAGATAGTTAGACAATGCCTTTAAACACTCCAAATTTTGCTCAACCTGAAGTTGTCAGGCTGTTGAATTAAATAATCACTGAAGGTTCCTTCCACATAAATTTAACTCTTCTAATCTAATCTAATCTAATCTAATCTAATCTAATCACATTCAGTTCTTCTAACTAGAAGTTCCCAAAGAACCTTTCTAGGCAAATCTGATTCAGTGGATACGAGCCAATATAAACCTCCTCTCTAAGCCAATACTTTGGAAATCACATCTGATACAATATTCAAAGCTTGCTATTCTATAGATTAATTTCCTCTAGAAAATGTGATCTTCATCCTCACTAAATAAATCATTTCAGGAAAGCAGAGTCAATTTGACTCATACTGAGTACATCACATGGAAAGACTAATGACCCTAACCAAGTTTATATTTGAATACAGAGGTAATTTAGGCAAGTACAGCAGAGTAGAGAGAAGGCACTAACCCAGGCAGCAGTTCTCAGAGCAGCCATACTCTGTCCTCTCCCTGTCCTCAGGTATCTAGATGGTGAGATTTTAAACACCCCAAAGTCACTCTAACCTATGCTGTCTGCTCTCGAAGTTTGGAGCGGAAAGAAGCAAAGATGACTTGGAGCTGCTTTTTATGCAATTCCCTTAAGCTGAACTAACCTCATACCTCTTGTGATCTTCTGTGGTGGCAGCAATAACAGCAATCATAGCAGTTTTTTTTCCCTCATGCTTAAGTGCAGCTCAAGAGGAATGAAATATGTCAGGTGCACTCTTACAGGTTTGAAACTGAGGGCTTGCTACTGAAGAATAAATAATATTATAACATATTACAAAATACTGAAAATGTCATGGCTACCAAGGCAGTGGCATGATAGTGTAGGCAAATTTTGGATTAGGGAAGAGAAATTGCAGTACATTTTTATTGCTTCCTTAATTCTAGTTAATGGATTTTAAATAGTTATCCCATGTAGAAATCTTGCTTGAATCAGTTGATCAACTCAGTTGATACACAAATGATGTTTCCTGCATTTTCCTACAAAGCCCACAATACTGTTTTATCCAGGAATAGAAATTTTTGCTATTTTAATTTGTTGTTGTTGTTGTTGGGGTTTTTGTTTTGTTTTGGGTTTTTAATGAAGAAAACCCTCAAAGCTATCCCTTTATTACTCACACAAAAATATAATTTGCTCTTATTCTGGTTTGTTGTGACCTGCCTTGGATACACAACAATACTCTTTCAGTTATTCCCTATAAAGAACTACTGTTTTGTACAATAATCACATAATTGCAGCTCTTAACATTTTATCTTTCATTGTCTTTTTATTTTTTTTGTTTCTTTTCTGAAAGCAAAATCACAGTTATAGTGAAACAAAATCATTATCAAAACTTGTCAGGTGCTTTCGCTTTTGTATGGCAAGATACTAAGCTGTTTTCAAAGAAATAAAGAGAATATATCAATGTTTTGACCATTATCAAGGATTTAATCTGTATTATACTTTTACAAGGTTGTAGGGCATTTCATGGTACAGTTTTTCTGATGCAGCAGTAGATTGCATGCTTGCAACATTGTTTGGAAGTAGCTGTCATGATTTTAGTGGAATGATGAAGGTGCTGAATTTTATTTACCCTCAAAAGCGGGAAGGAAGAATACATTTCAAGGTTCTAGAAATTATTTCACTACTTGTGTTTCTTTGTGTGACATAATGCACACAGGAAAGGATTCTTTTTTAATTTTCATCCAAGCCAGCTTTCTTAGTTGAAAGCCTTTTGCTTACAGAATTTCTGGAATCCATATATCATATAGACTTAACCCTTTAAAATATTTTAAAGTATTTTAAAATATTTAATTTATTTATTTAAAATATTTTAAACTTCCAATTTAAAGAAATAATAAACTATGATTATGCAGTTTTATTGTACTGAATGTTAGCTATTGCAGTTAGGTGATAATGGATTGATTTCAGTGAGAATATTAACTTTTATCATGCTAACTTTTTTTACTAGTCTTAGGAAATATACCTCTAAAGGAAAATTTGAAATCCCGAGTATTTACTTTCCTTGGCAACATGTATTTTGATGTTTTGTGTCATATGACTGTTAGCATGTGGATTTTTAAAATTACTTTAACTAAAACTTCACATTCTCATTTGATTCAATAAAATATGACAAGCTGACACTGATCAAATATTCAGTGGGGGAGACAGAAAATAGCTAACATGTTTCCACAGAAAAGTCACCTACACTTTCTTTCCAAAGGATAGTGCAGCTGTAAGACTATGTTACTGAAATGCCTATAAGCCAATTTAATTAGTCAGCTAAATGAAACTGTCAGAAATTTAAGAAACATGTTTTTAGTAAATTATAGCCTTAGGTACTTCTTAATTTGCTCTGTAACTTCAACTGAAAAACCTGTTTATAATATACTATTTGTTCAGCATGGATGAAGGTTGCTTCACATTTTCTTTTATCTTCTTGCTGTCTGGCCATTTCACAGATGTTTGAATTTAATAAGAAGGAAAGTGTCTGAAGAGATTCAGCGAAAAAGGGAGAAAAAATGACATTTAGGAGTTTCATAATAATTCTGTTCTTGCCAGCAACAAAGTGAAGATCATGTTTTTGTTTCAAATCCTTGATTATGGAAATGAATGCTACAGACAAAATTAATAGGTGTATAATTATGGTAATTATAGCCATGGTAACTAAATTTCCTCATGCATTAGAAACTAAAGGCCTATGATACAGTACTTTAGGTCAGGCACAGTATCATTGACTCACAGCATATCTCCTCACAATAACCCTTTTATGAATTATGTTTAAGTGGTCTATTAAAACACAAAAATGTTTCATAATTAAAAAAATAACACCTGAAAAGAAAGAAAGAAAAAGGAAGTAAAAAAGTGTTACGCAGAAATGCTGAAGTTCTAGAAGTACTGTACCGTTAATTTAAATTGTGTAGTTAGTTACTTGAAACCTATATCCCCTTCTCCACTTATTTTGAAGCTGTATGTTGGAAGACACATCCAAACACTGTTTGGGCAAAACTTTTGCATTGTCAATGTATTTTTGTGTGTTTACTATAAGAGTATTGAGTCACCACAGCATGGAAATCATGTTACCCGAAATAGTAATGTATTTTTAATGTATATTTTACCTGAAAGTTAAAAGTGATACAGGAATAGAATTATTCAACCATTATTCCGAACGTACTATAGAGTTTGCCTGTGCTGCCTTAAGAAAAATGTTTGACAATACTCATGCTTTCTCACATCTATGTTCTACAAGAGTTAAAAGGAGAGAGAACACTGATATTTAATAATGCATATGTTGAGAGTTTTGAAATGCACCAAATTCTTAATTTATAATTCCTACTCACCATTTGTGTTATTGCCAGAATACTCCATAATGTCAATTCAATGGAAAAAAAAATAATTAATTTCTTAAGAAATTTGGTTCTACCTCAGAACCATTAGGACTGAAGCAATGTCAGTCACAAAATGAGGCTTCTCATTAAATGATCTGAGTAAATACAGAGTTAATAGTATCACTCCAAAGGCATGATCTGCTCAACCACACTTTATATCACACAGTTCAGCTGGCTTTGGCTTGGAATTTTCTTCTGCCATTGGAGCCTGAGTACAGGGACAGCTAAAGGTATTCAGCTAAAGGTAAATATAGCCTTCACTGTATTTAGTCTTTGAAATCTGCCACATCAGTATTATCTGAGCAGTCCTTGTAAATCCAGTCTCTTTCCGTGACATGTAAACAGTCTGGCAAATTCAGAAATACTGACTCCTCATTTTTGTTCAAGAACTTAGACATTTATGAAAAGTAAATATATATAATTTTGGTTCCCATGCAACCACATTACCTTCAGAAGATTACTACGCAACCCATACATACATCCAAGAATTCTCCCAATAAAAAAATTGCAGTTTGTTTGTCTGGAAAGTAACACAGGTCCATTCTCTAATTTGTTTTCCCTGGGTGCCAACAATCCTGCTTTACTGAGTGACAGCTTTGAATGATGTCACTATGCCAAATTAGATGAATTCTCTACATAAAGAAGTTGACATGCAGATAAAAAAGTAGCTGTTGCTTCTCATTCTAAATGATTTCTAGGTTAAGCCTCTTCTAAAGGAGTCAGTCTCTGGTATGTCTACATTACCAAGGAACACAATGCAAAACAGGGTAAACCTGTCGACCAAATCAGACTGATGCTGAGAATTTGACAACTATAATGTGTCTTCATGATTTTACTTCTGACTGATTCTAGATTGCTTCCATGCTCTGAATTTTCATAAGCAGATGCAGCATAGCTTCTGATTTCCCTTAATACTGATTCAATCCAGTTTGCCAGCTACAATCTCCCTACATGATGTATTCCAAAGAGAGGTAATGGAGATAATTCAGCTCGAAACCTGCTCATAAGCAGAACATAATGCAGATGCTCTGTTTACATGTTAGATAATACAATAAAAATCATACAAATGAAACAGGCAAGTGCCTGTTACAAAACTCAGATCAAACACAATAAACTACTTGGACAAATAATATATATCTTTATAAATATGTTAAGGTATGTTTCTTTAGACAGTATGATACAGTTTCTCTATCTTCTGGAAATCAGAATGTGAAAATCTGTCAGTATTTGCATATCAGAAGTTTTGTACTATCTTCAGGTAGATTTAGGCAACATGTGTAAGTTCATTGCAAAAGGTTTCCTTGAAAAATGTAGCTTCAGGGATTCTATATGTCCAAGTAATTTTAGTGATATTTCATTCTACAGTGTAATAACATTTTCCAGAAAATAACATCATTCTGAACTGTCTCCTTCAAATGAAATAACCTGTCATTTACTTTTCCAATGGGAAAACTTTGGAAAAATAGTCTCTTATTTATATCTGACTAATAGCATTACACTCATCACCAAAACAACAATGCCCACGTGAGAAACAAGAGTTAAGTGAATAATTGACTTAACTCTCTCTTTCAGCAAACACCTAGCCCATGAGCAAATTTTAAGGGAAAAAAAAAGAATTTCTGTGAATAATTTTAGATATGTGTAGACTGAGCCGTTTATTGGACAACCATTTTTTATAAGATTCATTCTTACTAAGTCCTTCTGATATGCTACATGAATTATATGGAGCTGTTTTCTTTCACAGATGTATGGACATAATTCTAAGGTTAAATATTCTGGAGCAGTGCTCACTTTTCTTAAGTCAAAACCTTTTTTGATTTAGAATTTTTAGGATCTATTTAAAATATTTTGCGCCTATGAACACTGTTTTCAGTGATTTGATTTTTATTAAAATATGAATGAAAAATAACTGTAAAAGACCTTTTTCTGTCTGGAAGTTTTCAAAATTTTCCTCCCTATGTATTCTTTTTGTAATGCTGAGGTACTTTGAAATTGTTACTTATCAATTTTCATTTCAACTGTTCTTTGCAAAGAAAGATTGTTAATATTTTCCCTGCTTTTCAAATGGAAAATTTAATTATTAAAAGATTTGGCAACAGCCAGGATAAGCAGTGTTTCATCCAAAACCCTGTATTTGAAACACCCATCTGGGAACATCAAGTTGGGATTTTACTTTTTAAGTTTATGTACAGTTATTCTCCAAGCTTTACAGAGAGACAGACTAGATTGTGTTTTATGACAAAGATCCATGGAAGAGAAATCTAAGCAGCAGATGATATCACTGTTGCGTTATGGAACTGTTTCAAAATCTCCAAGTGACTCTGTCATCAGTTTATGTCAAGTGGTGGAATTATTTTTTTTCGGTTTTTTTTTTTTTCTCTGAAGGACTGTGTCCTGGGGTGACAAATTGATACACTAAAGTCTACAAGTGTATGAGTTACTTTAAAATAATGGTGCTGAACCTGAGACTACTTGATTCAGGTGATTAATATTTACAGAAGGCAGAATTTAATACTACAGATTTCTTAAGCAGAATGCTGGTGATTACACACTTCCTAGTTTAGACATCCTATGATATCTTTTTCAGCTTCAGAAGGCTCCTAACCCCAAACATCAGGGAGTCTTTGTTAGTAAATGAAATTTTACTCCTAATGGACAAGTTTCCTAAAAGAATTGCTGTGCAGTCTCTTATCAGAATTACTTTGAGATACATTTTACTTAATAGAACCTAAGGTAGGCTGTGCCCTTAAAATCCCCTTTCACTCATCCCATTTCTCTCCATTGAAAGTCTGAGAGGGAGGTTGAATGATAAACTCAGTCCACTCAAAATCTGTGTGTTTGGTGTCATTGTTCAGGAGGACTGCCTATCTGTATGATTTTCCTTTTGGAGATCAGGTAAAATGATGACATGTAGTGACACGTATGTTCTTTTGTCAAAATATAAATAGTAAACAGAGCATAAACACCTAAATGAAAAGACCACATGTATATTTCCTTCCTTACTCCTGGCAGCTTTAATAGAGGCGTATGAGTATTTTCTGGAAGAACCAGTTAGACCTGCTGGCTGCAGACTGCATCAGTCTCTCTATTACACATCTCTCTGTGGGGCTGAACTCTCCATAGTTCAGTGCTTATGAAATACAGGTTCTTTGTTCAGTGTTGATGTGAATGAGTCTCCGTGTCTTTTTTAAACTAGTTTTAAATGTTATCATACCTGACAGGTTTCTTTAATACCATCTTTCATATACATAATAAAAATTACATTGCCAGCACATAAAAGGTTCTCCAACACCTGCAATATTCACCTTCTATGGTAATTATGCATATTAAAATTATCTTTATAAATTACTCCCAAAAGTAGAAAGAGCTGGAAGAATGTGAACAATTCCCAGAGGATACTCATTCTGTCTTCTCCTTTTTCTACCTTTTTTCTCCCTACTGCCCATGACTTGATTCTACTCTACTCTAAGTAGAATCTTTTGAGAGTGAACTAAAATTTTCTGCAAACTAAAAAGGCAGATCCATTGTTTCTGGTTTGATGTTTAGAATGGAAGCTCTTTAAGGAATCTTTTTGGTAATGCACGGGTAATGCTTAGTTTCACAAGGTACTTGTCTATGACAGGAAATTTTGGCTCTGCAATAATACAAATTGTGAATAATAATATTAGGACAATGGACACTGAAGGAGACATTGTCAACTAAGTAAGTGGAACAAAGAAGTTCCCAGGGGAGAATCAGGAACTTTATTTCTTAAAGAAAACTTAATCTGGACTTATTTTTCTCTCTATTATAACACATCTTATTTTGGCAGTCTGTACTAACAAGTGGGATGTGATAGCATAGAATAGTCTGGGAGAATAGTCATATTTGTGTTGTTCACACCATTTCTGATTAAAATAGCTTCTCCCAGTCATTTGTAAAATCAACCTGTTTCCTATGCAAAGTTGCACTTTATAAGTTTTGACCCTGAAGCTATTTGCCTAAAACTTAATCATCACTAGACAGAAAAGATAACTTTTAAAGGACTATGGCCTCTTAGTCAGTACATTTCTTCATTTGCTTTCTAAAACCCCACCCAATCTCTTCAATTTCAACTACATCTCTTTTTCCCTGCCCATTTTATGGTTTAAACTTGGACACCACTGCTGGAATATCCATGGACTCCTACAAAAGCAAACTTATTTGAGGGGGAAACCACTACTTTGTATTATGTAGACCTAAAGTACAAAAAGATGTGTGATTTGTTCTCAGATTTGAAAGAGGTCTGTAGTGCAGAGATATGAAGATATCTCTCCTATGCTTTAACCAATTGTTAAATTTTATACTGTATAAGATGTATTTCTTTATAAACCTCCAGCTGATATATACTGTGATGAGATCCCTGTTATCCTCAAGTTGGAGCTGACCTTCCTATTTTTTCCTTTTTGAAGCAAATACATCAGAGAAAAAGCTTCTGTTGCTAAATCTCTGCTTTATTTGAACGATTTCATACTAAATAAAAATAGAATGATTTGGAAGTACAGCGAGTCTTTATGTGCTGCCTTGAACCAATTTGCACAGAGGGTTTAAAAAAAAGTTCCACGTTACCTGTCTGCTCTGTCCTTGCCAGGCTTGTCCTTGCCTCTCCTTTTGTGATCCAGTTTGGCATGTTTTGGTGGTTGATAACTACCCCATCTACTCTGTGTCCCCAGGAAACTTTTTTTCATCTCACACCTCATGCTGGCTTCTGAAGCGCCCTACACCTCTATGAGCCATCTGAATGCTGTTTTTTCTAGAGCTGTTGTTTCTGTTCATGATCAGTTAGTTAGAGCAAAGCTATTTCTCTCCATCCCAAAATGCCAGATAGTTCTTAGTGTCCACCCAGGGTAAGTCAAACTTGCTCTTCCTGACCACCTTCTTTTTAATAGAATAAGTGTATCACAGTGACTACACAGTAAACCCTAATCAAACAAGCATCTCCACAACTTTGTCATACATGCATACATAAGGTATTTGTACTCCTGACTACCAATGAATTGCCACCAAATCTAGACCAAGCATAAAAATTGATCTCTTTTTCCTGAATGGCATTAGGTCTTGCACATGTCTGTAGATGGACAAAATCCTTTATATGCCACTCTTTTTTAGGTTACTGGGATCTAATGGACATTTATTTTCATTACTAATGCTCAGAAAATTAATCCAACAGCTTCAATTCAAGGCAGTGTAAAGTACTGCTTTCTAAATTATTTTCTCCCCTGATCCAACCTGTAAAATAACATTGACATAAACATCTTCTAAATTAAAAGATTAAACAGTTCCAATTGCTTAATATCCCCTAATGGAACTGTGAAAACACATATAAAAATAGCTGCAGTTATTTTTGTTCTCTGAAATTAAGTCCACAAAAATATTGGTTAAATTTTTTGCAAAATTTCTGGTTAGCAGAAAACATTTTCAGGTACAGGATGATTCAAGACTTCTGTAATGGCAGAGTTCTCTTGAAAGGCTGTATATGTTCTTCAGTTCGTGAGAGATTGCATTGAGGCTGTTGTTGGCAAGCCTATTAATGTACCATTTCAGGTGAGAACACAGTTCTGTCTCATGCTCTGTGCTGATGTATAATGACTAAGGCATAGATTTTGTCTTGAACAGATATGTTTAAGATGTTCCTTTGAAGAGAAAAGTCTGAAATCATGGAAGATCTCTATTTCTAAAACATAATTCTGTGCATAAGAACTACTCTGATAATACTAGAATAATGTCAAACTAATTGTCCTCTTATCGATGGCTTGTTTTTACAGAAATGTAATTTCACTGATTTTAACAAATACATATCCAATTTGTATCGTGGTAAGCAAGAAGAAACTCTGACTCATGGTTTATTTTACCTACTTCCCAGCTAAGTACAGAGTGTTCGTGTTGACAGGCACCTAAATAGTTACTAAAGGACTACTGGGTGAATTATATAATAGTTTTTCTTAATGTAAGCCAAATATCTCTGGATAGAAAAAGCGGCATTAAGCAAACATAAAGACAGTTCTGGATTCAAGACAAAGAATTTAATTTGATGAAGCAAATTAAAGTTTAACAGTGAATATTGTCTGTGTCAAGAGGCAAGAAAGAATTGCAATTAAGAATTCACCCCATTATTAACCTCTAGCTATTTTTGGCATAATTTAAACAAATTATTAAGATTCTTAATTGGAAAGAAGAGAACTGCACTAATTTCATCCTCTTCTTTTGTTACTTTGGCAGAAATCAACTATCAGCCAATAGAATGACATTGTTACTGAGAGGATCTAAAAATTTAGATCTAAAAACTTAGAATCTAAGTCACATGTACTGATTAATCCCTTTTCATTTAAACTATAAATATCTTGCATATGAGAAACTAAGACAATATAAATTTTGATAAATTTTTCTAGAAAGAAAAAGTAAGTGAAAAAAATTGCAGCTGTAAGCTATGACTATAAAACAGATTGAAAATCAGTCTTTAGCTACCTTTCAGACAGACAAACTTTGGGCAAAATTCAGAAGATGAACATTTTTGAGACTATGTTGATTTTGAAAAAAAAAATCCACAAAGACCGAAAGTGTTTTAATTAAAAGGACTCCTGAAAAATAAAGACGAAATAATCTGTTTTTGCAGTACATGATGATTGTAAAGAGACTGGTAGCTCACTGAAAAATCATGCGGCATGGTACCATTTCTGTGGCAGCACCCTTGCCTTCTGATGACTGGTTAATATAATGTTAGGTACATTTTATGAGCTTAAAATATAAGTTACTCAGCTCAAACAGTCCAGGTTTTGTCTTTTGTACAGACTTTTTAGTTCTCCATACAGTGTTAATTTCTAAAACTCAGTTTCTCTTTTAGTAGGTACTGATATGCATGATGATAAAATTTTCTAGTTGCTTGAATATTTATCCATAAAATTTGAGGGTATGATAGCTTTGTGTCTTGTCTGTGCAGCTAGTCAAGCTACTATCATTTCTGGGGAAACCTTCCCAAGTTCAGTAGAAAGCCCCCTCATCTCCTCCTCATTCCATCCTTATGCTTAACAAATAACAGAGCATCTTGCAAAGCAGAAATCTGACACCTAAAGCACTGACATATTTTTAGGTGTGTGCTTGGAATCAACTTTTGATGCCTCATTTATTGTAGTCCTTTTCTTGTGTTTGTTTTTTTTTTTTTTTTAAATACTTGCTGTGCAGTTTCTGTATCTTTTACCTTGTTATACTTTCCTTCTGTCTCATATTGCCATCTCCTTTTTTTGATACTTTTAGAAGAAAGGCAAGCATGAAAATCAGTATCTCCCATTAAAGGGAGGCCATTAAAGCAAATCATTAGTAGGATAACAGTAAGTTGCCACAGCATCTTTAAATTTGAATCATTAGAGTCCAGTGCTTGCTGCTTCCTCTCTTCTTTACCAGCTACACACTCACCATGCCAGGCTTTATGTTTGAGAGCACACTGCTTATTCTGTGGAACAGTACTCACCCTGTAGCTTGGTGTAAACCAACTTCAGCTTTATCGTATTTACAAAAGCTATCAATGATGAACAGAGAAGGGGTCACACTGCTTTTGGTTTTGAGGAATGCTGAAACCAGACTAACTCATTGTACTAGGTGGAAAACAAGCCAGCAGGAGATTCCAAGTCAGAACTACAATTTAACAGGAAAACCAAAACAAAGGCAGAAAACACAGGCTTAAACTGACAGAGCCAGGATGCAACCTGACACCCTGCTGGTCAGGGTGGTGGTAGCAGTCTCATTAAATGGTGGATGTGGTTCTGTTGAAGCAGTGATCCTGTAGAAGAGTCTGACTATTCTCTGAACGTCCAGTGATGGTTATGTAGCTCTTGCCCTTTGGGAACCAGCAGTTAGGGCCACTCATGGTGTTCCAAACCTCAGATTATATCCAGGTAGGAATGCTTGGTTCCTCCCCCTGGGCGGAACATCTCACAATGACCTGATGTAATTTTTGAGTCATGCAGTGAGGCTTGACAGCTCATTAACAGAGATGGCCCCCTGGAGGGAGTTAATCAGGGATGAGTCATGGAGGAGATAAGGAACATTGCCACAGCTGTTTTAATAGCTTGTGAGGATGGTAAGAAAATACATACTTTTGGTTACAACTTACATTGTAACCTCTGACATTCATCAATCTCGAAGTTAAACATTAGCAAGAACAGTATTTCAGAAACAAACAACCCTGAAGTGCGGCCAATCTGGTAAGGGAACCAACAAGTGATGGTACTGATAACTTATCAAAGCAGCTGAGCTGACACAGCCAGCCTAGAAACATATGATTGCCAGTCAATCACTTTATTCCAGAAAAGCCCAGGCCCACTTTTCAATAGCAGGGCCTTCTAACACACTCCTTCTTGGAGTGTGTGTGGAGCTTCCTCCCTTCAGTGGGAATGTCTCTAAATGTTACTTCTTGAGGCTCAGAAAGAGGTGTGCCAGTGGTCATTGGTATAGTAGCATCAACTTCTACGTAATAATTATTTTGCTAGCTTTAATATCATTGCTTCGATATTTTTCAATAAATAGCGCACTACACTAGTAATTATAGCTACATGTACTGTGCAGTAAATACCAGTGATTAAAGTATTTCAGTCTAATTGTCATCATTATAATAAGTTCTAGTAATTAACTAATTTTATAAATATATTTGGAGTGCAATCCTTGACCCTGGACAAAGTTGTATAAAGTCTCCATTACAGCTGTATAATCCTTTACATAAATGGTTGACCATGTCTGGGATTAGGATTGAATCCAGCCACCCATGGGCTCCAGTTTGAGAGGGAATTTTGAAGTAAAGTGACACTTTCTGAAAACCTTGACTCAACAAAAGAGTCTGCCCAATAAAACTTCTCCAAAGCTTCATTTCATTTGGAATAGCTCCCTCGATACTCCCCCCAAAAAAGTGTTTTAAAGCTGAAGCCACAGAAGTTAATGTCTGTAGTAATAATCAAACCAGAATACAAATTGTTCTGCAAGAATGTGATTGTTTTCATCAACATAGTAATGAACAATCTCAGAAGAAAGCAATCACAGAATTATAAAGTTTAGGTATTGAAATGAATTCTAGTCACCAAAGTCTTAAATTTAAGAGATCCAAGGGAATTGGAAGAGAGGAGGAGTTTTTAAAAACACTTTCTTAAATGAAAAGGCTTTTGATAACACATGCTGTTATATTCCAGCATCATCTCTTCTTTGTAAGACAGGAAACACTGTATGTCCCATCTCCTTGCATTAAGTGTAAATGCAGTAAAAGTTGTTCTTTCTCTCCTGTGTACAGAAGACATTGAAAAAAATTGTGACACATCTTATTGAAGTCATATTAAATAATTTGGTTATGCTTTGTGTACATAATTTAGGATACAGTAATAACTAATGATGTTTCAAACAAGATTTTTAGAACCTGATAGCATTTTTTCTCTTATGTATTCTTAAAAGAAAAATCAGAATTCTGATTCAGGGACTTATAACTGAAATTATCTTATTCTAGTGCTGGTAAACTCAAAAAGAACACTAAATTGTGACTGTCATGTCTAAATGTTGAATGGTCAAAGATCTGGGACATGGAGAAGAAAAAATGGTGAATTCTAAGTTTTGTACTTTAATTTTCTAATCAGTATCCCACAGATGAATATGCTGTTTAATGAGCAGTAGCTGTTAGAAGGTGCTAAGATATTGTGGTGCTAAGAGTGCTACAGCTGTGTAAGCAAAGTGGATATTCAGGTTGAGTTTCTTTAGGCACTTTGTCAAAAGAGATAAAAGAAACAGAATGGAAGAATGTTTTAAGGAAAGTAATTAGAATGAGCAGGTGAAGTGCCTTACAGTACTCTGAGGAAGTCATTTGAAGAGAGGTGTTGAGATATGAGCAGGGGAAATATTTGAAGGGTCTTAAAAAGTAACATCAAGTTAGGTCAAATGAAGAATGCAGTATAAAGGATAGCCTTTTGGTCTCAAGATTAAAAGTTTGGTTTGACGCACTTAATAAAAAGTAACAGAGGAGTGAAGCAAAATAAGGTGGGTGAAGAAATCATTATACAGAGCAGTCAGTAAAAGAGTTTTAGGAGAACTTCTGAGGCAGAGAAGAAAAAGTAAATATTCCAGTTGGAGTGATGCAATTTGTATAAGATGCCAAAAGTCCAAATATACTGTAAAGTATGCAATGTAAAGAAAAAAGAACTATTAGCACCCTTAGAAGACTGTCAGAAATAAAGATCAGAGAATGATATGCACAGATCATCTACCAGTATCTTGGCAGAATTTTATGCTATTAAGCAAAAGTGTATAGAATGAAGAAGACTTTGAGAAAACAAGATCAGCTATAATACAACTGTCCATCCGCTTACAGCTGCATGTCAGAAAATCAAAAGAGAATTTAAAGAACTTAGAGAGACTTAAATCAGACATAGTGTGAGAGATTTGAAAGCTTTCAATGTAGTAATGGCTCTTTCTTGTTTCCAAAAGTAGTCAACCCAACCTCTAGAAAAACAAAATTAATATATGACAGAAATTTTTTTTCCTTTTCTAAGATTTGGTATTATTCTTCTCTTTCTGTATTGGAAAATCCTTTCAGACCTACACCATTATGTAGTCATGAGGTTCAGGATTCAGCCTCTCTTTCACTCTTTTAATACTTTTTTTTGTTTTTCTCTTTTCCTGTGTTATTTGGTCATGGGTATAAATGGATCACTTTGCAGACAGGATTTTAAAATCTCTAGATTCCCTTTTCAGTTAATTCTATTAGATTTAAATATATTCTTTTATCAGTTTACAGGTTCAAGTATGTAATTTAGCATACCTTGCTTTAAATTATGCTTATCAATAAAATAAGGATTTTCAACAGTATGTAATAAGCAGATTTGTCATTTCATGCTGCAAGAAAAGACAACAGAGATGCCACCTTAATATGTTTTTCTTGTCTGTGTCTGTCACAGACAATATCTTGTCATATTCAAAAAAAGAAAAATTTTCCTTACACTGGACATCGCTGCAACAGTAACACCTAGATATATCACAGCTATGCATCCATATACTCCTTTAACAGGACAATAAATAATTTACTGTCTACTTACATCAGTAAGTTGTTATTTATTACTGAAAATAAAGTGTGAAATCATGGCATAGCTGAAATGCTTCAGGTGCTTTGCAGACCAAGACTGAGATTCAGACTTTATTTAGCTTCAGTTTGTGTATGGATGAAGTGGCAGGTAAAACTTTTTGAAAGCAAATACAGAGACAGGAATGGTATTTTCATTTTTGAATCAGGCAGTCTAGGCTTAAAATATTTAGACAAGAAATGGAAGCTTATTAAAGGTGTGTTCTTATGGCCATTAAGATTCTGAAAGAAAAATCCTGTGGAATGGGATTTGTAATGAGAAAGTGGTACAAAAGATAATAATGGAGAACTTGTCTGTTTCTCACATACTTTCAACAAGTGCAATAAGCAAAAGGGGAATATCCTTGCTCTGAAATTTGGTCTCTGCTTCTATTCTACCATAGCAATCCCTTGTCTGATGTTCCCAAGTGGGGATGTGAAATACATTAGATGTTTTATTTCTTCAGGTTTCTGGCTGGCTGAAGGGAAAGTAGCAGAATATTATATGAACTATAGCCTGACCTAGGCAGTTTTAGCGTTTATTAACTATTCTCCCTAAACTCATTCAGTCACATTGCATTCTCAGTATGTGATGCGCTCTTAAAAGGCAGATGTCTGGCCAAAAGCAGCAATTCCTTCAGTTTCTGTAGCCCTCTAAGCCTATTCATGTTCCTTGACAGGTGTCTTCTTTTTCCCTGAAGTAACAGAAAGAAAATCACTTTTGTTCCTCTTGGCTTTCCTGAGAAAGAGCAGCATCTTGGCTCTGTTCAGATTGTCACACTGTATAATCCTTGGTTAAAGCAGAGTAGCTACTGAATATCGTGGTGTAAATGGCTTAAGACTTATACTCCAAACACATCTGTGTCTGTCAGTTTACATTAAGTCACAAAAAAGAGAGCAGGGCTGTTAAATTTCTTCTGGCAGGTTACAAATGGTTTGACCTCTGTGAAGTTTAAATCATTCATTCACAAATAAAGTTATTTTTCCAACACTATTTTTTTCTTTTATTTTTCCTTTACATTTCTTGCCATAGAATAATTTGTGCTCCTTATGGGTGGTAATGAGTTGCTTCTTTTTCTGTTCAGCAAGGGAAATAGACTAAACATCGTGGATTTAGCCATGTTCATTTATAGAAGTTTTATCTTTAATACTTAATCTCCCTGCTGTAGAAATAATATTATAAGGGTCTTTTTTGGCTATCTAAGCTGAGACAACTTGATGACAGATATTTGTGGGTACTTCGCAAACACAGCTTAAATATGGATCTAGTAAAGGAGAAAAAAGGACACAAAATATGGAGCATAGGAAAATTTAAGACAACATGAATATATTGTTCTTTAACTTCCAGTTTATTTAGTGAATCTCTGAGCATAATTTTTGTATCATCAAAATGACCAGATTCTATTGCTTTTCCACAGGGTTGTGAAACTTTTGCAGTCTTCTTTTTTCTTCAAAACAGGACACAAAGCAGGAAAGAACCTGAGGTCCTGGTCAATAGCAAACTGACCCTAAGCTAGCAATGCACAGTATGGCAGTGAAGGCAAATAGCATCCTGAGCTCCATTAGGAAAAGTATTGACAGCAGGTTAAGGCAGGTGATCCTGTCCTCGCTATTCAGCCCTGATGAGACACATCTATAATGGCTTTTCAGGGCTTGAAGCATGATACAAGGATAAGAGAGCTGGAAGTGCTCAGGGTAGAGAAGACTCAGGCACTTATCTCTGTGTATAAATATTTGATAGGAGGGAGCAAAGAAGGGGCCACTTCTCATAGGTAATGGACACAAACTGAATTATAGGATACTGTAGCTAAACAGAAGAAAACACTTTTTTTTTTTTTTTTTTTTTTTTTTTTTTTTTTTTTTTCTGATGGGCAAGTACTGGAACAGATGGTCCAGAGGGGCTGAGGAGTCTTCATTCTTCGAGATACACAGGACTTGACACATCCAGAGAACAATGCAATCTCAATGACCAGAATGCTGGCCTGAGGATTTCCAGAGGTCCTCTCTAGCCTCAGCAATAGCAGCTGGATAGGTTGATCCTGGCTATTTTCTGTGTGCCCACAAACTCTATCATTCCCCTTCCTCAACAGAAGAGGGGAAGAAAATACAATGAAAAATTTGTGGGTCAATATAAGACAGAGAGGAAACTCAGCAATAACTTTCATAAATCAAACAGTCTTGACTTGGGGTAATTAATTTTTTTCAAAAGAAACAGGGTAGAATAATGACAAATAAGAGAAACCTAAAAATGCCTTTGTTCCACTCCTTCTTTCTAATTTTTCCACCTCAAGTGGTGCAGGAGAGTGTGGCATGTGGGTTATAGTCAGCTTATAGTCCTTCACTTCTGCTTCTCTTCCTCTGCTCCATTGTGGGGTTCCACCCATGGGCAACAGGTATTCATGAATTTCTCCAGTATGTCCTTCTTGCAGGCTCCAGTTCCCCAGGAACTGCTCCAACATAGGTCATTGGACTGTGCTAATGTGAGTCCCTTATGGGACCACAGATCCTGCCAGGAAACCTATTCCCACATGGCCTCCTCTCCAAGGGATGCACATCCTGCCAAGATCATGCTCCAGCCAGAGTTTTCCATGAGCTGTAGCTTCCTTCGAGTCATACACGCCTGCTCTGCCATAGAATCCTCCATGGAGGACTGCAGATGGATTTCTACTCTACCATGGATCTCCATGGGCTGCAGGGGCACAGCTGCCACAACAGCCTTTACCAGGATCTACACCACAAGCCCTTCCTTCTCCACTGACCTTGGTGTCTACAGAGCTGTTTCTCTCACATATGTTCACTGCTCTCTCTCTGCTGTTGCAGTGGTTTTCACCATGTTAAATATGCTATCATCAGCTGCCAGCACTACAGATTAGTGCACCTTTGGCCAGCCACAGACTGGTCCTGGAGTCAGTCAGCTCTGATATGGGGGCAGCTTCTGAAGTCTCTTCTCAAAGTCATCCTTGTAGCCCTACACACATCCCTGCTACCATACCCCTTCCACATACACAAAGTACAATGTAATTCTAAGATTCTGTAAGTGCCTGAAAGATATCAAGGTTCAGTACATGTTCATGTCATTATCTATTTCAAATGCAAAACCAACCCCCTCAAATGATGCAAATATTGTACATTTTTGAAAGATAAAACAATCACTTGTAGAGTTCTTTAAATTAAAAGGCATTATTGTATTTTTAAAAATTATTTAATAAATATCCTTAGCTGTAGAGAACCGGATGCTGTATAAATTAAGTACTTAACAATAAGCTTACTTCAAAAGCTAGTTGCAGACCTTAACCTGCATGGATATTTGCATCAACCTCTGTAATAACCTTTTTCAGAAAAGGTAGTTTCGACTGTTGGTTCCAAGATTCGTTTCCTAGAACTCAACCAGCCTGACCCAAACCTGTGGCCTCCCAGGCTGTTGACAATTTGACTTGAAGTTTGCTAGTGAATGGACATGTACACATTTGGGGAAGATAAAGTGTGCCAGTTCCAGGCACACTTGCCTGTAGTGCCACAGCAGCATTGAACCCCTCACTCACCCCTCAAAGAATCAGAATCACAGAGTAGTAAGGGTTGGAAAGGACCTCTGGAGCATACCTACTCCCACCCACCTGTCTACTCATGCCAGTCCTCTCATAGCTGACATTCAGGTAACGTAAAACATTCTCTCCCCAGTGGTTGGAGGTTAAAAGTTCCCACTTGCTCCAGTAGCAGACATCAGGCCAGGTGTGACTAAAATCCCTGGGTGCCTCTGACTCTAGTCTGCCTCTAGTAGTTGGCACCAAATTTCACTTATACAAATCTTGTGGTCACTTACTCCACACATTCCTATAGAATAGAGAGTAAGGCTACACTGAAAGATAGTCAAGAAAATATTCAGTGAGAAGAAAGAATGGATTTCATGGGAAGATATAAAAAGATAGGACAGACTGTGCTGATCAGTCCCAGGGTTCAGCCAGATAAGTATATGAATAAAGCCCATATACAGTTGACTCACTGGGACACATTTTCTTCTACCCTCTGATTTGCTCTTACCTGGTTATTCTACCTCTCATCCATTTGCTTGGATCATCCCTCCAATCCCCCTTACGCATCCTGGTCCTATGGTTTAGTCTTCATCAGTAGCAAGTCATAGTTTGCCTGCAGTTTCTTGGTAGCCCATCAGTAAATGAAACTGACCAGGTTTATTTCTCATTATTGTCTTTGCTAATGCTAAGTGGTCAGGTTTTATGTCTAAGGATGTTGTGTCTCTGTGTTCTTATGATCCAGATTTGAACAGGTGCTATGTCGTATGATCATACTGAAAAATTAAACCTGTCACATTTCACATACCCTCGCCAAGTAGTGTGGCTGCCCAGGTTTGTTCTAATCACTACTGCCTTTATGATTTTTTCATCAGGTTTCTGTTGGTATGTTCTTGCTCATAATCTCCTTTTCTCATTGATTCTCTTGGCACTGAGAAAGATCCTGACAAGATACGTCAAGGAGCAGACACATTCTTTCCACATACCCTTACATTATCCATTTTCTTCTCTTAAAAAGCTGACTTCCAGCTTTAAGAAAATGGAATAGCTTAGACACTTAGTCCCTGGTAAGGTTTCACCAGGTACCCATTCCTGGCTCATAATGTCATGTAAAGTGGTTTAGGAACAGCAGTTGCAAAATATTAGAAAAAGCCGTCACTTTCACACACTCTTGGAGTCTGATGAAAATATGGCTACCAGGCAATATAGCAAATACAAGTGTTGTATACTGGGATGTGTTCATGTTAATATTACAGGCCTTGAAGAGATGAAACCTGTGTGATTTTAAGACTTAGCAAGATGCAGATCTGGATCAGCATTTTAGTGCTTGTGTTCTTATATACACCCCTAATTAGATAATCCTGAAAAGTGGTCTCTTCTGTCAGAACATGGCGAGCTGCAGATGTGTTTAGGATGTTCAGGGAGATCAAGAAATACAAACTGAATTCTCACTATTGCAGTCAGAGAAATAATGATCAGTTCTGTACACAGCAACATTTCCTTAGCTCTTGGTCATCTCTCCTGAGAAGCAGGTGTCTTGGTGGAACAAATTAGCATGAAAAATGTTAAGAGCATGCTGTCATACAAATTGATTTTTCACTACTACAGTGAAAGGCTTTGACATGAAAATCTGTCAACCAATCTATTTTGCTAATGGAGTCTTGAAACTGTTGAAATATATAAGTTGTCTCTCATAACATTTTTCTACACAAGTAGATTTAACTTTACTACTCTCTTATTTAATCAGGGCAGTTCCTAGACTGTATAATGACATACTGTCCAAGACAATTGTTTTCACTAAAAGGAAAGTGCCTGAACTTTAAGTGAAGGTAAAAATACCCTTAAGTCTTTGATTTTTTTCTTTTGCACTGGTTTCTGCCACACATTGTTCTCTTGTGTAAACACATGCAAATGTACTGACTTATTAACCATGTGAGGTACAAAGAGGTCTGTAACACTTATCATAGCTTGATGGCAGTTAAGCGCTCAGATGTTGTCAGTGCTGATGTCTCCATCTGTAATTCTGCCAGGATAAATGCCAATATGAGTGGTACAGTGCTGAAATCAATAGCTATCTTCACAGACTTACATTTTTGTATGTCCTAGGTAAATTTTTCTTCATAGGTCTTTCTCCTTTTCTTGTCTTTAGGCTTAACTTGGGCTATTTGCAATTTGACCCACACTGACTTTACAGTACTTTCATTTTTTGTGTTGTGAATTTTGTTATTGTAGTTGTTCATTTGTTTAGGGTTTATTTGTTTTTTTTCAGAACTTTCAAAATTTTCAGTACAGACATCTTCCTGCACTGCAGCTGTTCATGAGATCCCAGTAGTGCTCATGGAAGTCTGCTCTGGTCTCAGTGGTGTGTAATCAGTTATTGACATTCAAGATAAACTAGTCATGCCTGGAAACTGCTCTGGGCTGTCTGTGACATCTCTTTCAGTGACAGACTTGAAATGGATTGAATTTAATGAATAGTGTTGCAATGGAGAGATACTCTTTACGAAGGCCAAAATGTGAATATAGAGAAAGGAAGATGCACTTTATATGAGAGCAGCTGGAAGGTACAGAGCTCTGCCTGGGAATGGGTGAGGAGACAAATCAGAATTTACAGTTAAGGATTTATGAGGAGAAGAGAGGTAAGGTGGCATTGTAGTATGTGTCTGCTGTAGGATACATGACCTAGAACATACAGATGAGAATCTCTATAGACGTACAGGAATAGCTTCATGTTTGCAATCCCTGGTACTCATCCCAGTATCTAGTGGAGGGACAATACAGTAGGGCACAGGTAATCCAGGAATACATTCAGGATAATCTTTTTTTTTTTTTTTTTTGAGTTTTGAGTGACACAGGGAGAGGTGGTCTGTTGCTCCTCATAATCACTAACAAGAATGTATTCATCTGGGATGTGAAGATCAAAGACAGCCTTTGCTGCGGTGACCATGAGATGGTGAAATTCAGGATTCTTGGGGCACTGAGGAAGGTGACAAGCAAGCTCATGCCCCAGAAAGTTCAGAAAAGTCTTATGAGATAAGGCCCTGGAGGGAAGAGTAGGCTCAGAATGCTGGTTAACATTCAAGGCTCAGCTCCTTTAAGCTCAAGAGACTCCCATCCCAATGAACATGAAGTTAGGCAAAAATACCAGGAGAATAGTATGGATCAACAAAAAGCCCCTAAACAAACTCAGATGAAAAAGGAAGAGTACAAGGGATAAAAGCAAGGTTGGATGACCTAGGAGGAATGCAGGAACATTTTTCAAACAACCAGAGATAAAGTTAGGAAAGCTAATTCCAAAATGAAATTGTACCTGGCCATGTATGTCAAAGACAACAAGAACGGCTTCTACAAGTACACAGGCAATAAAAGAATGGTGGAAACTGTGGACTTGTTGCTCAGTGATAAAGGGGACCTGGATACACAAGACATGGAAAAGTCTGAGATACCGAATATTTCTTGTTTTTGTCAATCCTTACTAGAAAGACTCAGAGATTGGAGGAAAGCCTGGAGCAAAAATGCACCCTTGGTGGATCAGATTCAGTTCAGGTATTATTTAGACAAAATGGACATAACATAAATCCATGGACCATGATGGGATGCACCTATGAATGCTGAGGGAGTTGCTTGGAATTGGGAGGCTACACTTGGCACTGAGATAAGTGTCTGAAGACTGAAGGAAAGCAAATGTCTGCTATCCTGAGGAAGAGCAAGAAGGAAGACCTAGAGAGTAACATGCCAATCAGCTTTACCCCTGTTTCTCAGAAGGGAATGGAACAGCTAGGTATGAGAAAAATTTCTAGGCAGGTGAATAACAAGATGATGACCAAAAGTAGTCAGCATGAATTGAAGCAGAAGTCATGCTGGACCAGCCTGATAAACAACTATAATGAAGTGCCTGGCCTGGCAGATAAGGGGAGAGAGCAGGGAATATTGTATACTTGTGCTTCAGTAAGGCCTTTGACACTGTCTCCTGTAAGATCTTCATAGGCAAACTGTTTATGTATGGGCTGGATAATCAGAAAGGGAAGTGGGATGAAAATTTGAACTTGCTAATGGCTGAGTGTGGAGGGCTCTGATCAGTAAGAAAGTCTAGTTGGAGGCCAGCAATTAGTGGTATATATCAGAAATCTAATATTAACAACTTCACTAATGATCTACATGATGGGGCGGACTGTATCTTCAGTAAGTTTGCTGATGATGGAAAACTAGAAGGAGTGGCTGATTTGGTCATGCTGACATCCAGAAGGACTTAACCAAGCTGAAGGTGCTTTCTGAGGAACCTCATGATGATTTACAAGGGGAAATGCAAAGTCCTGCATGTGAGATTGGAGTCTTGCACATCAGAGGGCATTCTGTGGCCTCCTGATCTGGAAAGAAGCTTGGCAGAAAGAGCCATCAGAGACCTGGTGGACATGAATCACTAAATGTGACTTTGTCAAAAAGAAGGCTAATGATGTCTTGAGAAATATAATTTTCCGTTTTTCAGGGTAGGTATTAACAGCAGGTTAATGGAGGGGATTGCCTCAGCAATCTGTTAGGCTGTAACTGGAGTTATGGGATGAGTTCTGCACTTCCCAGAACAAAAGAACAAAAGAAGTACGGATCTTCTGTAGACTTGTCAATGAAGGGCCAGGAAAGTAATGGACTTGAGCTGAAGGAAGGCTGAGTGAGCTAGAACTGCTTGGTCTGGAAAAGAGAAGCTTTAAGTAGGATCTTGTTAATATATATACATATATGTATGTATATGTATATGTGTGCATATGTATATGTGTATGTACACCTGAAGTGTGCGTGTAAAGCCAGACTGCTTTATGGGGTGCCTGCTGACAGGATGAGAAGTAATTGACGCAAACAAAAACAAGGAGTTTCCTCTGAAAGTGAGAAATTGCTTTCACAGTGAGGGTTGACTGAGCACTGAACACAGGATGCCCAGAGAGGCTGTAGTCTCTTATGCTAGAGATAACCAAAAATCATGGGCCTCAGCAACTGGCTCTAAGTGGTCCTGCCACCTAGAATAGAGATATTAGACCAGATGATTTTCAGAGGTTACTTCTAATCTCAACCATTCTGTGATTCTGTGATAATACCAGTAGATCCACATGGTGCCTCATTGTGATTACTGGGAGATGTAATCAATATTCAGTTCGTGCATGTCTCCTAAAGCATGCTTCTTAATACATAAGAGGTATTTATTTTATTTTGTTATTGTTTGCTGGCTCTATACATCCAAACACTCTGCATATGTCTTCCCTGTTTCAGTTTTTGAATACTCTGCCCATATGTAGGCTGTCCATGAGCTCATGAGCTTAGTAAAGTAACTGGTCTTTACTGGGATTTGTGATGAGAAATTGCTTTTTGATTAATAAAACTTGAAGTTGGAAAAGACCTCTAGGATAATACAGTCTAACTAACATTGCCATGTTCACTGCTAAACCATATTCCACATTGTCACAACTACACATCTTTTTAACCAATCCAGAGACGGTAATTCTACTTTCCCGGGCTGCCTGTGGCAATACCTGATCACCACTTCAGTGAATAACATTTTACTGATAACCGATAGAAATCTTCCCTGTGAAACCTTGTTGCAGTGTGTTTTTGTTCATTATATTCAATTACCCTCTGTATTGTGAAATTGTACCCCCCCACACCCCCCCATGTTAATACTTTAGTCCCAGTTGTGCCCTCCTGCCCCAGTTACCAATCCACTCTGGTACCTGCCCCTTGTTCCCGAATGTTCCCTGTTCCCCCTCCCATTAAGTTGTCAATCCTCCCTCGTGCCAACCCCCAGCCTGGACAACCCCCTTTGGAATTCCCCTATTCCCTGACGCCCCATTGGCCCATGTGCCCCACTCTCCTCCCCTTGTGCTCCCCATTGGTTTATGTATTATGTAACCCTGCCTTGTGCTCCTCCCCAGTCTTTCCCCTATTGGTTTATTATTTGTACACTCCCCTTGCACCTCCCCCTTATATAAATTGCTTCACCCCTGTATCTTTCATCCTTGGAACCCTCAAGATAACAAATCCCCTTTGGAAGCCACCTGGAAGACCTCTCCCTCGCCCTTGCTCCTGCCCTCAACGCTGGACAGCCAGTGCCATAGAGCATAATCCCTAAGCTGTCCTGCTTTCCAGGAGCAGCTCACCCTTGGCCTAGTGCCGGGAGCTGGCTGGGGAAAAATCTGACGCCGTGTCAATTGTTCTCAGCCAGCATCTCTGCCATGGACAGAGTGCCCTACTAAGTCAGGTTATTCAAAGGTTTGTCCAGCCTGGCCTTCAACACTGCCATGCTTGGGGTATCCACAGGCTTCCTTTGCAACCTGTTTCCATGCCTATCCACCCTCACAGTAAATAAATGTGTTTTTGTTGTTTTTTTTTTAATATCTAGCCTAAATTTATCTTCTTGTGGTGTGTACCCCTTCCTTCTTGACCCATCACTGTGATTCCTGCTGAAGAGTCCCTCTCCAAGTTACCTTTCAGATACTGTAAGGTTGTTAGGAGGTCTCTATGCACCTTCTCTTCTCCAGGTGGAACAGACCCAACTTTCTCAGCCTGCCTTTATAGGGGTGGTGCTTCAGTCCCTTTATAAATTCCATGTCCCTCTTCTAAACTTGCTGCAACAGTTCCATGTCCTCCTTATGCTGGGGTCACTAGAACTGTACAGAGTCAGTGGGGTCTCACAAGAACACTTCTTCTTGCTTTTAGTCTTCCTCAGTTTGCATAGTCCTTATAATTATTTCTCAGCCCTTAAATCAGTAGGCCGGCATCCTTTGGCCTCTCTTGCCGTAAACAGTTCAGTCCCGAGTTATTTCAAAATGAAGCTGGATTGCAAAATCATTGTGTTTTCCTAGAGATTAAAAGACTGAAATTTTCCAGATTTCAGCAACTCCAGCAACTGTGAGGAAAAATGCTAATCCACATGACAGGTGGCAGCATTTCATAACATTACTTTTTAATTCATAAGGCTAAAGGTCAGCATGTTATTCTCTATCTGTAGCCCTATCAAACACCAGAGTGATTTCAACTGTTACTCAACTGATTAGGTTTTCAGAACTTGTTGCTTGTCCTGAGTGCTAGAATCTGATTTTCTACTTGATTTAGTTCTCAACATTTTAAAAATAGGTTATACTGGAGACGTAAGTAGAAACTGTAATCAGGTACAAGAGAACTTTGTATCATCTTTTATACATTGACTAATTACACTTCAATGTTCTACTAAATTTCCATAGTAAAATCATGGCATTTTTTTTATTGTTTAAAACAACAGCAATTAACAAGCCTCTTCTCAACAGTGTGACTTACTCAGCTCTCAGCAAATCAGCCACCTGAAGTAAAAGTTTCCCGGAGAAGCTTACAAGTGAAAATGGGAGAAAGGAAATAAGAAGTGTAAGTATTCTTTATTCTCCAGTTTATGCTGAGCCAGAAGACTTCCACTGGAAAATGGCATATATTGCATAGCTGCACATGGTGGAACATTGTCCACAACAAAATTACTTACATTTGAAATGGCAAGATGTAGAATTGTGAGGAGAGTGGTAGCTGAAGAGATATTAAAGCTAGTTATATGCTATTCCTCAGTAGATTAGCAGAACACATGGTAACTTTGTACATTTTGCATGTTTCGAGGGCCTGAAGCCACAGCAACAAATCCAGTTTATGCTGGAGATCTAGTTCTATGTCCTCCGGCTATTTTACCTTCTTTGAAAACTGTCACCTCAGTGTCCAGAATCCACAACTTAGAAGGTGGGATACTAGCTCTTTGGAGGGTATTATACATTTTATATATATATATATTATATATATATATATATATTATATATATATATTATACATATCTTTTTTTATACATCTCATGGTTACATATAATTTCACCAAAATAATCAGACAAACTGGCCCAGGCACCAAAACAATTCTGTTATATTTGGACAGGGTAAAGTCAAGAATACTTACGCAGTATTTGCAGAACATAACCAATCTATGATTAGGGATCACAATTCACCAAACCTGAACTCAGAAATTAGTAAATTATGATCACTAGTGCTAGTGATTTAGTCACTAGCAGTCTACTGACAAGATGGGTTTGGTACCTTAAACTGGTGATTACATGGAGAGCATTGAAAGAGGCTGACTTTCCACATGGAAAAAATAAGCACTCTTAAAATCAGAAAGGTATTCTCAAAGATAAAATTTTGCATCCTTTTCATTCCACCTCTCTGATTTAAAGCAAGGATACATCAGTTATCTCTGAAAATCATCAGGTATTTTCTTTATTGAAATGTTCATGAAGTTGATTGTTAGTGCTCTTCAGAGAGGCTACAGTGTTCATGAATCTACTTCCATTAATTTAGCTGAGTTTTAGTATAGTTCTATGTGTTAGAAGATTTGCAAGGGGTATAGAGAGACTTATTCTTTGCTGAGATCAGTATGAGGAACAAATACACGATCTGAAGAGTTGTGAATTTCCATGCTGTTTTCTTTAATTCATGTTTAGAACAAAGAGATACTTATCAGCGCAATTGAAAATTACGCTGCTGCCTGTTGTCACTAGACACTGATAAATACATTTTTGGCATGGTTGGAGGCATTAATACTCTAAATCAAATTGGCATCAATTTCTGAGCATGTCAAAGGCAGAACTGAATGAATTTCTTTGATACTCATTTTTGGTATCCAGATTTGGATACCAAACAATTGTCCATCGATTGTCCAACCCTTAATATTATCCTTGCCAGTCCTTTCTAGGGTGAAACTTCATGTTCATCCAAAAATGAGTGAAAATATTTCAAATATATGCTCATCTTAAACTGCATTTTATCAAAACACCACTTGCCTTCTGAACTGAAATTGTTTGAACTATGTTGTGTTGAATGGTCCTTACTAATTGTTGTTTCCTCAAATTCATTATTCTGGAATATTTTTTCTAATACATTAGTTTCTATGCAAAACTAATATTTTTCACACAGATATTAGAAGTAGTTTGAAATTAATTTTCTTTTAAAATATGTTAACCTTTCACAATTGAATCTAACTGTTAAATAATGAGGTGAAAAATGGAAAACAGTTCTAGATTATTTTGCCCTTTTTTTTCTTCAGATGCATTAGCTAAGTGTTGTGGATTAAAAAAAATTGTCTTAGATGATAAAAATTAAAGTTGATCTCTAATAAGTTTGCTTTAAAAGACTTCTGAATTAACAAGTACACAGGGTTCAAGATATTTAAGATTTTACTTATATTAACAGTTTTAGCTAGAGATAATAGCATTGTAATGATGCTATGATTGAAAGAGATATTACAGATCACCTATTTCCATCCACTCTTCCATAGAAACATTAATTGAAACAGTAATTTTCATATACTTACTAATTTCCAAAAGGTTATCTTTCTCAGCAGGATAGAAGCATGAGATTTTCTTTGCCCTTTTTTCAGGAGACCTGCACATTGTTAAAATACCTTGTCTGAGGTTTCTACCAAAAATAATCTTCATTGTGCTGTAGGCAATCTGTGAGATTCCTGGAGTGGTATCTGCTATCTACAGGCACCCATAAGGTGTCCTGGAGGATAACTTATTAAGACAGTCAATGGACAACCCTGCCAGGTGGAATGTATTACTGGACTTGATGGTCATCAACACCAGTCAGCTAATTGGTGACATCAAGTTTGGAGGCAGCCTTTGCTGCAGTGATCATGCACTGGTAGAGTTTGCAGTCATAAGGAAAATGGGTAAGGTGAAGACTAAAGTCAGGACCTGGAAATTTAGGAAAGAAAACTTTCCAGCTGTTCAAGGAGTTAGTTAATGGGCAACTTCCATCAGGGACAAGGGAGCAGAACAAAACTGACAGATGTTTAAGGACACTTTCCATAAAGTGTAAAAGCTCATGACCCCAGGTGCAAGAAATTGGGAAAGGGAAACAAGAGACTGGCATGGCAGAGTTATGACCTTCTGGTCAAACTGTAGGTCGAGAAGAAAGTGCACAGGCAATGGAAGCAGGGACAAGTATCCTGGGTAGAGTATAGGGATGTTGGTCTGGTTGTGTAGGGATGAAGTGAGGAAGGCCTAGGAGCAGCTGGAGCTGAACTTGGAAAATAAACAAAAATAAGAAAGGCTTTACTGTACTGTGTGTACCGTACAGCCAGAAAAGAAAGGTCAAAGAAAGGGTACCAGTCCTGATAAGCAAGATTGACAAACTAATAAAAATGGATGAAAAGAAGGCTGAGGTTTTCAACAACTTTTTTGCCTCAGTCTTAAATGGCAGCCTCTCTTCCCACACCTCTCAAGAGGATGGAAGTAGAATGGGCACTGATGGAGAAAAGTCCCTTCCACTGTAAGAGAGGAGCAGTCTCATAATGACTTGAGAAACCTGAGCATATAAAAGTTTGTAGGACCAGATGAGATGCATCCCAGATTCCTAAGGGAATTAGCTGATGTACTTACCAAACCGTTCTCCACAATATTTGAGAAGTCATGGCAGTCAGGTGAAGTCACAGGTGTCTGAAAAAACGGGAAAGGTTGTACCCCTCTTTAAAAGGGGAAATTCTTCTTGGGGACTTGTCAGCCTCACCCCTGTGTCAGGGAAAATCATAGAACAGATCATCCCTTTGTTAAGACACACAGAGGACAGGGAGGTGATTCAAGACAGCTGGCATGACTTCACCAAGGGCAAGTCCTACCTAACCCACCTAGTGGCTTTCTGCAATGGAGTGACAACCTCAGTGGACAAAGGAAGAGCTATGGATGTAATTTATTGGGATTTCTGTAAGGCCTTTGATGCAGTCTCCTACATCACTGTCTTCTCTAAATTAAAGAGCTATGGATTTGATGGGTTCACTGTTCAGCTGATGAGAAATTAGCTGTACGGTTGCATCCAGAGGGTAGTGATCAATGTACACAGAGACATCAGTAACCAGTGATCTCCCTTAGGGTGTCAGAGTCTCTCAGGGCAAGGGATTGGCAAGGGACTTTGCCTGAGGCCCTGGGAAAAAGGACCTCCTTAAGTCAGTGAGCTTATGCTCACCCACAATGCCCCCTTAAAAGTTATATGTTAATGTTGCTAGAAAGTTCCATGGTTTCTTTGTTATTATTGGTTTAAATTTGCTGCATTATTTTACATACTCCTAATCCCCATTTGTAATTGGACCCTTTCCGTCAGACTTCTCCCCTAACCTACCTTATATAAGTTACTATCTTACCCTGGATGCCTTTTTGGTGCATCCTATACTATTGTTCAGCTTCTACATTTGTTGTTTTACTATAAAAGTTTTTCATTTTGGGTCACTAGATTGTGCCTGTCCCTCATTTTATTGCCACCCTTTTAAGGACCTCGCACCGAGAGTCCCCAAGGTAACACCTGGGCCCGGCATGTTACGGGTGGTGCCCGAACAGGGATCTCTGATATTAAGAGGACCTGTTGGGGATAATCAGCAAAAGGTCCCTTAAGCCATTTTAGGCCCATTCCCTTTGGTTTGTGGATGACATTTGGTCAGAGAGAAGACAAGCCAGGCCTGGCAGAGAGAGACTTTGTCAGCTTGGGTGTCCAAGAGAGGGCAGCCCAATGTGACAAGGAAGGAGCGCCATACATGATCTGCTGCAGAGAGCAGAGGAAACTTCAGGAGTAGGTAAGTGAAGGGGAATCATCTTCTCCATCGCCCGGACGTTTTTCTTTTAAGTTTACAATTACAAGGTCCCCAGAGTCTCCCTATAACCTCTGAGTTTATATATTTTCAAAAGATACCTGTCAGTATCCTTGAAAAACCATGCTTTTAATTTTCCAAAGATGGGCTCATAGATGTCAATAGATGAGAGGGATGTATAACACTTTTTTAAGTTCAGGTTGGCATCCTGGGATAAGAAATACGAAAAGCAAGAACTGAAAAATATAGTCAAGTGGTCATTCAAAAGTTCTCCTGGCACTACTGTGCCCAAGTCTAAGACATGGCTATTCTGTGACTCTGTAGGTGTTAAATTATATGATTTGGCAACCAAAAGAGACAGCTGCGCTCAAAAAACTATTTCCCATTTTTCAGTCATGTATGGAGACATTAAGCCTGGAAGACAAAAAATTTTCTGTTTCAGAACTGCCTGGGATTGCTGACCCTTCTTCCTATTCCCCTCTCTCCTTGAAGTATTCTGGAGGTAGATATGGGCTTGAAGTTGTGCATGCATACATCCATGATGGGCTTGGATGGAATAACAGTTCAGCCAATGACTCTGTCACCCTGCGTCCACCTCCACCTTCTCCACTTGGGGCCTGAGATGACAGTGCACAAGCCATCTTGGATCCCTCCTGCTCTGTCCTGCCTACTCCTATGTGTTCTCCTCATCCCTCCTACCCTGCTAACACCAAGTCCATCACTGTAGACTCCAGTTGCCGTCTTCATAAGGACTGCCATTTTGCTATCAACAGTCATTTTGAAGACTAAACTAACCATCATCCCTCCGGTAGATTTCCTGGTCCGTTGGGAGATACTGCCTCCAATTCTGTCCTATCTACCCTGCGAAGCGCCCCTTCCACCTCAGGCTGCTCCTCCCCTGATGTCATCCAACTAAAAGGCCACAACCCTTCCAAGAAGGCCAGAACCCCACCCAGCTGGGTTCTGGAAGTGCCTTCCTCCGAGATGGCGACACCTACACTGAGGCCTATCTTGAGGCCTACCCTAAAGTTACAAGGCCATCAGTGGAATAAAAAGATATTTGCAGTGTAGGCTGATCCCTCCTCCTTCTCCTCCTCTTCCTTCTCCTCTTCGTCATCATGGGAAGACCTCCGGTCACTAAATCCCAGCAGAGATCCTTGGGAAAAGATAAGGAGGGAGGCAGTGAAGGAGAGGGAGCGCGGGATGTTTTTGAAGGTTAAAGTTATGTCAGTCCATTGTGCAAGGAGGGGTGCCAATCCCTGATGGGAGTTCTTGGCGTCTGGGGACATCAAAGAGTTATGCAGGGCTGGGATTTGCTATATTTTTGCAATCTGGTACAGACCATGAGCGTGCCACTGGAGATGGAGCAGCGTCTATGACTCACACTGATAAAAGACACAATATACACCAGAGGTGACACCATCACTGCTGCTGCTGCTGAGTCCTTGGAGCATTATTCCCATTTAATCCAGGCGGATTCAGCTGCACCATCTTGCCATCCTGGGAAGCCCCAAACAGCTGTGCTGGGACTGGGAGAAGTACTATGGTGAAAATCAGAAAGTACCTTGGATTTGACTAGCATAAGAGATCTGATAGCCAGGAAGCCTTGGCAGGAACAAACAGAGCTTTGAAGATTGCAAGAAGATTGAATCAAGCCTGGTGACGGAGAAATTGAATCAATATTGAAATATGCATGTTTGCATGATGTTTAACTCAATCACTGTAGTAAAAAATTACTAGCTTTCCTAGAATAGTATATAAGCTTATGTAGCTCAGAGTAAAATCAGATTCTGATCACCATGTCAGTTGTTTCCATCTCTCTTCATTGCTGATAAGGTACCAAGATCAGGGACATGGCCCTGGCCTGCACTGGAGTTCTGGTTTGCTGCCCATCACAGCCATGGTCTCCGTCCTGCCCAGCAGCACTGCTGCAGCCCCTGGGGCTGGGGAGTCCTCCAACAGCTACCAAAAATCATATTTCTGCTTCCTACAGCACTGGGGGTGGTGGGGCACAGCACAGCTAAGCTCCTTTGAGCGAAGCGGAGCAGGGCCGCGCTCCCCCCACAACTCAAACCGGTGCCACCTCCGACAAACTGTGTTGCTTGGCAACCACTGCCTGCAACCCAGCCGGGTGGATTACAGCCATGCTGGAAGGATGCTAAACTGGGGGTGGGCGGCGGGTGGGGATGTCCCAGCAACCATAGTCCACTGTGGCCACTCGCTTGCCAGCAATGCAGGAGCCCTGCATGCAGGGTGAGCCCAGGGTGACTGCTGTGGGGTTGAAAAACATTAAAAAACCCCTTTGGTAAAATTTTCAAATGTCGGTCATGACAAAAGGTTATAAAAACAAGTACCCATTCTGGCATTGGTTTCTGTGTCTCATAATTAGCAGTGCTAAATGATTTTCTTTTCAAATGTGCATTGAATTTCAGTATAATATTGTGTAATATTTAAGGATTTTGATTTAACTTAATACCTTTTTCCTGTATAAAATTCACAGCAATTTTCCTTATTATTTTTTTTTTTTTATCCTCAGAAGATAAAGAAATATTAAAGTATTATCTTACTCTTCCCCAAATCTTACAGTTTCAGTTATGAGATTTACAAATCTAAAATTAGATTTTGTTCTCAGTCATTTAAAAATTGTGTGAACATATTGTTCAAGGATGGGAGCTGTTTGCTATTTCCGGTTTATCTGACAAATTAACAAATCTACCTTATATTAAGTTACTATCTTACTCTGGACCCTAGTCTTTTTGGGGCACCCTATACTGTTGTTCAGCTTCTACATTTGTTGTTTTGCTGTTAAAGTTTTTTTGTTTCGTGTCACTAGATCATGCCCATCTCTCATTTTATCGTCACCCTTTTTAAGGACCTCATGCTGAGAGTCTGCAAGGTAGCACCTGGTCAGACCATCCAGGCTCAGCATGTTACATTAGGGGTCCATACTGGGGCCAGTACTGTTTAATTTCTTCACTAGTGACACTGGGATCAAGTGTATCCTCAGTATCAAGTTTGCAGACTACACCAAACTGTGGTGCAGTTGACACACCTGGGGGTTGGGATGCCATCCAGAGGGTCTTGGACAAGTTTCAGAACTGAGCCCATGGGAACATCGTAACATTTAACAAGGCGAAGTGCAAGATCCTGCCCCTGAACAGGGGAAACTCCAGGTGTCAATACAGGCTAGGGATGAAGGGATTGAAAGCAGCCCTAGCAAGAGGGACTTGGGGGTACTGGTCAATGAAAAGCTTGGAAATGAGCCAATAGTGTGTATTTGCATTCTGGGAGTTGTGAAAAGAATTGTGACCAGCAGGTTGAGGGAAGTGATTCTCCTTCTTTACTCTTCTCTGGTGAGATTGCTCCTGGACTATTGTAACCAGTTCTGATATTCTCAGTGAGAGACGTGGGCCTCTTGGAACAGGTCTAGCAGAAGACTGCAAAACTGATTAGAGGGATGGAACTTCCATCCTGTGAGGAAAAGTGGAGAGCTGAGGTTGTTCAGCTGCAGGAAGAGAAAACACTGAGGAGATCATACTGTGGCCTTTCAGTAATAAAAGGGGCCCTCTTAAGAAGGAACAAACTTAGCAGGACCTATTACTATAGGACAAAGGATAATTGTTTTAAACTAAAAGAGTGTTGGTTTAGATTACATATAAGGGAGAAGTTTTTTTACAATAAGGGTGGTAAAACACTGTCACTGGTTGCCCAGAGATGTAAATGTCTCATTCTCAGAAACATTCAAGGTCAAGTTGACCAGGGTTCTGAGCATCCAGATTTATTTGAAGTTGTCCTTGCCCATGGCAGGGGTTTAGACAAGCTGACCTTTAAAGATCCCTTCCAACACAAACTATTCTTTGATCCTATGAAAAACATGTTTTTCAGAGACAACAGTCATTGCAGTATTTATTTACGACATTTTTAGGTCATGCTTGCCATACTGTTGTCATAGCATTTTTTGTTTTTAAAGTTTTTACACACCCAATATCTTTACCATAATTAGGTAAGAAATCCAGGTAAATAGATGTGAGAACTAGAAGTAAAACGTGGAAAAGACAACAATTTTGTAACAATAGTATTTATACCTTCTTCTTGTCTAGAAAATAAGTAGCAGTAAGATATTATTCAATATCATAGTACTGCTATTGGCAACCATGTCTTTACCAATGCATTGTACTGTAATATTTTTGCTATTAAGTACAGTCTAGGAAATGTTGATTTTAAAGGAAGCCTTTTCAGTTATCTCTTGTGTTGTATTAAATAATTATCTTCCTAGTATTTAATTATGGCTGTGGTTTACAATAATTTTAAAGCTGCTTTTATTAGAGGAAATCTATCTGTTAATATTTTATTTAGAACAAACAATAATGTTTCCTTTGGCTCACAGAGATTTTATAGGTCAATTAAATTGTTTCACTATTCACAGTAGTTGTATTATTATATGTATAATATATAATATTAAGTACAGGAAAAATATCTTCATGAAACTTTGTAATAATCAATTAGCTTCACAAAACTGTAGTGGAAAGTAAAATAAAGAAGTTGTAATGAACCTGTTCAATTCTCCTATGGCAATATGCCCATTTAGTAACGTGTGAAATGTATAGTGGCTCAGACACCTGTATAGCTGCCAGTAAAGTTTGATTGCTTATCTGGAGTGTAGTTTTAAAGGCATGAGTAATTCAGTAGCTTTGTTTGACATAAGGAAGCTGGCTTGCTAAGTCCTAATTATTTAACACAAAATTGAACTACTGTTGCCTTACAATACAAAGGAAAGCCATTGATTTTCTCACATATTTATTGAGGGAACATTCGCAAGTATTTTTTAATACTAGCTAAAAGTATGCATGCAACATACCCGTATAATATTATTACATTTCTCCAGTACAATGCTTCTTATTTCATGTTATCAAAAGGGTTTTTATTTTTTCTTCCTTTTTTCTCTGAAGGAGAGTGACATGATTAAAAGTTAAATGAGTTAGCTTGTTCAATTTCTCTGAATCAGTGATACACTATTGTCTCTCAGAGGAAGGAATTTAGAAACTCTTAAAAATCAACAGCTGAAGAAAGGCAAGATGTGGTCATGGTTGACTGAGGCTGTCTTACAGAACGATAACTGTTCTCCAGCTACAAGGGAAACACCTGAAAGTAGCAATGAACTGAAGAGAGGCAGAAGAGAGGTCAGACCTCATAATCAGTGTGAATACAAACCAGGAGATAAACGGAGTGTGCTAGGGCAGATGTTACTGCCACCTTGTGAGAAGAAGAATGAGGAGGAGAAGAAGCAGGAAAGAAGTGCAATTCAGGAGAGGAGGGTTTTTAGCCAGAGGGTAGAGACCTGTGGTGAAAACTGTGGAATTGTATATATTGACAGAAAATACTGTACTTCTATGTGAATTTCAGAAAACATGCTCTTTAGGACATCAAACCTACAGAAAAATCTCCCACAAATATTTTTCATTGTGCTGTCATAAAATATGTTCTAACGAACCCAATCGCTTCAATCAGTTGAAACATACAATGGTTCTTGTCAATACTGAAAACTCTTAATAAATGTTTGATTATAAAAGATGTAAGAGAAGATACAAATTTGCCACCTTGCTTATTCCTTTGCAGCTGCTCCCACATATAAAAGCTATTAGGGACAGGAATATGGAAGTTCTTTAAACTGGGAAAAAATATGAAAAGAGAGAAAACCAAAATCTTTTAGGAATTGAACCCCAAATTTTGAAAAGGTGTAATCTGTTTAGCTCCACAGACTTAAAGCTATTGAAGTAATTTCTCAAGTGAAGTGATTATCCTTTTTGTTGCTTCTAACTTAAAATTCCTGTACCTTATACTAATGTTCTAATGTTAGATGGGAAATCAATTGTCATTTTTTGGCCAAAAAACCCCCAGTAATCCAAGAATTTATGAAAATCCAGATTTATTTTTCTTTTTTACTCTTTAAATGGAATTTATAGAGATTTACTAGTTTTGACTAAAATTGCATTAATGTCAGGTGGAATGCAGTGCTTATATTCTCTATGCCTCTCTCCAAAAGTTTTCGACAGAAGATAGTGTAGATGAAAGTCTGCAGTGACTGCAGGGATTAAATAAACCTGTGCTTCAGTGCTTTGCATTATATCCTAAGGTTGTGGTTCCTGTGAGATGGTTGCTCTTCATTAATGGTATGAATGCTAACTCTTCATATCTTCAACCCTCCAACATCTCAATACTGAGTACTGCACTGGTTGTATGGGAATACTTAACATGCATTCAGTGTTCACCCCTGGCAATTTAAATTTACGTACTGATATCAGTTTCTATGAATAAGACACAGTTAAATCCTAGTTAATCAAATACTTTCTAAGGTGGATTTTCTGAGCTTTTATCCCAGATTTTAACTTTGATTTGTAAAAATGCATAAGAAGATTCTAAGTTATGACTTTATTTGAAAAAACATCCCAGAATAAAAATACTAAATTAAATACAAAATACTAAATTAATTGTAATGCTTAAAAAACCACTCAAGAATTGGGTGATGGATAAAGAAGTATGAGCTTGCAGTATCAGCAGCAGGAGACATGCCCCAGTTGAACTGAATTATAGATGAAGGTTTTCTAATAAGGGCTGCTGTCCAGTAGGAGCTGAACTCTGACCCTTTTTAGACATGGATACCAACAGTAGCATTTTATAGAAGTAAAATAAGAACACTTATTTATGGTTTTAACCATAAGTAAATAGCTTATGAACAGTACCCATGCTAACAGAATCAAGAGCTTGTTACAAGGAGTAAGCCTTAATTTCATCCCTGAAATGATTCATAAAAATACACTTAGAGTCTGAGATGGTTTACAACATATAAAAGTCTGCAATTTTTTTATTTTTTTTTTTTAAAGACAGGATTTTTTTTATTTTTTGGTGGATGCCTTATGGAGTGGCAGATGGAAAGTTTATCGTATCTGTATCACATGAAATTCTTGACTGCATGGTCTGCCTTGCTATGTAAAAGAATAAGTGAATCCTAACATACACTAAAAAATAGAAGAGAATGTGATTTGAATATCTGATTCTGAAAACTAGCATTGGAATCTATTTTTTTACACTAGAAATTTTCAATAGGAGCTGGTGAAGATTCCCAGTGTGTTTCAGCATTTTGGGGTCCTCTTGGTGACTATAATGAATCTAGGTCTAGTATTTTAACATACCATAAACAAATAACTAAGAATATAACAATAGTGTTTCTCCTTAAATTTTAGTAATGTCATCTCCAAATTGTATTTACTTCCCTTAGTTCTATGTTTAAACTGCAGAATATAAGGTTAGTGTTTTATCACTGGTTTTATGTTGAAATACTGCTGTTAATGCAAACTGTTGTAGAAAGTAGAGACAGTTTAAGCAGGGATATCAAGTCTATTTTCTTGCATGGGAAAGGCAGAAAATAATATTTATTATTTAACCAAAATACATAATTAATTGAAAAAATAGTCCTGCTCTGTTTTACAAGACAGACATGCAGACAGGATATTGGTGAACAGCAGTTGTCCATATGGCCAAGAAGACCAATGGTGTTCAGGAGTACATCAAGAAGAGCACTGCCAGGAGGTTGAGGGAGGTGATCCTGCCCCTCTACTCAGCCCTGGTGAGGCAGATCTGGAGTGCTGTGTCCAGTTCTGGTCTCCTTAGGACAAGCAGGACATGCAGCTGCTGGAGTGTGTCCAGCAAAAGGAGGAAAAGATGGTTAAGGGGCTGGCACATCTCTCCTGTAAGGAAAGGCTGATAAGAGTTGGGCCTGTTCAGACTGGGGAGGAAATAACGGAGGAGACCTCATCCACCTCTATTGGTAGTGAAGGTGCCAAGAGGATGGAGCCAGGCTCTGCTCAGTAATGTCAAGCAACAAGACAAGAAATGGTGGGCTGAAATTGATGCACAGGAAGTTCCCACCTGAACATGAGAGGAACTTCTTACCTTGCAGTGACTGAGCACTGGAACAGATTTCTCAGAGAGGGTGTGGAGTCTCCCTCACCGGGGATGTTCAAGCACTGTCTGGACACAATCCTGTGCCATGTGCTCTGGGATGACCCTGCCTGAGCAGAAAGGTTGGACCAGATGAACCCCTGAGGTCCCTTCCTACATCACCCATTCTGTGATTCTGGGATTCATAAATTCACCTGATACAGGTGAGCACCTTGATTTGCTGAGTGTGGAGAAGAGAGTGGAGAATATGATGTCCCAGTTGTGTAATTCTTCCCATGCAGTTGTCAGGCTTTGCAAAATCTTTTGCTCCCAGAAGAGAAGTTTAAAACACAGTCTAACGGAAGGTAAAAGTTTGAAAAGTGTTTAACATGAACATAGATTTTAAATGAAAGTATATGCATAACTGATTTTGAGATTTCTTTAGATATTTATTACCAGTTTATTATTGAATAACTTTCTTAGTTATTAAAAATATATAAAACATGGTTTTATAACCCAAATTTTCAACTTATATATTTAAAATCCTATGGCTCTATTTATAATACTTTAATAAACTTCACATGGGTCATAAACTCTTCTATATATTGCTATCTTTTACACAGTGAAATATGTCATTTAGATGAAACCAATTGTTCTGTAATTCTCTATTTTTTAAAATCAAATTACCTGTGGAAAATTGATTCAGCCCACAAGAATAATAATGCTAAACTAGAAAGACATATTTGGATCTTATTCATCCTTGCAACACTTGTTTATACAAGTATAAGAATGTTTATACTTACTTCTTACAAGCATAAAATTACTGATGTAAGTGGACTAAATTTTAGTAAAATTATTTTAATAAAACATAAAGGAACTAAATCCAGTATGTCACAAAAGTGAAATTTAAACTTAATTTCATTTCTTAAAATTAAGACTTAAAAAATTCATATTAAATGCAACCTGCACACACTGCAGGTTGGATATGTCAATTTCTTCTACAGACACTATTTTAAACAGTAACCCTTTACATATTTGTTTTTCAGAGAAAGAAGGACTCTTCATGAAGTGAATTTTCCAGTGAATTAAGTATCCAGGAGCCTTATTACAAGTTCAAATTCATAAATGGAAATTTTTCTCCATGGTAGCTTCTATATCTTCATCTTTATTGAGAATTTTAGCTTTTGTAGAAGAGTTGAACACATAGAGCCCTGGCTGCCTGACTTCTTCTTCTATATTTTTGTTTTACAAGGTCTTTTTTCTAACAAGAGAAGTGCATGAATAAACAAGATCAGCAGGCACTGTTCAGGTGTTATTTGAAGAAATTATTTTGGTCTTCAGGGAGTCTAAACCTCAGTACACACCTCTGCTTCGTTTACTGATTTGGACGTACCCTTACAGCAGAGTTTCTTTACCCGCTTACTTTATCTCACCTGCTGACACATCTTTGTCTTTCCTATCAAGAAAGACATATTCTAACTAGTTTATTACTCATTCAGATTATCCAGAGGACTCAGTTAGAGACTATGCTGGGTCTGTTCAAGCAGTAAGGTAGCAGAGATACAAAAGTCCAAGATAAATATCAATTGGGAATGAAAACTGTCAGATGATACACCACAGAAGTCAAATATCCAGTTTAAGACATGTTGGTACCACAGTTACCAAGAAGAGTCCTTCCTGACACCTTGGAACTTGCACAGGGGGATCTAGTCCTGTTGTAGTCTCTTTCAGAGTCCTAAGAGTATAAGAACAATAGAAAGGTATAAGACTCTCTGTGACAATTAATTTATTCATAGCAATGCTCAGTTTAATGTGTTCTAAAAATAATTTTCTTGGGGAAGAGAGACTTAACCATCTCCTTGTGGTCTGCAATGAGGACATCCAATGAGGTCTGGACAACAGAAGAATGTCAATTGACATAAGCCTTTCAGAACACTTGTGTAGACATTTATGACTGGCAGAAAAATTTGGTGTCATTTTCTTGTGCCTGATAAGTTGTAACTGCTGTAAGTCTTACAGAAATTCTTACAGAAATTTCATTCAAGCATATTTGACAACATTTCCATTTCCAGATTCTATCAACAATCCTCCCTTCTGACCTTGTTTTGTATGGATTCTAAATGCATTTTTTTCCTGAGCATGTATTTTCCCGAGTATGCTGTACATCCCTCAAGGTACAGTTAGAAAAAACTTTAAAAAAATGTCAGCTACAAAGGAGCTTACAACACAAGATCTGTCCATCAAATCTAATTTAGATTTCTCTCCTTGCATTAACCGAGTTGTAGCTGATAAACTTATAACCCCTGTTGCTACTGCAACAGCTTAACAAAATGATGGCTGTGAACTGAATTCTTTATTCACATTTGGAAGCATAATGTTGAGTTAACTTCCCCCAATCAGTGGTGTTGCATTAATGCAAATAAGGAGTCTGTTATTATGCAGTCTTCTGGAGGAGACGGATGGGAAGGGGACCCATTTTGCAACATTGTGGAATGAACTTGGATTTAATTAGCTGACTTTAGAGCATTTATAATTTAAAGCTTCTATATTCTATAACCTTCCTTGTCACTCCTTATTGTCTGAATCCTTCCAGTCCAAGCAGCATCTTATTTCAAGCTCTGCAATACATGTCCTGATGGTGGTGCTGTGCATGGCTGTTGTGTCCAAATCCTAATAATTTATTTGACTGAGTAAAATTTCAGCAGGTACATTGAAGGTGCCTTATCAAAAGGAGTTAATGAGATGTGTGAAAGTGTTTTGCAGTTTCTTTTCTGTCATCTATGAAAAACTAAAGCAGCATTCTGTTGCCAGTGTTCTATCTGATCAGACAACTATTGGGATCTTGCTCAATTAGTCAAGTGGTTTTGATATTTGATATGGGGTAGGCAATGGAAACATTTGTGTCTTGAATATTTTATTTTCCTAGGATGGCTGGCTTCCAAATGCCTGGGAGAAAGCTGACAAAACATTTGTGTTTGGTTGGCAAATGCTTGGCTTTGTTTTAAAATGGATCTTGCCTATTCAACAGGTATTGGAAAATATAGTGTCAGCATTTTTAATAATTTCCATCATGTTTAGTAATTTTCTTTATTGCTATTATTTATAATTTTATTTATTATTTTTAATTTTATTTATTATTATTTATATTTATTTCTAATATTATTATTTATAAGAATATTCTTACTTAGTTTAGTAATCTTTATTGTTGTCTGGTTTTCTAGATCTGACACTTCCTGCCAGTAATTTGTCTTTTCTTCTCTCCTTCTCCTTCTCCTTCTCCTTCTCCTTCTCCTTCTCCTTCTCCTTCTCCTTCTTCTTCTCCTTCTCCTTCTTCTCTCTGTACTTTGCTGTTTACTTATGTTTGGCATGAAAACTGTTTTCCTCCTGCTGATTTTGAACATGTCTTTACCTGGTTCTTCTGAAAGCTTCACCTTCTCTCCTCAGGAAAATCAGTAGCTTATTTCACTCCTAGCTGGTGTTTAGGATGTGAGCAGCTTGGTTTATAGATTCCTGCTAAGTTACTGCAATCTCTTTAGACATGTTTCTGTTCTGAGTTAAAATAAACCTCTGCACAGTAGTGCTAAAAGACATAAAAAGATGATTTTTGGCTCAAATCCATCACTTCAATGTATTTGACTGTTAAACCTCTTACTAACTTTCATGGCAACGCTGTTATTAAATGGATCTGAAAAACCATCCACAATGCCTAAAATTCACTTCAATGATTAATATGTAGTTTCTGGCCATTTTGCCCAGTATTTGTTTGTTTGTTTGTTTATCTATCTATCTATCTATCTAGCTATCTAGCTATCTAGCTATCTATCTAGCTATCTAATTAGTAATACTTCCCTTCAAATGATTCGTAACAGAAATTTCTCTCATAGCTGCTCATTGCATTCCTGGGTTTGTTATGAGAATGAACATGACTATTCATCTATTGCAGCTCCTTATCACTTACACTAATCTGTAATCTGAAGGACTCACACTGTAATGCTTTTGAAATGCCTATTTTTTTTTAGTGGCTATTGGTTAATAGTTGTTTTTTTGTTCTTTTTTTTGATGTTGTTGTTGTTTTGTTTTTTTAACCACTAGTTCAGTGCAAGCAGTTTCAAATATACAAGAAATTATTCAAGTATGTCTAGTTTGGTTTTCTTGGTTCCTAAGAACAAATGTTAAGGAAACTTCCTTGTCTGACCATTCAGGAGATTTTGGAGCCACTCTGGCAATCAGATTCCCAATACTACACTTTCAGTACTAGACTTTCAGTGGGACTAAGGCCTCTTTGCAGCCAGTAGCTTCTGTGATATGGTGAGTGCTTGGCTGAGCCCCTTACATGCCCTGCTCTCAGACAGTCAGACCAGGTTTCCTTACCAATCCTACCACAGGTTTAGCAGAATCCCAGATGCCTGGTTCCATAAATCTGTGTTCACATCACAGTAACACAGAAACAGCTGGAGCTGGTGCTTCCCAGGTGGGACCCCAAAGGAACTCCATGGCTTTTTATGCCCTCACAATTTGTGTGGGAAGGTCTTGCTCTTCAGTTGAGTCTTCAGCTCCTGCTGTCTCTGCATGTTCTATTCTCTGGCCAGCCCCAGGTCCCCAGGCCCCTTTTTATGCTAAAAGGTCAGCAGGTCACATCCTCTTGCCTTGGGCTCAGGCTCCTGCCAGCCCAGAGCTCAACCTGCAGCTTGCTCTGCAGTGCTACTTGCACTTATTTACAGCCAAATGTGGCTGTAAATAAATGTTGATGCATTCTGAACAGCCTAAAAGGGTGGCGTTTTTTAAAGTTTTTTTACTTGTTTTGCCTTGCTTGTTTGTTTAAATGCAAAATTTTCCCTATAGACAGGAAGATTCATAATCTGCTCTGCTGCACATGGTTCTGTCCCCATATGGGAGTAGGTCTACATTAGTATGTTAAAGTCAGTCATAGGAATGAAGAGAACAATAATAAGTGAACACAAATGGTGTTATTAACTGTGCAATATGCAAACATGAAATTCATATTATTTCTTGTTTTGTATTCAGCTTTTCTAGTCTTCATTTCAATAGAGAAATGTGAGAATTGTTTGTGTTCTTTCAAAGAGGCTCTAACAATTAACTTACTTGCAATGTTTTTCATGTTCCAGTTGCTTAATAGAATTTTATGTTTTGTTGCCTAGTGATCCTGTAGCCACAAACCCTTATTTTTTGAAAGAAATTATATCTCACCTTTGCTATCATAATGCCAAAATTAAGGAAATTACAGGTTTGATCATTGTAAGAATTATATAGGGAATATATGCATGCAAAAAGACCATAAACCTTAAGTGAAGATACTTCCAGCTGTTTGAGGAAATAATGGATGAGACTACCTGAAAAACTGCCCAACAGGATAAAGGAGGAGAAGAGATCTTGAAGCTGCTTAATGACACTTTTTTTATACAACTCAAGAACTCTTGATTCCCATGTGAAAAAAAATCAGTCATGCATGGCAGGAAATGAGCGCAGCTGCCTCCCTTGTCAAACAGAAACACAGGAAGGAAATGTGTGGGCAGTGGAACTACAGACATGTGTCCTTGGAAGAATATAATGGTACTGTTTGAGGGTGTTTGATGGATCAGGGAAACCAAGGCACAAAAAGAGACTTGGCAAGGCATGTGAACTATAAGAATATATTCTATAGGTGTGTTACTCAGAAAAGGAACACAAACTTCATTGTACTTTCTTTGATAAACGGGGTGGGGTATCTGGTGACACTGACATGAAAAAAGACTCAGGTAGTCATCAATTTCTTTGCCTCAGCTTTCACTGTCTGCCAAATCTCAAGTCTCAACTCAATGGCTGAGGAATGAGGTAGGATAGCAGGTCTGAGATCACTTCAGGAACCTGGGCAGGTCAATGGGAGGTGTATTTCTGAGTCCTGAGGGATCTGGCAGATACAGCTTCTAAGGTGCTCCCCATCCTATTTGAAAAACTGCAACAGTCTGGCAAAGTCACCAATGACTGAAAGCTCCTTTTACAGGTCCTTTCCAACCCAAACAATTCCACGATTCATTCTTTGATTCTGTAGTTCTTTAAGATGTTGATCCCATATAGACATGCAGACAGAATCTTAAGTGCATGCCAGTGAAAATTATTTTATTCTTTTCTACTGTCAAGATTTTTTCATCCTTTCCTGTGCTCTCAGTATTATTAATAAGTGAGAATCTGCCCACGCTACACCAGCAGAGAACAGAATAACACAGCTTTAAAAAAATTTCAACACCTGACTCTTCTATAATAAAGAAGCCTAAATGACAAAATTTTGCAATCCATTCTCAAACCTCAGCCAATTAATTTACATAAATTAAATTAGCAAGTCTTAAAAAAGCATATTCTTCAGCAGCTCTTGGTAGGTGTCAGTCTTGTAATATAAAAACAGACTTGGGTCATTAATTTCAAGAAGTGATAAATTATACTCAGGAGCTGTGTCACTAACAACCACCATTACTAAACTTGAAAAAAATACATGCTTTTTAAGTTTTTTTTTCTTTTTTCTTTTTTTCTTTTTTTTTTCTCCCTTACAAGGGGTGGAACATAAACTCCTTCAAATAGTTATGGAATGCCCTGGGTAATGATGAGTTGCCTGAGTTCCAGGGGGAATGTGTGATATTGCAATCTGTACATTTTCTTTTATGGGGAAAAAAACCAAACTGCTAAAAAACAAGTTCTGCTGGGAAAAAAGTGTTTGTTCTCACAAACTAATTTCAGTATTATTAACAAATGAGGGCTACTAAGCATATAGTTAATGAACAGAAAAGAAAATTAAGGAGGCCTTTGTAGCCATGAAATACATGTAGAGAAGTTAATTGATAGAGACTACCTTTATAGATTACTGTAAAACTTGCCAGCTATTATTTTCTTTTTCTGTCTAAGAAGATTTTTTGTATTCTGTGAAGGAATACATTAATGCAATTGGAAGGATGGATGAGCTGAATGTGTTACTGTCTGTATTCCACAATTTCAGGTGTTGTGGTGTTGTCTGCCTACTTAGAATATTTTTCTGTGTCCAGGTTAGTTCAGCCAGATACTCTTAGCTGTTTCTGCTCTGAAAGTACTGTACTAGGTTTTAACCTTCCCCTTTTCCCTGTAGTTAGAAGGAGTAGAATGATTTAAAAACTTTATACAACTTTAAGGATGGTAAAGGTATGCTTAAACACCTTTCAGTTGATTTTCATGTACATTGAAGTTTTTCACTGTCAGAGATGTATAATGTTTCTTCAGTATGAGATACAGATTCACAGGTCTCTCTCAATTGAATAATGTGAATTTCAGATAAAACTGTACTTTCTGCTCTGCAAGGGACAAAATCCAAAACAATATTGCTTCCAATTCAGAAAGAAGTGATATTTTGGTTTCCCCCAATATTTAGACTTGGATTCAAAAATGGAAAAGTTTATTGTAAATTTTTATTTTCATATATCTAACATTAAAAAGCTCTGTAGCACAGTTTCCATGCTATCTTTTTTTTTGCCTATGCATCAGTACTGATGGCAATCAGTATACAGCTGCTGTCTGTAAGCAAATTTGAAAAGCTTCTAACAGTTTTTTTATGAATTTGAGTAGTCCATTCCTGAGTTATTTCATTTAAAAAGCAAAGCTTCTTCTAGAGAAGGAAAAGAAGTTCCAGCATACAGGATCATAACAGTGGTAGGTAAGATTTTGAGACACCCTTCCCCTAAATGTGATACTGCACTCTTAGCAGAATACATGGAGGATTATCATGTGTCTGTGGCCTTCACATCTCTACATGTTTTCGTAAACAGCAGCCTCCAAAACAAAGTGACAGAAAAAAATGCCAGGACAATAAAATTTGCTTTTGAAAAATAGTTTTACTTTACATGAGCAAATGAATTTTTCAATGTTGTTTTATATTATATAAACTCTAAGCTTTGCGTCTAAACTATCAGAAACAAGACACTTGCCCTTCATGGAGGCCTAAAAGTATACAGCTTTTATACTTTTTGTATATATGGCTGTATACTTTTGGTATATGTTGTTGGTCACGTGCAGTGACCTTCTACTTTGATTTCTTGTAAGCACAACCTCAGAAAACTGACAGTAGGGTTTGCCCACAAAAAGCTCTAAAGAACCTCACACAATCACTAGTCAGGAAGAAATTGCAGCCTAAGCTGCTGCAGAAGTTCTTTTAAAAGCAGAAATAGTGGCTCCTGCCTGGTGCGTGGGATGCACGCATCAAACATATGGATTTGAATCTGCCAAAGGAGAGGCAGGTTGAAGAGAAGACAGTAAACTTTGCCAAGGGTTGTTTTCTGTTGCCTGCCCTTGTCACACTTTTGGCTCTGCTCAGGTCTTCTCTGATCATCATAATAAAGATGCCATTGAGCTTCCCACCAGGGCCTGGAATTCCCTGGAGCTTTGAGTGCTTTTTGCTGGCAAATTTTCTGGCAGAAGATGAAGGCTGTAAGAGGATGGAAGGGAAATCAGCATGCTATAGTAGCAGATTGGAGAAAAGCTAAGCCTGAGCTTGGTGTGTAGAGTGAAGAGTAAAATGGACTGTATAATATAGTAAATTTGATCTTACTGAATGGGATAGAAAGTAAAGAAAGTAAAGAAAGTAAACATTCTTTACCCTTAACCCTTATCCTTGCATTACTATTACTAAAATCTGAGATATACAGTGCCAGATGCCAAAAATTCTCATCAACTTAATTTGGCAGACAGACCGTACCAACAGCCTTCTGATGTTCCTTTTTTTTGTCATATAAATGTGCTACTGCTGTTGTGTTCTACTGTTCTACTACAGCCTAGTGGTGACTCCTGTAATAAATTATTTTTGTGCCCCTTGAAACTGTGTATTTTTATGTCTAACTTCATGTTTTACAGAATGGTTCCATCTTTAAGGGTTTTTGTAAAGATGCAATATTAACTACAGTATATTTTTCTTCTTCAGCAAAATCTGTGTGTACTTTATTCTGGCCTTGTTTTTTTTCTTCCTTCTGCTACTTTGTGGTGGAACTGATGACAGCTGTTAAAACTGTTTTTCTATTTATCACTTATGGAGGAAAGAAAAAAAGCTGCATTAGGAAAAGGTGCCTAGAATTTCTATTACCTTACTATGCTGTACAATAAACTAGCTAGCAGGATGGATTCCTAGTATTGCATACAGTGCTTGGTGAAAAATTAAAAGTCTTTGTAATTGCTCTTTACCTTATGTCATATGTATTGCAAAAGAACAAACTTTTTGAATTTTATATTTCTTTCCCTCTCCCCACTCTCCCTTTGGAAAACCTGCATTGACAACAGTAATTTTTCTTGATTATTTTGTTTCCTGTGAACATTTAATGATATGGTTGTAGTTTGATTTATATTTTTTATGTCCAGCTTACCCTAGTGGAAGATGCGTAGTTAAATTTGGTTTTAATTAAACCTATTAAATCTAATCCATTAGCGTGAGAAGGTCGATTTAAAAAAAAAAAAAAAAAATCCATATAGGAATTAGAAAGTTAGTTACTCATAAGGATTGATAGATGCTCATGTGAGATGAAGTAAAAAAGAATGTATTTAATAAAAATAATCCATCAGAACTTTTAATGCAAAACCAGATTTTTAGAAAATAGATATTTTGTACACCGTGTCTTAATTTCCCCAGCACAGTTTTTGTGGGTATTTTAATAGAGCATCTTCAGTAAGATCCAAGGTCAATGTCATCTATTTTAGTCATCTCTTGAAACAAAATTCATGAACATTTATAGCAAACTGTCCCAATTGATATTGAAACTGATCTGGTTTCTTCTGGCTATTTCTGTTCTCTAATGAAGACATTCAAAACATAGGGAGTAAAATATGCTGATACATGGGCTAGAAAAAACCTGTCAGGTAAATGACAAATGCATTTGAAAGTCTCCATGGTTTGGATTATCTACCTCATCTTGATGAATATCCAAGTTTTAGTAGCATTTGGGAAAGCTACCAGGAAGTGCAATTGGACAGGAGCAGTCAGTGTTTTTCCTTGCTTGTGCTGTGCTGCATAGGCACATGACATAATTCTGACTCCCAAAGGGAAGTCAGCCAGTCCTGTGCAAGGAGTGAGCAGGAAAGGTTCCTCCCAAATGTCATCAGGAGAGTCTGTGGTGTGTGCTACTGTGCATCAGCCATGGGAGAAAAGGGCTGGTGCTATGGTGCTGCAAAAAACAGTCTTTCTATTAAGACTTAAAATAGTCCTTTTACGTTGTCTTCCTTCTGCAGCCTGATCATATAAACGAATGAAGTAGCATAGTCACATGTAGTAGTATAATCACAGACTCTTCAAGGGAGAAAAGATGGAAATCCATACTCCTAAATTGTCTTTTCAAAAGGGCTGGAGAATCATCTAAAGAGAAACAAGAAATGATGAAGCAAGGATGGAATCACATCTTGATGAGCCTGGAAAACAAGTACAAAATTAAATAATGAATATTAAATAATTAACTCAGTTGCCACTTGCATCTTTAAACAGAATCATGTGGTCACAGCCATGGGTATGTCTGTTATTGCTTTCTCTGAGAGCCTAGAGTAATAAAGACAACAGTAAGCAGTCACTGTATCGACTCTTTTCAGAGTGCATATTGTGAAGAGTGCACTCTGTTAAGCCTGCTAATGCAAGGTGGCCTTTAAAACAATTTCAGTAGCAACTGCAGATTCTCTCTGTCTCAATGCAAGATTTCTGTGTGGCCTGATAGTACAGATCAGCATCTCATCTCTGTACTGATTATTTTTACCTTTCAAAACTGCACTAAGCACGCAATAGTAAGCAAAAGCATAAAAGTTAGAGTGTTCTTGGCCTGAGCACTCAATGCAGAAGTATCACTGTTTTAAAAGACAGCCTTGTATCTTCACACTTTGAATACCCATGAAGCTCATTCAAGATCCAGGCCAATCCCTAAATACATTTTATCTAAAATTATATATTACTCTTATGTTATCAATACAATGCACAAGTTTCAAGGTTTGGGTGGGTCTAAGCTTGTCTGGTCAGTGAAGCTTTGCTTAAAATCTCTCTGTGTCTCAAGTGTTTTTCCAAATCTGTCCCCATCCTTCTGCACTTACTTTTGAGTCATAACTGGTTAAAATACAGAAGTGGAGCCTCTTTTCAGACACATTTAACCTGTGCATGAGTACATGCTTTATAAGGAACCCCTTTTATTTCACATGGCACTGGCAATGGCAGCCAGACATCCTTTCTTTTTTTCTCTATGAGTGTTTTTCATCATGGGAAAAAAAAAAAAAAAAGAGAGAGAGAAGAAGAATGTGGAGAATGGGAGCATATACTGAAAAAAATCTGATTTTTACCTCCATTAATTTCTCCCCAATGAGAATGCCTATTTTCTTCCTCCATTATCTAAGGATACCATCAGTAACCTAGTTATACTTCCTTTTATATCTGAATTTTGTATTGCTTGCCCTCCCAGCCTCCCCCCCCAACCCCTCTATTTAAGATTTTGTTTTACTCACCTAGAGCCATTTCTTAGTTAATATCTAAAGCAATCCAAACTGAGGTGAAATGTAGGGCAAATTTTTCTTGGTGTATTTTCATCCCTAGGCTTGTATTTTGAAGTGAGAAGAGCAAAAGAAAGAAGAGCCCATGGAAAAGTGACAGCAGGAAATGTGAACTCAAAAAAAGAGGAGTAGATTCAAAGTTTAAAGAACTGTAAGAGAAAACAAACCATTATCATGAAAAGACCTGCATAAAGCAGAGAGAGGAAACTAAACTTAGGACAGAAAACACAGAAATTATTCTGCTGTTTAAACATACTCCACTACAATTTTTTTCACTGCAATTGTTTCCATCTACAGAAGACTTAGAACCAGTGAAAATAATATAGCTACTGGCATGTTTTGAATGTATTACTGCTGGCTTGGGGTAAAAATGAAATTATATCCTTTGAAGTTTTTTAGAAATTGGACAGATCAAATCTTTGTTTATGCAGACCCCATTGACTATGCTGATACCTACCTGTGAAAACCAAATAGAAAATTTTTATCACAGGATGTTTGGAAGTTTTATGAGTAATTACTTTTATTTATTTTTTTCTATCTGCCATCTTTTGTCTCAGATGAGACTACATGTAGTTATCTATTAAATAACTTTTCAAATTTGAAAATAGATTTTAGACATCTTCATGTAAGCAAACAAAGTATTTTAATTTATCTTCAGACTGGTTAATTTAAACTGGGAAAATAATGTGTTTTTTGAGGTGGGGATTTTGCATAAGCTTTCTGCAAAACACTCTCTTGCATGTGTAAAATAGGCAAGAAAATCCTTTGAATATGCAACAGGCTGATTGGTCAGTTGTTACAGTAAAAACAAAACCCACATTTGCTCATTCCCTTTTGCACAAGTTAAAAAAAAAATCCTATTTATTTTGACGTTGATTTTGCACTGCTACTATCACTTTAATTGAATCACAGGAGTCTGTTAGAACTTGCCTTGAGCACATTTGGCACAGGTGCTCCTGAAAATTAGTCACATTGCACTTCTGGTACAAAAAATAGAAATGGTTTTTGTGTCAGAAGCACAATGTGACTAATTTCTGAAGGACAGGTAAGGGAAAGTTTACCAAATGCTTCTGATCCTTTAGAAGGTTCAATTTGGATTTTATTTTCAGAGATATGCAAAGCCTCAGAGCAAAGCCTTTTTCCAATCAATGTGCTTTCCATAAAAAGATCTATCAAATTTTATAAGCATAATCTCAAAATACTCCAGTTCTCTTTGATAATTCTAAAGATAAGCACTGGTTCATGGTAGAGTCTTGACAGAAGCAAAACATTCATTTCATAGTACTTCATCTAGAGAGTTCTTCACTGTTCCATGCAGAATAGAAATGGATATTATCCTGGTAAAGAGATCTCTTTATTTTCAAGGAGCAATAATGACATTGCCAACCACTATTTATTACTGCTTCTTCAAAAAAATTAAGCATCTAATTTCTGCTTTTTCTTGATCAGACAGATAGTCCGGTGTTATTTTATTTATTCCACATCTGAAAAAATAAGCAAATGTTTTATAAGTTTGTGATGTAAATACAAGATAAAATTTTGAATACTGTGGAACCCACATGGTTAATATTCACGTTTGAAGTTTCGGTAATGTAGAACTCAGATTTGTAGTTTTAGGTATTGGTTTAGGAAAGCTGGAATGTAATGAAGGGCTCTTTCAGAGCTAGACACTAACAATGGATTTATTTTTCCTTTAGATGCAATCTAGTGCAGGGCTATCTTGTGCTTCCAGTGTCTGTGCTTACAGAAACCAATTGAAAAGAGAGAGACTACATTGTGTCATGACATTGCACTCTGCTCTGGGCCATTTTATACTCACTTATAGATGTGGAAAAAGAAAAAAAAAAAAAAGAAGAAAACTAAGTGTGATATATATAATATAAATCATACTAGTAAGCAAAATAGAGGCCAAACTGGAAATAGCAGGTGAAAAAGTTTATTTCTGAATATTTTTTTCTCCTAGTAATGGATAATTTTATTTGCAGTAATTTATTCCCTGTTAATTAGATTTGTATCATAGTTCCCGGGCCCAAGGAAATCGAAAAACCCTCTGTTTTAAAATGGTCCAGATTTTAAATTAACCTACATCTTAAAAATAGTATATTTAAATGTAGCTTGACTTGAATTCTGTCAAAGCTTTGGATCACTCATAATTCTTAATGATGCTATTTTGCTCATAGTATATTCTCATTGCCCAAATTGGGTGAGATGAGAAATATGCATCAGTTGAAAAAAACATGATATTTGTCATGTTATCCAAAATATTACTGCTTACAACACTACACCAGTGTCTTCCTTTAACCATAAGGCAAAATTAATTTCTATGGGATCCTGGGAGTTACGCTCAAAAGTTAGTAGCATACGTTTATGATAAATATCTAAAAAGCATTTAATGTAGAGAGACAGTAATTATCATTCTAGCTACAATTACAATTCTAGCTACTACAATCAGAAAAAGAAAAGACTACTTAAGATGCCTAAAACACATTTACCTGTGAGATCAGGGCAATTTAAAATCTCTCATGTAATAATGTCTGCTTTACTGTCTATGGAACATTTTAATAAAATGTGAAATAAAATTAAATAGAATCATCTCCCATAATAGCTTCCTATCATATGGTAACAACCTGCCTGCTTACTACTGCCTAATCAGTTACTGAACCTTCTGCTGCACTTTTATGGTGCTTCCCTGCTGGGTCTATTGCCCACTTAGGAATATGAAATCATGTTATGCTTTTTTATTGCTCTCAGCCAGCCTACCTCCCTTTTCTCCAGTAGACTGTTTTGCACAGTATCACAGCAATAGCACATCAGATCTCAAGAACAAGCTCTTACTCTCTTTTTTAGTATCTCTTCATTTGATCTAAGATACTTTGTACAAGTTCTTGCTCTTTATAGTGTTTTTCTATATACTGCACAAATGCTTTGTCTACCCAAACTGAAAGGCATTGAATTTGAAATGGAACAGGATAAATTCTGTGCTTCAGGGGTAGTGCTCTGTATCAATACTTCCAAGACAAGTCCATGGCCTTGGGGATGACTTTGTCCAAGACTTCTAGACTCCTGGCTGCATAGAAGAAAGAGAAAACAACTTCTAACTAAGCTGAAAGTGTACAAAACTACTTCCTAAGTTTCCACAAGAATAGTCTTGCTTTCACTCATTGTACATATACTGCCACATTGAACACATGGAATATAATTTTTGATATTTCATTTTTTTTTTAAACTACCATTTATCATTAAATTTTATCAGCATTGAAAAATATGCTGGAACTGTTTGATTTAATGAAATCTTGTTGTGATTCAAACAGCTAATTTTTAAGTTCATGAAAACAGTTCAATAACTCAATTTCTGTTCAGTGTTTTGTGGATACTATCTATACATTATATCATATGTCTGTGGCTTAGTTGTATATCTGTAAAATATTTGTTGACTGTTGACTATAAGTTCTGCAAGAACTAAATTGCCTTTCTAAGTTTTTGTAACCAAAAGACAAGGGTATATAAAAAAAGGTGATTTCAGGTGGGAAACTCAAAATAGCTGAAGCTTCAGAACACTTTGAATCTCTATAGCTATGGCTTCATATTTTCTTTTTTGGTGCCTTCAGGGATTTTCCTCCCAACTTGGACTTTTTCCATAGTATAACCTTGCACAATTTTTTTCTATTTGTAAGAAGACAAGTAACCAAATAAGAATAACACAAGAAATACAATTCCTCCTTGTTTTTAGATAAACTGTAGGAGATTGCACATACAGACTATATTTTATTACCTAAAAGCTGAGCAAAAACTATCCATCTGACATTGTGAAATCTAAGTTCTCTGAGTGTAGAATTTAAGGTATTCTAAAACTAGAGGTCTTAATTCATGTTTCAGTCTATTACTATAAGCCTAGAACAGAGAACAAGGTTTTTATCAGTCTTTTTTCTTTCTATCAAATAGTAATCCTGATCAATATCAGAGAAAATGTCTCAGTAAAATGAAAAATAAAAATTGAAAATGTATTTTTTCAGGGTTATTTTAATTCTTTGATAAGTTATTCTTATTATTTTAAAAATATAACTCTTGAAAATATGAAATATTTGTGTTTAATAGCAGAAAAAAAAGAAAAAACAAGCTCTGTTAGTTGATGTTGCAAGAAACAATATTATGTCTCTAACAGAATTTGAAAAAGAGGTCAGGCAGAAATAATCTTTGTTAGCAACCTGATTGCTAAATTTTTTTCATCTGTTGATAGCAGAAGGTAAGAATGTGAAAAATCATCTGTATATGACAAGAGACCATATATAGGCATAAATTTTGTTTTAAGCAAGTATAAATTTTCTCCAGATAAACCTAGTCCACCTTCTCCCATTTCAGTGAATGGTAAAACTATTTATTGTCATGTTAGAGCCTCACATCTTCGATGTAGCTGTAGTAGTCAGTCATTTCCTAAGGCACTGGGAGAAATACTGGAAGAGTTCAGTTAGCAAAAGGATGTTGCTTGACTCGTAACTTCCCTTGACACAGAACAGAGTCTGGGGAGTAAAAAGGAACTTTCCATTTTCACCACAGTAAGCTGAAATTCAAGTAGTCACAAGAAAGGCAAAAGAGCAAGAAAAGGGGAATCTTGTGTCTGCTTACCATGAAATGAATGGGCTGGGTTAAAAAGGTCAATTTAGAAAAGAATTGCAGAGCACCGCTCTTGTTGAAGGTAAGAATGTTTTCATTAAATCACCTGTAATTTGGTTACAGATGATGGGTTTCTTACTGTAGGTTCTTGTCTTTCAGTTTACAAATATACAATAGAATAAAATGAAGGTATCAGGAAAAAAATTCCATTTAGGTTAATATAAAAAGATACCTGTGCTTTCTTTTATGTGGCCTTTTATCAATATAAAGCAGTTTTATCAGTGTTAGAAATAAATATCTAGAGGTAACAGCCCCAACAAAAGTTGCCTTGACTAGAAAAAATGAAGTTTGAAAAGTACCAATGGAGACTTCCTTAAAGATCTTTTGTTTTTTAATCTGCATTTCTGAGATTTTATTTAAGATAAGACCACATGTATATGTGCAAATGCATACATACTGTACCTATACATGTCTAGATATATATATATATATGTATGTATACTGATGTTTTCAGTTGAATCAACATATCTCTTGATAGTGCTGACTCTGAAGAATAGATCCCATAAATATTGACCAGTTGAAACTCCTGTCATAACCAGATTATATGACAAATTATCAAATTAAATTATCAAACACCCAGAAAACCCCATGCAGCAGATGTTAAAATCATGTGGAAAAAATTACATGAAATAAAATACTGATTCTACTTTATTCTTTATTGACAAGCATTTTACTTCATCACTGTAGCTTCCCAAGGAGGAGAAATAAAGAGGGAAGTGTTGATCTTTTCTCCCTGAAATTTTTTGATAGGATCCAAGGGAATAGTTCAAAGACACATCAATGCAGATTGTACAGGCATTCCAGGATTAATTAGGAAACCTTTCACAGGCATGGAACAAACTTTTTAAGTGTAGGATCTTGCTGGAGTCTGTTGCAACTACTCAAAGTATAAAATCTTTGTCGTGGTTTAATGTAGTTTAGTTTTAGGGAGTCAATGAGCTGTGGGACTCCACAATCTCTGAGTAAAAAACCTTTTCTAGAGCAAGTCCACAAATCACCTTAATAATTGAAGTGGTTGCTACCTAGAGGTACATGTGACACATTTTCAGATGGAGGGAAGGACCCTTTGGGATTGCCGAAGGTTTCTTACGATATATGTAAGTACAGAGGCAGAGGTGGAAAATGGAGGGATGAGGGTGATGAAAAAGCATGGGAAAATAGCAAGAGAATGAAAGTATTTGAAGGTGTGTGAAAAGAGTCTGGGCAGTGTGCTTGTGGAGCAATGCCCTGTACTGCTCAGCATGGTCATGTTTTCTCAAATGTGGTCTGTCCTTTTTTTGAGTACGTCTACACATGGGGAGGGAGTAAGGGTGTGGAACCACAGGATGTGGTGGTCCCAGCAACTGGAAAGTCTTTGGTGTCTGCAGGTTATCTGGGTACGTGTGTCTGTGTGAGAAATTGCTCCAAAAGAGTATGTATCTCTGCATTGCAGCCCTCTAGTCATGCCAGTTATCCAAACACATCCCTGTGAGCCTTGCAGTTACAAGCTGCAGCAAGTAACTCTGTAACTCCACACAGGTATCTAATTCCTGATGTTTATTCCCCATGCTGTGCATATTGGCATATGGACACCTCAGAGACCAGCATGCTAATGCCCAAGAATGGGTCTGGGTGTTTTTCCCATAAAGGTGCCTGGAAGCTTTGTCCTTGCTTGCATGCAAATTCTTGAGGTAACTCTGTTAAGACCCCTGTTCTTGATTGTATGGTAACTTTTTGTCATATATCCTTTGCACATCAGGTCTGTCTGTCATTGCCTCACAAGACTGCTGGTAATTCTCCCCCTCCCATCTCACATATACACTTCATATCTATATATACCCATGTATATATATATATATATGTATGTATATATATAGGGATGTATACCTATGCACATATATGGACATACACTACACATTTGCATATATGTAAACATAAACATAGACACACAAATATGTGTCTGAATACATGCATTTTCTATTAAAGAACTCTCATCCTGATCAGCCAAAGAGGGAAACAGGTTGTTAGTCCTGCTCATGTTTGTGAGCCTTTTTAGTTTCTATGTTGACATATTGTATATATATATAATATGTATATATATACAGCTTTGTTCCTAGTTGGACTTGAAAACATGCAGACCTGAAGGAAATTGGGCTACTACATTAGGCAACACATAGTAAACAAAGAAACACTTAAGAGCATTGTAGGTTTCAGATTTTTGTTATCATCTGATAGTGAATGTAAGTCTGTTTCAGCACATTAGGGCTTGTTCTCTTGAAAACTCATTTGTTCACAGATTAGGACTGTGCCTGGTTAGGAATATTCTGAATTTCACAGCTCTGGTTGACAATTGTGCTTCCAGACTCAAAATAACAAATTTTTAGTCATGTACTAGTCTGGAATTCGCTGAATTTTACTTTAAAGGATCCAGAACTCTGGCTCATTAAGATCTCAGTGTATAGCATAGTGACATTTTCAATTATTTTGCCAACGTAATGGTTTGTGTGCCCAGGAAAGGGTATAGAAGCATGAGTTTTATTGAATTTCAGTTCCAGAATGTGAGCTTTGCTCTCTTTAGTCTGTATAACTCTGTGTGAATTTAATGCTGAAATCTCCTTCCTGACAACGACTTGGCTCCCCTGATTAGCTGTTCCCTTGCTACTGCAAAGTCACTCAGACTGTTGTCATTGAGTTATTGGTACAAGAAGGTATTAAACAATGGAAAACATTAAATGCTTCGCTTAAAGAAACAAAACAACACAGGCAGGAGAATACAGCTTACAGTCCAGAGAGTCTACATTTAATTTCAAATGTAAAATAATTATATCTTTCTAGAAAAGGGCTACCATCATCACAAAGAAGTAAATTCTAGAATACATAGCTTGTCTGTGGAGAAAGTTCATACTTTCTTCATTTTATGGGAACTCAACTCATGTTGAGTTTCTATAATTGTTCACTATTCAAAAGAAGTAAATAGTGACTCAGAAGAAAGTTATAGAAAAAATGTGTTTTTAAAATGTGTTTAAATATTTAAACACACCAGTTTTTAAATCAATGTAAAGTAACTTTATCTTATTTTTCTTCATTTTGGCATTTTTAAAATGCTAGCCATCTAATATTAGGAGATCCCTTCTATTGGTGGAGAGAAGGAGGATCCCATTTTTTCACCACATGGCAAATGGAAACAATTGACAGCACAAGTGTTTGACTTGGGGTATTCTGATAAGATGTTTGGGGCTTTTCTGAAACTTCTTACATGGTATTTAATTGCACCTGCTCAAATATAAAGTGTTAATAACCTGTGGGGGAAAAAAAAAAATCATCACTGAGATATAAAGGTTCCTTTTTTTTCCCTGCATTCATCAGAAGAGAATGTCCTCACTCTCCTATTATCATATCTATGTACTGCCCAAAGGAAGGATATGCTCAATGAGAATAGTATACATAATGTGTGTTTCTGGAGCTTATTCTCTCATAAAGTCTCAAAGTACTTCACATGTTTTCCAACTTGGATCATTTGCTCATTGTCACTTATTTTTGCATTTTCATTAAAATCAAAACTGTCTTAGAAATGGACAGTGATATTGAGATTATAGAGGAGTCTTAAGAAGGAAGCAGGGAATGCCATATTAACTCCCTTAGCAATTGAAATTTCAATATGTATTCCCCCAAGCAGTCCAATAGGAAATGTCAGAGACATTAGCAATACCTTACTAATATCCGTGGAGTAGACTGTATTTTCTGGGTGCATTAAATATTTAACTGAAGCTCTTTTTTTACATAAAAAACTGCTGTGGATAAAGCAGTAAGTTTCAAATCTTCAAAACCTATGTGGTCTGGAAGATAACAAGGAGCTAGGAAAGTTTTTGTGTTTGAAATTCACAGTGTATGCACTGGAATCAGGTAGTATTTGAGGAAGTATTTGAGGAAGTTTTAAAGCATCTCTTTATCCTGGAGAGAAACAGGAGTAATATCTCTTTTTTTCAGGCTGCAAGTCTTAGTATGAAGATTTTTTTTCATATGGTATTATTCTTGCATGTATCATACCTTTGTAAAGAAGAGGGGGAAAAGAAAAGCTGTAAGAGAGGGAGGAAGAGAGGGAGGAGAGAGGTGAGAAGGGAGGAGGGGAGCTGAAAGTCTAGGAGACAAAAAAATCCAGTATTTAATCATATCACTAATTTTCTGTCTCAGAACATTCACACTTTTAGCTATTAATCAGTTTTTCTGGTTAACACAAGATTTTAAACAAGCCTACATTAATAAAATTTAGTGTCTTCTATCTTGAGAAAGAGAGGTTCATAGTCATTTAATATCAAGTCTAAAGCAGGAAGTAGTCAAGAATCTACATCTGAAGAGAAGCCAAGTTCTTATTCTGGTGTATTTTCTATCTCCTCACCATGTCTGTTGTGGGGGAGAAGGTTTAATCCAATTATAATCACTCCCAGGCAAACCCAACTCTAATAAAATGACCTTACATTTGCAGTGACTGTTGATCCACTCATTATTTATGGGAAAAACACCTTATTGTAATTGATATAACCACTGCAAAGTGATTTAGCTATATTGTTCATAGATCTGCCATTTCATCTCTCAGTGTGGAGAAATAATATCTGCACAAAATGCACATTACCCACAGGAAAACAGGGAATCCACCCAGTGTCTGTTGTCCATTTCTGTGGATTGACACCTTGAATGAAATGAGAATTTTATGCATAATTTCTTGGAACCAGTCATGAAGGTCAATTCCAGTGACCTAGAAAAAATATTTTTTCTTTTAAAAAAATATTTTTTCTGACATACACTCTATGTAGATGTGCAGAGTGATCTGTGAGCCCTCAGACTTTCTTGATGTGGAATGAGAGCATCAAAAAGCCTTTGAAGAAGCATCTTTAAATAATGTGTTTTCCTAAAAAGTGCCAAAATTGTGTCAGAAATCACACTATGGTAGATTAATGAATCAATAAATTAATTAAAAGAAAACATGCAGAGAAAAAAGAAAATACTATCATCACTCTATACCCACTTCTGTGACTCTAGTTTAAGAATTTACTGTAGCCTTTCAGCCTGTTCTCTGTGTTTCCTACTTCACTGTAAGTTCAAGAAGCTCTGTACACTCAATCAGGCATTTCTGTGTAATGAGATATGCTTGTCTGACCATACCCACAGTCACTTTAGTGAAACCTCTGTCTGCTTGTACCTCAGTCATTGTCATTCCACATCCAGAATTCAATGAGGAACCTGCAGCAATATCTTTATCTTTACTATAACCTATGATTTAGCATGTAGCATACAGCAAAGTATCAAGTTCTAATTTTTGGCTCAACACTTTCCTTTTCCATCGTTCTTACCTTTCATAACCTGACTCACCTAGTAATGACAAAGGAAGCACATTTTTTTTCCCAGAAGATTGTCGTAAGTGCTGATGGCTCTCTTGCCTATAACTATTCTGCAAATACTAACAGGTTGTGGTTTTTTTTAAATGCAGTTTTTTTTCCCCTAAAATGTTTGTTTAAAATAATGATTTACATGTGTAATAGATCACAGCCCAGAATCCTGAGGCCTTAGAAAGAAGTAACTTCTTAAAATCAGATTAACAAATCAATTAGACATGTTGCAGAAATATAGAGTGCTACCTTGACCTTAATGGATTTACTGTTGCTCCCATCTATTACTCCCTGGTGTTCGCATTCATTTACAAAAATCAAAACAATATCTTTGTGACTAATATGGACAAAGGAAAGTAAAATGTACTTGAAAAACAACATTTTCATTTTCCAGTCAAATGAAGCATCTGTCTTTTACTCTTTGTCTTTGTCTGGACATACATGATCAGTGGTGAGAGAGAGATGTTAATAGATAAAATTATGTGTAACCATGGAGCACATATCCAAATGCATGTATAGAGTCTTACAAACATTATAAGAGAAAAATAAAAATAAGTAATTATTTAAAAATTTGAATTGGTTTGCTTATGAGCTGAAGTTCAAAATTACATAGCTTGCAGCATTTCTATTTAATTTTGTTTTGTAAAACTTGTAGGTCATTGATTGATGTTGTTCCAAACAACATTATAATTCTGATTCTGTGACAGATAGGGCTTACAGCAGTGCACAGTAAATTTATATATGAGTTAGATGCAAGAAAAAGTGTACATGGATCTCTCATTCTTCTCATGGATAGAAAGTAAATATAAAATATGTGTATGCACATGTATTTGCATATGAAATATATCATGGAAGTTGTAAACTAATAAAGCTCTGAAATTCTGAATCACACTTCAGTCATCATGGAAGTTATAAAGAGATTTTTTTTCCTAAAATATACCAACCAAAAAGCACAGGCAAAACCAAACCAAATAGGTTCTGAATCAAATACTTTGAGTACTATGAGAGTGAAAATAGAAGGAAATAAAAGGAAACAATTAAGAGTGTCAAATAAGTACAACTGACCTCTCCAAAACTTAAAATGAAAATGTTTTTATTTGATATGACCTATCATTGTATTAGCCAATGCATTCCCTTATATGTGGCAGAGATTTTTCTTTTTTCTATCTTATGTTCTCAGTTCAGTATTTTCTGAGTATAAAAAAAAAAAAAAAAAGAAACAAAAGTAGCCAAACTACATTATTACATTATTTTATGTTTGGCTATGGTAGATTTTTATTAGTGAAAACATGTAGATGTAAATGACACAGAAATACACATTAGAGAAAGCATGCTGGTTGTCCTTGCAACCACTAAAATTCTGTCTTGGATTTACTAGAATGGTACTTAAACAGCTTCACAGACATGTGAGATCTCAGTCAGAACCAAAAAAAAACCCTGTGTTTTGCTTGATCTTCCGTCTGGTGTTTTTCACCCCAAAAAAACCCCTAGCTGAACAAAAACAAACAAAAACCCCACCTCAACAGCTTTTCTTGCCCTTCTAACTTCAGAATGACTCATAAGGAGAAAAGAAACCAAGGTCAACTTGCTAAGGGGACACACATAATAGCTCTGGGTGTAAGAGAAGAATGGAATTGCAAAGACTGAATTTCGTTTCTCATCTTCTGCCAGACTGTTGGTCTGCTTGTGTAGCAGTTGCTATGTGCACACCACAAGTGATGCTGCCCACAAAGTAAAGTGGATATCGAGGAAGATGTTTTCTTTAAAAATACCTCACTAAGTTCATACATATGGAATAAGCTCAGGGGAAGAGGACAGGGAAATACAGGGGGCATAGATCATCAAGCAAACTCATAGAGCCTGTAGCACCAGATACTGGGAAAGCATAGTAAAAAGGGTAGAACACAGACACAGAAAGGGAATTGAAATGGGAAGGATTTGTAAAGTTTTCTGCAAGCCAAGGAAAATATCATTATTGTTAGAATTGCTAGAAGCAAGATCAGAGTGAAAACCAACATTGCAAGCATTTAATTGATAGAGGGGAGTCCTGTTTTCAGATTTTTACTTCCAATCTGTCTCACTCACCAGATCTGCATTTTATCCTGTTTGAAGTATTACTGTGCCCTTATTTGCTTTCTATGATGTGTGTCTTTAGAAATCTGTATTTTCCAACTCTGTTTGCTTATGGAAAAAAATACAACAAAACAACAAAACAAAAAGCCAAAACCCAAAACACTCACAAACAAATACCCAAACCCAAACAAACAAACAAACAAAAAAGAAAGAATAAAAAGGAAAGTGTTTTATCTGAAATTTTCAGAAAACTTGAGATCCCATTCAGCATAAAATAGTTGGTGAGTCCTTACCTGTGGTTCACCTATGGGGCTGAGCACCAAATCTATTTTCCATTTTTAATAAATGTGCCCTAAAAAGATACATGCTATTAAAAAACATGCATGAAATGCAGTTTAATTCATCCCTAAAAATGGCAGCGTATTTCCTTCACTGAAAATGTTCTTCAGTGCTCTGTTGGGATTTTTCATGGCAGACTTTTTCTTAAGATCACAGGAATGACCATGTCAGGCCAGTGCAAAAGTCCATTTCTCCATTGTTGTACCTCCAGCAGCAACCAAGAAGAAAAGTGGAGTCAAATCTGCCCTATGTTTGTTATTTTGAAAGCATGTACTACTGGACAAGTTTTACTGTCCACAGAGGAGGGAATTTCTGGAGCTGTTTCATGAGAAAACTCCATCACGCAGTTCTGTCTAGAGGAGCCTATAAGGAGGTCAATGTAAGAGCTTATGACATTTTACTGTCTTTTATTAATTAGGATTGAAATTTAAATGTATAATTATTTCTTTTTCCTCCACAAACAACAGATAATAGGATAATACAAAACTCCCCTACTAAAATCCGTGCCCTAAGGTTTGCTTAAACCATATTCTTGGCCTTATACTAGCATAGCAATCAGCATTTTATTGTTCTTGTTATGTCATGAATTATTCTTTTTGATTTCTTTTAATATATGAAAGAGACCTGTATTCTGTGTAACTAGAGTTTTACCCGAAGTTATTATCTGGGTGGGGTTTTTTGTTCATAGTCATCCAATTTGGTTGATGATACAGTAAAAGAAAAATAATATTTTAAAAATAAAAAAATGTGCAGAGAGAAATCATCTTACGATATGGAGAATAAAAAATGAAAATGTTGTATAAAAAAACCAAAACAGTCAGGACTATGTCCACAATAAAGTTTAATTAAAATATACTACTGTTCCCCAACTGTTTCACCCTTGGCCTTTCATTCATAGGTAGAAACTTAAATATAGAGAAAATTTATCATCAATAGTCAAATATTAAGTGCAAGGCAATCGTGTTTTGTGTTGGTTACAGAGAAGCTGATGAAAAAAATAGAATATGTAACATGATGTCTCTTTCATCTATAAAAATATCAGCTCAGAGGTTACGCTTCATTAACTTCAAATGTAGCATGAATAATAAAGGAAGAAGGCACAGCATTCCTTTGATACATTGTGTGAAAACTTATCATTCCCTCTTTCAAGTGACAGTTTATTAAATAAGGTGAATAATAGAAAATATTCAGACTAGATCCAAATCATAGTCTGACACTCTCTTCCTGATTACAAAGTAAATATAACAGCTCTGCACCTCCATTTTGTGAGATTAGGAAATAAATGGGATAAGATATATGGAACTCCCTGCAGTGAGCTCACTCAAACATTTTTTTGCTTAAAAACATTAATTGAATAATAAAAAAAAAGTTTAAAAATTTACCTTGGCAAAAGACGCAAGGAGTCTCCACCTACTTCTTGTTGGACGCAAGGAAACATACAGAGAGTAAAGAATAAATATCAGTAGTAACTCATTAGGTTTTTACAAACCCTTTGCAGGGAGGTGCTAGTAAGCCATTTTCATAACCTCTATAAATTGCAATGCATTTGCGTAAATTTCAGTTGATTAACGGTGCTAAATACTGTAAAAATTGAAGTGCTAGTTAAGACCACTTTTAAACCACATCCATTCTTAGACACAGCTGAAATTTCATTGGCAATTTCTCTATGTAAGTAGTAATAGTATTGTTTCATCAGTTTTCCCTTAGAATCTGTGTCATGATTTTCTTTATTAAGACACAGTCATGAGCACATCTAAAATAAATTTTAAACAATTTCAAATATCTCTTCGGATCGCTGTTCAATCATCACTGTTTCTTTAAGGTGGAAGGTTAGGATTTCCCAAATTCTTCGAACAGTCAATACTACTGTGAGAACAAAACCAAACCAAAATAAAGCAAAACAAAAAAAAAAAAAAAAAAAAAGAAAAAAAAAGAAAAATAAATGTTCTCATCCTTTTTTCCAAAAATCTTGCCACTTCCAGCATCCTGGAAAAATGAAATTTCAGTTTAAAGTTGCAGGCAGTTATCTAAGGAAGTATTGAGAACATAAATTGAATAATATAATATTTCACCCGTTTATTGTATAAGAAACGTTATACAGAAAGATGTGAATCCTAGAAAGTCTAGCTTTTTCTATTAATGAAGAAGAAATAGTGCTTAGTTAAATAAAAAGGAATTAAAAAAGATAACTTAGATTTTGTTTCTGACAATACTGGAAAATAAATGATCAAGAGAATGAAAAGTTAAACTCTTCTTCTTTAGAAAATGTTTGAAATGTTTAAACATGATAGATGAAGTCTTGATAGTAATTTACTTATTTGTTTCAAAATATTTCCATATATGAACTTGAAATGCAATAAAGAGAAAAAAGGAAGAGATAAAAACCCATTTAAAGAAAATCTGGGGACACTGGTAATTTTTAGTTGCTAAAAAAACAGATTAAATGAAATGAAAAATAATTTTTCAAATTTGAAGAACGTAGCATTTTGGAACAAAGATAAACAAGACATATTCCCTAATATGAAAACATATTGCTTTTTCCAAACCTGTGAATTAAAACAACTTCGTATTTCATGTTGCAACGAGCTCATCTCTGCAGGTGTTTAAATAATTGCAAAATAAGAAAAATATAGTCCTTGAAAGTCAATATGAACAAAATTTGGCAGCTCTATTAATGAAAACAGATTTTCTGTTTGTTTGTTTTCAGTATGCTTCATACAGAACACTAGGTTCATTTTGTTTCTGAAGATTGCAACAGGCAAATGATTCATGTGTGAGCTAAGTAAACATAATGAAATTATGGATTATGATGTTAGTGCTGCCACAGCCACAACAGGAGCAAATCACCTTTAGAGATCCATGTAGGTGCCAGCACCACCACATATATTGGGCTTGTTTCAGAGTCAGGACTGAGGAGTTGGTTTTTTTTTTTTCCTTTGTCTGCTAAAGGACAGTAGCTAGTGCTCACTGGAATTTCATGTGATTTGGATGGTTTCTTCTTTTTTCCACTGAGGCTCATTTACAAGTTTTATGTAAAATCAAATTTAAACTCCTCTATATTAAAATGTTGTTTTACCATTTCAAAATACTCCTAGAAATGCGAAAATTGTCCACTAAGGAATAGATAAACTGTAATAAGACTGACCTGATTAGTCATTATCAATCCACCTAAATATTATTGATTGAATAAGAAATGTGCATGAGTAATATTACAGATAATAGTACCTAATGCAGACATCATTAGTATTAGAACATCCAAACAAAACACTTAATTTATAAACAAACCAGAGAAAATAGTAATACACTGTGAGGGAAAACTGTATGGATCTCACAAGCAGAATAGAAGCCTAAATGTGTTAATATACATTTTAAAAAGCTTACTTGACACTAGTTTGTAGTGCTTAGTACTCAATGCCTTAGACATTTCTAACTAGGACTCCAATTGTCTAAAGAAAGGAAAACTGCTCGAAAAGTGAAAATAAATATTATTTTATTACAGATTTTGTTTAGTGTTTAATTATCTGAGAACTGTATCACTGTTCCATTTATCAACAAGCAGCAGTTAGGCCCCGTTGTCCTAAATCTTTACTCTTTTAGTACAGGTTTTGATACATGATCATCAGGTTTGGCCTCACAATATGACTTTATGAAAATTCACCTTTCTAGGCTTGAAACTGCATTTTATTTTCCTGTATACGATAACTAATTTTATAAACCCTAGAAAACTCGGCTACTATTGTTCCATACAACCTCGGGGAGAACAATTTGGTCTAAGCAGTCACTGAAGCATCTGAGCAACCTGAGGACAGTAAAATGAAATATATGCAAAGCAATTTTACCAGTTTTTCTATCATTCTAAGGTAGAATTAGAAATAAATATGACATAAAGACGTTACTAGAAGCAATTCCAATATCTCACAACTTGAAAATATGCCTTGGATTTTATTTTAGGTGAATCCTATTGAATACGTAGGCCTCCACTTTAATTTGTGTAAGGTTGAAATCAAATGATGATTTGATAAGAAATCATCTCATGGAATGATGATAAGAGCTTTTAGAATAATGCAAATGGCCTGCCACTTGAAGACCTGTTGAGCTTCCTAAGTTATATTAGCACAGCAGGGAAGCCTGGCAGAGCTCCAGTTTTTGTCTGCACCATGTTTTGTGTGTGATTTATATGCGTGCTGAGGAAGCACACAAAAGTGACATTATTTGCCTCACTTATATTACAACACATGTAAAATTTTATTTCCTTCTTTTTTTCAGGTTTAAACCATTTCTATTTTTGATGTATCTGTAGCAATTAACGTGATTTGCTAGTGTTCTACCTTGTTTTTGCAAAAAATACGTGCAAAGAGTAGAAAGCAGTAGGAAATTTGGCTCTCTGTTTTTATTTTTATGCTTGATGTTGCCACATATCCATTAGCATTGATTAAAATTTCAAAAAAAGTTGTTGAATAACAGTTTACAGATAGGAATTGATTTTGTGTCCAGTAAGATTCTGTTCCTTATAGACATGCAAAGTCCTTAACATGAAAAAGACAATTTCTTTTTATCATGCTATTGAGAGTAAAGGGCACCAGAAAGCAGACACAAACTGCTGTTTTCATTTTCCAGATGAGATCTTTCAGGGTGTGTTCTGGTTTTTGCTCCACAGAAATCTGGGTTTTACTGAAATAAATTAACGTGGTTTTGTTTTGGTGGGGTTTTTTTGGGTTTTGTTTTTTGGTGGGTTTTTTTTGTTGTTGTTTTTTTTTTTTTTAATTAATATGAAAGAAGCTCTGTCCTTTGAAAGAATATGCACCTTTTCTGGTCACCATGGACAGTCATAAGAACTTGAATTATTACGTTTTCATATTGCGTTTCACACATCCTATGAAAACCACACCAGAACATTGAGACTATGAAATCCACTGTATGCATAACAATGGTATTATTTGTAATGAGCAGAAAGGACTGGGAAGATGAAAATGATATAATATTTAAATTTGCTATGGAGGAAAAAGATTTGAATGGAGTTCAGAAAGAAAAGTGTACTCTCCACACTTCTCGTTTCATCAGGTTAGAAACCTAGTTGGAATTTACACCACAACACTTTTCTTGTTCTGCATGTATTAGGCTGATAAAGAGGTAAATTTTATCCTTCTCTTCATGGAGACTAGCTCTGCTCCAATTTCTGTACTGCTGCTTTTTGTTGTGACATTCCAGATTACTTGTGGTGGCCAAACAATTAAAAAAATTTCTAAATCGTCATCTAGACTGGCTGATATCAACCAACAGTAGTAAGTAAAGGCTGGGAGAGAAATGCGGTGTTGCGTGGCTGAGTTCACTGTGCTAAGGAGCTGTGTCCAGCAGGAAGCAGGAACTCTTTGTACACACGTATCCATGAGTACACAGTCAGCTGAAAATTAATTTTCCACAGTCAAGGCCACCTTTTTCCAAAAAGTGAGACTGAATGATCAGTGACCCTCTGTTTATGACCTCACAAAATTTATGACCAGTGAATTTGCCAATGGTCAATCCAAGCCATTGGATTTTAGTTCTGCTTTGTCATGTTTGTTCATAAGTTTGCTCAGCAACAGTACTCTTTAAGGAGTGCTAATAGGGTACATCAGTACTCTTTTATTCAAGGGTTCTTGAATACCTGTCCCTCTTGCAGTTCCCTTAAGCAACACATTCAGTACATTTCTTTGATATGCTGAAGAACAGACACTTGAGCACAAATTTGGCATCATGGATGAAATACACTCTTTATTTTAGTCCATAGAAGCCTCCCATTAATTTCAAAGGCTCTAGAATGCCTTTTGATTAACTCATTTCTGTTCATTTGAGGTATTTAAGAAGCACACAGAATAGTTTCAATTATATATTTCCTCTAAAGAGCTCTGTTTCAAAATAGGTAACATGATAATTGGCTGCTGAAAAATGTTCTTTTTATACTGTATAATAAGGATTCTATCCTTGGCTGCAAACTTAATTAATGTATGGGACTTGGACTTCAAACAAAAACAGTGCTCACAAATAACTTCTCATTTTTAGCAAGATAATTTTTAAATTTAAACAAGTGAAGAATAAATCAGCTTAGATGACAGCTTGGTGCAGACTCAACTGGGGTGCAATAGTTTTAAAGTGATGGTAGTATCTAAATGAGGATATCGTATAGGCTTGCAAATAATACATGCTAATTAAACATTTTTTTTTTTTTAATGTTGCCTTCTGTCTGGTCTGTTTTGGTGTCTTTTATCTTTAGTGTAGTCAACACATACTGCAAAGACCTGATTAACATAAGAAGAAATTATGAGTATGGAAACAGGGTTTCCCAGAGGATTTTCCCCACATTTCAGGAAATGCTTTTTAATCAAAGAGTAATGCCCAGTCTTCAAGATGGCTAATTAAAGTCAGAAAGATTGAGCAGTGAATACATTAATGTAGTAAATGTTTATGTTATTTAGCTAAGTAATATATGAGTGGGCCATTGAAGAGGCTGCTAGGATTTTATTCTCAGAGAATAGGATAGCCTGACTATGATATTTTCAAAGAAAAGAAGCAGGTTTAATGCATCAGCTGATGAAACAGCTGAATTAGAATGCAGAAGGGTCCAGACTGAATTCTGATCAAGGTATTTTATTTTATTTTATGTTTTTCACTCTACACAATGCACACAAACACTGACACATATACATACACCAACATGAACACACGAAAGAGTTAACAGTTGCTTTTGTAAATTGCAGAAGGATTTTCCAGGATGCATTTGGGTTTATTTTCTGCTATCATACTGTTATGAATTTTTCCACAAAAAGTAAAGAGGAAAAAACCCCTCCAAAATCATCTGAACAGAGGGTATATATTTACTACAAATTCTTCTACCTTTTTTTGTTCATCTATAATTTTGTGTAGTATTAAATTGCCTTGTTCAAGTAGTTATGCTGACTTTGAGTTTCCTTCAATAATAAGGTCTTTTTATAGTTTCTAAATCTGCTGAAAAGAAAAAAAAAAAAAAGAAAAAGAACAGTGCATATTTTCATGATCTTTTGTCTGGGGCATTGAGTTCTCTTTGATCCACAAGTTTTTCACAGTGAAAAAGAATACCAGAGAATTTAAAACACTGTGACAATCTCAGATTACTTCAAATTGTCTATCACAATCTATTAGGAAGATTATTAAAGAGAGTCTCTTTTATTTCTGTGTGATTGTTCACAAATACATTTATACTTAAAGACAATTACTCAGAATGTCTAAGTACAAAAATGTTTTTACATGGAATGATGGAAGTGTTTGAGTGTAAGACTGCTATTAGCCCCCTATTCACCTAAAAAATGCTATTGAAATGCCTGTTATTGTTGCTGTAACTTTCCTCCTGATGGCTTTCTATCTCTCTGCAAGGAAACAGATAAACACTGAGCAAATGACTGAAGTCTTTGTGAATCTTTTTTTAATACCAACCAGGTGAAAGACTGTGTACACATGCAAATGGTATCACAGATGATCCTCAAGCTCAAGTACAAGATGCAAATGCTAGCCCTGTTTTAAATTGATAATATTTAGGGGTTTTTTCCCTAATGGGGCAACAAATTTTGTGAAACATATTCAGCTGTAACCAATGTTGCCTAAAGTGATTTTTCATTAAAAAAATATTACAAAATGAAACACAAAACTTAAATTTAAAACAAAACCAAAAAGTGTCATAATCTGTCATATCACAAGTGATATTTTAATTCCAAAAAAGCGCTGCTGAAGATTCCTTGGTAACATATTTATTTGTATTTGGGAATTTTTTATGACCTCAGAACTTTAAGACAGAAAATCCAAAAGACTAAGGGTAAAAAGAAATCTATCTTCAGATACCCAGCTAACTCCCTCATTCAAGGTTGTCAATAAACTACAGGGCTATTGTCAGCCTTACAGAACCCATTTTTCACCATTTTACACTAACATCCTACATTTGCAGGAAATGAGGTATGTCAGGTGTCACCATTTACAATGGAAATTACTGCCCTTGAAAATGTTGGCCAGAATGAGAAGTGATATTTTTAACTTGCTGTACCTGTTAGCCTTATGAAAACTGTCAACTTCCAGCAAAGTAGCAGAAGGGCATTTTGTAAAGGTTTCTACACATAGTTAAAGACTTCATCACCTCTGAGATTTTTAATTAAACACCTGTTTAATTATTATCATAATAATACAATATTGATATTATATGAACCATTTTAAATAATAATAGATCTATATTACTACTGTAATTTATTTAATCACCATCATCATCATCATCATGGTTTCCAATTATTAGTCTGTTCTTATCATAATCCATGGGATTTTCCTTTTTTGGATCTCCTCTTTATCCCACTGGAAGAGGGGAAATGAGTGACCAGCTTAACTAGTAGTGCCTAGGCACTGCCCTTGTTTTGCTGTTCTTTCCCAATATTCCATGCCAACAAGAGAGCTCCTAGAAATAAAAGCTGCAGGAATTTGGAAGGATCTCAGGCAAGGCATGCTGTATTTTCACATGAAATAACCCATAGCAACCCACATATGAAAACTGGAAAACATTCTTCAAGCTCTACACCAACAAGGTCATATACCTTCTACAACCTTAGAAAATAAGTATCTTATGCCACCATGTCCACGCAATCACTTCATTTTCAATTTTCTTCATTCTCTATTTATTTTCTTTCTTTTCCTTCCACCTGTTTTTTGGGGGTTTTTTTTGGGGTTTTTTTAGTTTTTGGGGTTTTTTTTGTTACTAGATGGGCAAGAGACAGCGTGTATTACAGTTGATTTGGAGCTACATATGTGCTGTTTGGCTGATAAGTAAGTGAGCTGAATGGCCAGCTGGCAGGCCAAACAGTCTCTTGAATTCATATTGTGGCCTTTTACATTCTTGAGTATTTTAGTATGTATGCCCTGACTGTTAAGCGACTGTTACTCTTTTCCATCAGTAAAGAGTATTGCTGTTTTTTAGACTGTGCCTCTGCATTTCTGTACACTTGAAATTGGCCACAATTCCAAATTACTATGGTGAAGAAATAATAGTCTGGTAGAATGACAAAATAAGCCTTATTTTTTTAGGAAATTTGGTTTAAAAATTAAAAGTGCACGTGAGACACTTTTTCATGACTGATTTACATGAGCATTATGAGAAGACTATAAATATTAAAGCTCTGAATAAAAACCGAAACAACAACAAACACCAGAAGAAAAAAAAAACCAAACAACCCACAGAAAAACCTCAATAAAGCTCAGAAATTAACACATAATGAGAGGGGGGGAAAAGTCATCTGAAGTAGATTTTGGGAAAAAAACAAACATTTTCCAGTGCAGGTTTTGACTTTTCAGGTATTCCGGCTCCCCACGAGAAATGCCAAATCAAAGAATAAGAAGGAAGCCAGCTGATTTATAAGCTAGCTAAAAGTCTTTTTGAGCTATTGTGGCATTGTAACAGTCAGAGATCTAAGATCAAGCATTTGAAAGAGTGAGAGGAATCGCAAGTACAGCACTATATCTAAAGTCTTTCAGCCTTCGGAGCAGCTCGAGCTGCAACAGTGCCTCAGGAGAATGGCCAGTACAGGTGAAAGACAGCAAGCCATATTTATATTACAAATCAAGGCAGCACATAGAGAGGGATATTCTCACCCTGAAAAAGAGCTGCTAGCTGTACTGCTTGCAGTGATGCAATTCCTTCTGCCTTGCAGGCAGGAGGGGTGTTGGGAAGCCTGATTCAAGCCATTCAAGGAAACATAAAGAAATCTTTCCACAGTACATACTCAAGTGTCCAAGTATAACCTGTTGGGAAAAATACACCTTTCCCAAAAAGGATATCATCCCACTGTGTGACAGGCACGAGGGGAGGAGGCCTCTGCTTATGAGACCAAGTGATCTTTGCAGTTTTTGCAGCAAGGCACATAAAGGAGGAATCTACACAGTGACAATAATTCTATGAAACAGAAGAGGTAAAGATGGATAGAAGTTTCATTTTACTGGCTTCCACTATGAAATAGGTGCATAAAACAAATCTAACAATCTACCAACTTGAGTACAGTGATCAATGAAGAGAGATAAAAAGTCATGATTGTAGTTGGGACAAGACAAACACAGCCTAATGAGATTAAGGAAATAAATTACACTTATGATGTTATAAAGGGTATAAAAAGTTCTTTTCATGTGACAACATACAATCCTCTCCTGTCCAGCACTACTCAAATATTTTTGGAAATGTAAGTTCTGTCCTTTCTATAGTAACATAGCTATGCAAAATTGCACTAGCTTTCTACCTGGTCCAAATTATACAGTGACTTTGGTCCTAATAATGCTGAAACTACTCAAAGAAGTTTCCTTCAAGAACCCCTGGAAAGAAAAATAATTCTCATTGTCTTTAGGTATGCATGCATTTAATTTAAAGAAAGGTACTGAACAATATGACCTCATGATCTAGTAGTAATCTCATATTCTCACTGGAAAGTGAAGGGTTTCCTTAATTTCCTTTGTTTCCTTGAAAAGCTAAAAAAAACCCGTACTCATAAGAGTGGGAAAATATTAAATGACAGTCAGTAGAGAAGAAAAGCCTGAAGTTTTCTGAATATTTTGAAATCAGAGAGTGTGTTTATGTTGTAAGATTAACTGTGAAGCTGACATAACTATGAAGACATGAAGTAGTGTGTTACATTTGCATGGTGAAACTGATATGGGCAGGATGGAATATTTTGGCCACAAATAAATAAACAAACCCAATTTTGTCACATTGTCTTGTGTGAAGTGATATATCATGGCTCTTGTTTTCTATGGCTTAGGTCTGTAATACAAAATTAATGTGCAGAAAGGGCAAGTAGGCAGAGCTGCCACAGAGGCCAAATTGTTGTCCTGATTTACCCCAGCTGAACAGGTTTGTCCTTTTGTTTTCCTCTGGTGAACTTTTAAGATCTTCAGAACATTTAATTTTGGCAGGATTTCAGTTTTTTTATGCAGCCAATTGGGTTGACACATTTTCATCTCAGTGTTAAATATTCTGCTACCCACATCACTCTTTCCATTTTTTGTGGTCATGGTGTAGAATGTTGTTGGGTTCATTTTCCTTTTAGTTTCAGAAAGATCTTCCTCAAAAGATCATCTCACGATCTCATCAGTCATCTGTCTCATTAGGCTCACTGATATGTTCTGTTGATTTTGTGCCATCTCATGGATGAGAAACCAACATATGCATAGATGAAAGGAGTAGTTGCCCTGGCACTACATTGGTTGTATGCAAATGACCAGCATAAGGACGCAAAATGAATTTGATGTTAAGCTAGTTCTCAGCATACACTGTTTTTTTTCACTGAAATCCACTCCTCAAAAACCTATAATCATGTTCACATGCTATTTGCTTTCCCAGTTGTCCTAGAGAGATTTTATGATGTTCATATCCCCAGTTGTCTGTTCTGTTTACGCTGGATGTTAAGTTCTGCACCTTTAAGGCTGGTTCTGAGAGTGAAGCAGGGCGAGCAGAAGCCGCAGTTTGTGTTCAGAAATGGCACTCGCTGCCCCACATCCTTCTCTGGACTGTGCTGGAGAACAGGAGAGAACTCTCCTTTGCATTTAGTTAGGTTTTTTTTAGTTGGCTGAGGCCAGAAGTTTTTCTTCAGTTATTCTTCAGTCTGAGAACACCAGAACTACTGTCTAGGGGCCCCTGCAAGGTGCACTGTGGCAGGGACACTGGACCTGAGCCCCAGAAAGATTGAGACAAAGTCCACAAAAAAACCTCTGATCCACAGAATGACTTTCTGAATTTGCCATCTCTTCAGAACAATGAGAGGTTCCAATGTTTAATAGTATTCATTTTTTTCATGTTTGTGAGTACTTTGCTTGTTAAATAAACAGTTTTTTTTCCATTTTTCTCAAAGGAGATTTATCTCTTGAACTGGTTGGGACAGTGGCAGCTTGAATTTGCTTTCTAGGGGATACCTAGTTTCCTAGAAAAAGTTTCCTCCCAAATCTGTCCCAAACTAGGACAAAACTTTTGTCCCAAACTTTTTGGTGCCCAGTACAGGGTTTGAGAAAGTGGAAAAAACTTGTTGGTGCATTTTGGTTGTATTTAATTTGTGTTGTGATAAACCAGGACACAAGTTTTTGAAACTGTGGCTTATACCAGTTGAAAAAAATATTTATTTTATTTTCAGTTTTCACAGGAGTATCCATTAAAATCTATGTCAATTCCTTTTTCTAGTGCTCATTCTGCCCTTATGCTGTGTTTTTGGGGTCTCATTCCTTTTGCAGAAACTCTGTACGTTTACACTGACAAAATACTTTGCCTATCTGTGATTAACATGGCTCTAATTCTCTGCAAAACTGACTCCTTCTCATTGTGCTAATTTCCTCGCTGTATACTTCTTCAAATTTTGGTTTTATTTTAAATTTACCCACACTTCTTTTATTGATGGTTACTGCTACTTGCTAGCACTTTTATTGTGAAGTCAGAGTTTCAGTGGAACATACTTTTTTATAGTAATATCCTAATTTCTGTCTACTAACAAGAGAATCAAAAGTATTATTATTTGTGCTGTTACTTTCCTATAATAAATAACAGTAAAAAATATATTTATAATATGTTTTGGTGATTTAAATATGTTTTTAATATATTTAATATATTTAAGTGATTTATTTCCATTATTCCCGTAATTAAATTATTATGAGGTAAACAACAAATGATGCAAAGGCTAATAATTTTCTTAACTTACAAAAATATTGAATAATGCCACATTGAAAAATTCAAATTTTATTGTGTTTCATAAAAAAAACCAAAACAAAACAAAAATTAGAATGAGGCTGCATGTGCATCTGACTGAGAAAGCCGTATGGAAGAACCACAAATTCTTATGATGAATGACGTTTTAGCTCTCATCCATGCTTAGGCATGGGAAAAATAGACACTGCATCAGATTTGCCGGTTGAAGACTCATTACCTTGTTCCGAAGTGGTCAGTTCCTACCTATGTCCCAGTTGCACTATGGGCAATGGCTCTGAAGATTTCTCTGAGAATAAATGTGCCTATTAGATGCTGCCAAAGAACCTGACATGCACTCACTCTGCTCTGATCAGCAAAGAGCCATTGGGTTATTCACTGCTGATCTGGTATTTATAGTTGTATATAAATGTATTATTCTGAGGAGAGATTTCCATTTTGCTATGAATCCATCTAAGAATATTTTATTATTGCTAAGAAAATTTTTTTCATGTCTTTTTAAGTCTTTAGTCAGACCACTATAGGGTATACATCTTTGTCCTCTGTTCCATCTTCTTTGCAAGGCACCAGTGCAGTTGAGAAATAATATTCAGGGTAATATAACTACCTAAATTTCAGTGACCTCTTTACCTCTTTTGTATTTTCTCTTGCATGTTTTAAAGTTTTCTCATTGGCTGTCAGCATGTTTTTTCAATGGTTTCTGTAAAATGATACATAAAATAGAAGGGGAAAAAAATTCTGGACTTCAGGACATTTCTGACAGTTCATAGTACTACTAAAGCATGAACTTTCTGTCAATACCTATTATTCAAGGTATTATCCATGATGATCATCCAAATAAATATCTCCACTCATGGAAGTGGAAGGGGAGCAGGAAATCATTGTTTTTGCCATAAATCTGTAGTCAATTTAGGCAAAATAATTTATTTTTTCACTTGCTGTTACAAAAATTTGTTTTAAACGTTTTTGGAAGCTCTTGTATTTTGCAGTGTTTTTTTTTTTTTTTCACAGATAATTTGTGTATTATTGTGTAACAAACTTACTGTACTTATGACTATACACATAAATGATTCATTAACACAGAAACATGTATTTCATAATGTTTTTAGGTTTTTTATTATTTTTAAAATTTTTTTAACATATTATTTTTTATTTAGCTTCATCTCAGTTCTTTTCAGTCACTTTCCTGAAAAAGATTCAAAAGAAAGTGGAGCAATTTGTTAAGCAATCTTACTCTATAAAGAAAACAAAAGCCAACCAACATGCAAACATGTGAAAAACTTAATTTAGAAAAGGGAAGAAACATAAAGGTTAGTTAAGAACCTGAACTGAGTCCTAAGGAGCCCCTTTGCAGTCAGGTGAATCACTTCAAGAGAACATCACACTGAGCCAGCAGACTATATGCTTCTGCGTCACAGGGTGTTTACAGACGTAAAAGCTCACATGAAAATTAGTTTTATGCTCAAATGAAAGTGAAATGTGCAGATACAGACTTGTAGCTTCTTTCCTCAAAGAAGCCCAAGAGCACAGCAAGTGACCCTTTGTGGCAGAGTGGTTCCTAAATCTTTCCTTGGGGTGAGGCAGCGCTATGCTCACACTGATGCACAGAGGGTGTTATTGCTGGGAAAGCCAACACTATCTTCTTGGAGCATAAGGGTGATAAAATATTCTCCTCTGCTGGCCTGATGAAGTTGTCTGACAATTAGTCTGTTTTGAACTTGTGCTGAGTCTAAGTGAAAGGCTTGTGCCAAAACCTGGCAGGATGAGTACTCAAAAGCCATAAATAAAAGGACGCTTTGTAAGTTTTGTCAATTGTCCCCACGTGGTGGTGTGGCTAAAGGAATAAAGCAAAGTTTGCTGTAACCTAGGGGAGTTGTTTTTTTCCCCTCTCTGTTTCTTACTACTGAATGGCAACATCCTGATGTGTTTTGGAGGGACTAATCAGATGCAGAATCCCACTGCAACTCGGCAAAAGCCTGTCAAAATGGATTGATTGAATGATTGGGTTATCTGTGCGAGCAAGTGGCCCCTCCAGGTCACATCAAGTTCCAAGCTTAGCAAGAACTCAGTGTAAATCAAGGTATTTTCATGTCCTTTGCTTTCCTCTCATGTCTTATTTTTTTCAGCTTCAATGAATCAATTTCAGATACTTATATAAGACTTTGAGTGATGATGAATAGTAATTTCCTGTTCTTTACTGTTACAAATCTAAGTTTGTCAAAGGCCTTACACTGTTAAAATACACACATTTTCCATTACAGCTAAAAATCTATGTACTTTAAATACCAAGTTCTGATAACAAGTGTATGTGATTATGGAACATGTTGTTTTTATAAAGGTAAATGTCTATTAAATATTTAATGGTGGTCCAAAATATATGATTATTTTACTCTCAGTAGCAAATTTCCCCTTGAAACGTGAGTATGTATATATTCATAATAAATTAAGTATTCAGGAAATACTGGACTGCTGGTGAAGCTTTTGTTTTCTCTAGACAGAATCATATCAAGTAGAACATTGTATTTTTCTGAAAAGAGGTCTACAGATAACTCACACAGATTTGGAGTCTACCATGAGGAATAAGAAATAAAAGAAATGAAGGGCATGAAGACATTTCCAGGCAAAGTTTGTTTGTACTACTTGCATATATGGAACTATTAATGTCGAATTGTAAAGCTGCTTTGCTGATGATTTAAAGATTACACTAAATTGAAATACAGTGTTTTTTTCAGGAACTGTTTTATGTTAGGCCTTTATCGTATTATATCATTATCAGTAAAGAATGAATGTAGATAAAACAAAATGCTTCAATTCCTGTGTGACTCACAATCAAAACATAGTAGGAAGGCCACAGAAAACAATCAGGATAATTTAAAAACAATGTAGAAACTACAAAAATTGTTTGGAGCTCTGCTCCTTATCTGGCAGTCTCCTCCACCATCTGATGACTCTACAAGCTTCTCGTAGATGAGCCTTCATATACGTCACCATTGAACAGCAGAACATGAACGTGAGTGATTATGTGCTGCTGTGGCATTAGAATACTCACTCGTTAGCTGAGATTGGGATCTGCCCAATTACAGCAGTTTTTAGTACTGCTTCAGATACATCTGTCATGTCTTCCTCTATGCAGGCAAATTGAACAAATGGAGTACTGTGCTTCCACAAGGTGATTAGGCAGGAGCCTCAGGAATAGTCTGCATAGACAGAGTTGGACACTTGAATGACACGTGCACAGCTGGAACATGTTGAGTAGAGCGTGTGGAGTAAACAGAATTGCCAATTTATATCTGCTGAGGCCTGTGTCTGTTTTCTTTGGCAATTATTATCTTTTTCTTTCTAGGTTTTTCCATCCTTGACAGAATGACTAATGTGGTCACAGATTTGCTGTCACTCTTGCAAATTCTTGGAAAAAGAAGGCAAAACTGCTGTATGAAGCAGAATTCTATATAGCAGAGGATATGACTGTCTCTAGTATTTTTTTCACTATTGTCAGGGTTTTCTTTAATGTGTATCCTCTTCCTCTTCTAGCATTTTCTTGCTGTATTGTGGCATTGAGTAGATAAAGGGTAACACTTCATTGCATTGTTTTAAATAATGGGGCACAGACTCTGCAGAGCATAGGCAGTGATCTCTCCACAATCCACAACCAAATCTAACAGCATAGGAACAAAGAGAAGTTAATTAAAAGTGCGGGTATTTAAAAGAAATTTAGTTTAATTATTATTAATTATTAAACTAAAAAATTAGTTTAATGTAAGAGACACTGTATTTTAAAAGCCTGAAGAGAAGCAATTCTGCAGCTAAGCAGCACTGACTTTAGAATGTCAGGTTAAAAGCCCCAGATCTTTTACTCCTACAAGTCTTGTGCTGAAATTTATGAACTAAAGCAAGAACCATGATTTCCAGACACCACACATACTTCTCCTTATGGAAGCTCAATTTACAAGTTACCCAGAAGCCACTGCAAATTAGGGGAAATGGTTACAGTAAGAGATAATTTTATGAAGCAAAATGTTATCCAACCAATTCATTAAAAACGGCATAATGAGACACACTGAGTCTAAATAACACATTCAACTACTGATTTTGTAAAAGCTGAAGGTGATTTTTATAATTACTGAAAGTTATGGTAAATAAATGTATCATCTTACGTGGAGGTCACAAGTAATATTAATGTGTGTTTCTATTGAACATATTTACCTTAGTATAATTTTCTCTTAGTTAGCCTTTTATACAGCACCTCACCAGAATGGGAATCTAGAACAAAATGACACAACTCCAAATAATCATAATTATGTCAGCTTTACTCTAGGTATATCATTGATACTGAATATATTTAGATGCTGTATCGTACTACTGAAATTCTTTGGAGCTGGTTGAGCAGAAAGCTGGGAGTCTTGTTTCCATTATACATCTTTACAGTGTAGAAAATACAACAAAGATCAGCATCCTTTTGCACTGACTGTCTGAGAAAAAAAAAGAAGCAAACACAGTCCCATAAAAAGGTTATTCTCTGAAAATGAAAAAGGAGACAAAGAATGTTTTTCTGAATTGAAGAAAACATATTTCATCTTAAAAAATAATCTTGAGCTGATATTCTGTATTGTTAAGTATGAACAAAGCAATGCAGAACCATTGAGAGAAACAGTAAATGAGTCAATATGTAGGCAAGACAGTCCAGAAGATGTTCTTAGCTGCCACGTCAGCTCATTATAATAGAGTGTCCCAGTTTTGACATAATGCTTGTGGCCCATGCCAGAGATAAGGGGCTGAAGAATAAGTAGCCTTCATGTTTCCTACAGAAAGTGAAATTTACTTAGACTGATGAAGAAAGACTAGCAGAGGTCAGCAACTGGTAGAGTCAAATGAGTAAGCAGTTGATTTTCTGATTTAGGTGACAGCATGCTGTATCAAATGAAGAGTTCTGTACAGAACCAATAAATAGCTTTGTAAAGCAGCTGCAAAACAAAACCAAAATACAAAATAAAACAAAACAAACAAACCAAAAATACAAAGTAAGAGAAACATTCAGGGTTCAAGTAGTTGTGAATTACACATTAGGTTAATGAAAGAGATGGCTTTAGAATAATGCCATCTTGACAATAGGATTTATATTGTAAGACTAGAAATATGAAAGTTCATTAGCTGCTACCTAATATGACAATGTCAGGCTCATAAAATCTTTCATGAGTGTCTAAGTATAGGTATGTAAGTATAGTATAGGTAGATAAATAGGACGGATAAGTATACATAAACAGGACTCTGGAAAGCAAGGCCTGTAAGAAGGTTACCCTTTCCTTTTATACTAGATTCTGTGTTGGATGTTAAGCATATTATTGCTGAACCTGGTATTTATGTTCCTGCGAAAAACCTCATTTTGTGTGAACCACCATCTTAAAATAAACAAATGTTTTGCTGGTTGCATTTTGCTTAGCTTGTGCTACAAATAACTCTTTATTGGACAGTCACCTGTCTTATGTACTCATTGCACTCCAGCTACTAAACCCTTGCTCTGGTGGTATCCATACAGAGGGTTTCCCCTAATGTTATAGTTTAATTTTTAAGGCATCTGCATTTTCCATGTTAAGTAAGCTATTTTGCAATCAATAAAATTTATTTAGGAAAAAAAAAAAAGGAAACAAGAAAAAACAGAAAGACAAAAAATGCAAAAAAATGCTAGACAGCATTAAACATGATTTAAAGGAGGTGGAAGCTTTTACACTGTCACCATGAATAATAGAAATCCAGAGTGCTTGCACACTGCACAAATGTTCTTCCAGTAGATTTTCTAAACTGCAACCATATGCTTGCCGTGCAAAAATATCACAGGGAGTACTGTCCTACTTATTACAGCAAAAACAGTGGGGTTTAGATCTTCTTAGTTAGGCAGCAATGTAATGTAGTTAAAAAAGCAAAGCATTCCCTAGAATATAACATCCTTGTAAAATTAAATAGTTGCATTGTTCTCCGACACCTCTGATGTATATTCTCCCCAGTAACAGGGACCCAAAGAGGTTCCTGTGGAGAATAAGGGGTTACAGAGTAAATATAAAGCAACAGAAAAATGTGAAAATAAGCTTTCTCTTTGCTGATCTTAAAGTGATGAGAAGAGAAAAAATAATAAGCAAGGATTGATCTCATGATTTTAAATACACAAAATTATGAAAGCCTTGTGTGCAGAGCAAGTGAGGAGATTATTGGAGAATGGTACAGTGACAGCTGTTTCAGCTTTATTATATAGCAGAAGTAAACCTGTTGGCTTGTGAAATGCCCCTTTTGTATTTCTAGCACTAACTATCAGCAATTACAGTATGATACTAGAACATATGGCAGTATAATTGAAGGTGTGGCAAGAAATCAGAGTTAGGCACTTAGGCCATATGTTCCCCTCCACTAAGCAGACTGGAGGAAAGCAGATGGGCACAAGTTAAAGTGAGGCACAAAGGGCTGGCATAGTCCACCCAGAAGGCAAAGGCAGCTAAGTCACACTTTGGTGTGAGTCAAAGTGGTGAGCCTTTAGGAATGAGCCGGAATCAATCTGAAGACAAGAAAGCTAGCTGAGTGAAAATGGGTAGCTGCTACACCACAGTGTATTTCTACAGACTGTTCTCATAGACCAGCAATGGGTAGACAAGCCAGGGAAAATGTTGACAAGTGGTCAGGAAAACTGTATAACAGTTTTAGGCCATGATCCCTCTCTCCCTACCCTCACATCAGATTGCCATGAAATGTATTTTCAACTAATTGTTCAGGTTTATCAATTCTGTTACTGTTAGTTTACTTGTCTTCCTTCTTCTTGGTCTCAGAAGATATTACATCATTGTTTAAATCCCACCATTCTCAAGATAGTTTCGGCAGCAGTTCCCCAGTTTGAAAATGGAGATAAACCTGTGCCTGCTCCACTTAATGATTATCTTACTTCTTCACTTGTTTCTAAAATGGATATAAAGCCTACTTTCAAGTCAGAATGGCAAAACCTTACATTAAACTTTTGACTAAACACACAGGTGAGAGATATGGAAAGTTAATTCATAATTATTTATGTTTTTATTTCAGAGTGTTATTAAAATAGAATTTAAAGAAAGAAAAATAAAAATGCAATCCTCTTCTGTTCTCTTACCCAATAACCTCTTTCCTCCAAGACTCCAAGTCTTTGTTTGGGAGTATTCAATATATGAACAGTAAGTCAGTTTTTAGTCAGCAATTGATTTTCAATCATTATCTCTATCCAGTATTACTTGTTATCTGTGCCTTCAGAAAAATCAATAGCGAAATAACGATCTCCAGCATATTACTCACTATCATATACACTATGTATTGAACCTTATACTAAGTTTTCATTATTGTGATTAACAATGGAAACAGTATGGTGGGGATTTTTTCTATAGTAAGAGCTAGCTGTTTTCTGTGGTGAAAACAAAAGCAATATTTTACTAGTGTCACTGAAGAAAATACAAAATACTACAAGAACATGATTTCCATGCTAAAATCGGAATTTCCATAATACCCTGCATCATGCAGCTACAGAAACCAGGCTATACTTCACCATGAACTGACCTTGAAATTAAGTAGTTAACTATTAATAAGACATGTAAGAATGCACAAGCCAAAGAAAAAAATACAGTTTTAAATACATATGTACCACTACTGTACCAAACTGTGGTCTGGTTTGCTTTTTGATTTTTTTTTTTCACATATCAGCACTATCTTGTTTCACATAGTATTAGACATGAAAAACAGTGAGCTCGTTATGCTTCAGCAGGGGGCAGCATGGTATGCATTTTGTCACTCGATGGTAAGGCTTGAGGTATTAACAACGTGATTTACTAATTAGTATGGAGCTTTGCTGGTTACAGACTGTTGTGTAAACTCTATTCCTATCAAAACAGGCACAGAAGTGCTAGTTCCGTGAACAATCTGCAGGACTTGGCATAGATACAAGACATCAGTAAAGTATCAAAGAGAAAAAAATTAATCATTATTCAAAAAGATTGTGGGATGTAGTGTAGGTTAGGACCTCATTTTTTAATCAGTCCTCAGTCATTAGTACATAAGTGCTTCAGATAATAAACATCAGATTACTACTAGTCTCCATGATGTGCTGCAGACATGAGACTGACACGGTGATAAAATGACACCATTCTCTGCTTGCAAAGCTGTTCCAGGGTCTTTATATTCCACATTTTCCAGACCAAACACTCACTGAAATCAGTTTTGCAAAAGAATGATGCATCGTTAAGCATTGAGTCTGAATACATGATTTTGTGCTATACATTGGTACAATTGGAAAGATTTATATTTAGAATTGATCCTCTGAAGGTCAAAAATGAACATAATTAACCCAAAAGTATTTTTTTCTTAGATGTGCTGGTAGGATCAATACATTTGTTATGAAGGTGTGCTGGGCACTTGCAGTATCCTGCATAATTGATTATACAATTGATTTAAAGTGTTCTGATTCTACTGATTTGTTGTTGTTGTTGTTTTTTGGGTTTTTTTTAACTCAGTACATGAATGAGCTGATTCCAGTTAGTGCTTAAGAATCTGTTTTACCATGTAATTTCCCTGCCATTCTAAATAGACTGTTTTGTCCCCATTACAGTATAAATTAAGGACAGCAGAAGGAAAATTGATTATTAATTTCACTTAAAGCAGAAGAGCAGAATTAATGATATCACAGCTCTCTGATGAGGATGGGTAGTTTCTTAAACCAAATAGAAAAATAGCTCTAACTGTTAATCAATTACACCTGGATTAGGAGATATTACTAGCAATTAATGGTCATGTAACATCAAAATCAATGAGGCTTGCCAAAGAAATAATGAGGCTCATAGCACTTCCACTGTGCAGCTACTGTAACCTCAAATTATTGGATCAATAAAGAAAGTCCCTTACGGAAAGTGAGGAATCCTAATTGCATGCTGAGAAATATTAGGCTAGGATATCCTGAAGAGAGAATGGCCGAAACATTCTTGAACTTTAAAGATTAATTAAGAATGTGTTTCTGCTTAATTTTCATATTGCAAGGGGAAAGAAACATCCATTTTATTTTTGGTTAATTAATTGTATTCAAAGTGGGTCATGTCACAATTTTGCATGATATGAAATATGCAGATTTTCAAGATTTCAACAGTAAGCCAGGTGATACTCAGCAATTTTGCCTTGAGAATCTGAGTTTCTAACTTGAAATTCAAAGCAAAATTTGAGAGGGGAGGAGAGTGTTTTGCAAAATCCACATGGATAAAACTTAATAAAATATTTGTTCAGAACCTACAAAAGGCTAAATTTTGCATTTATTCTTGCTAACATTACAAAATCAACATAAGTGGAGGGTTTATGGGTATTTATTTCAGTGTTTTCCATCGCTGAAAAAAGTCTTCTTGTACAGTAATCATCTATCTAAACACTGGTTTTCTCCGTGGCTGGTGAACTTCGGTTTGTGAATGTTGTCTGTTTCATTTCCTGAAAAAGGGAGCTATCAGGGAAGATTTCACTCACAATAGTAGCAAATGTGAACAAAAAATGCAGTTTGAGTTTGTGAAAAATGGCAAACAAAGCTTTTGCAGGGGTGAAGGCACATGCATTTGCGTACAGGGTCTGCATACATGTGCTTTATTCATCTCTACCTGCAATTCCCTGGTCACACGAGAAGGGTGCCATGGAAAGCTCGAGGTTTAAGTAAAAAAATGCTAGGAGGAAATAGCAGAAAAAAGGTCAAGTAAATAACCCACTGAGAGCTATAAATGCTCTGGATAAAAGCTACAGCAAACCCAGGTAGGAATCTGCAGGACTAGGATATGAGATGCTGCAAAAAATGAAGGAGTCCCTTGGCCTAGTACTTATCTATTCTGCAGTGGATGGCATCCATTTCAGGGTCTGGACACAAAATCCAGCAGAAATAAATGCAATGGCATACAAATAGATAAAGAAATGGTACTATGATAAACTAACACTTCTTGGTGTGATTAAATCTTACAGAGAAAATATTTAAACACTTCATGTTCTATGGCTATAATTTCTAACACTTAAAATACTTTTCATTGTTTATCTTTGCACTCATAGAACATGAAATCCAATAGTTCTTTAAAATTAATTGCTTTTTAAAACCAGTTTTCAAGGAGAACATATGTTATGGTGTTACATTTTATTACATATTGGGGAAAGATTAAAATTTGTTTATTAGTTCTCTGTGCAGCATTCTCTTTGGTCTTGCAGAACCACTGATATCTTTTACTGTTTTTTGTTTGTTTTTTTCCAGAAGTTAAGAGAAAGAAAATAATTTACAAATCTCAGAAAATGCAAGAGTTTGACCTTTGTATCATTACACCACCAGGGAAGCCAAGGTATGTGTGAGCAGGAGTAACTGAAATGTTCCCTATGTATCAACACTGAAAATCTTTTCAAGAAATATTTTGAAGTCAAAGAAACTGTGAAACACACAGTTCCTGAAACCATTCTTAGCTCAGTTGCACCTCTTCTCTCTTTACTAACAAAAAAATTGGTTCACAATACACTTTTAGTAAGCTTTCTTCAACTTGAAATAATTATTTGAGGGGGAAAAATGTGGGCGAGGAAGTATGTGTACGTTTGTTACCAAACAAATTTTGTCTCCTAAAGCTGTGGCATTTTATACGCCTTTCTAATTCGGTGCATACAAATGGATACACAGGTCATATCTGGAAATTCTTAGTTCTATAGAAAGCAGAAGGTAACTGGCTGTAAAACAGAGACCCTGACAATCTCTACTTGGACCACAGTAAGGGAAAGAAGAAGACAAGAAAGGCCTTTGCAAATTCAGTTACGGTTACTTGTTTTGAGCCTGAGTTTTCTCTTGTTCAGCAACCCCAACTACCTAAATTTCACATTAACAAATCTCAGGATTAACCTGTGATTCTGTTGAAGGTCAGCAAAAACCATACAAACATCCCAGAGCACTGTGAAGTGGGCTTTTATCTCCACTTTCTTTCCTTGTTTGTTACTGTGTCTTAATGTAGAAAAATAACATTTGTTTGTTCATTAAGTGAAAAATTTTCCTTCCATTTTCCCAAAGCAAAGAAACCAGGTAACTTTTTTATCCTTTTGCCTACTAGAATAATATGTTCTTTTGAGGGCACAAAACAAATGCTTCTGCCCCACTATATTGCTTATGTTCTTCTTGTCTACTGGCCAATGTTCTCTAAATATTTGCTAAATTATATCAGATGTGTCAAAGTGACTTAAAATAGACAAATTAATCGAATATCTATCAGAGGAAACACTAGAGCAGAACTTACATTTTACTTACTTAAGTAAATAAAAATTTTTCTTCTTTCACCACTGCAAGACTATGCTTAAAATTTCCCTTACATAATACATATAAATATATCCATGGTATAAAAAAATGTCCTCCAGGATTTTAATTTGGCAAGACAAAAGAGATGCAGCCTAATATGTTGTGTTCCCTGCCCCTTCTCATTATCCTTTTGCATCCTGTCACATATGTGTAGAAATGTCAGACATTTTCAAAGGCAGCCTGCAGGGTCTCCATTTAATGTTATGTCCAGAATTTTAAAGGCTTATTAATGTTTTGGGTATTTTTTTTTTAACTTTCTTTCATTTCTTCCATCTATGGATTCAAACAAAGACACCTATCCACTGCCTAACATAAAGACTTTGACAAAAAGTTAAATGTTGAGTATGTAAAATTCTTAAGAGAAGTCAGGTTGATCAGGAAAAGACTTCACAGATGGAGGATGAAGTATCCAGCACTGTTATGTGTGGGTTGTGGGCTGGAGACAGAAACCACGACTCGAATCCTCTTGCTCATCAGACAAAACAGCAGCCTGTTTTCTTGTTTGGAATTTACTTGTATGGTTGGTTCAAAACCCCCGGGCTTAAATAGCTATTGGTTGGGATCTCTCTCCACCCAGATCTCTGGCCAGTCGTGTGCTTGCAAGTAAGCTTGAATGGAAATGGGAAGGGCTAAGGCTATGTAACTTACCTGGTGGCTTGTTCTGGTGTGAACTAGGCTAGCTGAATTGGATTTGTGTTATCGCCGTATTTACCTTGTCCAGTACTGTAATATACCCAGTGTGTGGCACTGCACAGAACAAAAATTTGTAATGCAATCTCTACAACAGCAATCCTTGTTTGTACTTGCATCTTATAATAGACATACATACCCTTTCATTAGGTTTCCAATTTTCTTTTCAATTCTACTCTTTTTCAGAGTAGCTTATATAGAGACAGTATTTTTTATCTGGAGTTTGGTCTTCTACTTAGTTTGGGAAGAGCCCCTTGTCTTCATCTCTGCTTTTCCTCCCCCAGCTTTTCATCTTAAAAAAAATTAAGAGAGTAGCTTAAAATGTCTTTGATTTCATAACACCTATATTTCTCTTCTTTTGCCCTTTATTTTTCTTTCAATATTGCATAGTTGATTCTGAGTTTCTTTATGTCCATTAGGGGACTTGCGGTACACTTATCAATATTTTCAGCACAAATCAAATTGTGACAAAGGCTCTCTTATTCACACCCATCAGTTCAGAATTTGACATATGAGACTGTGTCCTACGCAGTATGACTTTGTTAGACAGCTCTGAGATGATTTCAGCATGCTTTGGTTTATTAAAGAACTGTTCAGTTGTCTAGTCAGTTTGACAACTGTGTTCTTCCATACATGCAGGGGAAAGGGTGTACACAATGGTCAAATCTTTATGTGCAGACTGAGATGCCTATCTAAAATTCCCAGTATGCTGCTGTCCACAAGAGTTATTGATAAAATCCTTTAATTGCCTCTCCACTGACTCTAAGCTGGATGTGCAGTAGACTCAACAGCCTGAGGAAAACAACGTTGAATAAGGCACCCATAACAAATAATAGACTGCCAATAAAATGAAAGGTAAATGAATCTTCTTTTTCATCTGATGTGCATAATGTCACAACTTATCATAATCCTCAGCTGATTATTCCTTTGAAGGAGAAGTTATGACTGAATCCATTGACCCAAGCAAACTCACTTTCTCTTTGCTGCTGAAAATATTAGAAAGTTATTGTTCAAAGGAATTTATAGAATTCATCAATTATTGGTGTTATGTATACTAATGTGTACAATCAAAACAATACAGATATTAAAGGGTGAAAAAAACATTACATTAGAAATTACAATATGTTTGCATTCTCTGGGACTGAGAACACAGTGTGCTCTTTGCAAAATACTTGCCATGTATGCAAGTAGATAAATACTACATTTACCACTCTAGTTCCCCTTGAAGACATTGGTAAGTTTAACTCACCTTGCTTCCATCATACTCCAGTACTAGATAAAAAAGACATTTATTTTCAGTTATCAATAAGGCTAAAGAGTATGTTCATTTAGTCTAACAATTTGCATAAAATCCAAAGTAATACCTGCACTGAATCTAACAATTTTTGTTTGAAAAATCTCTTTCAGAAAAAAAACTCTATCAAAGAGTTCGAGCCATGGTGATCCTACCTTTTATGGTGAGGTATTCTAACAGCTAATTATTCCCACTGTTAAAATTTGCACTTTTTTTTATTTTTCTTTGCTCAAGATGCTGCTTGTTCAAGTTGTTATGCCTTTGTTTGCCAGATTAAAGATTGCTTGGGTTCTTTGTTGTTTGTGTACTTGATGTGGGCTCCTGAGGGTGACATTCACAACTTCTCTGAAATTTCCCCACCTCGTGATCTACACCTACCTCCTAAGCAAAGTCAAAGTGATATTAAAATAAAGGGGGAAAAAGAAGCAAAGCAGGTATTCTCAGTTAAATGAGACTTGTTGATTTAATGGACAGGTATTCTTTTTCTCTCAAGCGATCTCTCTCAGAAAGTCCATTAATAATCTTTTTTATGTTATATTTCCTATATTTAAAAAAAATAGCTTCTTTCATCATTATTTTAATATTAAAAATCTAAAGAGACAGAAATTTGTTGCCTGTCAGTGTGTCGTGATGTAAGTGTGAGTAATGGCGTGTTCTACTCAGAAGTAAATTAAGTTAGAGGCAGAACATATCTGATTAACAAGACAGCAAAATAGCAGACTTGTGCAATGTTTTTCAAGCCTTTTGGCCAAGGCTTTTCTCTCTAAGAACTGCGTACTAGATTTCTCTGTGTCAGTGTGTCAGAAGTGATGATGAATGAAAGAAAGTCAGAAGCCAGGAAAGTAATACAGATAACCTTCATTATCTTGTTTTCCGAGGACACTGTTTAATAGCAGTAGAGCACTGTAGTGGTTTACCGCTATCTTTTCACCGTCCATGATGCAAGTGTTTCAAAAATCCAGAAATACATGCTGCTGCTAGGATTTCGTATGGCCACTTCAGAAATGGATTGATTTTCACTTGGTTGTATACGGTGACAATTGGCAGATAATTGTAGAAGCAGATATATTCAACTGAAAACTTTTGGGCAGATAAATGAAATTTGGCTACTTATTAACTTAAATGACTAGTCAAGTTGTTTATCAACATTGTGGTTGGTATGTCTCCCTGGCACAGCTCAAGTTGTACAGAGATCAGAAGAAAAAGGGGCTTAACTACCAAAGTGCATCCCTCTTTACATGCTAAGAAAACCTGCTTCTTGATTCTGTATGGTGCACGTGCACTCAGTGATCCCCAAGCCCCAGGACATTTTACTGCATTTTTGAAGAGAAAACCATACTCTTCATATCTCACAGGTTGATAACAAGGGCTATTCCACTGGCATAGTGAAACTGAGAAAGACTGTGTAAACATATATCCCTATATAAAATAACTAATTTTTAAAGACGTAACTTCTCCTCTAATTTGAAATAATGTGTAAAGGTTTGTTGGTTTGTTGTGGATTTTTTCATCCTAGCACAGTAAGCAAGTACTTCAAGGTTCTTAAACCAGGTTAAGTCAGAGAAACTGATTTATAAGAAATTGATAGATAAGCAATAATACCTGTAGGCAGTATAAATGCTTTCCTCAGCCCAAAAAAACCTGAAAAACTTTTTCCATGTAAAGTGTTTGACAGAAATGCACAGTAATGCAAAGGTATTAGTGAAAGTACTTGAAAGTTATTTTTCTTGTTACATAAGAAAAACTACGATCACCTACCACTTTGAAGTTTTTTGTTGGAAATGCTTTGTTATTCCAAAGAGACTCCAAATTTACATCACTAGTATCATCTGGGTTCATTTAACCCATACACATTCAATCTCTGTCCACCTCCTGAGCACGGGCAAGAGTATTTCTTTCACGTTTCTAAAGAGATTAGAAAATATATGGGATCCTCTAAGGCATTTTAATAATTCCCTGTGGAGACAGAACTGGTTGGGCATCAACTTAAGAACATGGGATGATAGCAAGCCTGTTCATATAAGGTTATGTTTCCAAAATGTTCTTAGTTCTCTCCCCTGATTGGTTGTCATTTGCCACATTTTTTTTTTAATATTCCTAATCTCAGTCTGTGATTGGAACTCTGCTTTCAGATCCACCCTCAGATCTTCCCTATATATACTGTTGTACCCACCCTTTTTTCGCCTTTTGTGGTTGACTCTATGCTGTGTGTTTGCCTTCTGCTGTTAATTTGCCATTAAATCAGTTCTACTTTTTGGATCACCCAGCCAAACCCATCCCATTATTTTCCACACCACTCCCAGCTGGCCTGGGTCTGTAGTTCCAAAGCTGAAATGCGACAAGTGGCACCTGGGACTTGATATTAAAGGTTTCCTGTGTCGGATTCAGTGGAGAGTGCTGTACCTTTCTTCCAGAGGTTTTTTGATTGTGCCAGGCCTGGCCAGATTTTTTGGTGTTTGGGCAGCCCTCAGAGGAGTGACCAGCTGACCCGGGAGCCCCTGTGGGAGCTGCAGGTAAGACAAAAAGGAACGTTCCACCCATCATCCTACCCTAACCGGGAAGGTATATCCTATCCCAGTCCAAGTTTTAAGATGGGCTCCAGTATGTCAGCTGTAGCATGGGATGTCTATGGAGATTTTAAGTTAATTCTATCAGCTCACGGGAAGGAGGTCAGGAAGCGAGAGCTTAAAATCATAAATTGTCTCTGTTGCAATTTTCTCAGCAGCATGGGAAGCAGTGCGATGCTAGAAACATTGAAACTCGACAAGTGCCGCCACCCTGTCCACCACCACCACCACCACCACCATAGTCCCAGGGCTGCAGAGCAGGCAGCAGCCAGGCCGGAGCTGGACATGCCTGCGGCTTCTCTTCCCACCTCGCGCCGCTATCCCAGCTTCACGAGCATTTCCTGACTTGAGGCTGTTATAAACGGAGACTGACGCTTTCTGGAAAGTGTATTCTTGTTTATTAACCAAAACAATCACTAATTGAGGACAGGGTCCCAGGATAAGCCCAGAGCCCACTTGATAAACCAGTTAACTTACAACAATTAACAGCTCGCACAGAGATGACACGGCTGGGTGTTCCTCGGGAGTTTGGCTCATTCGGAAGACCGTGACTCTTCATCCTTACCCCTCTTTATAAGTTTGATTGGTACACTTAGGATTTCTCATTCGATTGGTTAAATCTGGGCTCTCCTATTGGTCCATATCACAGAGCATGGTACACCAATCATCTGTCTCAGTGCTTTTCATTGGTGGGATTTTCTTCCAATCATAGTCCATTACATTGTCTTTGTTATAGTATTTAATTCCAGAAAGTTCCCAAACTCTGCTCTCCATACCTCCCTTATGACTAAAACCCTTCATTTACAGCATTCCAGTACAATCCCTATGTAACTTATATAAGCTTCATGAACTAATAACTCACGAAAAAAGATATTAGAATATTCACAACAAGACTGACCCCTTCCCTCTGATGCTGGGGACACGAGGAGATCAGAGCCTGTTGGAAGCACAGGAGCCTGTGCGGTTTGCAGCTCCTGCTGTCTCGTGTGCCCCTCTCTGGGGCTGCCCTGGAATGGAACGCGGCTTTGGAAGCGTTGGCTCGCCCCGCCACGGCGGCCCCCGCGCTCCCCTCCCTCAGGGACCCGAGGGCAGCGCCGGCAGCGTCCCGGCTCCTTCCCGCTCCGTCCCTCCTCTGCCCACGCTTTTTCCTCGCCCCTCCTCGCCGGCTAACAACAAGCGGTCCACCATCTTTCACTCCGGTTGCATTAAATCGACTGCTATTGTACCACCTCGGCCACTCACCAGCCCCGGGCCCTGGGCGGCAGCCGCCGTGCTGGGCCCGGGACACCGCGGCAGCTGGGGGACAGCGGCCGTCTCCCGCCCTGGGCCGCACAGCTTCGCAGCCGTGGGGCGTTCTGCCCTCGGCGAACGAGCGCTGTGTCCGGGCTGTCCGCCCCGACCGGCGCCGCTGCCGTGGCCCCCAGGGTCGGGCGGCCCTCTGACAGCTCCCAACAGCAGCGGGGGCGGCCCACAGCAGAGCCAGGCCCCTTTGGATAGAGCGGAGCTGGGCCGCGCTGCCGCCGCAACTCAAACTCGGAGCCCAACTCGGAACAACTCCGTTGCCTGGAAACCACCGTCTGGCGCCAGGCTATAAATTTTGGATTAACGGATAAATACCTAGATTTGGCTATAATCTACACAACTATAATGAAGGTTTGCTTTGTAGAGTTGATACCATCTCTCTTGGACTTTTCACTTTTCTTTGTGTGGCTGCCCTGCACGGAAATGACCTGAAGTTTTCCAGTGTCAGGAGAAATTTCATTCAGAACCAGTTGTGGACTTTATTAGTCCTACTGCAAACAGATGATTCAAGCTGCTTCCAAAGGTTTACGTGGTTCATGTATATGACAATTTCTGGATTCTTCCAATTCATTAATACCTAGTGTTTGTCTGTTTTTATATCTGCACTTTGTTTTGACTTCAAACAATTTATGTCATTGCTATATATATATATATCTCTGTATATATATAGCAATGTATATATTGCTGTGTATATATGTAGTAATATAGCTTTCAGGGTAACTAACTTCTTGCTGGTATCTTGTCAACAGTTAGCAAAGCTGAGGTACATTATCTAAAATGAAGAAACAATTAATAATTTGCAAAGCCTTAATAATGATTTATTTTCAGGGTTAGTATATTATACAGAACAGGAACCTAAACATAAGAACATTTTAAACAAAGTTTCTTACTGTGGAAATTTAAAGAGCATTTTCTAAGCATTTATCACAGACTATAATTTGGAATATTATGTCCAAAAATCTCCGGTGATGCCATTAAGACACTATAAAAATACTACTAAAGGAGCAAACTGGCTGACAATTATCTAATGCATTTTTCTGATATCCAAATCTGCCTTTTGAGAGTGCTGATTTAATAAATAGTATATAAAAAAAGCATGGGCTAGAACTCTAAACTTAGAATTGTCTCAAGGCATTTTGCTTTGTTTAGCAGAATATGTTATGTGTAGGGTATAGAGTTTATATCTCTCAGATTGCCATAGAAATAAGAAACACCACAACCCCACGAAATCAAATCTACCAAAGCACTCCTAATCTGTTAATAATAAAGTTTTATCTTCTATCTCATGGCTTTGTACATTTGTATCCATTTGTGTGATGCCACCACGGTTGACTGCAGCTGACACATAGGTTAGAATAAATACCTTTCATATTTATTTCTGGCTTTTAATGTTAGGCTTTTGTAACTGAGTATGCTGATGCATACATTATGCTAATACAAAGTTCATGATAATGTTTGCCTGTTTTAACTGGACCTACTTTGTGGTGGCTCTGGATGGTGGTAATATAACATTTGGTTTTTGTCATCTTCAATATGATGATTATTCATAGATTCTTCAAAGGGAAAGGTATACCATGAAGAGTAAAACAGAAGGCATACACTTCTGAATCCTTGGGTTGTGTCATATGTCTCCTGCAATTAATGTCAGCCTGCAAGGATAGCCTTATATTGAGTCCCAAAAACTAAATTGTAGAAAACAAGCAGATTATGGGAAAGTATAAAACCTAGAATGAAAGTTTAAAATAAGTCCCAAATAGAAAAGACTGTTTTGTTTTGGAATATGACCTTTTCCCTTGTTATGTTAACTGTGTTACCATGTTTGTTAAGTTGTATCTTAAATGTTGAGAGTTCTTTATGTACATTGTTTCTGGTCCAGAAGAAAGAAGAAGATGAGGACATGAGTTTGACTGGGACTGCCTCACTGGCCTATGTGGATAATTTTAATCTTGGGCCGTGGGAGGCAAAGATTTGGATTGTGTTGGTGTTGATGTTTTTTGTTCAGTTTCATGTTGATGATTTTTCTATTTTTAAGAAAACAGAGAAGGAGGAATAAAGACCTCATCCATTACAGAGAGGCTCAGTAAGATTGCATATGTTTTTAATTTTTTAACCAGTTCATTCATGGAGCCTAACCCCCCCAGTTGTTGTCCATCAATTACCTGGGGGAGGAGATATGCTTATGTTTTCACAGGTAGAGGACCCCAGTAGACCGTGGCCAGAAATGTGAAGCCCTCTACAAACAACCAGAGGAAGAATCTGCAAAGGAATAGGAGATGGAAGAGGCTGAAAGAAGATCTGCAGACAAGATATCTGAAGTGCTTAGCTTTGTTTTACAGATCGTTTTCCAAGACATAGCATTTAAAGGACTCCCTCTAACAGTACTTGGAATTTTCAAGATCCTGCTCCTCACTGATGGTTGGTAGTCCCGCAGCCAAGGTAGAACATTTGGGTGATGCTGGCAAATGTCATAGATTCCTGCTGCTAGCTCATGGACATGGCTGCAAGGACTTTGTGAGCATGTGTTGCATGAACTTAACCAACCACAGTGAGTCAATACATCGGTGCATCCAAGTACTGAAGGGAGAAGTGAAAAATTTACAAGTTGAAGATAGAAGTCCACTAGTTGAGTGGCCTTTTCAAAAACTGGGGTTTGTCAGGTTGGGTGCTATCATGGGTTAAAACAGGTTTGCTTGTTCTTATAATTATTGTTGTTCTATTGTTAATGTTACCTTGCTTAATAACCTTTTTGTTAAGGGTTATCAGGAAGTCTTTTCAAGAAATTTTATTTGCTCAGAAGGAAGGGGGGTGTGTGGAGATAGAACTGGTTGGGTATCAACTTAAGACCGTGGGATGATAGCAAGCCTGTTCATATAAGGCTATGTTTCCAAAATGTTCTTAGTTTTCTCCCCTGATTGGTTGTCATTTGCTGCATTATTTTTAATATTCCTAATCTCAGTCTGTGATTGGAACCCTGCTTTCAGATCCACCCTCAGATCTTCCCTATATATACTGTTGTACCCAGCCCTTTTTTCGCCTTTTGTGGTTGACCCTACACTTTGTGTTTGCCTTCTGCCATTTTTTATTTTGCTACTAAATCAGTTTTACTTTTGGGTCACCCAGTTGAGCCTGTCCTGTTTATTATGCCACACCACTCCTGGCTGGCCCAGGTCCTGGGTCACAAAGCTGAAACGTGACCATTTCCCTTACTTTTTTCTGAGAAACTAACATTTCTTTGGAGAGAATTTTTCCCCCTATGAAACTTTGTCCTGCCTCTTGGCATAATATACTGAATTGAATGTTTTTTTTTAACAAAAGAGCTCTCCTTTCAGAAGAAAAATGTATGATACTAAGGCTTTTTTGTGTACTGCAGCTCATTTCTTTATGCTAGAATGCAAATTAAATTAGAGAAAGAGCACTATAATCTTCTTCTAATTATAATTTTGTAAAGACCATTGATTGTACAACATGTGTAGCAAATGAATCACCCTGCAGTGATTAAGACAATGATATTATCTAAAATGTTACTAAATGTTGGACCCCACAAAAATGTGTTAACGATAAACATAGCTGTGTTAAATTCATAATCCTAAAATAACTAGATTAGATAAAGTATGTCTTGACCTTACAAGAAAAACTGCATTATATCGTTGGAGAAGCTTTGTCAGAAAATTTGGTTTTGAAACCCGGGAAAAGTGAACCTTTATGTTATTTTTAAAAGGAAAAAAAGAAAAAAAGAAAAAAAAAAAAAAAAGGAGAAGGAATTTGACGTACCAAAAACTACAATATGCAATAATCTGGAGGGATGCTTGGAGGACAGAATGAGCACACTTTTGAGAATGTCATGTTATCTGCAGTATAAAGCACATTTCCAACAGGCAGGCATTCTCAGTGATCTGCCTTTAGGATGATGAGTGAACTGGCTGCCAGTTTTTTCCGTGTTCTCTAATAGCATTTATCACTGCATAAGTAGAACTGCAGAGAAACACCTTTTTCAAATAATTTTACTAATTTTCCAAGCCTTACCACATCATCAAGCTGAAGTGTATTTTTTTTGTACAAAAACCAGCTTCAGATAATGAAAGTTCTCAGAAATTTATTTGTTTTGACAAATACAGTATTTTAATTATGCCTACTAAACACCTCATTAGAAATTACAAATTTGAGCACAAAAATCTAATCCAGCAGTCCTTTGTCTCAGTTCTTTAATGATGTAGAAACACATATAATAGTCTCAACCCTTCTGTTTTCCAATTTCTTGAAGATTTTGTCCAATTGGCACTATTGGTCTTTTTACATCTGACTTTTGAACCCTCTTAAAAGGCACATAGACAGGTCATGCTTCCTTGCTAGCTCTGTAAGTATTTTACTAGGTTTTAGATCAAATAAAGGAAAAAACAAGCTTCCTAAATCTTGTAAATAAGGTGCATCCTAAGCCTTTCATGAAGACTAGCTGGATTGCAGTACTGAATATTCATATAATGACTGGGGCAACACTCATTGCTTTAGGGTTGTTAAGAGTATTTTCTTATATATTTCCTCAAAACTTTTTACTGAGGACTATCAATGCATTATTAATTTTGTTTATTTAAGAAAGTTATTTTAGACATAGTAAAATAATTACTCCTTTCTGACTGTTTTTAAATGCAGTTACAGATATGCTTTTCCATCATTGTTTTGATTTGTTAGTACATGCTGATAACACCACAACCTAAGGAGCCTACATGAAAATTAATTAGGCTATTTTTTATGGGAGAGCATGTGAGGAGATAAATGGTTCATGATAAATGAACTCTCAGGCCACAGACTGGAGCATTTATTGATTCACTGGCCATTTATCCTGGAATTTACTCCCTAGCAAAAAGAATATTGCTATATACTTAAAGGTTTTGAGTATTATGCTAACCTTTCACCAGGCAGTAATAAGTGCCCTAACCAAACTCATTCTGCTCTGCTTCCCATTCATTTTGCTGTCATCATGTGCATTAATATCCACTACAGAAGCTCAACAAATTTTAATGTGTTTATCTGGAATATAAAGTTGTAAGAGCTAACCTTCATGCATTCTTTATATCCTCATGGTTTAACATGAAAATATACAAATCTTATACTAATTACATTAATATACAAATATTATATTTATATATTGTATATTATATTTATATTTATATATTATAAATATTTGTATATAAATGTTTATATAATATATAAATCTTATATTAATTCAGATATCTGTATCCAAATAGACTTTAAATGGGGGTACCATTTCAGTCAGAAAAGCTACTATCTGTTGGGCTTTTTTAAGTGTTGGTAGAGCTTATTATGTAATATTAGATTCAGTTTTAATATTTGATGTATAGGCTGATTAAATATTAGTTCCTTATATAGTTTCTAACACATATATGCACAGTTAATACCCAGCATTTATGCTTATAAAATAGTTGAGACATAAGGGATTGTTTAACACTACAGGGTTTTGTTGCCTTTGGCTAGTCTAGATGTACTTAATTATAAGGTTTAAATTCACTTGGGTTTTGTAAACCATTTAGGCACAGAAAGCAGAATAGTTACAGCAAGGTTTCCATTTAGAATATGTCTTAATTGAGGATAATATTAATTTTTTTTCTTTCTTGTTTTTTTAAACTCCTCCCCTCCAGGTTCCTTCTAGAGTTACGAACTTAATTGCCTGAGAGAAAAACTATTTTAAAAAAAGAAAGTAAGCCATGGAAATATTTATCATTGGAGAGTATCTAATCTTTAAGGAATGCATTCTTTAACATGGATTCACATGGGAAATGTTCATGAAAGTCAAATATCATGTTTCAGATACTTGGGAAAAAAATAGTTGGCTCTCAAAAATGCTGAAATAGAGGGGAAAGGATGGCATCAAGACATATGATTTCTGGAATGGTGGTCAGTAGCCAAGCCTTTTCCACGGCACACGTCCTGCTTGGGAGTGTTTCTTATATTGTTCACTGATAGCCACTTTAGACACTAGTTTTAGTTGGCGAGTGAAAGATTTTAAAGACTGTTTTATCTGGTTGTGCATGGTGTAGCAGTAGCTAATGGAGTGAAATGTAAAAGAAAACTGACTTGTCTGATTTAGAAATTTGGGGACTAGAAAGAGGAAGAGGAGGATATCTAATAAATCATCTGAAATGGAAAAATATTCACTGCTCTTGCTGGCCCCAGAACTGTCATTAATAGCACAGGAGGACAAAGACATCTGGCCGATGTTAAATGCCCAAAGCATCCTTGAAGAATTTTGCAAAGGGGAAAATCTCGGCCTTAAAGAAGATAATATTTTTTCTAGAATGATTCTCTCATACTCTCTGTTCTAGTAAAGCACAGCTGCTTTGACCTGGAACAAGCCTTCCTTCCCTGAAAGGATTGCCTAGGATCTCCTTCCAGAACAAAGGAGAATTTCAAGATCTGCAGAGCTCCAATACTGCTTACGCTGTATAGAAGAGAGAGTACACTACATATAAAAAGTAAAGTGTTTCAGTAATGTGACACATCTTTTTTATTGGCTATTCTTGTCCTTAGGCATTAGATTTTGATGCCTATTAGAACCAAGATCTAACCATTGTGGTTGTCATTAGTTCATTATATCAACCAGTGTCATTCTGGGATCATCTGCCAATTCTGTGCTCAAGTTAACCCAAAGGCTTGATTTCACTGAGCTAGCCAGCAATGTCTGATTAGACTCAGAAGTCTGAGGTGGATAAATTTTAAATTTTCTTTAGTGCTGTCTGTTAGGAGAGTAATGTGCCTTAACCACATTGCTCTGAAAGATTTTTTTCTTTTGCTACTTTCTTATATTATTTATTTAGCTACTATTGCTTCAAATTGTAGAGAATTCTTTTGAACTGAGACATAAGATCCATTATACTTAGGAAGAATTTAAGAAAAATTAGGATTTGAAAAGGTGATGACATTTTTTTTATTCTAGAAATGACATGTCTCTCCTGTGTGTTCTATCCATCAGGTCTTCAAACCATTCCTTCAGAAGTTCAATTCACCCCAATTAAAAAACACCTAAGGATTAATTCAGTTAGGGAATAGTCCCTTGGTCTCTCTGCCCATTACTTCCACTGAATGTTTAATGGAAGAACCTTGGTCTTACTGGTTAAGTCTGTATATCATTCATTGAAAAGACAACAGTTTTATCGAACATGCTGATGAATGTCTGTGTCAGAGTGGTGTAAAAATGGTGATTAGAGCATGCTGGTGGGCAATGGAGAAATTTATATCTATTGTGGGTAGAACTCATTCTGAAGGTTAAAGGATTTGTTGTTGCTTTCTCAGTTGTGCTTTCAAATAGATCAAATATGATCTAAGTGCGGTGCAGATGAGGATCTGGATCATGTAAGAAAGGGAAGTAGTTTAATAGGATTCTGAGGCTGGAAATAACCAAAGTAGAGCAGATCTAGAAAATCCCTGTTTGTGGGTTTTTGGGGGTTTTTTTCGCAACCTTCAGAATTTTGATATAAAATGTATTATCATATGGGGTCATTATATTAAGAAACAGCAATTTAAGAAACTTCAACTAAGCAATAATTTTTGAGATAATTCTGAGCTAGTAATTAGATTTATCTATTCTTTTAACATCTAAAATTTACAAACAAAGATCACAAGGAAGGATTCATACAAAATATAAGAAAGGATATTTACCTTGTTCAATCAAGTATGCTTAAAAAAACCCCACAAAATAAATATAAAAAAATTAAAGCAAACCCTTACACTAAAATAAAAAAACCCAAATAACTAGTCTTCCCTTATAAATGAAATTGCATATCTTGACTGCCAGGGCCAATATCATGTCATTTGTATATCTGCAACATAATTGCTAATGAACAAGTGTAGCTGGTTCAATTAACTTCTGTAACTAATTTGAAGCATTATTTTGTGTTTTAATGCATGTATAAGTTACTCATTTTTACTAGTGAGAGTCATTCCATGGTTTTTGAATGATAGTACTTTTCAGACTAGGCACCAGCTGAAAAAAATGGAGAAGTAGAGCAAACATTGCTAAAATACATACTTAACCAATCAATTTTTTAAAAAAAGATACCTCTGAGAATTTAGCCAGGTATAGAAGCAAAACTCAATGAATATCTGAGACTAAAGCTTAGAACAACCTAATATAATACCAACAACAACAAAACAAATGAACTAAAAACCACCTAGTTAGAAAAACACTCACTGATACTTTAATTAAACTCCTGTCTCTTTAAGGTCTTTACACTGAAATTCCTTTAGGAATCTGTGAACTTTTTTTCTAAATTAAGCAGTCAGCAGTATACTTAGAGAATTCCATAAAAAGTACTTGAGAAATAGTATTGAGACTAGTACCTGCTGGAATTCTGCATGCTTTAGAGAGACAAGTAGCTAAAAAAACCTCATGTTTCAGAGGTAGAATGCCTCAAGAACAATAATTTAAGTAATTTTTTTTGTTGTTGTTCAGAACAGCATCTGTTTCTTCATGGTCAGGATTGCTACTGGTCAGGTGGCCAGGATTGTTACTTCATTATCTTCTTCAGTAACTAATTTCTGTGTATATTAAATTAATGTAGGAATGTCCTGAAATGTAGCCAAGTTTTGTGTGCTGTTACAATATTGTGGAATGCACTGACAGGTTTTTGTCTTTGTCTTTTGATTAATACTAAGAATCAAACTATAATTTCAACTCAAAAATTGTTTTTTGTGAAGTAAAATACTCTTGGCTAGATAAACGGAGAAAACGTTATTTATATATATATATATATATATATATATATTGGAGAGGTTGTTATACATTCCCTTTTCTGTTTTAGGGAGAGAATGAAAGATTGTAGAGATAAGCAAAAGATTAAGTGAATATTTCAGCTATCTCTATATGAATCCCTCTCTCTTGACTTTTAGAAGTTTTTTAATATTATACTAATACTTTTTATACTTACTTACTACTAATTATACTAATACTTTTAATCAAATAAAGGTTTCAAACATATCGCCTCACAGCGAGTCTTCTATTTAACTTACTAACATTGTAATGGCATTACACCTGAGTGAAAACTACATGATCAACAGGAATTCTTGTATCCATAAGGCGCAGGTAAAGCCATCTAAAGATGTGCAAATGATGTCATGGTAGGAAGGCCAGTTAGCACACAGCCTGTCACTTGGGTTAGTGATCTGTTACAGAGCAATTGACCTCCTTCCCATAATTTTAGACATACACTGGAAGAACTAGAAGTCTGGTATGCTGTTGCAAGAGAACAAGACTACTAGGACTGGCAAGGACGGTGGCTTTTGAAATCTGAAGGATTATATCTGACTACAGTTTTAGACACATCTTAAAGAGACATTTTGTGTCTGAATGCATTTGTTTGGTACCGAGGGGGGACACAGAGGTGGCTCCTGTGAGAAGCTGCTGAGGCTTCCACCATGTCCAGCAGAGCCAATCCCTGATGGCTCTGAAGGTGGACATGTTGCTGGCCAGAACTGAGCCAATAGAGAGGGTGGTAATGCCTCTGTGATGACAAAATTAAGAAGAAAATCAAAGCAAATTCAGAAAATTTTTTCTCCTGGCCAGGGAAGAGGAGGAGGTGAGAAGATGTGAGGGAAAACAACATGGAGACACCAAGGTTAGTGGAGAAGGAGGGGAGGAGATGTTCCAGGTGCCAGAGGCACAATTCCTTTGCAGGCCATGCTGAGACCATGGTGAAGCAGCTGTGCCCTGCAGCCCTTTGGGGTTCATGGGGATGCAGAGATCCACCCACAGCCCATGGGGGAGGTGCCCATGCCAGAGTGGGTGGAGGCCTGGAGGAGGCTGTGATCCAGTGGGAGACCCATGGAGAAAGAGGGCCCTGCTGCCAGGGTGGAGCAGCCTGTCCTTGGAGGGCTGCACCCCATGGAAGAGCAACCCACACCACAGCAGTTCTGGGAGGACTGTGTGTCTGTGGGAGGGACTCACATTGCAGCAGGTTTGATGGGTCTGATGCTCGTGAGATTGGAGCCACGTTGGAGAAGTTAATGGAGAACCTTCTCCCGTGGGAGGGAACCCATGGTCTCACAGGGGAAGGACTCCTCTCCCTGAGCACAGGAAGAAAATCGTAATGAACTGACCCGTGCCCTGTCTCCCTATGTTGTCAGTGGGATGTGGGAAGGGGCTGGGCAGGAAAAGGTTTTAAGGTTTTATTTTACTTCTCATTATCCTCCTCTGATTCTGTTAGTAAAAAAATTCACTTTGCAACTTAAGTTGAACCTATTTTTACTTTTAAATATTTCTCCCAGTCTTTATCTCATTCATGAGGCCTTTGTAATTTTTTTTCCTCTCTTCTGCTTAGCTATAATAGGGGAGGTGAGCAAGCAACTCTCTTGGGTCCCTGGCATTGGGCCAATGTCAAACCACAACACTGAAATAAGGTAGGCTGATATGGTATAAAGTATCCAGAAACCAGATTCTCTTAGTGTAGAGGACTGAGGGAAATAACATGTTAATTAACTTAATGTTAACAGATAAACAAGTTGAAGAATCTGGAAAGACCAGTACAGTTGCTTGAAAGGTAAAGAATTGCATTGCTGCCATCTTTTATAAACAAATGTATCTTTAACATTGTGGCAGCTCCCATCTGACTGATTTGACTTTTCTGTAAGCTTCTAATGACAGAAATGCAACAAACACTGTGCCTTCTAACTCTACATAACAGATATTTGCTCTACAGCCCTACCAAATGCAAGATTTTATCTTGTTTTCAGTTTTACTGCAGATGCATACCTGCAGTTTGAGAAGAAAGCAAGCTACCAATTAATGAGGCTGTACTGGGGTGAATATTTTTGACCTGATCTAGTTGTGAAAAATACCCTTGTGCTGTAAGTGTAATAGCCACTCGTGCTATAACAACTTCAAGACCATAATCTGTGTCAGGGCTCCATGATGTGATGAATGTTGGGGACATATAAGTATGTCCTTTCTTCAAGAATCTTACAGTATAATTTTAGACAGGACTGACAAATGGTTATAGCTGAAAAAAACCGTAAATGAACAGAAAAGACAAATCAAACCAAACCAAACCTGCAAGAAAACCATCCAACAAAAACAAAAACAGAGAGACCGAGAATGGGAACAAGGGAATTAATGACAAGACAAATTATTATTCTGTTATTCCTATCTTGCTGATAATCAGATCCTCAGAAGCTACAGAGAAAGAAGAAAACTGTACCCTAATTCTTTGTATCACCATCATCTAGACCATGAGAATGAATCAATGCTTTACTATTTCCATTTGATTTTTACTCTTTGGCATGAGACTAAGATGTCAGCCTTTGAATAAGTCATGTATTCAAGCTGTAATACTCAAATACTTTTACCTTCAGATCAATATTCTGAGTGTTTAGTCTCTGTATTCTTTTCCTGTTTATAAGCTGCCTGGGCAAGAAAACATAGCATTTGAGTGTTTGCCAGTCAAAGTATAAAATAATAAAGAGCTGAATTTAGAAATCTATTTAGAAAGACTAAAACTTTTGTTGACTTATTCTAAAGAAAAGGTATAGAATGGTCACATAAGCCTAAAGCCCTTTAAGTCAAAGTTTGAAGCAGGAATGAAAAAACTACTACCCTGGAACATAATGAATTTAAATACAATTAGGATTAAGAATTTAAGAATTCTTAAGAATTAAAAAGAATTAAATTCTTAAATTCTTAGATTGAATTCTTAAAAAGAATTTAAGAATTTAAGAAAAATTAAGAATCTGCTGTTTTCATCCTTTACAGAGCTCAAATTATCTTAACGATTTTTCCTGCTCTTTCCCAAAAGTGTTTGCATTCTCTTGCAGAAAGAAAGAAAAAAACATGAGGCAGAGATACCCTGAGATTTTACAGAGATTTTACTTACGCAGTGCGTCAGCTACTAACAGTTTAGTGTCAAAATTGCAAGGCATTTTTCCACTGACTTGGTGCTTTAACTGATGCCAAGTGGCTTGCATACAGGATGAGAGAATCAGTTTAGCTTTATTGTCAAATAATGAGAGGATTACTAAAACTCTAAATTTTAATAAAAATGCTTATTGAAACTTATTGGAAAGGGTAATAAATTATGTATTAGTTATATTTTGTCTTTGTTGAAACCAGGACAGCCTTTTTCTTAAAAAAAATTCCTTGAAATAAAACTGCCAACATCAGAATGACAAGAATCAAGGGCTGATGGAGGCTGTAAGGGAATGTGAGGTCATTTCATCCAACACTATTACTCAAGGAAGGTTACCTAGAACTGATTGCCCAGGACTGTGTGCAGATGGCTTTTGACCTTTTTCAAGGGTGGAACTCCATAACTAACCTGGGCAACCTGTGCCAGGGCTCTATAATTCATCCCTACCTTAACAAAATCATCTTCTGTTCATATGGACCTTCCTGTGTTTCCTTTTGTGCCAACTGTCTCCTGTCATTTCACTGGGCCTGCCTGAAAACAGTCTGAATCTGTCTTCCTTTCCCCATCCCTTTTGATATTAGTACACATTACATTCCTTCTGAAGAATCTTTTCCCTAGGCTAGAAAGTCCCCAGTCTTTCCTCATGTATGAGATACTCCAGTTGCCTAAACGTCTTAGAGTCCTTTGCTGGTCTCTTTCCAGTAACTGTGCATCTCTTTTGTGCTGGGAAATTGTCTTGGAGTGATTTTAGGATGATTACTGTATCTCCTGATCATCTGCTCTATGCCTAGAAATGTTTGTTGTATCTGTGAGTCCAGGAGGAGGGGGAAGCCTTGGGGCTCTTTGGTGGGTTTTTTCAAAGCCTCCCCACCAAGTGTTTGGGTGCCTTGTGGTCTGCTTTTTTTTACTTAGTTAGCTTGGTTTTTTGTTAACTTAGGCAAGAAGGGATTTTTTTCTCTTCCCTGGCCTTGGAGAGGCTGCGTCAGCAATCCTTCGGTGGCTTTTGGAAGTAAACTGGACAATTTAGTTTGGGTCCAAGATCAGAGAGAATGATCAGCAGGAGAAGAATCGTCTGGGATTGGTGGGAAGGTGAAGAGCTTGCTCCATTTTGGCCATAGACCTCAGAAAAAGCCAAGCTGACAGGAGAAAGCACACCAAACCCAACTGCTTCATCAGCTGTGAGGAGGGACCAACACCAGAGATTCACCAGGTTCACATCTGTTTGTCTGAGCTCCCAAGCTGCTGTGTGAACATTTTGTTGGGTTTTTTTTTCCCCTGAGAGAGGAGCTGGTGCCATCTTTCTCCCTACCATATCTAACAGTTCAATATCTATCATTTATTTACCTTTTGCTGTTCCGTGTGGGCACTCTGATGGTCAGTAAATAGGGTGGGGGGGGGGGGGGGATGGAAGGCAGGAGGACTGTCTCCCTTTCATCCACTAGTATTCATTTCTTATTAGCAGAAAGGAATTCTTTGAACCCTTTTTTTCTAGAGGAAACACTCATTCCAGAGTGGTTTTCCCCTAAATTTCTCCCTAAATGAAGACAAAAATATAGAACAGAACCCAGTGCTCCAGTCTTCCAGTGCCTTCACCAGTGCTTTACAAAAAGGAGGGACCTTGTCTTGTCCTGTTGGCAGTGATCTTGGCTGATGCAGCCAAGAATGCTACAAGCTTTCTTTTCCCTAAAGACACAATACTGGTCCATGTTGAATATGGGGTACACCAGGACCCCCATGTCTTTCTCTGCCAAGGGTCTTTCCAGCTAGGAAGCCACCAGCACATACTGGTGAGTGGGGACATTTCTCTCATCACACTTACCCTTGTCAAACTTCATGAGGTTCCTGACAGATGAATTCTCCAGTCTGTCAAGATCCATCTCAATAGCAGCAAAAACCTTTTGCATATCAGACGTTCTTCCTAGTTTTGTACCATCTGCAAACCTGCAGAGGGTACAGTCCCTCTCATCATGCAAATCATTAATCAAGTAAGACTGGCCTCTGAGATAGTTGCTGGACTCCAACTAATCATCAGAGCACTCTAGGCCTTGCCATTCAACCAATTTTCAGTTCAATCCTTTTCTTTCTGTCATCATGATCAGTCATCACGACTATCTAGAAAGCTTTTTAATTGCAAATGTACTAAGGAGTGTCTCACTAAAGATTATTCATGCCATTGCACTTTCTTCTTGTACCCTTTTTGTCTCTAGCAGTATTTTTCACCAATTTCCAAACGGCACACACCAACTTTAAAGGAGTTATGGTGATGAGTTATTAATATCTAAGGGGAAATGCTATGAAATGTAGGAAGGAAAAGAAAGCTAAAAAACTTAAAATGCTACAGCTATTAAGATGTGTGTATGGGGAGTAAAAAATTGTTTAAGGACTTTGTAGCTACTCATATTTTATCTCTTGTACTAAAGACCTGTGACATAATGTTTTCTGAAATACCTCTCATGAGGTCAGTACTTTTCCTGATAGCACTGGAGGGTCTATAAGATTAGTATAACATTCTCCTCGGTATTTGCCTGCCAATTTGGAGGAACCACTTAAAAGCACAAAATGTTCATTGAGAAACTATGCCATGATTTTATTTTGAGCTTTTTGACATGAATATTTGTTCCCTGGCACAGATTTCTGGCTTTTCCACATGGCATTCCCATAAGCACTTGAAACTCTTGGAAAGTAATGCTTTGGTCTCTATGAATGCTCACAAGGAATTTGCCCTGTACAACAAAAAGTTGTGAATTCTGTAGAAAAGATGTTGAAAATGGTTCTGTTTGGGTGATGCTATGAAATGTTAAATTTCTGTTCATTTTTAACATTTTACTTTTGAAATAGCTTTAAATAATTAATCCAAATTTTTGTTTGTTTAGTTTTGTTTGGCTTTGTTGGGTTCAGTTTCAGTTTGTTTTCTTTTTGTTCAGACAAACCCTAGCAGACAAGGTATATTATTGCTTAGTAAGAGTATTAATAATTAAAATCCTTCCCCATGTAATCACACATTGTAATTATTCTGTATTCTTCTTAAATGGCTGCATTTCCATAATTTTCTGTGAATGCAGTATCTAACCTGCAGAAACTAGAAATAACCAAAAATGGGTAAAATAAATTTTAAATGGAACTCCGTTCCAAGGAAATTGAATATATGTTCAAAAAACCCTGCCCCCAAAATCTGCTATAAGATATAAACCATCAGCAAACTAGAATACAATTCCACAATCAGTTTAACTTATAATGTCAAAATGACTAAATGGTACTTATATTAGAAAAAATACGCATGGAGGAAAAAAGATGCTACCAAAATATTTATTTCTGTTCACTTTCTCTCCTTTTATGAAATATAGTTCCAAATTATATAAAAAACAATATAATTACTTCTATGTTTTCTTTTAGAATTGAGCCTCTTTCATGTAACCAAATCCTTTGATTTTGTAGACTGATGTACAGCGCTGTTATAGTTTTTAGCTAAGCCAAGTTTTCCACAGCTCCATGGTTTCATTACATGTTAGATAACTTCTGGATATAGCAATGTAAAACATAATGATGTGATAGTTTGGATTAGACAAAAGACTAAAATTCTTAATCACTGAAGACTAATTTTGGACCATTTCTCAGTGTGAGTAGGGAAAACAATTTTTTTTTTTTTTTTAATTTTTTTGGTGATGTTGTCTGGGAAAAGTAATTGGGAATAATTTACATGGAAGGAATAATCCTTAGGATATAATTCCCTACAGGACCTCTGGATGACTGTATATCTCTTGCCCATCTGTATATTCTAGTCTCAGCACAGCTATAGTTGTAGAAGTATGAGGGTCTCCATAAAACTCTGCGGCCAGTGAGCCTGTAAATCTCATCTTAATGTGATCTTTGTAATCAGAAAAATCATCTGCAGCTGAGGTGACCAAATCATGTTCTTATAAGTTATTTCTTGACTGAATTTTCTTCATCCGCCTGTGCCTCTCTGTTTTACCATCATTAACATTTAAACGCTGTAGAGTCATATACAAAACATAGTATTGGTAGATTTGATTTACATTAACTGTGTCTGTCTTTTCATTTTAAGTAGTTAGACACTGATGTCCAAGACAGTGGAAAAATTGGACCTTAAGCATAAGATCCTAGATTTCTGTAGTGAGTTGACTCTGGGCTGGATGCCAGATACCCACCAAAACAGCTGCATCATCCCTCTCCATGGCTGGACAGGGGAGGGAAAATGTAACATTCAGGTAAGGACACAGAGACATCACTCACCAAATATTGTCACAGGCAAAACAGAAAGAAATTAGAGATATTACTTGAACTTATTACTAACAAAAGCAGAGCAGGATAACAAGAAATGAAATAAGAGCTTGAGAAGACCTTCCCCCAAGCCCTCCCTCCTTCCCAGCTCTCCCCCCTGCCCTGCAGTGCCACAGGGAGATAAGGAATGGGGGTTATGGTCACTCCTTCACATGCTGTTTCTCCCAATGCTCAGAGGAAAGGAGTCCTTCCCTTGCTCCCATATGAGCTCCTTCCCACGGCACACAGTTCTCCACAAACTTTTCCAGCGTGAGTCCATCCCACGGACAGCAGTTCTCTCCCAACTCTTCCAACAAGGGTTGCTCTTCCATGAGGTGCCTGTGTCCTTCCGTGTGTCCCTCAGGCTCAGCCTGCTCCTTCCATGTGTCCCTCAGGCTCAGCCTGCTCCAGCATGGGCCTCCCAGGGGCCCCTGACCACACTTGTCTCAGGCATCCACCTGTTCCAGGGTGGGTCTCCTGCACAGGCTGCAGGTGGATCTCTCTGCACCTCCATGGGCTGCAGGAGCACAGCTGCCTCACCATGGGCTGCACCACAGGCTGCAGGGCAATCTGAGCTCTGGCTCAGCCTGGAGCACCCCTGGTCCTTCCTTTTGCACTGCCCTTGATGCCTGCAGAGTTATTTCTCTCACAAATTCTCACTCTGTTATTCTCTGTCCACAATTACATCTGCATAATAACATTTTTTTCTTCTTAAATGTTATCACAGAGGCACTATCACCATCATATCCAGCCTTGGGCAGGAGTGGGTCTGTCTTGGAGCCATCAGGGTTTTACTCTGCCAGACATAGAAGAATTTTCTGGCAGCTTCTCTCAGAAGCCACCCCTGTAGCACCCCTACTATCAAACCATGGCTACACATATCCAATACAACTTGAATAAAGCAAGAAGCAAAGCAAGATTCTCTACTACTTTGCTTAAATTCTATCCATTTACATCATCAGCAAGTTTTCAGAATCAGCATTCATTGGCAGTGATTTCACCTTCCATACCATGAGAGGGTGTGTCTCAATTTAGATACAATTTTAGGCGAAAAACACTCTGGAATGTGTGTTTCCTCTAAAAACAAAGTATGAGTGGATGAAAGTGAAAAAAACACCTTTTTTTGACAAACTGAGTGCCCACACAGCACAGGGGAAAAAAAGGGTAAATAAATGCTAGATAGTGAACAATCAGACCTTATTCCCACACCCCTCCACCCCCCCACCCCCAATCCACATCAGAACAAAAAACCCCAAAATGCCAAAGAAATAAAAAGAAAACCACAGTGGTTGGCAACATGGTGGGGAGAAAAAATGTCTCAAGGAAAAAAACCCAAAACATAAGGTTCACACAGCAGTTTGGGCAAAACCAGATGGAACCTGGTGAATCTCTGATATTGGTTCCCTCTTCACAGCAGATGAAGCAGATGGGCTTTCTCTCTCCGGTTTGGCTTTTCTGAGGTCTGGCACCAAAATGGAGCAGCCTCTCACCTTTCCGGCTGATCCTTCTCCTGCTAGCCATTCTCTCTGATCTTGGACCAAAACCAAGCCGTCCAGTTGACTTTGAAAAATGCTGCTGGAGGATTGCTGCTGCAGCCTCTCCAAGGCCAGGGAAAGGAAAAAAAACCCTCTTGCCTAAGCTGATAATAGCCAGCTAAGCAAAAAACCCATGGTCTGCGCTGCTCCTGAATGCCTGGTGATGAGGCTTTTAAAATAACCTGCTGAAAAGCCCCAAGGCTCCCTCTGCCCTCCAGACCCACCTTAAAGCTACAGCAACCATTTCTGGGCATAGAGAAGATGGTCAGGGAATAGACTAATCACCCCAAGACAGAGCAATATGCTGCTCTACCAAACTGGAACCTTTTACAACTGGGGAATTTAGCAGCAGGATCACACAAGATTTAGAGGCAATGTAGAAGAATTAGTTACAGGATGAACTTCCAAGCATGAAAAATTAAATGGAGTGAAGATAGTAGTGTTAAGAGCCCTGTTTTTGTTAACAGCTCCATCTTAAGGTTTAAAAAACAAACCTCTCAGACAACAAAAAAGATGGCATCTTTGTCCCTAGAGCACTGTTAATGATGTCTAATAGGGCAGAGGTAAGTACTGCGGGAAAACAGTTCCACAGAATCTGTTTCACGCGTTCAGTTGTTTTGGTATATGCTTTAGAATATTCATTTCTCATTATTCAGAGAGCTTCTGAGAATATCCCCTTTTGTGAAGAAAGAGAGTTAGAAAAGTGGCATCTTATTAGGTCACTGCTCTCAGAATTCATTTTCTTCCTTAAACTACACAGCAGCCCTGCTGGGCTTTAAAGCTCCATGACACATTTTAGTGTTAAGAACAAGAAATTAAGAAATCCATATGAGTCTGTGGCCTCTAGGTATACTTTTGAAAATGCAATTACCAAGTCCTTCATTTTATTTTATAGTACTGAGTTTAACAAGGTTAGAAAGATGGGATCAGATATTTACTCACATGTAGTGTATATAAGATGAAATACACATCACTCTAATTATCCACTGTGGGCTCAAATTAAAACAAGTTTTTGCTGACTTCTTGATCTCTCTCCAGTTCCACATGGTAAATCTTCTGACTGAATATATCCAAACTGATCAGTTTGATTAAAGACCTTTAAAAATTCAATAACATTTTTGGATTGTATGCTGGCAGGTTCCCTCACTCTGCATCTACTGGGGAAAAAAAAAAAAAAAGAAGAATGATAAGACAAAAAAAAAAATACTATAATAACAAATCCTCAGAAAACCAACTCCAAACTCTTCCAGGCTTGAATGCTTGTAAAACACTTATTTTTCTGTTGGCAGGGGAGACTGGAGCTGTGATGGACAAAACTCTAATGTGTCAGAGAGGACACCCTTGGAATTGTATTTTGCCGCTATGTTGACTTGAAAAGTAACACTAAGCAGGTACAACATGGGATTAAAAAAAAAAAAAAAAGTTTTCTCTCTTCATGAGAGGTCTTGGGCCAGTTCTTTTCCAAGCTCCTATAGAAAAATTCCAAAGAAAAAAGTTGAGATGATGGCAGTTTGATTCTGGGATTATAGCTGTGAACAGAAGCAAAATGAAACAGGCAATTCATTCACCACTTCCAGTGAGCTGGCAGGTGTTCAGCTATCTCCAGGAGAGCAGAGCCTCATCATGTGTAGTGGTTATTTGGGAAGAAAAACATCATCACTTCAAATTCCCCGCCTTCCTCCTTCTTCCCCTCACATTTTACACTGAGCATGATGTATGGTCTGGAATATCCCTTTGGTCAGTTTGGGTCACTTGTCTCACTTGTGTCCCTTCCCAACCTCCCCTGGACCCCCAGTCCCCTCACTGGCCTGTGAGTAAAAGAAGTAGAAAAGGCCTTGGCTCTGTAAGCCCTGCTCAGCAATAGCAAAAACATCTCTATATTACCAACTCTTGTGTTCAGCACAAATCCAAAACACAGCCCCATACCATCCATTGTGAAGAAAATTAAATCTACCCTAGCCAAAATCAATACGTGGGGGAAGGGTCCTTTTTTCCTATTATTTTCAATTCCATGATTCTACGTAGGGTATATATAAACATATCTTAAATTGTGTGTTTTGGCACATGAAGGAAGAATGAAACTTTTTTATCTTTTCATAATTATTTCTGGTTATGTTAGAAATAATCTGTTAGCTGTAATTTTGGCTTGATGTAATATCTCATGTGTGTGCCTATGGCCAAAGCTGTGCTAACCCTGCTCTGAGAAATTGTTGGGCTAATAGATCTCCAGAACTGCTGCACCATCTCAGACATTCAAAGATTCTGTGATTTTTGTAGCAACTTCTTTGACAGTATGCTGCATATATCAGCTCTTCAAGATCTTCCTCCTTGAATTATTATGACCTTCTCCTGCTTATTTTATTTATTTATTTTTAAAATGATTGTATCTTTAAAGTTTGATTGTATTCACTATGAAGCCAGTGCTGAAAATCTATCTGCTTTATATAGCTGATGATCAGATCTTGCTGCTCTACCACTGATAACTTATAAAAAAAAAATTGTGCTTTTAAGCATGAGGTGTAGTGTTATATTTTCTTCAGGTTTAATCTCATGGTGGTTTCCCACCTCATATCTGTAAGTTTTCTTGTCTATCACTTCCTTTTTCTGGTTCTTTCAGTGCTGTAGTAAGGTCAGCAGAAACCTGTTCATGTCATAAAGCCTCAAATTACACAAGTAATGACAGCAGGCCCCAAATCTGTAAAAGCAAATTTCCTTTTGCTCCCATGGTACTTCTTTCCTCAAGTCTTCTGTGTAATGTGTTCTGTCTTAAAAGACAGACCAGGTCATAATGCAACCTGTTTGATTTCATGCTGAGATAAGACAGAGAGTTCATATAATATTCATGATGAAATTTACATTAATAGTGGTTTTCAAGGCTGTGCCCTCACTTGCTCATTGTGACATGCCATCACCACAAAAATGTGAACTGTTATAGATGAAAAACAAAAAAAAACACTCTTGATAACATGTAACTAGACAAGTAGGAATTAAGCTAAACTTTACCTTTGCAAATTGATATTCATTTGTTGGCACATCACCCTTGTGTCAGCAGAATCACTTGGTGCTAGAAGAAAATCCATGCCCTTGATGCTGAAAGAATCTGAGACAGAACTGTGCCTCAGAAAGGGAATTAGTACAACTTGTTGTTTTGCACAGCTGCTTCTAGCAACACTCCTAACTTGTTTCTCTTTTATGTCTGAACTTTCTCACAGAACACCCCTGTGAGGGACCTGACTCATTCTCTGTAAAGCAAACAATACTACCTCTACTTGTTGTTCCTTGCCTATTCAAAATGACTCTGTTATTACCTGTTCATGTTCTTGCATGATATTCATAATACATGAGTAGAGCTTGGTGAGCCACATTGATAGCTGAATATATCAAATATTTAGTGATAGTTGTGTACAACTGAATAATTCAGGACTAAATAATTGGCATGTTCTAGGGAAGTTTCAGAAGGGGTTACACAATGTCTGTACCACATCAGTTCTCTTCAGCTAATCCGGTATTTTTAAAGCCAAGGGCCACTCTGACTTCTTGGGCTCTCTTGAATGTTGGATGTGCTCTGACTTATACAGTGGCAGGATCATGGACTCGCTGCATGGACGCTTTCACAGGCCTTCATTTGTGAGGAAATCTGTGCACATAGGTGGGCTGGGATCCAACTGACTCAGAGGCCTTGAACCCTGCACAGGCAGCATAAATGCATACACAAGAGAGGAAATGAGATGCAATCTCATAGCTTTCACTTGCTTCTGTGTACCAGCCCCATGAATACATTTCTTGAATGTATGAGACTTTGCTGAAAACAAGTTACATTGGAAAAGGAAAATTTGCTTTCAGTATGATTGGGTTTTTCCATACACAGTCCCCTGCACTCCTGGGAGCAGTTGCCTCTTTATTCAGCTGAAGAATCTTCAGGGAAGAATTAGTTTATTGCATTAGTGGTCTTAAATTATAGTTGCTAAGGAAAACTTGGATTAATTGCTTTTTTGAATGGAAAATACTTGTCAGTTAATTATGATACATATCATGAAACAGTCATAAGACACAGTGTTTTGATTTGGGGAAACAGAATTATGTCCAAAGATTACAAATTTCAAGCTTCTACATAGATCGAAATATTATAAACTTATTTTTTAAAATATGAGTTGAATTTATTTCCTTGCACATGTTTCCGTTTCAAAACTTTTATTATCTCTTTTCCTCACTTCTCTAAATTTCTCTCTCCCTCCAGTCCTGGATGACGATAATGATGTATATTGAAAACCCTTTCCAAGCTGAATACCAAGATTGTAATTCAATGAAGTGCTCTACTCTCATTCATAAATCACCTGAAGGCTGCTCTTGTGTCAGCAGAACTCTTCAATTCAATTACACGCTTCTACTCAATCAAGAATCATCTATATCACATTATAAGGTGACACAACTCACTCTGATAAGGCTGTGAGATCTACGTAGCATTACTTTTCAGAAGCTTGTGTCTCAATAACTGCAGCTTACTCTTAGTTCAAATTTGACACAGTTGATTATCACTGGTAGCTCCATAAAAATGCTTGCTTTACTAATAAAATAGATCCCTTTTCAGGTGTGCTCACATTTAAGGATTTGTTTCTCCTGGAACATCAAAGATATTTTGGTACTAGCTTAGGCTTTTTGGAAGCATCTGGTCCCTATCTTAAGTGACCAAAAATTTCTAAAATATTTAGTTTATTAATGAAGAATATACCAGATAGACAATATGAGTTTCAACTTACATTACATACTGTAATGATACTGCTGTTAATTGTATTAATGGCCCCCTTACTAAAATATTGCTGTTTGATATCCCTCATTGAACTTGAAGGCTATATTTTCCAGTTCACACCTATTGTAACCTTCCAATATTTAAAATTTGAAATATAAGAGTCTGATATAAACAACTTGCAAAGATCAGCAGATAAGGTGGTTTTACACAGATCTAAAAATTCTGAAAAAGTCCCACCCTATGTGGTACATAAGAGATTTAATTCATAATACTTTTAAATTTGAGATTTTTATTCCTCTAGGCTTTCTCTGTCATATGTGGTTAATGATATAGTTAATGCTCAGATTAAAGAATAAAATATCCCTAATAAAATAAATGCAAGTCTTAAATTGAGAAGATCTGTCTACTTCCCGCTTTAAAACATTTCACATTGACTGAACAATTTAATCAGTCCAGTCTCTTCACTATTCCCATTTGCCTAAATGTATAGTTTCCTTCCTTGTACTCCAAACATTGCCACTGTACCTTGCCATTGTAAGAAAATGCAGGTTTTCTTTTACTCCTACACTGAAGTCTGCTAAGCTGTCAGTGTTGCAATGTAAGAACTTACAAAGGGCCAGCTCCCACAGACTGAAACTTCAAAATTGCAAGTGAGGAGGAGAGAGAAGTAACAGAGTAGGATAAAAACAACCAACCAACACATATTCCTTTGTGTCCTAAGTAGCCTTTTAGATTTCTTATGCCCACATGCCTACAGCCAGATCTTTTTCTCAGAGGAACGCTTTAAGAGATCTAATCACTGATTATGTTGAACTTCTAGCACAGACAAAAAACATATAAAAAATTCTGCCTTTTAAAACATAGTTTGAATAGTGTTCAATAAGACAGGCATAGGGCTAAGTAATAAAACCAGAGAAAATATATAAATAGATGCTTCATAGTGAGTATTCTCTATCTTGAACACTGAAGATAAGAGTCCTCTGGTGTGAAGGGTGTTACAGTTAAAGAGTCTCATTAAATATGGATGTGTAGGAGACCTATAAAGGCAAATTTGAACCTGGGGTATCTAACTCCTGTGTGTCAGATTTAGCAGCTTAAATATTGGTTTATCATTGAAAGATAGGATATCTTGAGTAGGAAGGGAGCAACAAGAGTAATTGGGTCCAAGCTGTTATTCCTTGTGTGGCTACCTGATAGCCACAATATGACTAAGGCTGTCATCTAGCTACTAATGTATGCATCCAAAATCATTGGAAATAACTTAATAATTGGAAGATAACTTAATGAGGACAACTGTGAAAAATAATTGTGTCTTCATGTGTGTCACACACACATCCACAGGCCCCCACAGTCCATTTCCCTTTCTGCTCTCTGTGATGGTGCAATATGTTTTGTCCTAAGATAAGAAGACCAAGTGGGTTTTGTAGGGAGAGCTGTCTGTATGCTCAATAACTGTTTTCCAGAGATGAGGGAACAGAGATATTTGCAATTGACTTTGGTGCTTATGTAAGGATATAAGATGCTGCTGCATATCTGGGAAAACTGACTTCTCAATATTGCAAGCAGCTTCTCTGTGGATACCACACCCCTCAGCAGGTATGTCTTTCTTACTTTTGGTTGTCTGACTAAAAAGCACTAAGATCCAGTCAAATATGTAGATAAAGTCCTAAAGTAGCTACATATGGATTTTGTTGCTGGGTAACTGTGAATTTTGCAAGGGCAAAGAGTGCAAATATGTATGTTTCTGGCCAAACCCTTTAGACACAGACTGTTGACCAAATCTGAGACTAAGTGTACCCAGCCACACCTAGACTCCTCTGAGAAGTTTAAAAAGCAAAATGATCTCACTGCAGCTTGGGGCTATGACTTAGTTATACTGCAATGCATTGTAATAGAGTTGTTATTTAGACACTGCATCGATAATATTTAGGTTCTGCATTTGCAATAAATCGAATCATAATCATCCATGCAATCACTGTGTCCTGCTTCTTTTGCCTGGCTGAGAGCCTTCTCTCAGCTACTCTGCCAAAACAGTTAAAGGATAAATGCAAATTCCTACCTAAGTTTGTGAAATAATCTGTACTCTTGAGTAATATATAGGTTGAACTCCAGTTGAGGAAAGTGCTCTTAGTAATGAAAAACATGGAAGAGAAAAAAAATTAAGTAGGTCGTTTTGTTCTGTCAGCACTATATAAATCAAAATCAGAGGTACCCCAAGACAAATGACTGATATGTGCAGACAATTGAACTGCATAACAAACTAGAAAAATGCCAGGTACCCTTAATATTTAAAGCTATCTGTCCTCTGAACTTAAAAGCATTAAAGAAATAATCAATACATAGCTTAGTTATGACTCTGTTTGGAGGGATTCTTTTTCACAAATACTCATAAGTTGATTGCTTTTGCCTTCAAGGGCAAAAAAATTGAATATTTCGGAAAAATATTTTAGGAAAAAAAATAATTTTAGAGACAAGACAGTCTCTAGTGATGCAGCTGATTTTTTGTGTACGTCTTAAAATTCTCCTTTACAACACTATTCACTAAGAATTGCCTAGTCACCTGATAGGATACTCTTGACTTAGTGAAGAACTCTAACAGATACAAAAGTTTAGAAGTTGGTTTTCTCTTACAGTTCTCTTTACAACTTGAAGTGGGACAAAAAAACCATCTTTGATGATGCTGCTACCAAAGATATTCTGCAGACCTCCAGAGGCTGTTGTAAGAAGTCATTCCCTATGGAAGGATGAAAAATAGGAAAAACTATTACGATTGGTCTGAAATTTACTCAGATTTTCACTATCTCAATGCCACAGATATTAAGAGACATGAAGAAGGGCTTGGGAGAAAAAGTTCTAGTCCAGGTTTAGTTCTTTTGCCTAGATGGAAACGGGAAGATAAAGAAAATCACGCTCTTCATTAAGTGCTTGAAGATCTGCAAATGAAAAAGACTACACAATGTTTTTTGTCTTTTCAAGGAAATATCAAAACTGCCTTTCTCCAGAAGAGAAGTCGAACCAGAAATCCCAGTAATAACCTCTAAGTACAAGCCAATATCTGAATAAGATGACCAGAACTGGCCTCACAGAAGAATCATACCAAATAAAAGTCACAGAGCACATGCATAAAAACCCATAAAAACATGAGTGTCTCCCATTTTATAGTTATAGAGTTCTGGTTGATTGATTGTTGTCTGAGTAGACTTAATAGTACACATAATATAGGAAAAGTACAACTATTATTTAAGCTGTTCAGTATTTTTATAAATGCTTTTTTTGTAGTACCACAGTTTCAATTTTGATGAAATTCTGAAAATTCCAGGAAGCCAACATTTCACAGGTGTGCTAAGACAATATAAATGGACTTTCACAACATGATGTGGTTGATTTCCCAAAGTTATTAGGAACTCTAGGGGAAATGGACAAGTTGAAGCAAAGAAAGTTTTATCTTGGAATGAACAATCTCTCTATTTTGCTGCCTGAATGTTATGTTTTTCCTTCCTGCATGGATACTTTAATGAAGTTGCACTGCATGGGAACAAACTTGCTGTGGCTCTGCTTATGAAAATTTGTTTCGTTATACAAAGACTGTTTCTCTATACGTTACTTGCAACTGTTATGTATTGATTATGTTGACAATGGTAATAAAGATTAAATTGCACTATATATCAGATGAAAATGTGTATTACTCATCATTCATGATATCATTATGATTGTGCTCTATTGTATTTCCCCATATACACAAATTTTAAACACACATCTTAACACTTATACACACATATACACACGAATAGTTGTTATTACTCTTGTGATATTTTTTTCTTTCTGCTGACAGGCGAATACAGAACCATTATGTATTGTTTGCATGGCCAGGTTTTATATACATATACATATATATATATATATATATATTTTTATTATTATTATTATTTTTTTTCTATGGTCTTAGAGCTGTGGTTTCTGGAAGAAGCTGCCAGAAGATTCCTCCAGCAGAGCAATTGCCAGACAGCTCCAGGACAGATTTCCTGCTGGCCAAGATGGAACTCATCAGTGATAGCAGTAGTCCTTCTGTGATAACATTTAAGAAGAAAAAAATGTTATTATGCAGATATAATTGTGGACAGAGAATAACAGAGTGAGAATTTGTGAGAGAAACAACTCTGCAGGCATCAAGGGCTGTGCAAAAGGAAGGACCAGGGGTGCTCCAGGCTGAGCCAGAGCTCAGATTGCCCTGCAGCCTGTGGTGCAGCCCATGGTGAGGCAGCTGTGCTCCTGCAGCCCATGGAGGTGCAGAGAGATCCACCTGCAGCCTGTGCAGGAGACCCACCCTGGAACAGGTGGATGCCTGAGACAAGTGTGGTCAGGGGCCCCTGGGAGGCCCATGCTGGAGCAGGCTGAGCCTGAGGGACACATGGAAGGAGCAGGCTGAGCCTGAGGGACACACGGAAGGACACAGGCACCTCATGGAAGAGCAACCCTTGTTGGAAGAGTTGGGAGAGAACTGCTGTCCGTGGGATGGACTCACGCTGGAAAAGTTTGTGGAGAACTGTGTGCCGTGGGAAGGAGCTCATATGGGAGCAAGGGAAGGACTCCTTTCCTCTGAGCAGTGGGAGAAACAGCATGTGAAGGAGTGACCATAACCCCCATTCCTTATCTCCCTGTGGCACTGCAGGGCAGGAGGGAGAGCTGGGAAGGAGAGAGGGCTTGGGGGAAGGTCTTCTCAAGCTCTTATTTCATTTCTTGTTATCCTGCTCTGCTTTTGTTAGTAATAGGTTCAAGTAATATCTCTAATTTCTTTCTGTTTTGCCTGTGACAATATTTGGTGAGTGATGTCTCTGTGTCCTTACCTGAATGTTACATTTTCCCTCCCCTGTCCAGCCATGGAGAGGGATGATGCAGCTATTTTGGTGGGTATCTGGCATCCAGCCCAGAGTCAACTCACTACTCAGACATACATAGACAGGCGGATACAAACACACACACATACACAGGGACACACACATGCAGATATATGTGCCTAAATGTATATATATATCTATACACTTTTGAACTGATATTTCAGTACAGGTGCATGTATCTCTGTATACAAATGTACTTTTCCAGAAATTTGAAACCTTTATGACTTTATATTAACATGACTCAATCCCTTTTTCAGTTTGGAGGGGCTTTTTGGTTGGATTTTTTCATTCATTTTTGTTTAGGTTTGGGTTGCTTTCTTTTTTTTATTTTTTGGTTTTCAGTTGTATTTAAATTGTGCATTTCTATTTTTTTTACTTCATTGCCTAATTAGATCCTAAGAGAAACTCTAAATTTCAGGCTATTTTATAGGCCTTTTTGTTTCTAAGCTTAAGTTATGTAATGCCATTTGTTGGTGCCATTCGTCCTCCCATTTACTTGACTGTAGGATGAGAACATTGAAAACACATATTTTTAGCAGCACACTGTTTCCACAGTTGTAATCTATGCCATTATTATTTTCCATCATTGTAAACTTATTTCCTTTTCTTTTTTTCCTTTCTTGCTTATTTCTCTTAGCTTTCAGGAAATAGTTTATGAGCAGAAGGATGCTGGAAATTGTTAAGACCCATAGCCCACAGAATCAAGAGCACCAGCTGAGTGGTTAAAGCCAATTTTATGGTAAAACTTTAAAGCTGGGAGATTGTCATGGTATTTTTTAAGAAAAGGGAAAAATATCTCCTCAAGGGGCACAGAAAAAGGGAAGAACAGAGAGACGAAGGGAAGCGAAGAGCATTTTATTTCATACGTGCTATGAAGGTTTGTGCCATGGATAAAGTTGATGAATGAATTAGCAATATGCAGCAAGTACAGCCTGGTACAACAGTACAAGTCCTTCCCACTGAACATGAGCCAGCAGTGCCCAGGTGGCCAAGGAGGCCAATGGCATTCTGGCCTGTGCCAGCAATGGTGTGGCCAGCAGGAGCAGGGCAGGGGTTGTCCCCTGTACTCAACACTGGTGAGCACCTTGAGTGCTGTGTCCAGTGCTGGGCCCCTCAGCTCAGGAAGGTTGTTGAGCTGCTAGAACACATCTAGAGAAGGGCAGCAAGGCTGATGAGGGGTCTAGAACACAAGACCTATGAAGAGCAGCTTAGGGAAATGAGGTTGTTTAGCTTGGAGAAGAGGAGGCTCAGGGGAGACCTTTTCACACTCTACAACTGCCTGAAAGGAGGCTGTAGCCAGGTGGGGTTCAGTCTCTTCTCCCAGGTAAATAGTGACAGAACAAGGGGAAAGAGTCTCAAGCTGCGCCAGGGGAAGTTTAGGCTAGACATTAGGAAAAAATTCTTCACTGTAAGAGTGACTGAGCATTGGAATGGGCTGCCCAGGGGGGTGGTGGAGTCACCATCCCTGGAGGTGCTTAAAAGAAGACTGGATATGGCATTCAGGGCAATGGTTTAGTTGATGAGGAGATGTTAGGTCATAGGTTGGACTTCATGATCTTAAAGGTCTTTTCCACCTGGTTAATTCTGTGATTCTTCTGTCACCCCAAGATGCTGTTTTTAAGCAAATATTTTAAAACAGGCCATGATTCACTTGTACCTGCACTGCATCATATCCCAGTTCCCCTTTTTGGAGGAAATGACATTGTTCTTTCTCCATTATGTAAAGATACTTGGTTTCCCCAAGAGGATATGGGTGACTGGGGAGAGGACATATGCAGTGCTCTGGAAAACAAAAAAGTCAGAAGACAATGAGCATCAGTGAACATTTCTGGAGAGACTCTGTTTTAATGTAATGCTGAATTTCCCTCAAATATTGCTGTAAGATCAAATAAAGTAGTAGAATATTGTATGAATGAGTCAGCAGCCTGGAATCTCTCAATGTTGTCATACAAGTGAGCAGTCCTCTGGAGTAAAGTAAATTAATTCAATGAACCTCACTAGCATTGTTCAGATAAAGCAACAGGTTGTTTAATAGCTGGAAGCCATTGGTACAAAACACTTTCATTTCTTTTATGAACATGCCAGAACTTATTTAAAACCAACAGCCTTTGCTGAATAGTTTTCTGAATAGATTCAGCCACAGAGATGAAAATTTTTATAAATTCTGTTATGGAGATTAAATAATTTTCAGACATATTATACTTTATAGATTTTTTTTTCTTTACTTAAAAATATGATGAAAAATGCTTTTCTTTCTCTGCAGTATCATTGGCTGGAAAAAACTGATTTAAGTACTTATAATTTACCATGCTCTCATTATCTAGTACATGAATTCTAGTTTATTTGAACAGATGCTGCCTAGAAAAATGCAGATAATTTACATTTATGTTTGGATAACATTAATGGATTTACAATGCAATACTATTATAACATTTGAAACATTTGAATTTAAGAGGGTTTCTTTTAGTTTTATATGAAATTTGTCAGGGGCTGTGTCCACCCCTCCCTTTTTCCCCCCTGCCAGTTCCTGGATGTTACTGAAGCAAAACACTTTAAAGCTGTTCCAACTATGAAGATAGTATATGAGAGAAAATAGGCTTTAAAAAAAAAAAAAAATCAAAAAAACCCAAACAAACAAAAAAAAACAGGAGAACGAGAATAGCATCTAATACCTAAAACACCTAAAACAACATTATGATGAGTTTTTGTAGGCAGTAGATGGAATTTTTTTTTTTTCAGGTTTGAAATTGCACTTCAACAGAGTAATCAGAGGCAGTACAGAGATAGGAAGCAAAAAGAGCATATGATTGGTGAGAGGCTTTAGTCTCAAGAAGGAGCTGACAGGAACAAGGAAAGAAGTCTTTGAGAGTCTTTGAGAGTAGAAGTCTTCAAGTTTCTCAAATAAGAAAATACTGAATAACAACGCCAGAAAAAAAAAAACAAAACCAAAAACAAACAAACACTTTACGTTCCTTTAAACATAGTTATTTCTGAAACCTGATAGTGGCAACTTTATTGACACAGTGCTAATTGGTAATATACCAATGTTCAGGTAAAAAGCTTAAATTTTTTGTCCTGAGAAGAGTTTAGGGTATGCATTTCTCCACTCATGTTTAGAGTTTCCCACACTTTTAACAATATATCTCCATTGCAAAATAAAAAATAAAAATGAAACAAGGCAAACAAACCCAAAAACCACAAAATGAACTAACAACAAAACGGTAACAGTGACAGCAACGAAAAGAGTAGCCCAAACAAGTAAAGGACTGGGCTATATGTTTTAAGTTTCATAATGAGTTTCTTGCAGTGCTAATTCAGGAAGATGAAACCTGCAATTTTGTTATAATTGACAAGACAACATCATGAGCGGCACCTTTCTGCATGGGAAAGCTGTAGGAAGAAAGATCTCACTGCTTGTTAAACATGCTGCACCATTTAATCATGATGATAGCACAAATCAGACCAGGGTAATTCTAGGGGATATAGATATTAAGATAATATTAAGATAAATATTAGGATAAAATTGAAACATTTACACTAAATTAAATATTGGCTCATTTGTAAAAAAAAAAAAAAAACAAACCCAGAAGGAATTAATTCATGAGTACTATTAACAAAGGCAAATGATCTGCCCAGATCTGCATAAATTAACTTGATACAGTTGTATAAATTTTATGTGACCTATAAAAGCTGGAGATCCACTAATGCTCCTCCATTTCTCTTTAGCATACACTGCCTATTTGGCCAATATGTGTCCCCCTTCTTGTATAATCCCATAACAACTCATGGCTCTGGTGCAGTATGGTAGACACAGTTTGCTTTTTAGAGTTAAGTATGTAGAAGTCATTAAGACTAACATGCACTTGAGATTATTCAGGAAAGATAGACAGAATTAAAAAAAAAAAAAAAATCCCCAAAAATTATATAATCTTTAAAGCAAAACACAGCTTTCCCCAAACTTCAGAATGCAGCAGATTGAATGTGCTGTTCATAAAATCCAGGATTTCTGCTGGAAGTTTACAATATTTCAAAAGTGTCAGAAGTGTTTTTAAGTGTAGCTTCAGAAGTACTTTAAGACAGGATCATGACAAGATTCCTATTTTTTATTTCTCAGGGTCTTTTTGTTACTTCTAAAATTTTATTATGACTAAAGAAGGTGATAAAAAGAACAACTAATCCAATTTTAGCAGTATTCAAGACAGAAATTAGTCTCTCCCTAAAGGATTGGCTGTTTTTTCTTGTGTTGTTTTACACTGTGTGAATTGTCAGAAGTGTGTGATAAAATTGGACATGCCACCTTTAAATACTTGGATCTTTGTTCTAGTGTGGCCTTATGTAGTTACAGTTTCAACTTTTCAATCAAAAATAAACGATTTTATTTGAAAGACTGTCCTTGGGTGTTTGGGACAGAACAGTGTGTCTTCTTTCTCTGTCCTTTTTCATTCCCTGCTGCTTTTATTATTAGAACATTTTGAAGAAGACCTGTAGGCCTGTCCTGAACATGTGTAAAGATTTATTTTCCTAAGTTTAGCTGACAAATCACCAGAAATGCGGGTGCAGCATGAAAGTCATACTGCTGATGAGGAAAAGCATACAACTGTATTTAAATAATCAAAGCATATTATTTAGAATATGCTAATTAATGTTTTACTAATCTAATCAAACTGTTAGGGAACTTGGTGTAATTTTAAGAGAAATGGAAGTATGAATATCTCTCAATATGCAGTAACACAAGTTTAATACTGGTACAAGCAAAGCTTTCCATCAAAATGTTATGCTACATCTGTCATTTGTGGCACTTATGAATATCATAAAATTGTAGGTCCACAAAATACCAAAGAAATTTCATAAAATCAGCCTTAAAATGTAACGTAAAATCAGATGAATAAAATTAGGCCGTTTTAAGGACCAGAAGAATTTAGGAAGAAGCTATCTGAAATGAGGTTTCTGACTTCCCAGCCACCTTGAAGAATGACTCAGTAAATTATACTCACCCATACCTCTTCTATTATTGTATTCCAGGGTTAGGCTAAAAGTAATTGTGTGAATAAATAAGGTTAGAATTTTGGAATGTAACTTGAAATAAGAGGTAGTAGTAACTGTGTGGCTGGATACATTTATGACTCCTTGTTTCCACCTAATTAGGTACGTATAAAACGGCCTGCTCCAAATATTCCTAGAAATATTCTGTTGCAGGCTTTCTTTCCGAATTACTTTTGTGTATCATGCTGTGTTCCTGCAGTTTAGCATGATGTTGAAGCCTCAGAGGAGTTCAATACTGCGATATGGTGTATTAGAATAGCATTCAGTCTTTTAAAAGTCTTTGGGGACTTTCTTTGCACCTAAATGGTTTTCAAGTACAGATCTCTTAAAACATGAGGGCAGTTCTCCTGCTGACAGCCATTTTTGAAGGAACAGAAGTCACCATTTAGTCTATGAATGCAAAAGTCTTAAAACATGATTCCATAGAAATTCAGTTTCATAATAGAATTAGAATTTCAGTTTCATTTTCATAATAGTAATAGAATTTCAGTTTCTTGATTATCAGAAGATTTGAAAAATACTAGACTGCACCATAATTTACTTTTCCAACTTCCTGTTCCATTTAATGTAATTTTTAATTTCCTAGGAACAACGACTCTCTAAGAAAATTCTAACTGCTTAAAAGTCACTATAATACTCTTGACATGGTAATGTTCATGCACTGGAACTTATGTTGTGACTTCTGGAAAAATTGCAGTTGCAAATAGATTTTTTTTTTTTCCAGGTGAATAGGTGCTCAACATAAAACTTAGAGATGTAACCTGCTTTATAAATGGCTAAAATATCTTGAGGCTGAAAATAAATCAGGAAAAAAAAATACAGTAATCTTTGCTTATACCAACAGATATTTTTAGGAAACACATTTTTTAAACCACTTAGAGGTTTAGTCAAAACAATAACTCACTTTCTGCAGATTTTCCTAGACAGTATATCTTTATTGCATAGTTGATTCTAGCTGTTATTTGTCTATTATCCCTTTCCATCTGAACAAAGAAGCTCTGAGCAGGATTTAAAAGGGCTTTAAATCTTATCCATTTTACCAAGATGGAACATAGGTTCCATTAAGACTCAGGATGATACATCCGTGGTGAAGATATAAGTGAATGAAGTGTTCTGAATATTCTCCTGTTCCTGTTTCATTATTGAACATGAAGAACAGGTATAATCTCCCGGAGAAAACTGAACAAGAGTCCTACACAAAAGAATACATGTACCTGCTGTACCTCCCCAGACATAAAAAGAAACCTCACATATGCCCAGGAAATACTTGCATAGTGCAAGTGACAGTCTAAAATAGAGCAAGTACCTGCGCTGCTGAAAAGACTGGGAAACACAAATGCAACCAGAATTTCTTCTCTGGATTTTAGCAACTTTCTCCAACCTTAAAAGGAGCCGTGCTCCAACACAATATGTTAGTATACTTAAGAGTAGAGCAAGTGCTGTGATGGCACTTAGCAACTGTGCAGTTTTTTTCTAGGTGTCTGTCAAACTTATGTAAGGATAGATATCAGTTATGACCATGGAAAAGATCATAAGAATCAAATGACAGCTTGTTAGTGTGATACAAAAGTGCTGTTGTCTGAGCTGAGATTACAGTGTACTCCACATCTAGAATGAATTTGATATTTCTAGAAGCAGGGGCAGCCTCATGCCAAGTGAGTAGGCAATGTTATTTTTTCTCTGTATGGAACTTTTCAGCATGACAACCTATTCTCCATTATAACTGTTGAGGACTTGAATTTATTCACCTTTCTGCATCAGCACTACAGTCTACGTCTGGTATGTGCTGTGTGAAGCACAGTGCAGCAAAACTACTTCTGTTCACTGCTTCTCTACTATGGAAAACATGTCCAAAGACAAGGTGCAAGTGACCCCTGCACCTGTGCTCCTTTCCACTCCAGGTTCAGTGCTGAATGTCAGCAGCAGAAATCAGAAATATGCTTTGTGCACATGCACTACACTGGTTCATATCTATCCATTTGAAAAGGTACAGCATGACCATCAAAACAGATAGGAAAGTCACTATATAGGAAGGATATTTAAAACCTGGGTGTAACACTGATTCTCAATTTCAAATACTTCAAGAGAATAAATTATAGTTCTAAACTGCAGAAGACAGACAATGGAAAAATACACTGTCTATTTCCTGTGAAATAGTCACTAACTTTCTAAAACGGGTGGGTTTATCCAATAATTATATTGGATATAATGGGTGTTATCCAATAATTATAATTCATTGACCTAAGTAAACACAATGTATTCACTTAAATTATTTTTCCTCTCTTATATGTCTTTATTTCTCTCCTAATACAGTTTTTTCATTTGTTTCAGCAGCTAACATAGCAACATAAAAATAATTGGTGAGATTGGTTTAGCTGTTTTGTTTTTTAAAAATAATTTACTTAGACTTGTCTATCAATAAAAGAAAAAGAGAGAGATAATATAAAAATTATTTAGAAGAAGGCACTTGTCTTTATGCATTCATTCATGAAGGTGAGTTACCTAACATGGGAGAAAGACATTTTTAATTATATCCTGTTATTGGGATGGGCAAGTTTTTGCCCTGCTATCAGAAAGTGACTGTACAGAGACACTATGACTTATTCTTTTCTAAATGGAAGACTCTTGAACTCTGGACTGTGAGCTGCAACATAAAATCTATTCTAAGAAGGGCAACTGTTCTGATCCCAGTAAATATAGCTTTATAAAAAGGTTGAGAGCCCAGATGAATCAGGAGATTAGTAATAGACTGTAGAGCCTTTTCACTGCTAAGTCATTAGTTCAAGTGCAGCCATGACTGGCAGGGTTTGAATCACAGCTCTTTGATGGCAGTTAAAAAGAGTGTGTGAAGAAAATTCTGTAGTCTTTGTTCCTGTTTTGTTTTAGAGGGCATCTCTGTTACAAAATCCTCATTATTAAACATTCAATAGAAGCCCAGTCAACTAAATGGTTGCTCTGTTTCAAGCTCTGGCTGTAAGTTGGGAAACAAGCTTTTTTACATTACTGTGAGATTTTTTCACTCTGACTCCCCATGTCAAAGGAAGTAGCATCTGCATGCAGAGTAGACAAATGTCAGCAAATCTTTCTGCTCTAATTTACTGACTGTAAAATGCAGACAATGATTTTATTGTCTCCATTATTTGACTTCCCTGTTCATTTACATCCTAAACTCATTAAGAAAAAAAAAAAGCTTTTCCTGATGCTGTACATGAATCAGGGCAGGGAATGTTTACCTATGAATAGTATTTATGGCAGTGGGATTCTTAGTTGTCATAGCTGCATTTCCCTGAAATGCAGGAAGTAATACTGAAAGAGGAGCATAGACTAGATTTGAAACCTAAGTATGTGTCTTTCACAGTAAATATGTGAAATACTTATTGTCTAACTTTTTTTGTGTATAAAATTTGTGTCCTCTTTAATGTGCAGATAAAAGGAAAATATTCTGTTTCTTGAGCTCCCTTGTTTCTCTTAGGTCTATTGTGTCAGTGCATATTTTACTAAACATGTATCTCTAACTGACTGCCACTAATACTTACCTAGCACAGACTAAATTTTTCAAATTCATCCCTGTCTGAAGAGCTTTCTATTTCTTGAATAAATGTAATAAATCAAGTATACTACATCTCATCATTTTCTAGAGTACAGATTGCTAAAATATATGTACATTAAGAGAAGACAAAACCCAAAAGCCTAAAAAACCCTTCTAATGTTACCAGTGAAAGCAACTGAAGAAAAACAAACAAACAAATGATAAAGCAAACAAAATTAAGCAGAAGGAGGTGTGACACATTATCTTGACAATGAAGAACTCTATGTAAAACTATGGGCTAGATACATGTCGCTGTGGTAGGTAAGAGTAGCTGTCACTCCTCATTGAAGACAGCTGTAACAAGACACCTGTGAATTCCTCTAGAAAAATAGAGTAGACATTACTGAAAGCACATACTTTTCTACAATAAAAATATATTTGGGTGATAAGACTCTGCTGGGGTGTGTTTTGGTTTATTGGGTCTTTTTTGTTTGATTTTGGGTTTCTTTCAGTTGGGGAAGTTTGCTTTATTTTTCAGGGTTTTTTTTTTTTCTGTAGAGAGATGTGTGTCTGCATGTAAGAAAGAGAAAGGAAGTATAAAAGCATCACTGAAAAAAATTAAGAAGAAACAGAAAGCAAAGAGCTTCCTGAACAATCATTGAGAATATGACTCTGAAGAAAGTTTAGAGCCAGGGAGCTTTCTGGAAAAGTATTCAGCAGATGTGGAGCTTCAAAGAAGTGAACTTATTTGTCATTTGATTTGTTAACATTTAGGCAATTGAATCTTTGGATTATGTCCTTCACTCTTCTAAAAATTATTATTTATGAAATGATAAAATTATGGAGAAAAGCTTTCAGTTTTTCTGGTTATGATTTTAAAGGAAAATTTTGGCTCCTAATAGTCAAAACAGGCCCTGCTTTAGTGCTGTTCCGGATGTTATATTGAAGCACAGTCTCAGGAAGGAAAAGAAAAACATTTACAAGAATTTTAGGTCTGAAAATGTTCTTCATGAATATGTGGTTACTGAATTATTGAATTACGCCATGCTGAAGGACCTATGAGGTAAATTCAAGTACTCTCAGGGAATTTGCTAAAGATTCCTATTTCTTCTTCACAGTCACATCACACACAAAAAAGATAGATCAAACTATTTTTCACTTTGTCACATATAGTCAAATGAAACACAGCTTTCTTTATGCTCTTCTCATTTCAGTCACATATTTTTCAAATTATTTAAAGAGGATGAAAATTGGACTTGATACAAGCCACCTTAATAATAGAGAAAAACTGCACTGACACTGGCATCTTTTAAAATAAAAAATAAAAATCAAAATTAAAAAAATCAGCTAAGAAGCCAACTTTTTAAATTTGAGCAGAATAACAGTGAATGACTACATGGTTGAGCTCAGCAGATCATCAATCTCACTGGACATACTCTGTATCCCTTTGGAACATTTTGTATTAAAAAAAATAATTCTGAACATTCTCTGCAACAGCTGCTCACACCCAGTTAAAAGGATACAACAGGATATAATTTCCAAATTAAGACAGCTAACCATAAGCAAGCTTAGCCAAAGGGAATGAATGATCCATGGAGATTGAAGGCTGCCAAAGATTGAGACAATAGTTGGTGAGAGCTAAAAATGCATCATAGAAAGGATAGAGGAAACTATTATGAAGGGGTAGAATGGGGTTTGAGATATGATTTAGGAAAGACATGTGAGACAAGGAGATACATAATTTCTCAGCAATTTCTTCATCATACTTCTGAAAACGTATGCGTGGACCTGAGAATTTGCTGACACTTTGCTACTCGCCAGAATAAAAATAACAATTCAGAGCTTCTGCACAGCTCTTGTTGTATGAACCTAGCACAAAAAGCCCCTGACTGTCTAGGTGACCTTAGAAATAAGTTGACTCAGATCAACCAAACCTTATTCTACACCCTCCCTTTCACAGGCCAGTGACATCCAGCTACTACATTTGCAATATTAATAGGTTGGTATCCTAAACTAAAAGGCCAGAAGTGATGGAAAACAGGATTAAGAACAAAAATCTAGAAAAAAACACATAAAAATAGCACAAAGAACATATGCCACTATATGAAAATGTAAACATATACAGTAAGGTGAATTTAGTGCTGCTTCAAACAGATCTGTGCATTTTTAAATTGTTTGCTGTTTCTAGAAAAACACTATATTGCATATATTCAACACAGTTTGGTAGGCATTAATTCAGTTTACCATCAGGTAAGTTCTGGTTATAAATGGCATAGAGCTACTAATGAGATAGGCAACGTGAATGTGAATACAGAAGTACTTTTCTAATTTGCTGCTACTATAGTTGAATTTTAATAGTTTTGAAAAGATATACTAAATAAGGAGGAATCCTCCCCTGAGGGTGGAGAGTTGTGGATAGACTAGAGATCTGGGAAGTGACCAGCTGCATGACTTGCAGAAGAACCAGTGACAGATTCTGATTCCCTATCTGAGACAAGGTAATCCCTAAAAATTAGGGAATGAGAGGCTGGGGAGCTGCCCTGCAGAAAGAAATGTCTTCACTCTCTGGTGACCAGCAGTAGGGCACGAGGAAATGGAATGAAGCTTCATCAGGGTGCGTTCATGTTGGACAACACAAAAAAATATCTTCACAGAAAGCATGGTCATATCACTGAAACAGGTTTTCCAGGGAAGTGGTCTCAGCACCAAGCCTGTCAGAGCCCAAGCAGTGTCTGGATGATGCTCCTGGTCATATGATTTAGTTTTAGGTAGTCCTACAAGGAACTGGATTTGAACTTAATGATCCTTATGGTTCCCTTACAAACTGAGATATTCTGCGACTCCATGATTTTACACTGAGTGGACTCAACAGTCCTATTGCTTATTCTTTACTTATTTTGTTAATTTTGTGGCAGTATGTGGATAGAACTTTACTCCAATTCTTGAAAAAGAGCCCATTATCTTGATAATAGACTGGCAGGAATATGTGATAAAGCTTTAAGTTACTGTATTTACCTCAAGACTGCAGGGTTCCTCCAGGCAACAGCGCATAAGCAGTGCAGAATAAAATTCAGATGACATAAACAGAACCCTATGTGCACCAGGAAAAACTGTTCTCTGCTGTCCTATTTCTGTCAAGCATTGCAGAGGTAATGGGAAGGTATTCACTTGATCTATTTGCTTTTCCCAGTGATTGATTAAAATCCCCTAGGTTTTTTAGAGGCATAAAACACATTTCATCAGTCCAGCCAGGCACCTTATGTAATTTAAGTTTGATATTTTTGAAAGTGTGTTTACCATGATTTAAATCACCAGAATAATTCTAAGTGCTCAGCCCTGTAATGTTACCAACAACAAGCACACATTTCCTTTGCATCACTTTTTTTCCACAACAAATGCACACTCTGCATGTGAATTAAATGGGATCATTTGAGAGGGTGCATTAGTAATAGCATGGCATCATTTTGCTCTTCTGTATGTTGATTTTGCTCAGAATTCAATGACACATACACTAGATTTACACAATTGTAAGCAAGAAGCATTTAACCTTCCTGTAGCTCCAGACCAGAGTGCCACACAAAGTATGCTAATTGAAAACTACCACAGTTATAAATATTTCGCAAAATGTCTGTGCAAGATTTATGAACTGCCCTGCTTCCATGCATTCCTAGTAATCTACAGTAATACTACTTTTACAGAGCCAGATAGTAAATCCTTTATTTCCATTAGTAGGCACTCAGTCATGAATTCAGTAGTATTCTTGTGATTAACAACTCACCAATGGAATGAAGAAATCAATATTCTCAGCCCTTCCTCAAAACACATGTAATAGAGACAGTTAAAATTTCTATAATGAAGAAGATGCTATCAGCAAGATGCTTTTTGGATATCTCAGAGCTTTGAAATAACCCATACAGGAAAGAAAAAAAAAAATAAAAGAAACAAGGAGTAGAATTGATTTCTTTTTTTTTTAGGGGTGCTTGGACTTAAACATGAGAGAAGAAAGCAGTATGCAGAGGTAAAAACTGTATTTACAGGAGAGAGAAAATCCTTGAGGCAGAAGGACCATCTTTTTTGCTACAGTTACTGAAGTCTGTGCTCTTAGCCTTTGAACATATGTGCATCCTTATTTTCATATAACCAAATAAAAAAAAAAATTCTGCATGTAAGTGAAGAAATATTATTTTGCTGTGACACTGACTGCTTATTGCTATGGTAAGTGGCAATCCTGTCTTTCTTTCAGTTCACACTCTTGAGTAGTTCACTGTTTCATCACTCTGCTTGCTGTATTTCAAAGGCATATTGTCAACATCAATCCAGCTTCTATTTAAAAAGAAATGGGCGGGGAAGGGGTTAGGGAGAAAATACACAGGAAGAAGCATCTGAGTATGCAGGTTTTCTCTCTCTCTCTTTGTTTGACTTCTCTGTTTAGGCTGCTGTGTTTTCTATCTAGGGCAGTGACTATGTATTCCTCATGATTTTATATTCCTAGGACAATTTATTTTCCATCTTGGCTGGAGATTGTAGTGCAAATTAAAAATAAAATACTATCTCATTATATGAAAATGACAAGTTCTTCATTTGGCAGTGTTCTTTTGCTTCCTTGTTGTAATTGCTTCTAATGGTGACCAGTAAAGGGCATCCTATTAATGTTGTTTACCAAAATGAAATAAGACTAGAGGAACTACTAGAGGAAATACTTTTGTCTTCATTTGTAAGATCTTTCCATTCGATATTTAAAATAAAATGTTTTTTTCAGCATTCCTAGGTCATAATTTATTTAGGGAGATTATTTGTTGTCTATACATGTTTCAGCTTCTGAAAAATGATACGTGCATGCATCACAGATATAAGCTAGGAACACATGTGACTGTTCGTAGATTTAAGGCAACATTAATTATCTTAAGCTCAGCTATAAAAACAGGAAAGATTGCAGATACCCTAATGGTCACTAATGGATAATAATAAAAAGATGTGTATCCATAAATGACAGACTTGTGTTAACTCATGGGATGACAGGCTTTACGTAACTTTAAGCAATTACTATTGTAATTATTTAACTTGCTTCCTTTCTTAAAAGTCTCCAGATACTCATTTAATAATCTAGAAGGATTTTTTTTACCTCAGGGAGGGGGAGAATTGGATAAAAAATATGTTAGTAAAAAGCTGCTGTGTCTTGTGTTTTGTTTACAAGCCAAAAGAGGAGTACTTTTTTAAATTATCACTGGGAGTAATTAGATAATGTTAAAATATTGATCTTACATTATGCAAGATAAACATTAAAATACTGACAATGGAATGTACTTCTTATTAAGACTGTCACTTTCTGAGATGAAAAGATCCTGTTTTCTAGTATCTTCACTGTAGTTTCAATCTCTAGTAATTTCAAATTTCTAGTAATCTTCTCTGTAATTCCAATATGTAAATTCCTTACTGTATTATAACATGCAGAACTGCTTAGTCAGGCATGGAGAACTTTCAGCATGCTGGTGCTCAGTAAAGGTCCAGGTTAAAAAGTTTGTTTGGGTTAAATGAATTTAGGGCCTATGTATGAATCACTTCAAATCATGCTTTTCTCATTTTTTACAGAAAATCAATCATGTGAAAAGCATGATTTAAAGTGATTCATACATGGGCCCTAAATTTATTTAACCCAAACAAACTTTTTAACCTGGACCTTTACTGAGCACCAGCATGCTGAAAGTTCTCCATGCCTGACTAAGCAGTTCTGCATGTTATAATACAGTAAGGAATTTACATATTGGAATTACAGAGAAGATTACTAGAAATTTGAAATTACTAGAGATTGAAACTACAGTGAAGATACTAGAAAACAGGAGGAGGAATTTTCATGGGCCCCTACATAACCTTGCACCAGACCTTACAAACTTGCTGTCACTCTGATGATCACATCTAGAGCTCTTTTTTCTTGTCTTCTTTCTATTTGTCATATATTTGGAGATGTAGAAAACAGATGCTGATGATCTAATTAAGTAGGTTAACAAAGTTCCTCAGTTTTAAGGTAATTTTTTGTTCTTATGATAAAATGGAAGCATAGCCTGTAAGTGTAGTGAGGAAGAAAGGCATTCACACTGTAATATTTTGGAATTTGCTTTTCCGTGGGAGCACACACGTATTTTTGTTAGCAGGATTAATTTTACTGGTCTCCTTGAAATGCATATTATTTGTATCTCAACAATTATTTTAGAAAACACTAGGCTGTTTTACAGTGTGCATAACAAAGAATCAGCCTTAGCAATGCAGTAAGAGCCTCATTTCTGTGTGACACTGCTACTGGTAATGCCTCTACAGGTCAATAGAGTAGGCAAGGTGTCAGCTCAAAGAAGAAGGTAAAATTATACTTGGAAAACTTAAAGGCAATGAGTAGTTTCAAGTGCAGGTGGGACCCTGAATAGGCATAGAATTTCAGTACATTTGCTTGGAACTTTTCCTGAAAGTAGACACTCCAAAAGCACAGAAATGACTTTCAAACCTTGAAGATACATGCTATCAGGATAAATTAAAAAAAAAATTAAAAAAAAAAAATAAAAAAAAAAATAGAAAAAATAAAAGATAAGGATCTCTTTCAATTGAAAAAGAAAAGATTTATTGTCTCACATATATTAATATAAAAAGGACATGATAAAATTTTGCCCTTGCAGAATTTTTCTGAGCTTGATCTTCTCATGTTTTCAAGGAAGATATCCCTCTGCTGTCACCATGGGTGCAGGAAGGTTTTACCTCCTTTATTCATGCCTGAAGCTCCCTCCACACTTCCCTTTCCTTCATGTCTGCTTGCCTACCTCAAAAGATGGTGTCTTGGTTTCCTGGAAGAAATTTCCACCTAACTGTGAACATCAGTTAATCTTAGGGGAAAAGATTCTCCTGTTTACAAACACTCCAGGTACTCTGCAGATGGTAAAATGCAAGCAAATATCACATGCACTTCCTGTTGCAGAAGTTGCAAGAATTCAGTTGATATCATTGTACAAATGCTAGCACCTTAGCAGGACCCCTGTTTTCTTATTTGCTCAGCAAACACAGGCACTACTGGGGAGAGACTTGAAGACAATAATGCATTTTTTTTGTGTGTGTCATGTCCCTCTGCTCTTTCCTTTGAGTCTGATGGAAGGCACTAGTTACAGAAAGGCCTGTGAAAGTTCACCATTGGTTAAGTCTAGGTATGCTTCTTGCAGGTTTCTGATGAACTTGTAAGCCACCAGAAGAGTCTAAAACTATTTATAAAACCACTTACATAAATGAAATGATTGTCAAAAAAATTGTTCCAGTAGCAAGCAGCAGCAGAGGAGCTGCAGTACAAATTTCAGTTGGTACTTGTCATGCCAAGTAAGCATAATCACAGACCTCTTCAGGTTTCTTTAGATTCTGCCCCCTCAAAAAAATTCAGCAGGATTATACCTTAGATGCAATGCTTCTAGGTGTGGTGAGAAAGCACAAACACTTTTTCCACGCAGTTCAGCTCATGCCATCTGTCTCCCTTGAAAAGGCATCTTCTGACAAAGAGGATGGCTTTTAGACCACAGGGAGTGTAAAGAATATGATTGCCCTAGATCTTATTTAAAATGAGGTTGGGATTGTTTGAACCCACACCCACATCCTCTTTACAGAACCAGGTACATATATATATTGTCATTCTTTAAAGAAAAATGTTAAAAAAAATTACTTCTCTTGCTTCACCATGTCCCATGGATTTTATCCCTAAAATGGGACAAGAAAAAAGAAAGAAGAAAGAAATGCTTCTATACAAAGCCAGAGATACTGTGACCTGAGAACATAGAGTTTTATAAAGAATACCATATTTCCTGCTCATTCTCTCTCTCCTCCATTTCACCTCTGTGGTGCATTGTGTTCAAACAGCTATTCTGAAGCTAAAATAACCATTAAAGACTTATCATTCTGGGCTACTTCACAAAGCATTTTTCAAAAATGAACTTATTTTATCCTTGTGAAATACAACAGTATGGATGAAGAGCTGTAAGACTGAAGTCAGTGAAAAAGCTGATTATAACAAAAGAATCTAATTTTTAACCTTAGATTCTTCTAGTGGTATATTAGCTCTTCCTGCTTTGTATGGTGCCAAGCTCTCACATCCTCTAATCATGGACTGAAAAAAATATTTAACAAGTATTAAACCAACTAATAAACTAAACCAAATATTTTCTGGATTATGCTTGAATACCTGTCTTTAAAGAAACAATAAATAGACCTGAAATAAAAAAAGAACTGCAAAGTTCTAAAAAAAAAAGTGGATGTGCGTGCACCAACACACACACAAACACATTTAGCAAATATGAATAGTCTCTAAAGGTATAATTAGTGGAGAAGGAGACCGGAATTTTACACTAGGCAAGAAATAGGCCAATTCAGCTGAGGTTCCCCACTGCACTGACAGCTGGCTGAATCTTCATATATGTTAGATGTATAAGTACTAGTGATTTATTGGTTTGTTTTTCCCTAGCATCTTTTTATGATGGTGCAGGAGAAGAAACGTAATAATGACCCCTAAATTGGATTTTTTGCTCCTTTATTTCTTTTCTTTGCAAAGCTTGTTTGCTGGTTTTTGAAAGATAAGGTAGATATTTGTATGATATTCCATATTTAAAATTAATGTAGTTCTAAATTAAATTATTCTCCATCACAAGTAAAAAGAAATGTTATTTCTCTTCAAATACAGTGAAAATATGATTATCAAGGAGAGTATACCGGAAAATTGATGTTATGTGATGATTTATGTCAGGTCAAAAAAAGAAAATAAAAAGAGTTTGCAAATTTACTCTTTCTATTTAACGAATAATTATGTACTACAAAAATAAAAGAAAATATTAAATATTGGTTAGATAATTGAATTTAATCATACCTACACTTTCAGATAAGTGCTTTTCAATATAATGTCATACTGCTTTCTCTCATACAATAGCTGTGATTTTCTTCTCTTCATTGCAGTATTTCTTCTGTACACTTCCATAAAATGTTTGCAACATTGTGCTGTTGTTGTTTACTGTTGTACTGTTGCTTTTTTACAGTGTGATCAGGTTTGTATAAAAATTTTGTGTTTGCCATTGCAACTTTTTTTAAATTAACTGATAACTCAATCTGCACATATTCAAGAGCCTTTGCCATAGCTTTGGTGAAAGTGCTGATCTGTTTTCAGCTAGGTTTTCAAGGTCACCCTCTTTTCAGCATAATAGAACCCCTTTATTTTGTCTATTTTCTCTGAAGAACCATATTGTCTGAAAACAAAATTTTGTGTGAGGTAAAGTCTCCTAGATTCCAGCCCTGTCTCCCCATGGAGGAGGCAGGAGGAGATGAGGCAGGTGTTCCACTCTAATTCAGGGTTAAGCAGCCTATATTATAAAGACAGCCTGGGGTTGTAGTGAGTCAGAAAACCACCAAGAAATACAAGAAGGGCTGTGGCTATAATCCCATGAACAGAACACAGGTGGTCATGATTGGCATTTAGAGTTCTGCTCGCAGACCACAAAGCCAGAACTTTCCTCCTGGGTAGGGGCTGCTATAAACTACACAAACCGTCCAGGGTGCAAACTAAAAATCTCTCCCCTGTCTTTCCCCATCTCCACATCAGGTACAAAATTTTGCTAGAGAAATGAGGTGGTGCCACTCACTTTGACTCACTGATTATATTTTTTGCACAGGCTTGAAAGGAAGTTCAGCACTTGCTTCAGGTGGACTAAATAGTCACCACTTTTTCTCACTTCGTTCTCCCTCATTTAAAACATGCAAATTTTTTTTTTTTAATTTAATCATACCATTTCTGGGCCTTTACTTATTGTCCTTTACTATACTATTAGTTCTTCATTATTTCTACCATGTACTAATTCCATCTTGAATCAGCTTTTCTGGGTTTAGCCCAAAAAAAGGTTAAGAAATAAATAAAAAACATCCTCATGATCTCATCTGCTATAACAGTTTTCTGCCATTTCACTCAGCTTCCCACACAGAGCTCTGTACTGCCCTAAATGTACTAAGTTGTTCCTGGGTTAGTACCTTCTCTTCTCACAGCTAAATAGCCCATATAGCTGATTCTGTTCTTGTTCTATTTTCTTTTTGATGCTCTCAGTCAGGCTGACTATGACCTTCTGGAATTTTTAAAATTATATATTGCATAAATTATTTTTTCTCTGGGATTTGCAATATTTTTTTCTCTAACACAAATTTTTCTATCCATCTCCATTTCTTACAAGTAGCACTATTTTCCTCCTCTTGCAGTGTCTGGTTATCATTGCAATATGTAATCACCACATACTTAGGGAAGGACACTTTTTACCTTTATTATTCGCTATGAATTTTGAACATAATTTTCACTCCTTGAAAGCCGTTGTATGGATTGAAACACAGAAATGCTGTGATTGTATAACATGCTTCCTTGTGGACTCATCATTCATTATATAGGGGTTGATTGACTATGGGTCAGTAGGCTATATTAGATTCTTCCTAGAAAGGACCCTGACATAAGACCTTTTTGGTAGGTAATTGATTTAAGTATCAAACACCGAATTTTTATCAACAATTACAGTGGTGACACCCATTATTTTTCAGGCTGTAACAACATGGTGTTCAATTTTGCATGCCATATCATACTCACCCACAGTAACTGAAAGTGACAACTTGTCTTGCCTCAGAGATTGTTTTGTATCCCAACAAGGTGAAAAATAATGGCCAAACATCAGGTAACACACCACAAATGGATTGTATTTTCTCAGTTAGGTAGACTAAAGAGAGGAGTAGCACACCCTAATTAACTGTAGCAGTCATATTAGTTAAAGAATGTTTGCATTTAGATAAGAACGATGCTAATAGTACATGAAAATAAAATAATGGAGTGCATTCTTCTCCATATAAAATATAATAAGTTTTAGTCCTCTCAAATATATGGGAAATGATGGTTTTCAGAACAAAAAAATCTTGAAGTAACATAAATAAATTATGTAATACATGACATAAATTAATGACAAATGACATGAAACATAAGGAGTGACTTGAAAATAAAATGCTAAAACATGAGTTTTTGCAACACATCAGCATGTATGAAAATAAGTGAACGATACCTTATTTCCTTGTATTGTGTAAATAATATCTGATATTTTGAATCATATCTCAGCTTTAAGTACATGAAGTCCATTACAAGTGTACACAGAAGATTTCTTAATTTGTTACTGAAGCAAAGCATTTTCTGGCAAGAAGAGTGAGAAGAACTGTTTGTTTTAAAAAAAAACAACCCTGAAACCTTTATGGTGCTGGCAAAGTGCATTCTTTTGAAAATGAGGAAAATTCAGTAAAGCTGACTTAAGAATATTCAGAGATTTGCAAAATTTTACAGACCCTTTTGACTTCAAATAACTTGGTTTCTATTTATAAATCAAGTTTATGTGCACACCTACTGATGCATAGGAATGTAAAGTGACTTAGGGCAATCAGAAATTAATATTGTGCCTTCCTCAAGGTTTATTTGGCAGTATTCAACATGCAGACTTCCAGCTTATGCTGTTAAGTGCTCTTTGGTGAGGGGCAAGCTCACCAGTTCCCAGGACAGGAGGACAATCCCTGCCCTAGTCCTGCTGCCCACATTCTTTCTGATACTGGCCAGGGTGCCATGGGCCTTCTTGGCCACCTGGCTCATGTTCAGCCTTGTTGACCATCATCCTCAGGTATTTTTCCACTGGCAGCTTTCCAGTCTTCCCTGAGTGCTGCATGAGATTGTTGTGAACAAAGTGCAGAACCCAGCACTTGCTGGACCTCATACCACTGTCCTTGACCCACTAATCTGGCCTGTCTACATTCCTCTATAAAACCACTAGGTTTTAGTCAAGTGCTTTGATTAATGTAACTAATGAAGAAATCTGGTCTTGCTAATCGAAAAATTCAGGGCCTTTTTTGATTGAAGGCAGGTGCCAAGAAGATGGTGCCAAAATCTTTTCAGTGGTGCCCAGAGGCAGGATAAAAAGCAAGGGCCATAAATTAAAACATAAGAAGTTCCATCTTAATATGAGGAAGAACTTTCTTACACTGTGGGCAGCGGAGCACTGAAACTGGCTGCCTTGCAAGGTTGTGGAGTCTTCCCTTCTAGACATATTTAAAACCTGAACACAATCTTGCATCACCCACTGTAGGCAACCTTGCCCTGGCAGGTTGGACTGGATCTCCAGAGGTCTCTTTCAACTCCAGCTTTTCAGTGATTCTGTGGTTCTGTGATGATGACAACTTCCACACCTAGCACTCTGTACTACAACATATTATGACTTTCTAGAAGTATTTCTTTGGGCAATTCAAAGCAAGGAAACTCTCCTTAATGACTGCTTAATGAGTTTGGAAGGTCTGAGATATTTGTGAAGCATTTCTTGTAATCTAGTTAGTTTACATTGCTACAGTACTTAGAAGAACATAATCCCATTCTCCATGTTATAGTACACTACATTCTAGGATGACGTCAATTTTCTAACAGTTGCCAGAGATCCAGGTGAAAATGAATTCTGTATTTGTGTATGTGTATGTGTGTGCACATCACTTCTCAGGTATACAGGTCTTAAGCAAAACATTCAATAACACTAATACAAAGAAAATTTAGATATGTGGAACACAGAATTTTCAGGGCAGCATGTACCAAGTGATATATTTCAAAATAAAATCCCTTATTTTTTTTTTTTAATACATTGCTTTTTCTGGATGTGGGAACTCATGCTTCCAAAAACCAGCACCCAAGAAATTCCCCAAACTGATATTTTTTTTACATGCTTAGATGACTATAATCTCATCAAATGACTTCTTTTCTACAGGGTTTTTGTTTTATATTGAAGAAAGCTGGAACAAGCTTTTAAACAAAGTTTATCAAGGGCTATGAATCTAGCTGACAGTTGAGGAGCACACAGAAGCATAAAGCAAGTACTTACACACCACAGAGGATATGTAGGTTAGTGATATTCATGTTGTGGAAGAAAAATATGTGTCCTATGAAATATTCTTTAAGAGTTAATAACAGAGGGCAGACAAAAAGAACCATCAAATAATTATTAGGGAATTGGTGGTGCTAATGTAAGGTGGGTTATTAGCTTCTGGAAACAAACTGCAAGGAAAATGCATTTCTCGTTTATTTTTTTTTTTCAGAATTCATGTGCTCCAGTTGACAGGCAGGAAATAAAGAGGTCATTGTAATAATGCAATAGTGTTTTGCCATTCTGTGGTTCTGGAGGAGTAAGTTTATTAAGAATCTATGGTGTTCTTTTCTACGGGCTGAAAGCAAGGAGACAAATGGTTGGGGGTTCAGCTTGTTTTTTGTGGTTTTTTTTTTCTGTTATTGTGGCCTTGTTTTAGTTTTGTTTTTTGATTTTTTTTTGTATTTTTTTGTTTTCTTTTGATCTTCATTTAAGACATCACAGAATTCTGGACTTTTTTTTTTTTTTTTTTTACCCCAGAGGCGGAAAAAGAAGAAAACAACTCACAAATCTGAGAACAAGATATTCCAGGAAAATATTTTCAGGTGAGAAAAGGCATACCTTTTCCTTTTTTGAGGCACTAGCTATTCAGAGTTGCTTTTAGCCAAGCAAAGGGCATCTCAAACATGAAACAAGCTACAGCAGGATGTGGTAATATTGTCAGATCCTAAGAAGTAAACCCTACAATGATGCAGATTACAAATGAAATACAGTATTTGGCTTTGTGTCCTCCATTTGTGGTGATCAGCCCAGGAAGACTGGAATATAATAAAATAAATTAGTATGGCTTTGAAAAAAATAATAATTAAACTTGAAAGGTTACGAGAAAGAAGATAACAATGGTAAGAAATTTTCTAATTGTGAAGCTTTTCTTAGTTTCCAGATGGTAATCTTGTGGTCACCATCTCAGGGAAAAGTCAATGGAAGAGTAGCCAAGCATTAGCAACCTCTTTACTCTCCATTCCCCTTTATACTAGTGTGTTATTTGGCAGGAATCTGCTTTTTGACAGCTCAAAACACATTCAAGTATTTTCCATCTATTTTTCTCATCTCCTGACATATTGGCATTACTTTCAGGGTTACTAACAAATGAAAAGTTAACTTGATATGCCTATCATTTGTTTCTTACTTATACTGTGATCCATTTGCTCTTTTGGGAAATGCTGAGGAGCTCTAGAAGGGTATAAAATTGCAAAAACAAAGTAATTTTTTTTCCCAATTACTATATAAGTTTTCCACATATGGCTCATTTTCTGTTTTTTTCAGGGTCTTCTTAAACTTGAAGGACAGGAGAAGAGAAAGAGCAGAATTTGCTATTCACTATCGCATACTTTAAACTTTTCAAGAGGTCATCTCACACTGCACCGCACGGGAAACTTTGATATGGTATACTGCCTCTGAACCTCAGCTAATCCATCACCTGGTGGCAGGCTGCACACAGTTAGCATTAAAAGAGAACTTCATCTGTCAGATTCAGATAAGAATCTATACCTATTTGTTCATTCTGTGAAACTTTAAAAACAGGTATAAACAACTACTACAAGACATCACTGTATAGACTGATGTTATTTGTCAGTGTACTACAGGGGATACCAATTCAGACTGACCACATCATTAGGTGTTATTGAACTGTTCCAGCACTTGAACAGTGGTACATCAAAATATGGTCTTGGCTGCTGCACAAAGTGTAGCCATGCCTCTTTTCTCTGTACCTAGAGCATCTTAATTCTGTGCTAATGCTAAAGGGAGACCCATAGAATTAATGACGCCAGATAGCTTGACCATTGCTGTCAAGATTCATGAAAGTTCCGAATATGAGAAATGAGGATCCCTTTTCATTAAAGACAATTAAATACTTCAATACATGATAGGAAAGCATTCTTCATCACACTAATGAAATGTGTGATAAATTGTTAGCTCAGACGGTTCAGAAGAACTCAAAAGCTGAGAGGTGATACCATGCTTAGAAAGATCAAAGATATTCTGCAATGGCAACAGCTTTAGTGACCAGAAAGAATATTCACTAAAAATGGTGAGCTTAGTAGTCTTGATATATTCCTCAGAAGTTCCCCAAACTGCTGAAAATGTAGTGTAAATGGGTTTTGATAGGAAATACCAACTTTTTGGAGGTAAAACTCAAAAGAGCTCAGCATCAAATTTGCATTACCCCTGATTTATTCCTAAACCCCAAATACAATTTGTTTTCTAAATCCTTGGTCTTCATCCTGCCTGTGGTATTGTAACAAAATTAGGAAGAAACTGCTCTGTATCAGTAGTATCAGTATATCAGTAGTATCTATATCTGTATTTGGTAGGAATCTGCATTCTGAAAGTTCAAATCACCCTTTTTTTTCTCCATCTATTTTTTCTCATTTTCTGACATATTGGCATTGCTTTCAGAGGTTCCTACAGTGAAATATCAACTTGATATACATGTCATGTATTTCTTATTTATACTATAGTACATTAAAGTCTGGAAAAATGCTCTGTATCAGAGCACTGTCATGCCCTCCTTAGATATACAGGAGATTACATCAATTTATTTCTTCATATTATATTTCATATGATATTATACATGAAATATCAAATAATTGTCAATGATATGTAAGAAATAAATTTCATACAATATTAATCATCATTCTCCTATTTTCTAGAAAACTTGTGATCCTTAAAATAATCAAGTAATTTTTTTTTTTAATATTTTTTCTAAATGCAAGGTTTAAAATATTATGAAATTTAAATTTTAAACATTTTCTTAACTAGAGTATTCCATACTTTTGATCTGTTGACCAGGACTGACTAGTTCTATAGGACTATCTGTAACTCAAACTTTTCCATCTCAGACTTCAATAGAGCTGCATTTTCTGTGTGAACTAAAGGAAAAGTGTTTCTAAACACATTTTTAAGCACTGGATTACTGATCAGTACAGGCTGTGTTTGGGCAAGATATTTTACTTATTTTTGACTGTAGGAGGCCTACTATTTTGAATTATGCAAAGACTGTCAGAATGCAAACCCATCTTGTGAACTGATATTTGTGTGGAGGAACAGGGTCTTAGATTCTGCTGTTTACAAATTAATCTGGTTTTAGTAGAAGAAGAAATTTTATAAGCAAGTTTTTAGGTGAAAACTGATTCCTCATTAAGAGTATTCTGAAAAAGATAAAATACAATTTTACTTTTCTTAAAGTTCTACAGACTTTAAGGTCTGAAGAATGCATATAAATCAAAGCATTATTTTGCATATTTGAAGAATCTGCCTAATACCATTTACATACTGTGCCCTTTTTTTTTTTTTTTTTTTTTTTTAATTAAGGCATTCTTTTAATGTTTTTCTCTGAGAATCTTACCACAGCAGAGTGTGTATATTAAAATTAGGAAATCTTCCATCTTCATAAGAATCTAGTAATTTTTTAAATATAGTTTTTAAACATTTACTACCACCATTTGTGTGGTAATTCCCTGCCTTATATGCTAGGAAACAAGAAAATTAGCTAATGCAGCTGTCCTAACATCTTTGTTACAATGATCCTGGAATTGTAGCTGGTAGGAGAAGGTCATTGAAAAGCAGGTAATGTAACATTATAAATAACTGTAAAAGTTATCAAGGGGAAGAAAAAAGCAATGTATTTGAATTTTCTAAGATCTACCACTCATAATAATTGTAAAGAATATAGCAGAAATTGAGGAAATACTGTCACAAAGCATAGTAAGTTTTGTAATTCCATGCATATGCAAGAATATTACCTCAGGTGGGTGTACTGTACAGAGGAGACACTCTGACACCACAGAAGAAGGTACACAAAGAGTAGGATGGCCTTATTGCCTAAAAATACTAGCACTGCTGCATTTCAGACCGTGACATGACAGAATATACATAGACTACTGATTTCCAGGAAATAATAGTGGAAGAAAATATTCATCTGCTCTTCACCCCAAAGCAACACTTAGCTGAATGCTGGTTGGAAATATTTTACACACATTAGACATTACACTGTAAGTGTTGAATAATTCTTGGTGCTACTCTTGTTTGGCAGTTGGGTCAACATTTTCTCTGGTAAATAATTGTGTTAGGGTAACTTTTATAATGTGTAGAAACTCTGAAGTCAGTGTGTATGCAGGATTACTTTGAGATTTTTTTATGCTAGCAAGGCCTTGTACAATTGAATCTTAGAAATCTTACAATTCCTCATGCAGGAGCTTAGTGACATAACCTGCTGGTCAGGAGTTTACAAGACAGCTGGAAAAGTTATGACCTCTTGATGACATAATGGGTTCTATCCCTACTTGTCTGTGCTTCTGCCTTCCAGCTTTGCACTTTTTCTGACTTTTTAGTTTTCTGTACTATTTTCTCTTTCATATAGGAACTACTCTTTACTCAGTGGTTTCAGTTCTTTGTTTATTTTCTGATGTTTCATAGTCTACTCGTGCAAAGCACAACAATATTTTCTTAAAGTTAACCTAAACTGAGATGCCATGGCTATGGTCTGCAAAACTAACTTTTAGGCACTGTCAACTGAACACTTGGCTCTCAGAGAAGTAAAAAACAGGACATCAGTAAATATGAGTTGGCTCTGCAGATCTTCATCTCCAGCCCCTAGATTGTTCCTTTTGCTTACCCTGCAGTAATTAGGCAGACCACATTTCTGCCAATCAAATCTCCTGCTTCATGCTTAATCTGCCCCTTACAGTAAGGTAAGAATTGATGAAGTTGTTCCATTTATTATTGAACTGCATGGTAACACTACTTTGCTTTCTCTCATTGCACATATGAAACTTATGGTTTATCTGGGACAAAAATCAGGTAGTGTATGTCACCAGTTTCACTACTGCATGCACACTTCTCTTTGCAGTTTTCTGCATATGTCAAAGACATCTCAATATTAGGATATTTAATTATATGTTTAGGTCCTTCTACTGCCAACTCAGCTGGCCTTTACATGGGTAAGGGTTTTTTTTTCATAAACAGTGATAACGAGAATTTCTGGCCTCTGTCCTTCTGATTTTAAATAATTCACATACATATTTTTTTTACCCTTCCTTGAATTTCATGCTGGCAATATGCCTAGTAGTTCTAAAGAGTCTGTATACTGATGTTTATCACAGGACACCATTGAGATCACAAAACAGAATGGATTGAATTTCATCACCAATTAATTTCAAAAAAAAAAGAAGATAGTCATAAGCAGCACTTCAAGCAGAGGCACAGAGTATTTTCTGCTGCTAATTTTGATGTTAACACCTAGGGAACCATATAATTCTGCTTTTATAACCATTAATTATGTGATGAAAATTTTCAGAGAATCTTTTTTTTTTTCCCAAATGTTTTCTTTGATTTGATTAAAGCATCATTTTGTAGCAAATATACTAAAAATTTTTAAGAAGCATACTCTACTCCCTAACTGGCACCCCCATGTCCCCCAAAAAATCAAACAAACCAAACCAAAAGAACTAAAAGAATCATGGGCTTAAAACAGTTGGTAGTTCTGAAAACAAATGTGTTGATTTATTTTGTTCTTCATTTTAGCGTGAGATGTGTGGTGTGCTATTTCTAAATAAACGGTGCCATAAGACAAGCATATGTTGTTCTATATCATGCACTGCAGGTGTTGCAGTACAGGGTTGCATAATGTGCCACCTGAAACTCAGAGAAGCAATTTTCTTTAAAACACCAGATTGTGGAGGCCTAGCTCATGCTGATAAGCACCTACTGACGCAAGCAGTTCCATTAAAGCCCCTCCTTTCAAGTAAGTGCGAACTTACATCACTAAGTTTTATAGGCCATCTCTGAGCTTCCAGTGTATTTTGGCATTAAAAATCACATACTGACTCATATATTTTTAGATTCTCTATCCATATAAACTACGTAGAATATGGAAGGTGTTGGCAAGAACTTAGGATTTAAAATGTTTCACATTAAAATATTTATTAGATTAAATCTTGTAAGCGCGAAATCCAAAAGACCTCTGCTGTAAGTGCAGTCTTTTACTTGTGCCAACATTGAACCTTATTGATATATAGGTCACATACTTTTTTAGGTAGATGACAAGATAGAGGACTTCCATATACTTGCCACATCTCAAGAAGAGCAGTCTTAGGCAGATGGTGACAGTATCTGCTTGTGAAGGTAAGTAGGAAACTCATGGTTGTTTTCTGCCCCAGACATGTAATTCAAGTTTGTATTATAAAATACAATAGTCCTCTATTTATAGAATGTGGAATTCTGCTGTGCTGCCTATGATAAACTGTTTTAATCTGACTGAAATGATTTCTGTTTAGCTCTTCCCAAGCCTGCTGCTTTCAGAATCTGAGTTCTTTGTGACAGAGACCATTGCAAATTTATTTGGCATAATATGAATTTTCTGCCTATAAAAAAAAAAGTACATTCCAGCAATACTGTTGTGGTACTTGGTTTTGTAAATCTTCTCACACCAACTATGTAGACAATCGTGGAGGAAACTAGACCTGATTTAGACAGAATTGGCAAGTTAGTCGTGAATTGCCTAGATTGAAAGAAGTTGTGGTGGTTTAACACCAGCTGCAAATTAAACTCCCACCACTCGTTCCCCCTCCCCCCCCCCACCCCTTCCAGTGAGAGAGGGACAAAGACAGAGACTATGGGCTGTGATAACAATTTAATGAAAGAAGAAAGCAGTGGAATAAGAAACTCACAGTAACAGCAGTTAATTAATAACAAAAGCATAAAAATACAGAAGGTGCTTTACCCAAAAAAAAAGGCACTTGCCACCTTTACTTAGTTTCACATGACTGCTGGGACAAAGATAAGATGGTAACCATTCCTGCACTATCAGGTCCACATGGTTTCCCCAGACAAAGATTAGATGGCGGCTGTTCCATGCAGAACTCTGTTCTGCACGGCTGCAAGGACAAAGGGAAGATGGGGCAAAGGGGCTCCTGCGGCTGGCAGTTCCCATCCCTGAGCCCTAGACAATGTAAAACAATTATGGTCAAGCCCCCAAAAGCTCCATTTCTCCACATTATGCTGCCCACTCTTCTGAACCACTGTGCTCAGTTGTGGTTCTAAGTATTTGGCTCACCTTATACCTTTGCACTTTGGTCTGCCCCTATTTCACTCCCCACAGCTGTTCCTGGTCCTCCACTTCTCCTGCTCCCCTTCAAGTGCTTCAACTCCACTGGCTGTGGGGCACATACATGGGGTTTGGACAAGCCACCAATGATTTTTTTTTTTTTTTTCTTAAAGTGCAGCATGCATTCCAATTGGCTCAGGCTTGCTACTTCTTTTCTCAGAGCAGCATCTCGGTCTCATTGCTTCTTTCCTTCAGAATCATGTCATGAAAGCACAGCTTGAAGAAGCAGGAAGGGGACCAGCAATTACAGCAGAAGACTGTGTCTGCAAAGGCTGATACTGACCCCTTTCCATGCGAGAGAATGAAGGAAAATTATGGAATTCTTGGGGTGCACTTGTGCTTTCTTCCTGAAACCATGACCCCAGTCATTAATGTGGGTGGTATAGAATAACAACCTAGCCACACCCTCGTGCTAAGCTCCACTCCTCCCTGAAAGCAGGACAAAGGGACTTCAGTTCTGGAAGCTGTTTTGAAAGTAAGGGGAATTCACAGTGTCAGCATGAAGGCATAATGACAGTAATCTCAAGTGAGGCAAACAGACTCAGGTCCAGTTGCTAAACCTGTTAGTAATGTAAACATTACAGAGGAAATAAAGAAATATTCCTCTAGATTTTTCTCATTGTGTTTCTAATGAAAGACCACTCAGCATATGATCATCAAATCAAATTGTCCAAATGCAATGTAGATCAAATATTTTATGCATTGCCTTAAGTGACATAGTATTGCTTCTTGAATGAAAATTGCAGTTTTGGTGTAGCTAGATTTTGACAATGGTTGTAAAAAGACATAATTTTTTTCATTGTCACATACAGAGACATATATTTTGCTATTAGGGAATTTCCCTGTCCAGCTGTTCAAGAACCACTCTGTCAGTCACTCTCACACCACCTGAGCTGGGACTGAGGTGCATAGTTACCCCACTCACAGGTTTTTCCAACTGGATTGTCCTTGGGTTTCCCATAGCAGAGCCTCCAACATCTAGACCTTATGAGGAACTAACTAAACAAGAAAACAACAAAATAGAAGCTTAAGCTGGGTGCCTCCAAGGAGAGACCCCCCAAAAAAGGATCCCCTGGGTTTTGTACGCAGGCATTCTAAGCACAGGAAGGTCTGGATTCATTGGCTCCTGCTCTGTCTCTGAGTGGCCAGTCTGCTGGACAGCCCCAGGTCCCTGGGCCATTTTTTATTCAAAGGATTGGCATTTTATGGCCTCTTGCCTCAGGCTCAGACTCCTGCTTGGACTCTTGCCCCACAGAACTCACCTTGTAGTTCATACTGCAGCTTGCACACTGAGCTACCTGCACTGAATGCATTCCTCAAAAGTACATAAGTATTTATAAATATACATAAATAGATATAGAAAGAAAATCACTTAAGTATACCTGACTGAAAGTTGGGTGTGACCACAAAAAAACAGGCTTAAACCATTAACTACATGCTTTTTGCAGTATTTTGTTGGTGGGTGACATGATGAAAATAGAAACATCCTGTTCCAATCTTCTTAGACTAAATTTTTCCTACCAAAAAAAAAAATAAATTTGGGTGTCATCATCAGTATCATTCCTGGTACTGCATATACTTCCCAGTAGATAAGTGATTATTTCACTGCTTTGCAAATAATCACATAATTATTTAGATTGGAAAAGACCTCTGAGATCATTGAGTCCAATCTTTGACTTATCACCACCTTTTCAACTTGACCACAGCAGAAAGTGCCACATCCAGTTGTTTTTTGAATACCTCTGGGTATGGTGACTCCACTACCTCCCTGAGCAGTCCATTCCAAAGTTTTACAACCTTTTCTGTGTAGAAATTCCTCCTGATGGTCAACTTGAACCTCCTCTGGAACAGCTTGAGGTGTCTTGTCAGTAGTTGTCTGGGAGAAGAGACCAACCCTCATCTGGTTACATCCTCCTTTAAGGGAGTCATAGAGGGTAATAAGATGCCCTCTGAGACTTTTTTCCTCCACGATAAACAACCCCAGCTCCCTCAGCCACTCTTCATAGGATTCTTAATCACCCCATCCAGATCATCAATAAAGATATTAAACAGGACTGGGCCCAACACAGATCCCTGGGGGACACCACCAGTGAGCAGCCCCCAGCTGGGTGCAGCACCATTCACCACTCTCTGGTCCTGCCCTCCAGCCAGTTCTGAACCCAGGGAAGGGTGAACCTGTCCAGCCATGGGCTGCCAGCTTTTACAGGAGGCTGCTGTGGGAGATGGTGAAGGCCTTGCTGAAGTCCTGGCAGACATCCACAGCCTTCCCTGCATCCACTGGTTAGGTCACCTGACATAAAAGGAGATCAGGCTGGTAAGGCTGGACCTGCCTTTCCTAAACCCATTCTGGCTGGGTCTGATCCTTTGTTTATACATTATGTTTCATGTGATTGCTCTCAAGATGATGTCCTCCATAACCTCGCTGAGATCTGGCTGACAGGCCTATAGCTCCCTGAATCCTCCTTCTGGCCCTTCTTGTGGATAGGCATCACATCAGCCAGTTGTCTGGGACCTCACTGTTTATCCAGGACTGATAATAAATTATGGAGAGAGGCTTAGCAAGCTCTTCCACCAGCTCCCCCAGTATCCTTTGATCAATCTCATGTGGTTCCATAGATTTGTAACAGTCTAAGTGGCACAGCAGGTCACTATTCCCTCCTGGATTCTATGGGGTCTGTTTTGCTTCCTGTCCTTGTCTACCAGCTCAGGAGACCAATTGACCTTGAAGATAAACAGTTTTATATTAAAGACTGAGGAAAAGAAGCCATAAACTACTTTTCAGCCTCTTCTGCTTCTTTGCTGTCAATATTCTCTGCAGTGTCCAATAAAGAGTAGAAATTTTCCCTGGCTCTCCTTTTGTTATAAATTTATTTATAAAAAAAATTTATTTATTTATATTTATAAAAACACTTTCTTTGTTGTAATTTACAACAGCTGACAAGTTGAGTTCTATCTGAGATTCCACCTTTCCAATCTTTCTTCATGACCTAACAACATCTTTGTTCTCTTCCTGCGTTGTCTGCTTCTCTTTCCGAGGTCATACCATACACCCTTTTTTTTTCCCCTGAGTTCCTGTGAAATCTCCCTGTCAGTCCAGATGGTCTTCTACCCCACCTTCTCTTCTTTTGGTACGTAGGAATGTTCTGCTCCTTCACAATTTCTTTCTTAAATGTGTCCGGTCTTCCTGGACTCTTTCCTAAGAGAGTATCCAAACCAGTGTCCTGAATATACCAAAGGCTGCCCTGCAGAAATCCAACATAGATTATTTTTTTTTTACCACCTTCCTTACTTTACCAAGAATTGAAACTATAATTCCATGGTTGCTGTGGCTGAGGTAGCCTCCTCCTACCACCACATCTCCCACCAGCCTTTCTCTGTTTGTAAACTGCAGGTCTAGCAGGGCCTCACTGCTGATAGGCCCTTATCAGCTGTGTCAGAAAGTTATTTTTCCATGCATTTCAGGAACTTCCTAGACTGCCTCCTCTCTTCTGTGTTAAGTCTCCAGCAGATGTCCATCAGGTTAAAGTCTCCCTCAACAAGGGCTGATGATGGTGAAACACCAGCCAGCTGCTTATAGAATAATTCATCCACATCTTCATCCTGGTTGTGTGGTCTATAACAGACTGCCACAAGGGAATCTGCCTTTTTAACCTTCCCCCTGTCTCTTATCCCTAATCTCTCAACCTTGTCATCACTAGCCTTGAGCACTGTACAGTCAGAACCCTCCCTAATGCACAGAACCACCCCACCTCTTTTTTCTCCCTGTAGCTTCTGAAGAGCTTGTAGCCATCTGCTGCAGCACCCCAGTCATGTGAGTCATCCCACCACAGTTCCATGATGGTGGCTACATCATGGCTTTCCTGCAGTACAAAGGTCTCCAGCTCCCTCTGTTTGTTATCCATGCATTAGGGTCTGGACAAGCTGGGCCTTGTCTTTCTTCTTGATACACTTTGTGGGAACTTTTCCATCTGAAGGATATATCAAGTGATGCAATAACTTGATATCTGGTGATACCACATATGCTGCTCCCCATAGACTGTTTGAATGTCTATGATATGATTTTTTCTTCCTCCAGTTTCTACTAACAGCATTACAACAGTTGAAGGGGAAAACAGAGACACTTCTGTTCAATTGAATGCTTTCACAGATGAAATGAATTTTAGAGTATACCATTTCCTATAATTCTATAATTCTATTCCTTCTTCACCAAAAAGGGTATTTAAAAAAAAAATTAAAAAAATTAAAAAATTAAGATTTGGGGTCCCTTGGGACTGATTTTAGTGATTTTTTCTCCCCCCACTGTATTATAAAATCAAGTAACCTGTGACACTCGTGAAAGAAAGATTCTGCTGTAAGGTGAATGTAGCACTGTTTTATGTATGTGTCAGAGTGTTCTGCACATCCTTACTCTCTGAGTGTCAGGACTGTGTGACTCTTTCTATCTACAACATACAGTCAAATCAAGTTTTTATGAATTTCATAGCCTTTGAAAAAGTTCAGGGCATACCCTTACTTTGTCCCAACATGACATTAGGATATAACTAACTCATTTGCATCTGAAATTCCTAAGTGCAACTGCATTTTCTGTATTACGCAGAGCCACAGTGGCACTTGTGGAACTGGACATACTGCGAGGCTTGTGGTAGTCAAGGAGTTTGGCCACCTAAAATCTGATGTGACCCTTGTTGAAAATAAACCTATTATAAAATTATTTATCTGCTGTAAACAAATGAAAATTCAAAACATTGGCCAGTCAAATCACTTTTATGAATATTCCGGATGTAACAGTTTACCAGTGGAGTCTACACGCTACGTGGTTTTTCTGGGGACATGCCAAATCTGGCAAATGGTTGCTGGTGAGTCTGAGCACCTAGTCCCAGTAAGCACATACAAAAATACACATTTACAGTACATATATATGCACATACACAGATCAGCACTTACAGAAGCCATCGCGCTCTTGCAGACACACAAAAATAGTATTTAATGGCCTCATGCAATTTCCCTCTCTGGCTGGTCAAGATGAGGGCTGTTTAGTGGGAATACATATACGTACATAAAAATGCAAGGTGATCCCTCCAGCAGCAGGGCTCACACATGGTCTGTCCTGCTGTCTCTCCTGGGTTTCGGTTCCCCCAGTGGCTGCTTCCTAGACAAGCAAACACCAAGTACAGAGATGTAGCCCTGCTGTGGTATAGAGTTCCTTGAACGGACATGCACAAGTGTGAACCTCCTGGCATCTCTGCTTAGACATGAGATCTGTCAGGGGACTTCCCCTGGATCCTGCTGTCTGTCTCTCACACCCTTGCATGCACACACACATGGATGCACACATGCCTACACACTCACAATTTTCTCATGTGATCTGCACCTCCACAGTACCTCTAGTGCTAGGCTTGGAGCCCTACTGCCCTCAGGAGCCAAGCCCTCCAGGTGCCTTCTGCTTGGAGATATCCACAACCCTATCCTGGGGTACTTGTTCCCTTCCTGTAAAGTCAGGCTACATATTTTCTGGTGATGACAGACTGGCACATGAAACTGTGATGGCTCCAGGGCTGCCACCGTGGACACATGGACCCTGACCCACAGTCCCTTCCCACAGCCACATGAGATAGAGTTCCTAGCCCAGAAAATAGAAGTGGAGATGAGAGAGAAAATAGGGTTGGATCACATGGGACAGGTGCTGTACATGACCCCATGAAAACACTGGACATCTTCTGCTCACACCTTTCTGGCCCTTTGTATCACCTTTTAAACCTGTTTTCCTATGCTTTCTCTGACTTAGATCACACTGATCCCCAAGTCTCCTTCCTCTGGTTCTTCCACTGCACATCCCCATGAGCCTTGGGGACTGTACCCTGTGATGTCTCAGTTTGTGGGGAGATCTGAAGAGCTCCCCAGCCTTACAGTGTTGGATATAACTTGGTTCAGGAACTGACACTCCCTGGGACTCCCTGGGGAGGTGCCTGGTAGGTGCTGGAGGTCCTGGGTACCTCCAACCCATGGTGTCTCTGGGGTCCTTTTTATGGGTGGAGATGGCACTATATAGTTTCAGGGTTTCTTAATTGTTTTGGTTTTTTGTTTTGTTTTGTTTTGTTTTTCTTTGTGTTCTTCTTTTCTCATGGATATACGCTGGTTTTTTTTCACATTACCTTAATAGCTCTACCAGGATAAACCAGAAATTTTCACTAAATCTCAGATTTGTCTAAACTGGGAGGGACCCAGAAAGATTATATTGTGTCCCTGTGCAGTAACATTTAATTTAAATGCAAAGTGCTTTGTAGTTCAAGCATCAAAATTATATTTGAAGATAGAATATTGGGAGTTTTACAATATGTCTACATTGCATATGGCTTCACTTGGAATAACAAAGTATGTATGTCATCTACATTGTAAAGATATTTTAGAATCATGAATTCATATGCTGCACTGAAATTAAGTCTAGCTTTGACTATCTAGGAGTGTAATAGTCTGACTTCTGAACTTTTCCATCTTTAAAAAATCTACTGAAATTAGAATATATCCAAATAATACTGAAAAGTAGGTTATGGTTTGAGGGACATGAAAGTCAACATACAGAAACACTTCATCTAAGATTAATCACCACAGTTCTGTTGCATTTCTGCAGCTTTAAAGATTCCCTGTTACCACACTATTCTTCTTCAACCCTAGCAAATTCAAATAAAATTGAATTTAGTTAATTAAAATACTCTTTACTTCAAATATTCCTTGGTGGGTGGCTGCAATTTATTGACTCTTTGCAAAAGTTAGAGGCCCACATTAATTCCTTGAAGACACCAAGAGCTCATCAGTTGCTGTGAGTTGTTCTATCCTGTCAGCAGCTTGAGCTTCTTCCTGACTCTCCTGAGTGGCAGCTCCTAGCCCCATGCTGGCAGGAGTGAGAGAAGAGTGTTGCATGTTTTGAGAAGACTGTTGCATATTTTGTCTAAGCTTATTTATGCTAATGCACAGGTTATAGTTTCTTTCCTTCCCCCCAACACAAATTTGCACATGCACATTCCCCACAGTCTTCTCACTTTCCTCCAACACTTATTGAAGAAACAGTCTCGCAGTGCTGTGGAGGATTGAGTGAAACATCAAAAATCTGATTTTGAGAAACCTGCTTTAACCTTATGTTTATTGGTGTGTTTCTGTGATTGAAGAAAACAGAATCAAACCCTACTAATATACTGAGATTTTTCTTTAGAAGGGGCAGGGCTTTGGCATAATTTACACTTTTTGGAATGACATAACCTACTTAAACATTCTGACAATGGGCATTGTGCTTATGGGATAGTTGTCAGCTACATAAGATGAATAGTTAGAAAGAAACACTCTTGCTTACCAAACTTCTCAACAGAGCAGATCACTGCCTGGCTTTGGAATATGCTGGGTAGACCCAGAGGAAGGTAGTTTTATTCCAGAAAAGCAGTTAACTTTTGGGATTGTAACTATACTTCAAAGTAAAGAACTTATCGTAGTACATATATTCTTTTTCTTTCTATTTGCATTGATGAGGAATAAAGATTTGCAAAGATATTAAAATTAATCCTTGTAAATGATCAGTCTTGACCCAGGTAGGCATCAAATGTACAAAGCCTAAAATATACTATTTCAGGAGTATTATTCCATGTTCTTAATTTACAATAACTTAGAAGAAGTTTGTGGTGCATGGTCTGTTTAAGTAGAAGCTAAAATGTTTATCATGACACAGCAGATTTGACAGAAACAGCAGTAACCAACAAACGATTCCATCTTCAGCTGGTTCTCTGCTAGCCTGTGATATTTAAATGCTGATTTAACATAATCATCCATTTTGCACACAGACATTTTAGCTTCTTATATGAACAGTGCTTTCAGTCCAATCATGCCCTGTTTTCTTCAACCAAGTGTGCAAATGACAAGGTGCAACAATTACTATGGTCACATATTTCTGAGGAAATGCTTCTATAATGTTTCTATGTAGACTTGTATATACACATATACGCTGACAGATATAAAAACAGAAATTGCTTCTGCAGCTAAGAGTGGCTGGTATAGACCCATTCTTGTTTCCTGAAGGAAAGGCCTGAAAGTAATGTATCTGAGCTAGAAATTTTTAGATGTGCTGTATTTTAGCACCAAAGCTCTCATCAGTATATCTACACTTATGCCAATGCATAAAATACTGTGAAAAAATGGTGTCAATTCCCAGTGAATGCTGTGAATGCCACTGAGATATAGTTAGGAATTTGTGCTAAAATCTCGTTTTAATAAAATTTTGCATTAAGCATTTAAAATTCCCCCTGTTACGGCATCAAAGGCCATTCATTCATTAAGACAGACTCTTGGTTGAGGTTTTATTATATTCAAAGATTTCATGCCTTCAGCAAAATACAAGACATACCCATTGGTTCCACTTTATTGTGAGAGTAGTAATCATCTAATGCAAAGTTTAGTATGTGTGTCCTATATATGCCATCTCTCATTTGTATTGCTTGTGTGGAAATATATTTTCAGCTGATACGGTCTCAATGTCTGTACATAAAAACTCTTCTTTTACTTGAAATAAGATGCTTGAGTTTGTTAACTTTGTCTAGGCTTAATGTACTCTGTGTGACAATGAAGCATTTATGAAAAGGGACATCTAACTGAGGTGTTCACTGTATCTTGTCCATAAATCACATCTTCAGGTTTCTTACCGAAGTGACCTTTTTAATCTACTGTCATCACTATGCCAGACATTTCCGTATTTGACGTAGGAAATGCCATCATGACTGTCAGTGCTGTCGTGACTGCAACTTTTTTTTTTTTTTGTGTGAGAAAAGTTAATCTTCTGGAAAAATTGAGCAGCTTATAGGAAAATAAGAAGAAAATATACAAATGCCTTAATCTATTTTATTTTTTTTTTCATTAAACATCTTGCAGACACAGCTTTCCTTACTAATCTACTGTCTCCATTTATGAAAGTAATTTTTTTCCATTTTTTATATATATATATATGTAGTATACCCCAGGGAGAGTGAAGGAAAGGACTCTGGAAAGCAGGAAGCTCCTAAGAGGAGTACAGGACTGTTTTTAAATTATCTGTGTCAGAGCCTTGTTTACATCAATAATGACTACAATGTCCTCCACACTCTGAGGGTGTCACTATCTAAACTTAAGGTCACCTCTGATAGAGTGAAGCTTGTTAATTTTGGATGAGACTTCTTTCAGAACACTGGAGTTGCAAGCCAGAGGCGCATGATAAGCCTCCCCTGGGACTTGAGAGTTGGTTTGAGGTCTGGTGTCTGTGCCCCAGCCATCAGCCAGCTGCTCTCTGGCTGTGCATCCCACACCCCTAGTCAAACCTTGGACCTGTCTGATGGCTGCAGTCTGATGGCTTGCCCACTTGCTGTGTGCTGGGGCAGCCTCTGTGTTGAGGCAGGGGGCTGAGACTGTGCTCCCATTTCCAGTATAGAGCTCAAAGAAGAAATTATGGCTGAAAATCCTTAGTCTGGCTGAAAAAACTTAGAAAAATAATGCTTACAAAGAAGAATTTGAATGGGTGTTAACTAGAAACCACACCAAAGATACAGAAGTTGTTACAGACAAATATAACTGATGAAAAAAATAATTCTTTGTTCTCTTTGGCATTGATTGATATTGTTGTTAACATGAGACAACTGAACAACCATATTTGGAACATTTAATGCTCCAGTTGTCCCAGTTGTTCCTCAGGATCTGATCTGTCTTCTGATCTGTCCCTCTTCCGACTTGTGATCTGTGTTGTTTGTATATCACTTACAAACCCATGTCTTTTAAAACAAACTGACTTAGCCCAAAAATTTGAAACAGCATAGCTCTCTCTAATGAAGTCCACTTTGATGGAAATGGCACACCAAACACTCACACAAATGGCTGAACTGGCTTATCAGAGTCTGTCATTTTGGCTCCAAAATGAAACTCTTTAACAGTGTCCTGGGGTGACACAGAGTTAGCAGTTTACCCAAGTGACCAATGCAATTTAAATAGATAAATCCAGTGGAGAAAGAAAGTACAGCAAGTGAATGGGAATACTTAGGAGAGGGAACAGAGAAATTTGTGTGCTACAAATAATGAAATGGAAACAATGTGTGTGTATTCAGGAACCACTATCATGATTCACTATCATTGTTTTATAATGCTGTAATCATCCTCTCTTGAAAACACAAAAAACCCTTGATGGGTTGTGACTACTCAAGAGTACAGGAAAGAGATGCTGAAATTTAAAAGAACAGCTTTTAAGTGTAGAAGAAAATAATCTTTAAAAAAGGCTGAAAGTCAAAGCAGAAAATCTTAGACATAGCATATGTAGCCTGCAGGCTGTTCCTGGACACCTTTCTCAAGATATGAATCATCTGCATTCTAGGGGGAAGAATATCTGGAAATAAAATAGTGATATTAAACTTCCATGACTTAGGGAAAGAGAGCAAATGTATTGTGAGACAGAAATATCCCAATCACTTGAGATGTGTTGTTTTCTTGAAGAAACTGGACAGAAATTATACAGACTAACACTGAATTATTAAATATTATACTAAAACACATTGAAAATAATATTCTTAATTACAAGATACATCATAAATTTTATGTATTGATGAATTCTAAAATTATCTATGTTGTTATAAAATGATTTTTTCTCATCTTCTGTGCCATCCTTCTGCCTCAACATCTTTTCTTTTTTACTTAAAAATACTGGAAATATCCAGTATACAGCATACAATACTTATTTGAAGTTTGTAATAAATTTTTATTGAAATTTAAATTTTTGCAGAGAAACATTTAAAGTCATTTGAAGTGACTACACAAAAGCATTGCTGTCATCTTTTAAGTCAAAATTGCAATATATCTTCACTACTTCTATGAAATACTGTTTGTTTTGTACTTTATTGGCACTATGAAGACTTTGCTATAATAGGCATATTGATACCTGAACAGAAATAAAAGAGCTAGTTAAATCAGAGTATGAACATTGAAATAATTATCATAGGCTGCAGTTGTACTTCTACACTTGAATTTTGTTTTCAAAAGAAATGAAAACACCCTGATGAAATCCACAAGTTTCTGTTGTGTTCCTTTTGTCTTTAGTAGAAATTAATTGAGCACAGAAGCTGAATATACTTTCACAGGGAGAAACATGGTGAGCTAATGCAGAAGGGAAAGGTTCTTCAGTAGTGAACTCCCCTTGTCATGTAAGACTTTTATTAGACATATATAGGACTTAATGCTTTTAAAAACTGCTCATATTGAAAAACATTCATGAAATCTTCATCCTTTTCTTTACCTACATCAATATCACATAAGAAAATGCTTTCTGTAAAATAAGAAAAATTGTAATATTATATTTTGTGGAAGTATGTTGAGTGGAAGGATTTTTTACTGTGATTCACAAAATTAAAAGGTCTTGATATCTCTTAAAGTTCAAAATCTACATATTTGATGCCCACAACAGAAAGTAGTACCTCTTTTTAGTCAGGATAGAGTAATACAACTCTAAGTATAGAGTAACACAGTCTGAGGAAGTAATTTATCTTTGTCAGATATCTACATCAGGATTAAATGAATTGCAGTCCTGAAGTGCCTGTTTCTCTTTATTGCCAATAAATGGACTTCACACCACTAACTAGAACAGAGCACATGAAAAGCCCATTTCTCTCTATTGATTTTAAAGAGAGACTACATGACTCTTTTCTTCAATAATTTCAAATTTAAATTATTGAAAGCAAGGAATTAATAAGTGAAGCTCAGTCAGTATTCATTCCAGTAGATTTGAGTTAAAAAATCCTTTGGGAAAACTCCTAACAGCAATTCCTGGAATACACCTAGTCAGTTATGCAAATCAGTGCAAAATGGAAACTTCTTTGGGATTTCCTTCTTTTGCTTTCTGGAAGCCTGAAATGACCTGTTTTACTTAATTGCTGTTTTATGAGATAGGAGTTCAAGTCACAAAGAATTCTTCAAGACTGATTAGCAGAATTTCAGCTATGCAATTATTCTCCTTGCTAAAATCTGTTTTCAGTAAGAATATATGAAAAAAACCCCAAAAAACCCAACCAATGTTTATTAGTAGTTTTTAAAGTAAATATGTTTAACAAGGGAAGAATCAAAGAAAAACAATGAGATTCAAAGAATGAGAGAAGGCCCAAAGAAGCTTCCTTTGTGGAAACATCCATAAGTTGTGTGGACACTTCCTAAATTGTTTGCTCAGAGCAAGCAGAACAGAAGCCTCTTCTTATTAATGCCTTAGGGTGCCAAAGTAATGTAAGAAGAACAATGAAGCACACACCACGTCTTTTAACTTTGTTTTTCTCACTGATGTCATCTGTGTTTTTCCTTCTCATTTTCAATTTGAAGGTAAAAGTCTGCTATTAAATGACACCTTCTGATCTGCAACATAGAAGCCCAGAGGGACTTATTCTCTCAAGCTTGCTGGTGATACAAACAGCATGTTGCAGCTCATATATTTTTCCAATTCAGAAGTGCCGGAACACCTTGCTCTCAGATGACTTGCAACATGGTGTATAAGAGTGGATGTTTTCACACAGCTCATATGCCTTCTTTCATCACATTTCATATGGGGATGAAAAAAAATTCCATCTATGTCTTTTTAGGATATGTCCACAATTTATTCTACAACAATTCCTTTCAATGTGTTAATAATGTGTTTTGTACATAGGCTCTCCAGCAAACTGTATACACAGTATACTTTTGTACTGGCTATTTCCACACAATTTAAACAATTTCAGGCACTGCTTAGCAATGGCCATGTCTGATAACTTCAAAATCTATAAGAAAATTAAACTTATTAAATGAAAGAAAATGAATCAGCTCTGCTACATTCTGATACTGCACCTGGTGTTGTTCAATTGAATTGAATTTAATGGAAATGATCCAATAATTTACCTCCGGTTCACTCTTTTACCTCTCCCCATAAAACCACAGCTCACAGGAACTCTTACATGGAAACATGTATCCCTCTCCTCCCACTATTGTTTCTAATTTAATTGTGCTTTGAAAAATCATTGAAAATACACAGATTTATCATAATAATTTTTGTTTTTATGAAGTAAATTACATGGTCAAGTAATTTTAAAAATACCTGTTTTAATATAGGATACGAAGTGCAGGAAGCAAATTGTTAAAAGTCAGACTTTGAGTCCAGAAACTACTCCCTATATATACACTTCTCTGTGTGGGGAGTGGGTAGGTAATGGGCAAAACCTTGATTACTGCTGTCATCCTTCTGAGTTGTTTTATAACATCTGTATTAATATTCAGTTGAAGAGCAGCAGTTTATTGGTGAAATGTACCACAGTGGTAGAGCACTCCATTTCTACTTCCTGAGAATGATGAAGAAAGAAAGTAAAACAGTCTAAAAGATGTGCCTGTTTACTGTGTCTCCTGGGAAAAACACTACTCTGATGCAGTTTCTGAGAAAATTCTTGTTCAAGGTTTTACATAACCTAGAAATTTAACCAGAAAGCCTTACTGAACAATTTTAAATAAAATAGCAAGGGGGTTCCCACGTGTTGCTGAATTCTTTTAGTACAATATATTTATTCTTTGCTAAAATTCAGAAAAAATATCAAATTATAGAGTTGCAGAATATACTGTGTTGGAAGGGACCCACAAGCATCATTGGGTCCAACACCTGTCCCTTCATAACACCGTCCCCAAGAGTTACACCATGAGCCTGAGAGTACCCAACCTGAGTCAGTGCCCAACCCTGATATCCAACCTAAACCTCCCTCAACTCAACTTCCTGCTGTTTCTTCCAGTCCTGTCACTAGTTACAAAAGTAAAGAGATTGGTACCTGCCCCTCCACTTCCACCTGGAAGAATGTTTGAGACAGTGTATCATACTGTCACAAGTGAAAAAATTTGATCTACATATTTCCTGGGGTTATTTTAGCTTGTTTTAAAAATAATAAGGTGTTCAATTTCAGTTGAAAGACAAGTGCTGTGAAATAAGAAAATATGAGTATGTTAAAGAAAAGAGGTAATATTTTAAGATTTTGTGGTTTACTGGTGAATTTTTGCTCATCGCAGTTCATCTCTTGTCAGTAAAAACAATATAGACGCATAAAGATAATGGCAGACGTTATATTTTAAAGCACTATCTAAAATAATCTGCGCTGAGATTGTTTTGTTCGTTTAAACTATTACCTTATTCTCTCCAAGAGTTGAGTTCTCACTTCCTTGTGTACAGTAAATTCTTTTGTTTCTATTTTTCTGGTTTTTTTTTTTGTTTTTTTTTTCTTCTGTAGAAGAGAACTTTTAAGATCATTAAATCATGGAATATTCTGCGCTGGAAGGGGCCACAAGGATCACTGAAGTCCAGTTCCTGGCTCTGCACATGACCACCCCAAGAAACACACACATTGAGCAAGAGAGCATTGCACAAACACTCCTTCAACTGTCTCAGGTTGGAGCTGTGACCACTTCACTGGGGAGTCTGTTCCAGTGCCCAACCACCCTTTGGTGTGGTTAACATCCAGCCTAAACTTCTCATGCCATTCCCTTCAGTCCTGTCACCAATCACCAAAGAGACCAGCACAGGCCCCTCTTCCTTTCATGAGGAAGCTGTGCACCATGAGGAGGATTGCCCTCAGCCTCCTCTTGATACTGAACAAGTGATATCAGCTCCTCGTATGACTTCCCCTACAGACTTTTATCCCCTTCATAGCCCTTTTCTGGACATTTTCAAATAGCTTTATAGCATTATTTTATTGTGCACCCAAACCAGCCCCCAGCACTGGAGGTGAGGCTGCCCCAGCCCAGAGCAGAGCAGGACAATCCCCTCCCTTGCCCAGCTGGTGATGCTGTGTCTGATGTCCCCCAGGACAGGGTTGTCCCTCCTGGCTGCCAGGGCACTGCTGGCTCATGTTCAGCTTTCCATTCACCAGGACCCCCTTGTTCTGTTTGACAGGGCTGCTCTTCAGCCTCTCGTTCCTCAGTCTGTCCATACATTCAGGATTTCCCCATCCCAGATGCAGAAACTGGCTCTTGTTTTTATTAAACTTCATACAGTTGGTGATGGTCCAGCACTCTTATTTGTTTAGGTCTCGCTGCAAGGCCTTTCTTTAGATAAGGGAAAATCAGTCTAATCAGTCAGATAAAATCAAGTTGGTTTTTTTATTTAAAGGAAAGCAAGTAACATGATAAAAGTGAATATTAAGATTCATTCTCTTTACAAAGAATGAACACTCTGCTGAAAAGGAAAAGCCTTTCATTTTGATGGTGTTCCTTGGGAGTGTCCAAACTGAATCAATACCAAGTATCACAGTATAGTCTGACCTCAAGAAGATTTATTCTTGAAGTATAGAAAGGAAACTTACATGAGCTGTAAAGTGTTTTCATCACGGTTATACATAATGCAAGTTAAAATGTTGGCCAATCAGTGAGCATTCACTGATCTTATCCATAGAATCATTAAGGTTGGGAAAGACCTCCAAGATTATCTATTCCAACCTTTGACTGAACACCACCTTGTCAATAAAAACAGATTACTATGCATCATCCACGCAATTTTTTTTTGTAAACTAAAGTGATGAGCATTTTTCAATAGAGCCTGAGGTAGCATAAAATATGGTACCCTGTGCAGGATGCATAGCAAAAAAACCAATTACCTAAACCAGAGCAGCCATGAACATAATTTATCATCCCAGGATAACAGAAGTATCTGTGAAAACCTTAGTGAAAATTAAAATTTAAACTGATAATCAGTCAAAGAATCTGCTAAAGATTTTCTATACCCCTAATTTTTCAATTTCACTATGGTCTTTTTGCAGCAGGTGTGTGAGTAGTCAGGAATATGTATTTGCTTTGGCAGGGGAGAGCATTCCAATAGCCAATAGCAGTACTTTCTCAGGAAAATATTTCTTAGCTACCATTTGAAAAATACTTAGTGTCACCCTATGACCTGCATGTAAACAGTCTTTGAAGTTACACTGACAGTAAATCCATAAGAAATTCAGTTATATGGCCCACTGGCATAATCTTTGCTTAGAAGTAACATTGAAATGTAGAAGGGACCATGCTTTTGATTGCTATATATAGAGGAGGAAACTTTTCAAAAGAAATAATAGTTCTCTGACACAAAAGTTTTCTGTCATCTGATAAAACTGTTCAAAAGAAACTTAAAAATATATAACCTAAGACAAAATAAACACTTTAATATGAGAGAACTGTCACTAATATATATCTTAAAACTACCTAATGCTTTCCATGAAAAATCCTGTTTCTTACTCTTTCCAATTTTTCAAAGCTTTAATCACTTGATGTGAAAATTTCTTTGCTTCCTGCCTCTTTCAGGCTGAGCTATTTGGGAAAATGAACCAGAAAAAGTAGCTAGCTCTAGTTCCAAGCTAGAGACAGATAGTCTTGTCAAATGTAAAATGTTCTTACTTTTTTTTAAATACCCTTTGGATGATGAAGTGTTGGTAGGGGAAGAGGAAAGCAAAACTATGCTGAATGCCGGAGATATTTGAAAACTTGCCCTTTTACCAATGTACACATGCAGCACTTTTGTCATCCATAAAATTGATGAAAATCTTATTTTTTATGTGGAAACATTTGATTATTGTATAGAAATTGGTTTCATTCGGAAACTATTTATGTAGGAAATTCCTAGTTGATCTTGCATGATTCTTTCTTTTGAAAGAGAAATTTTTGGTTTCACCTATTGGTTAGGTTTATGTACAAAGATAATTTTTATATACAATGGACATTTATGAAAAGAAAAATGACACATGAAGCATTGAGGACAGGATAGTAAAAATACCATCTTGATATACTGTCTGGTAATTTTCAGTGTTTAGACATCTTAAATTTTCTCCAGTCACTATGGTGTTGTATACAGTGAATAATTCTCTCAGCAAGCACTCGCAAAGGAAGAAAGTTCTTGTGTTCTAATCAGTTTATATCTTATGCCAGACCATCGCTTATTGATCCCTCTCTTTAGGAGAAATCCTATTCTTAATGATCCCTTCAAGCATCTTAATAAACAAAAGAAAGCTTATCTTGTAGTCTTTCAAGTATGAGTTTGGATGGAAATTTAAGGAGTGACTTTCTACTGTTTTTCTTTTATCACAAGTTTAACATGCCTCTAAAGTTAACAAGATGTCTACCAATGTGCAGTGTACTGCTTTGTCTAGCATCATTTAATTGGCAAATATTTTTTGGTGACATTGATCTTAAAACTCGCAGAGAAAATCAGTGTCTTCTGGCACCAGCAGTAAGTAAGTGTTACTGCCTCAGTAGATGGCTTGTGGAAATTCATTGACGATAATGTCTGTGACTAATGCAACTTCTTTTACAGAGCTTATGGAGAGCTAAGAAAGCTTCTAGAAACCATCATGAGTTTAAGAAGAAGCCAGCACAACATCCAAGTCCATAAAATCTGCATTTTGGTTGAAGTTTGTAAGGTTTCAGAGTTATCAAATATTTGGAAGATGCTATTATTTTGTGTCCTCAATATTGTAGAGGAAAGAGCTAATCACCAAGGTAAAAGAACATTCAGAGTACTGCCAGTTTACAGTCACAGGTGTTCTTTCTCAAAGGAAAAATGTCTATTCTTGCTGCAGAAGGAATTGTAATTACTCCTGTGCTGGGGAAAATGCAGTGTAGTCTGTTTACTGTATTAAGAATTTACTGTGGAAAACCAGCTTTATAAAGACCCACTTCTTGAAATTTCAATGTCAGATTTCTTCACGCAGAGAAATCTCCACCAGGTCCAAATTTAAGACCCAGATTCCTTCTTATTAAATACGCATGTTGTCAGTAGAACTGTATGTGGAGTTTGAAACACCTTATTTTCTATCATACAAGAAATCTCAGGGTGTAATATGCATTTAAATCTGGACTGAAATCAAGATGTGCTGTGTGAACAGACATTAACCTAAACACTAAACACTTAAATATGATGGAAGATGTGTATACCTTACCATGAAGAAATAAATCAAGTAAACAAGGCCCACCAATATATGAAAACCATAGTAACTTACACATACATATGTAATCTTTTACGGGCAATATTCATGAATTCATTGCAGATGATTTTATTTGCCCTTAAACTTATTATCCAAAACCTAAAAAGAAGAAAATGTGATAATATTAATGATCAGTTAAGGGCTATGTTCCTCAAAGAATGGTCTGGAAGCAAACAAGAAAAAGCTTTTGTGTCAACTGGCTATATAGGTAGCTCACCATATTGGTTTGACTGCACAAGGAAGTATTGGAGGGTGGGAAAAGAGTAAAAACCCACGATAACCCAAGCTCTGCAAGAATAGATTACATTGTATGTATTTTTAATTGGATATTCAATTTTATCCTGAGAAGAAAGAAAGGGCTTTCCAAACAGTCTACACCAATAAACTGTAATGCAAAACATATGTTAAATTAAAGATATTTCACAAAAGCTTGTGAAGCAAAACATAGTTATACTATAGTTCTAAAACAAAATGGAATTTAAAGCAACAAGAACAAAAAAAAAGAGAGAAACCAACAAACCCCAAAACCATCCAACCAAAGGAAACTACAGCACTATAAAAAATGAGATCTGAGTCCTTAGACATATAATAATTAAGTCTATTCACTAAACAGTAAAATTAATAACAAAATAACAGGTGTCTTGAAATAAGTTTCCTGAAAAAGGAGAGAATTAAGGCAATGTGTTTACATACAAAACTATTCATACGTACATACATATGCAATGCAAATAGATAGATACATATACATATGTATCTATGTACATCCATACATGTATATCTGTACAAACACATGTGTATTTGCAATTTCAATTACACGTGGCCATATAAGTTTTTATATATAAGGTATATGAATGCATATGGGTATATATATGTATGTATCTACCACCTAGGTCCCAGGTACCAGTAGGACCACATACACAAGTAGATCTGTAAAACTTCCCCCTTTTCCTTTCCCTTAATGAGAAAGTGTTTAGTGAGTTTTAGAATCATAAGGTCATAGAATCATAGAATGATTTGGGTTGGATAGGATCTTAAAGATCATCTTGTTCCAACTTTCCTTCCACTAGATCAAGTTTATCAGATTCCCATCCAACCTAGCATTGAACACCTTCAAGAGTGGGGAGCTCACAAACTTACTGGCAACCTGTTTTACTTCCTCACCACTGTCACAATAAAGAATTTCTTCCTAGTATCCAATATAAACCTCCCCTTCTTCAGACTAATTTCACTCCACTTTGTCATATGTCTACCTGCCCTTGTGAAAAGTCCCTCTCCAACCTTCTTACAAGCCCTCATTAGGTACAGAAAGGTTGTTATAATTTCTTCCCAAAGCCTTCTTTTCTCTGTGCTGAAAAAATCTCAGCTGTCTCAGCTAACCTTCATAGAAGAGGCAATCCAGCCCTGTGATCTTAGTGGCTCTCCTGTGGACTCCAACACATTGATATCTTTCTTATGTTGAGGGCTGCGGAGCTGGACACAGGTGGGAGTCTAAGAAGAGTGGAGTAGAGGAGCAGAATCACCTCCCTTGACCTGCTGGTTACTTTTCCCTTCATGCAGATCAGGATGAAATTGATTTTCTAGGCTGTGAGATCACATTGCTGGGAGATGTGGAGCTTCTTGCTCATGAACACAGTTAAGTCCTTCTTCCCAGGACAGGTCTTGATCCATTCTCCACCCAGCCTTTGTCTGTGCTTGGGTTTGCCCTAACCCAGGTGCAAGAATTTGCACATGGTCTTGATGAACTCCATGAGTTTCACAGAAGCCCATTTCTCAAGTCTGTCAAGGTCCCTCTGGATGACATTACTGTCCTCCAGCATTCTGACTGTACTAAGCAGCTTAGTGTCACTAGCAAACTTGCATAGGGCACCCTCAATCCCACTCTCCTTGTTGACAGAAAAGATGTTAAAAGGTGCTGGTCCCTATACTGATGAAGAAAATCACTCTTCAGCTGGATACTGACTTAATGACCACAACTCTTTGAGTGTGGTGATCCAGGCAATGCTTTTTTCACTGATGGTTGATCTACCCATTAAATCTGTGTGTCTCCAGTTTAGAAATAAGGATGTTGCGTGAGACAGTGTCAAATGCTTTGCACGATTACTGGCATTTCTTTTTACAGATTAGTCCCAGTATAAAAATTCCCTTCCTCATTGTGTAGCTAAGCTGCACCTAGTCTATTTGACATCAATCTTTCCATGATTATGATCATAAGAAATTATGTTTCTTTCATCATTCAGAAAATGAAGGATGTACATTACAATTGTCTTTCTTGGTTTAATTCTTCAGCATGACCATAATAAACATTTCCTTATATACACTTTTAGAGTAATTTTTCCTCTAAATATGTGATTATGTAGCTCATTTATTGAGTTAGTTTGAATTTAATGAATTATAACGAATGCATGATATTTTCTCTTGTTGAGAATGTTAAAATTAAATATAGTATTGAACTTGTTTTTGATGACTATGAAATTACAGATATTTAATATTATTCTTCAAGACTTTGATACGCACTAAGTGATGAACAAATGTGAAATGTGTCTATTCTGCCTTTTGTATAGATGCTGCCTCATTTGAGTACCACACTGAATTACAGAAATCCTGCCACTGAAATATAGTAGAACTCACTCCTTCCTGTAAAAAAATTAAGGTTTCCCACAAACCAGCAAAGGATTCCAGACAAATTAGAAGGCAAATTCCTTTGGTTTTTAATAGTGTCAAAGCACTTAACTTATGATGGAATTTTTAAAAAATGCTATATGATATTAATGATATATTATATAACCTTCATTTTAAAATTTTTATGTGTGTAGTTCCATTGAAATAGTACAATGGTTAATAGTCTTGTGATCTAATTCAGGGGGAGATTTTAATTTTAAATATTTTGCTAATGTAAGTTATACTTTCTGCAAAATATTTTTTAAACTTGGTGCTTATTTTCAGTTTCCACTACAAGGGTAAGAGGGCCTCTTTAGACATCAAAAGTTCTGACAAAGAGAAATTGCTAATTGTAGTTGATTCTTGCAACTTCACAGAGTAGATAAAAAAGACACCTTTTATTCAGCCTGAAAATTTCTTTCCTCATTTACTCTACATGTTGACTTATATTATAAACTTTAAATCCGAGCCACATGGCCAAGATTTTTTTAATTACTGGTCATCCCATGCACCAATCATAGAATAAATTAGCCACACAGTCTTGCAATATCAAGACCATATGAATGCCTATATTTAAATTTCATTCATGTCTTTGGCAGTTGTGTTGTATTTAAAAAAGAACTCTTCTAATGTACTCCAGGCTGAATCTTACTATTGTGAACAAATTACAACCAAACCAATTTTAATTACCTTTGGGGGTAAAAACTGTGACTAAGGCAATTATATGAGTCTACTGAGCCCATATTATTAACACTAAATGACATTAATATTTTCACATGATTAAGCAGGAATAATAATTATATTAATTATATTTTTTTAATATTTAAAGAAGGAAAAAGTCACCTTATTTAAAAAAAAGTCTTATCGCTTTTTTGTGTTATACTGTCCTGCTCTAAACCCACAGTATTTGCTTAGACATGGTATGCAAATAATCTAAGTACAGAATGTGAACAGTTCATGATTTAGGATCCAAACCCCATATAATTAGTACAACAGTTCAAATCCCTCTAAATTCAAGTCCTGCATATGCATACATTAGCATGAATTAATGTGAAATTATTTTCTAGGCAAGATTACATGTAGGTTAGTGAAAATTTAGATAGTTAATATTATGTAAAGAGGCAAGTAGCGCACTGTGAGTTAAGAAACAGAAAGAAAGGATACATAAACATATGGGAAATAACTAAAGAATCTGACTATCATCTGTAAGAGTGAAGAGAATTTTAATATAGATCAGTAGATCAATTTTAGTATAGATCTCAAGAGTGAAGAGAATTTTAATATAGATCAGAAGAAAGATATTTATGTCAGTGCATAAATAATGGTCACACTTCCTTTTTTAAAGCTGGGGGGTTTCTTATGTTTTTAACACATGCTTTGAGACCTTTTCTTCATGCACATCTGACTGCACATAAAACTAGTTATATTAAATCCTTAGCTGCACAGGATATGTACAGTGAAAAGTTATACAGAAAAAAACAATACTTCTTTAAACACTTAAACTGGTGATGATCTTAGAAATATATTCTCATATTTCTTTTAGGTCAAAGACAGAAATATTGAAACTTTGATGCTTCAAAGGAACTAAAACATTAATAACCTGGGCTAAGGTTTTCAAAGGAGCTATGATCTATATGAATTAAAAAAAAAAAAAAAAAAAGAGGTTTTAAAATATTTTTATTTTTTAAATTTGCTTTAAATTACATTTTCATTTTCTTCAGTTTGGTTTTGATTTTGGTGTTTCAAGTTTTTTTAAAATGTGCTGACCAATAGGACAATTTTGAGATTGAATCAATGAGATTGACACTTTATCAGAGAGTAAATACCAAATGTGTAATAAGACAAGATGTAGATGTAATAAGATGTAATAAGATTCTGAACTAAATTTCAGTCAGCACAATAGTAACAACAATTTATCTTAAGTTAAAATCTGTTCTCCAGTGATAATCTGTAATAAAAAAAGAATTATTCTGAAATCAAAGATTTAAAATCCAAGATATATTAACTTTCAATCTACATTAAATTAAAACAGAGAATTGTCATGAAAGTTTTTATATTGAAGCCATTCACTGAGGAGCCACATCTTAGGATTGTTAGAGAGAAAGGGCATGGTAACAGAGACCTCAAAATACAAGCATAAGCTGAAAGCTGAGGTTTCGGAAATGCTAGCAGAAACAGCAGATCTATAAGCACAAGGCACAGATGGTAATTAGTGGTTTATTAAAGGAGAATAACCTTTGGATCTGTGTGCAACCAACTTTAAGAAAAAATCCTGAAGAATAAGCCTCCTTCACAAGCAAATTTGAATATAACGTGGAACTGGGAACCATTGGAGAAATGCCTGGTAACCAGACCATGTTGGGAGACATATGAAGTGATCCCAAAAAGAGGAGGAAGAAAACACCTCACCAGTATCTCACCTCCAACAGAGAATTTCTGAAAATTTATGGAATGTGCTGATCTTACTTGCTGCATCCCCAACTTTTTCCTGAAAAAGGCTGATTTCCCATTGACATTAGAACCTAGAGAAACAGTATAAAGTATAAATGAGATGCTATAATTGGAAAATGTTGACTACAACTTTTGGTATCATTACTAAACAAATAATTCTCTGGCTGTTAAGACTATAGTTTGACTCACACTAAACTCTTGTCTTCTCACTTAAGGTTTTTTCTTTAATCCAGAGAAACTGAACAAATAATGTGGTGACTCTGTTCTTGTGGACTAGTTGTTAAAATTTAATTGCAACAGACTGGGAAAATGTGGGAAAACTAGGCAATAATTTAAAAAGTAAATTGAAGTTTAAGATTTTGTCTTCCAAATGCATTATCCATTTGTTTGATCAGAAATATTTTTGACCCCAAACTAAATGTAATAAATCAGAATATCACATTTGCACTGCCATTCTGATTACTGAAATTTCTTTCAAAATATTATGACAAAAGCAAATAATAAACATCTCTTTTTCAATATTAATTCTTTTTTTCATGCCTCAGCTAACTAAAAATAAATGAGACTTTTATGGGAAAAAATAGCAACATATCTTTTTCCCTTGAAATTATGTAACATATTCCAAGCAGCTTGAGGGGGAACATATATAAAGGCAAATTTCTTTTAATGCTTTTCTAGAAAGCTAGTTGCACTGATCTTGAATGACCTCCAGATTTTCAGCTAGAGATAATCTTCATTTTACTGCAAGAACACTGATTACTCTTTCAAAAGGACAATGTCTAAAATGCTTAGAAAAAAAAATATCCCTAATTAATCTGTATTTGCCAGACTCTGTCTTTTACTGCAAGTTATCACAAGCACAGGGCAGAATCCTTCAATGCATTATTAGGAGAGGCACATAAGTGACACAAACTTTACTAGCTGGCCGTGTTCCCAAAAGTACGTCTTGCACTGAGAGACGTGACAAAAAACATGTTTTCATTCCTTTAGACTTAGAAAGCTGCATGCTTCTGCACAGCAATGTGAAAGTCCTTGTTCTTGCAATGTTCTCCTTGCAGAAGCAGTTTGTCTAGCAACTGATTATTATAGATGTGATTACTGTTCCTTTCAATGTGTTTCTTTTTAGGAAATAATTACACCACATAAGAGAATGGTCAATTTAATGTGCAAAGTATACACTCACAAATCTTAAAACCTTTCAATTAGCATATTGGGGGATGAAATGCCCCTAAGGATATTAATGCCTTGATTTTAAATATTTTGTGAAAAATGGTCTCCAATATGGAGAACTGAGGACCCTCAGTAGTACTGTATGGTTTAAAGATTTGCACATCGACACAGAAAATTAGCAACTTAAATGGAGACCTTATCATCAGAAAGTAGGAGTTTAGCAAGAAGGCAAAGATATTCCAGGATGACAAATTTAGTGCCTGGATATCCCAGCTAGCATGCCATTATTGCCCTATTCCTTCCCCAGCAGAACAGGAGAATTCAGAAATTGGGAATGTTCTTTCAAAAATTTTTGACTGAATTTTTATAAGCTTAGCGCAAATGCTACATCAGGGAAAATAACAGAGCAAAATATTACATCAGATATATTGTTGTTGTTGAATGGATTAGCCATGGGGATTTTTGGAGATCTATATCTTTTTGGTCCTTGATTACTAATATAAGTCAGGTACAGGCCAGGAACAAACAAAGGTCTTAAATGTTTTTGTTTAAAACATTTGTTTACCAAAACCATGTTATGGGATTGAATCTAGAGTGAAGACACACTAGTTATGGGTTTGAATCTAGAGTGAAAAATCTTGAGTGAAGACACGTGTATATAAAGAAAATCAATGTACTAGTTCAGATAAGTATAGCAGAGAAAGCAATGATATGAGCCATATTTCTGAAACTGCTTAGAAACAGACCTTAAGACTGTTCCCTTCCAAGGAAGTTTTCCACTTCAACTTCCAGAACTAATGCATCACTTCTTGGTTTCAACTGGAAGGCTCCTCATAAATTTTCTTCAATAGTATATGAATAACTAAAAGGAAAAAGTTACATAAAATGTGCTATTAGTCACTTTATATCTTGGAAACAATCATTCTTTAATATGGTTATTTGAAGTCAGGCTGATTTCAGATTATAGCCTAAATCTAAATATGTGCAAGGGCTGTCTTTTTTATGGCTTTTGATTAATCATATTGAGAGTCCCAGAAAATCTTGACCAATTTCAACTGAGATTTTCCTTTTCAATTTTAATTTTTTTAATATTTCTTTTATCTTTGCAGCATAATCTCATGATTTTACATTATTATCTCTTTACATTTGATCTTCCTCTCCAGAGGTATAATTGTAGGTATTTTTTCTCAACACAATACTGACAGAAATATTTGTAAATTATCATGATACAGGCATTAAAATATATTTTCATATAGACACATTTGACATATAAACATTGACTTACATTTGTACTGAGTCTTTGCTCATGATATTTTAATTAAATCAACTGATATGTATCAATGACTAAAACACACATTCAAGAAGATAATATGATGGCAGCCAGATACAGATGTGCCACAACCTGTCTCTTCTTATCTCTTCTAGAAAGGCTGTGCCACATTTTGCAATCTTCAAAACATAAGCACAACTTCATCTTGAATTCTGACAACTCACAGAAATGTTCCTCACTTGAAACAGCCTCACTTTAGTCCATGGTCTATTCCCAAAGGGCCATCTGTTCTTCAAATGTAGGAATTTATAATAGCACGAAAAGAACCTGATCCTCAAAAACTCCTGCAAAATTCTTCAGTCTGGACTGTTTAATGTGCACAGAGGGTCTCAGGATCTTGCCTGCCCATTGGCAGCTGTCTTGGGAAAATGCTGAGTGCCTCATTGTTACCCAGGGCTGCCACAGCAAAGTGCTCAGTATAGCACCACCTCTCCCCACATAAACTGAAATCCCTAAAAGTACTGACCGTCTCTGACACAATCTTCCTTTAGCTTAGCTGAGTTCTCAGAGACATCATGTATTGCATTGCACCTCCCTCCTAGACTTATTCTTCTTTAAAGGAGTTAGGAGCAGATTCAGAGATTGCCCAGTAAGTGGGCAATATTCTGGCAGCTCAGGACTGTAATGTGTGATTTGTAAGGAGCAACTAACTAGTGGGCATTTTTCCCATCTCCTCTCAAATGCACTCAAACACATTGGTGGGTTTATACTATTGCCCATCAAATTGTGATGGGAATTAACACCTGGATAGAGAAGGGAAGGACATTTCACACCTTTTTACATGGTCCTTTCAGTCACCTTAGAATAGAAAGAAATGTATTCATTTATACTGATATTTCTTTAAGTTTTTTTGTTATACTTCTGCTTCATACTCAAAATCAATTCCTGTAAGGAAAAAAAAAAACGTGGAAAGCACTAATTTATATGGAAGGTACTCTAATTAGCATGGTAAATTATTTCATTTCATACTATTATGATATTCAAAATTATTAATGCTCATTTAAGCCAGAAAAAATGCAATAGTTCAACCAAATAAATGTATATCTCATAATGATACACTCTTTACAATGTTAAATACATATCTGCATATTATATCCTATAATTACATAAAACAAAGCATATGTATGTATTAAGATATATAGTAATATGAATATGCATATATACATATTTTTCAGGGATAATTTTGAAAATAAAATATTTTGTCTATTTGACATTAGGTTAAAAAGTTGGAAGTTTATGAACAACAAGTTAGAAGTTTTTAAGTTTTTACTTTTTTTGAAGATGGAAGATTTTACTTCAAATCAGGCAATACAGCTAATAATTTTTAAATTAATACAGATGTAGTCAGGATTGATGTTAAGAAAAACCTTTCATCCACCCATAAAATTCCTGATAGATTATGTACTCCATTTTAACATATGATTTTAAATTCAGCAACAAAAAAAAAATAGCTCATAGCTTTATTAAAATGCAATATGTATGTTAACTGTTATTTTATGATTTCCAGTGGGAGTGACGGATGTCTTATTTTTAATTTATAATTAAGTTTTTAATTTTTTAATCCCACTCATAAAGTAGCAGTATAACTCACCATTGGCTGAACCATTTTGTCTTGTGTGTTATAGGGACTTGCTGTCTATAAGTTTGACTGAAAATCTGTAATTATGTTTTATCAATCCTCCCTGAAAAATAACACATAATTAGAGTTTAGAAAGTAGCGGTTAGATTTAAGAACACCATTTTTTTTTTAACCTATAGGAGAATACACCTTTGTTCAGAAATTTTACAATTATTAAGTGTTAAAGGAAGGAAATAACATTTTGATAACAATATTGAGACTTTTTTTGTTTGGTTGGTTGGTTTTGTTTTCTGGCATCAGCATATTCATCATCTGTTTACTGAGTAAACATTTGGAGAAGTTACTGCATAGCTAATCTGAACAATTCTGAATAATTGTAGTTATCTAAAGATGTGAATAACTACAAAACAGCTAGATACCCTAATTAAATAATTCAGTGATCCATGCCATTCCCAAATGTTCTTTGCCAAGTGAACAGATCTAAAGAAGTGATCTACAAAGGAAGCTAGTAAATTCAGTGAGCTCCCTATTGTATAGGTAATCATCTATCGCATTATCTTCATGAAAGAAAAGTCCTTCTGATTTCAGCTCTATTTCAAGGGCTTCTGCTGATATCAAGAGTGAAAGTGGTCTTTGTAATCTGAGACATAATTTCATGATTTTTGGTTTGCTGCATCTTTTTCCTTCAACACTTTTTTTATTTTTTATTTTTTTTCTGTAATTTCTGCCACAGGCCTCCCTCTCTGCTTATTCCATCTTACTTTCACATGTTGTTATTACATATAGTGACAGTGTGAGACTGAGACTTTCTCTGTTTCATAGTATAGCTGACTGTAAACCTCACAAAGAAAACAAAATTTGAATAGTTGAATGTCTGTTGGTTTTGACACCAGACATGTACTATTCAGGAGCCCTCACACCATGACAATAGTTATAATTTCTTTGGCCACTATATATATTCTTTTCTTCTAAAATTTTATTGAGTTGTTTTGTCCTGATTGAATTGAGAAGAAGAGCAAAACAAACAAACAAACAAAAAAAACCCTAAAAATAAATTAACCAACAAACAAAAAACCCAACTACAGAACCCACCCCCCCGCCAAATCCAACTTCCAAATGTCAAGGGCTTGACTACTGTAATGCTCCCAAATCATCACAAAATCTAAAAATCACGTGGATTTGTATGTGGCAAAACACAATTCATTTGTAGGACCTGCACAAAACTAGTACAGCCAGTGAAAGCTGATTTGCACAGCAAGGCTTTGGCTGTGTCAGGGGCTGCTGGGGGGACTTCTGTGAGAAACTGCTAGAAGCTTGCCACATGTCAAGCTTTGTCATGTCATTGACACTACAAAAGTCAGTGGGTGAAAACTGAAATGCAGAAAATTCTGTATTAACCACTTTTTTTTTTCTTCTTTAATATTGAAGAAAGCCAAAGATAGGCAGATTGCCCAGAGAGGTTATAGAGTCTCCACTCTTTAGAGATGTTTGAACCTTCCTGAATATGGTACTGAGAAACCCAGCTATAAACAGGAGTGCTACTAGACCATGAATCCCTTTTAAGTTCTGTGACCTTGAAATGTTGTGGAGTTGTGTGCCAGTAAGGCCAACTGGAAAGATTTAAGTGCCCTTGTACTTTTGCTAATATTCAGTGATGCTCCATTGATCAAACATTTTCTCATAAATACGCAGACAGATACATGAACATAGAATGATGTCACAATTTTACAGATTATTAAAGTTTCCTGGTTACAAGTATGAGGAACTGAACAAGAATCTTGTTAATTGGACCATTTCAAACAAAAGTGCTTCTAAGAGTTTATGCATGTTTATTTATCTCTCAGTGTTTTTGGTGGTGGGAAACTGGATTTGCAGCTGATGGTTTGTTTGGTAAGGAAGTTGTATTGTTGTACAATGGCTAAGAATATGGTCTAGCATGCTTTCTTGTTTGTTAATTTAGATTTTTATTTTACTTTACTTTTCTCTTTTACCATATATTTTATTTCAGTTCTGCATAACTTTTCAGAAACAATATGAACACTATGTCCTCTCCTGACATATTGAGATATCCATCTAAGTAAACATTCAATGTCTGAAGAGACTATATAACATGAGCTTGAAAAGGCTCAAAATATTTTCATATTACTTGTAAAATACCAGTAAGGGCAAGACTTAAAGTAGTCTGGAAAAAGTAGGCACTGAATAGGGGCTGAGTCAGTACAAAGAAAAACAGAAGGGTACTCAGATAGAAAGTGGAGCAGAGAAACCAGCCAAGGTTCTTGCCATCGGAGTATTTGCTATTACTTTAATTCTTCAGGACAGGCCCTGTGGAAGCATGTGTGAGAAATACCCAGAATAAACCCCAAAGGGCAGTGTTTTCCATAGTAAAACTCAATATTCCCTTTTTTTTCTGAACTTTTAACATTTCCATTTAAAACAAAGTACCTTATTTCATCTCTTAAAAAAGTATTAATAAATCTTTATTATGTTAATCTTTAAATGTTTGAAAAAATCTTGGGATGTTTTCTTGGAGGTGTTTTCAATGTTAAATGCATAATCTTTTGTTCCACATATTTAGTGATAATATTTTAATTTTGTGTCATTAAAAACCTACTTGAACAAATGTATTTACCTTTCCAAATAATAAATCACAATGGAAAATTTCTGGCTAGTTAAAAACATTATAAATAACCTTGAACATGTTTCAAGAGTGAGAGCCTGAATGTCTAGAGAATTACATATCCTTAGATGTAAAAGGGAATTTATTTATGCTACACAGATCTGCATGCGATTTTCTCCTGTTTTGCCATTATATTCCTATAATGTTTTGTTTTACAATGTCTTTTCTAAAATATATATAATAATTAGATATATTTTAGATATTACATATATATATATATATATATATATATATATATATATATATATATATATAAATGCCTGCTTTATATTTCACTTAACAGTCCTATGAAACAGCTAGATACTCAAGAGTCTTCAACGCTGAGTTTCAAATGATTGAAAATGTTCAAACTATCTGGGCAAAAGTCAAAGGGCCAAGAAACCAAAACACCTTTTCCCTTACACAATAACAAAAAATAGAAAAGGACATGATCATAATCTCAGAAAAACTGGTCTTGTAACACATGTATACTCTCAGGAACCCAGCATGAGAAAGGTTTTTGTGTAGCAGCTTTGTAATCTATTTTTTTTTTAGTAAGACATTTCAAAAATGAAGAATTCTACAGAGTGGATCAGAGATATACATTGTCATTGGAAGGGACTGACTTATCCTTCTCCCTTGCTAAGAGAATCAGCTTATAAAGTCATTATTTCCCCTTAACAGAGATATCACATGAAACGTGGAGAGAAAGCACCATTTGACTAGGAAGCGAGAGTCACACTTCTGAACTGCCATTCTGTGACAGTTATTAAAAGATCCTTTCTTGTTCTAAAAACCCCTTTTTTTGAATCGCATGGCTTGATGTTCAACACTTTAAATTTCACCTTTTAAACTTGAAAAATGTGAAAATAACACAGAACAAAGTTCTTCTGAAGTCTGAGATCTACAAATGAGCTTGTTTTTGTCTAAAAAAAAAAGTTGTGAGAGAGAGAGCTGCAAAAGAAAAAAATAAGAAAGACTGTAGAATTCCAGTCTGTATTCAAAGGAGAAAATTGTGCTTTTCCATATTAACCAATATTTCATACTTTAATAGATTTTTGTGTTTTCAGCAGAACTATATTTGGAAAGCTACTATATGGTGTGCTACTTTTCTATTCTTCATTGTTTTATTAAAAGTAATCTCATATTCAGAAAATAAAGATGAGGTAGGAATAAATTTAAGTTCCTTAGGAAATAAATACATTGCCTCAGATCAGAACCATTGGAAAATGTGACTATATATAGCAATTAAAATTGAAATGTAGAGATTTTGAAGGTATTTGTCTTGTATATTTTCCTATTTAACTTTGATTAAAAGAAACGCAAAGAACCTCAATAGCACATTCTTAAAATAATTCCTGATGATCAAACACAGTTTCTGTAGTAGCATTCTTTCTATAAAATTAGTGATAAGTAATAGCCAATATAGCCTTAATTGCATGTTGGTGTTGTTTTTCCAAATCCACAGTCTTAAACCATAAAGGAGTAAAGTAAAGGAGGGTTTTAATAATTTATACCGATAAACTTGTATAAATACAAATGCAAACTAATGCAACCAGGATCATCAACCATAGAGGGATTACCTAACTGTTAAGTCCAACGATTTCTCATATTTCTCTACATAAACTGCTAGAATATCAATGGCAATGCAGGAAAGAAGTACAAAATTATATTAAAAACCTATGATACACCTTACTGAAAACCTAGTTATTTTCTGCCATTCTTGACTACTTATCCCTTCTAATTGTATGCCTCATTATAAGGCTTATAATAATCAACATCAAGCTTCCTTTCTTTACAAAGGAATGAAAAAATTCTTCCAATTTACTTGTACAAGAAAAAGAAAAATGTTTCATATGTTCCTGGAGACTTTGAAATTATTCTTTGCCTAATTATCAGATATTTACTGTTCTGCAGAAGGAACTTCTGGTTCATACTCTACAATACAATTGGAACTTGAAACTTCAGGAGTGTCAAAAAATTCCTTTGAAATTACTGATTGTGAAATAGTTTTAAAGAGCCCTCATTCTTCCATGAACGATTTGGTAGGTTGGTAGGATGCACAGACTTGTCATTCTACTTCTTTTTGTGTGGGCTTTGGAATTTTTTTTACCAGTTGGTTGTTGGGGTTTTCAGGGGGGGAAGGGAAGGTTATTCTTTTTGTTCTTTTTGTTAGAGAGCTTTTTGTGCCGAATTTGTGTCTTCCATGGCACAAATATTTCCAGTTTTATTCGTCATACTGGAACTCATTTTTCACTTTCTCTATTATTAGAGGCCTTCATTTAAACCAGTATTTTAATGTCAAAAGTTGCTTTCCATGGTTCATATTTAATTTTCACTAGAATACAACAGCATAATTTTTTTTTTTCTGCACTACATTGACTTACAAATAACAACAAAGGCAATATGAATTATTTTCTTCCTGCAGCCAGTGGGATTCTACACATTTTAGATATGATCAATTAAAGGAGAAATTTTTGAAATAACTGATTGCGAGAGGTTCTTAGAAAATGTCTGAAAGTGGCTAGAGAATACATAGCATTCATGACAGCTATTTCTGCTCTGGTTTTTAAGAATAGGTCACCTTTGTTGAATCCTACACAAAATAAAACTTCTAGCTAATGAGCATCTATGAACTTGTCCTTGTTTATTCAATTAGAATTTTTATCCACTGGTCAGCAGCTCTGTATGAATCCCTACAGGTATTTCACAAAACCTTTCAGTAAAATCAATGACTCATATGATTTCATGTGAACTAACTCCCTTGAACTATTTGTGTATCTGAAGTAGCTTTAATAATCTGTCTTGGGAAAACTCTAATTGGTTTCAAAAATATGAGAATGAAGTCAACATTTATGTTTCTATCTAATGTGGTGCATTTAATTTAACATCCTTTTATTATGATCTGCATAGCTAGGACAAAGTAGAAATGCCTGCTTTCATATTTATGTCTGCTGAAAGAAGTCAGTGGAGTATAGCTAGTGTAGGCTTTTGAAGCTGAGATCTTGCCCTGCCTTATTTTCCAATCTTTTTCCCTTAAGGACACAGATCTATTGTTTAAATGAAAATGTATAAACACTTTTTTTTTCTATGCACAAATCCAGTTTTCTAGCAAACTATGCTGTCTGGAAAGGCATCTTCAAAATCCAAGGGGAAATAAAAACATTTTCCCCAAGGCTTTTAAGGAGCATCAGAACGCAGACTTTGTGTGAATTTAGAAGTGAGAATGCTAGTATAGTGTATTGAAGAATTGCTGTGACCAATACTTTAGATTACCTAGGAATTAAAAGAAAAAGTAAAGGGACAAAAAAGAATGCTGTCAGTACTTGAGATGCTGACCACTACTCAGATATTATAAAACTGTCAGGATGGAAAAGAAAGAGAATTAGCATGAATTGGTGAACGCCTGGTTAAAATGGAACAAAATGAGAAGGAAATGGAAGTCACAGGAAAGTTTCAAACAATAATGTGAAAAGATATTTAAGAGATGACTGGATCAAGTGTTATTGAGGATGAACTGTGTAGAAAATGTAGCTGCAGTTCCAAAGTATCTGAAAATACTAAGTCTTCTTGTCTCAGATTTTTTTTTTTATTTTAAGACAGAATTCACCTATGAAGCTGCAAGTATAATGATCTAGCCAGAGTAATTAACAAGTAAAATTTTGGTGCTATTTCTACAAAGTCTGCATGGAAGTAAAATTTATATTTTTCATATTATCCACAGACTTCAGATAATTCCTAACTAGCAAGTATTAGTTGTTTGAGACATGGAAACAATGGCAGAAGATCAAAACAATACTGTGTCACCAGATAGACATAATCTATGTGTTTTAAAGTGAGAATCATTTTCAGTCCTTCAGATTTATTTGCACTATGAAAAATATGTTTCCAATGAACATTGATATTCAGAATAACACTTAATGAAGTGTTTAAGCTAATATGTAGTGATGCTCTACAATATGTATCAGTTTCACCTAATTCTAGATATATGGTTTATGGTTTTATTTTATTGTTCAACTGGAAAAGCTGATGGAGGTTAATAGCATTCAGTTAAGGTCAAGAGAGACAGACTTTATTCATGTAAGAAATTGCTAGGGTCAGAAGTCACTAGCACAAGTTTGTGGAAGACAATAATTTTCTTTAGAGAAAACAGATTTTCATAACAAAAAAAAAAAAAGTTTGCCTTTCTAAGACAGAAGTGTGTTATTGTAAATGAAAAAACCAGTCAAAAACGGAAAGGTTTCTGGTCAGATTGGATAGTCCAAACTGAAAATATGAAGCTTCCAAATTAATTTCTGTGTGCAGTAAATTCCCTGACAGCAGTTTTTGGTGTTCAATGAAATTTCTGTTTTTAATGTATTTAGTTCAAAAATAGGGCAGAGAAAGACTTACCGTAATTGCAGCAAAAAAGTGTCATAGAAGTGACTATAGAGTTCAAAGCTGAATGTTAAATGTAGACTTATCAAAGAAAATTAGAATCAATTGAAGATTTTCAGCAGCACAGAAAGATGTATGTCAAACAGAAAGTTATAGAATCATAGAAAGGTTTGAGTTGAGAGGGATCATCAAAAATCCATCTAATCCTATGTGCTACCACAATCACAGGCATCTTTCACTAGACCAGGTTACCCAAACACTCCTCCAATCTTGTCTTGAACACTTCCACTTGTGGGATATTTGTTTCACCAGTGTTACAGAATGTTTCTTCCTTAGGTTCAATCTAAATCTACTTCCTTATGAATTAAAAGCTATTGCACCTTGTTTCGTCACCATAAGTCATGGTAGAAAGTGCCTCTTTGTCTTTTTTATAAGATCCCTTTAAGAAATGGAAGGCTGCAATAATTTGTCCCTGAATATTTCTTTTCTCAAGGCTGAATAACTCCAGTGATCTCAGCCTTTCTTCATAATAGGTGTATTCTAGCCCTTTAACTGTTTTCATGGTTTAAATTTGGACCAATTCCAACAGGTCCATATCCTTCCTATATTGAGGACTGCAGAGAGGGATGCAGTACTCCAGCTGGGGTTTTCTTCAAGATAATGTAGTACCTTAGAGAGAATGATGACTTCTCTCAAGAACAAAAATACCATTTAATATCTATAGATGAATAATTGTCAGTGTTCTTCTGCACACTGAGAAGTGAGAAGTGCAACAACTTTTCAAGGTCACTATAGTTTATATTTCACATATACTTTCTGTTTTCTTATTCTGCTTTGTGATTTTTAAGTCAACTAATCTTATGTTCCAGGGGAAAAAAATACCTGGAGCCCATGGTGAATCAGCTGTGCCCCTGCAGCCCATGGAGGGCCACAGGGATGCAGAGATCCACCTGCAGCCCGTGGAGGACCCACATCACAGGTGGGTGTGCAAAGGAGTCTATGATGCCTGGGAAGCCTGTGATGGAATAGGATTTTGTCAGAGGTTGTGGGCCTGAGGACAGAGGAGCCCAGGCCAGCGCAGGTTTGCTGGCAGGACTTGGGACACCACAGGGGACCCATGCTGGAGCAGCCTGTTCCTGAAGGGACGCACGATGGAGCAGCCAGCCGAGAACTGCAGGCACGTGGGAATGACCAATACTGAAGTTGTTCACAGAGTACTCTCTCCTGTGGGAGGGGCCCCACACTGAAGCAGAAGAAGATTGTGAAAAGGAATGACCATCAGAGATAATATGTGATGATTGACCACAACCCTCATACACTTTTCCCCTGCACCACCCAGGAGGAGGAAGGAGACAAAATAAGAAAAAATAAGGAGACAAAATGAAAGTGAGTCAGGGAAGAGGGGAGAGGTCCAGGGAAGGTGTTTTTAAGATTTAGCTTTATTTGTCATAATCCTACTCTGATTCCAACTGGCAGAAATCAATTAACCCAAGTTGGCTTTGCCTGTGATGATAACTGGTGTATGATCTCCCTGCCCTTATCTTGACACATGAGCATTTCTTCATATTTTTCTCCCCTCTCCAGCTGAGGAGGTAGATTAACTGAGTTGCTTGGTGTGTACCTGGTGCTCATCCAGGGCCAATCCACCATATAAGCATATTCCATGACATCATTTTCATTATACAACAGTATGGAAAATTAGGTATGCATCCAGTTGCATATTTCTTTGCAAGTTACCTGTTGAAGCAAGTTCAACCTTTATTTGTTTGAGACAGAGCTCAAAATCAACCATGTTCAGCGATCAAATGTACAGAAATTTAAAAAAAGAAAATCACATACCTTAGGAGTTTACTTTAGATTCCCTTCTTACACAGATATAAAAATAAAGAACCTCTTTTGTCCCTTCTTGGTAAAGAATTTTCTTATATTTCAACATCAAAAACACTAATTACTTTTTCAGAAGTGCTTTGAAATGGGCTAACTCTTTGTTTTTCATGTATGATACCACACTTACTTTTCTTTAAGCCAAAAGATTTAGTCAGTATTAAAGATCACTTACCTTAAAATTGAATGTTGAAGTACTACACCCTCTCAAAATTAAGTCTTTTAATACTACTGTCTGAACAAAAGGACTGCAGTTGTCATAATGCACTCAGAGTACTTTTGTGAGATCTCCCAAGTACTATATACCATTTAAACCATATGAAGATTTTTAACAACAGTGCTCTAATTCTTAAAGTCATAGATAATTTTCTACCACTGTCATAAATACATACTTTTGAAGACAGAATAATAATACACATTTATTATGGTAATAATTCTGAATATGAGATTACCGTTATATATAAATACAGTTTTCACATAGTAAGAAGTTATAACATGAATAAGCAGACATAGATCTTCAAACAAGGAATAATTTAGAGATGCATTGGAGTAACATTTAAAAAAAGAAAAGGTTTCAGGTCAGAAGGAAAACAAGAAGAAAAGTACCATTTGGAGAGGGAATAAGGTGCTCTTCTGGTTCACTTTTGCCTTTAAAAAGAGAGAGTTATCTTGTATTTGTCAAACTATATTCCTCCTTAACATTACTGTAGACACTTGATATGTGTCCATTTGAAGTGCTATTCCAACATTTGTGTCTTTTATTATAAAAATTATTTTAGTGAACATAATTATGTAAAGTATTCCATCTGTACTCTCTTTCTGTAGTACAGAAGTTAGTCTGTGAGTTCAGTTAATATGAATCTGCTGCCACATGCCTCAGAACTGGGGATACAAACATTGTGCAACCAAAAGTCTCTACTGACTCATGAAAGACTCAGAAAAACCTTTGGCTGATTTATATTTGGAATCAATGCCATATTTCTCTTCATTAATACTGTGAATCTACCATCTAGGGTATGCAAATGGTTACCTTTTACATTATTTTATTGGGATTTTTGCTTGAAAAACATAGGAGTTTATATAAATGACAAAAAATCACAGGTTGAATGAAAAAATATTATGAGTATGCATTTTTTCACAAATTCCTAAATTTTAATTTTTTTATATTTATCTTCCTGTGGGAAGGAGAAAGAAGAAAATGTATTGTCATCTAGAGTGTAAGTGCCTAAGAAGAAAATCATGGAAAAGTTTTCCAAGGAAGAGGGATTATCTTACACAATTTTTATGTCTTTCTCTTTGGTCAGGGAAGAAGAAGGTAAACTGCAAATATATGAAAAGTGTGACCTAAGGATCTTCTGAGTATCTGTCTGTTCGACAAGAGGTTCTGTGTTCCCACAGAGCCTTGCCTGCTTTATTACTCCCACCTGCCTTCCCTTGCACACTGTCTAATACACTGAATTACAGTAGAGAGAGGCCTCCAGAGCACTGAAAATGCATAAATAACTACACTGTTATCTATGATCTTACAGAAGAAAGGAGCTAATTATAGATATCTTCTTATTATGTTATCCTACGTTTTTCCTGATGGATATAGACATGTATCCTCCTCTCCTTAAGCTAAAACTATTAAAGAAAAACTTTGTCTTAGCCCCAGTTAAAATTTTCTGAGTGAATTCTTTTCATAGCAGAAGGAATCTTCTTCCTTTCTTTTTGTTTTTTTTTTTTTTTTTGTTGTTGTTGTTGTTGTTGTTGTTGTTTTTACCATGATGGCTGACAATATTACTTCATTTTTAAAGACAGAACACAGCAGCCTGATGGATAAACTTACTGACCTCCTAATCTTGTCACACTTTTTTAATGTTGCCTGTCAATAGGGAGCAACGTTTAGAGATAGAACTATTTTCCCAAACTGTATCACACTTCCTGAGTCTTATTTACACTTATAGAATTAAATGGAGAGGCAGAAAAGGGAGCTGAAGTGATTATTTTATGCTTTTAGGTCTGGTGGTCTAATAAAAGAAAAGGACAGAAAAATACAAATCATGATAGTTTGTCTAAGCAGAAGGCATCTAAACAGTAACTATGGAAGCAAACTTCAGCTATCTTGCACTGACATTCCCAATAGGAAATTTTTCTGAGAAAATTAAAAATTAGTGGAGATGAAGAAAATTAAAGAAACAAATGTAACTGAGAAAGGTGTTACAAAAGTAAAGCTTATGTTTTACAGCAGTGTACATCTGTTTCACTCGACATCTATGGAAGGCAGAGAGACATGGGGTAGTTTAAGGGTAGAAGTCTCATGGTAATTCCTGGTTTCTCTACAGTCTTATATCAGAGACTTTAACAGGACACAGAGCAGCAAATGAACAAAGAAAATAGAAAAGAACTTTAAAACTGGGCACTAATCCTCCATTTGCTCTTCTTCTGTCTACTTCCTAGTAAATCCCTTTCTATCTTCAAAACAAGCTAGATGTTTTACAAGTGGTCCCTTATCTCTTCCGTGCTGATGCTTGTAACCCTACTAGGATAGCTTCCAATATACTGACACATTTCCACTTTCATTTGTAAGAGATAAATGTTCCAGCATGCACACCATTGAAAATTAGTATTATCTAAATACTCTAAAACTCACTACCTGAAAATGTAAATACTCCTGTTGCAAATTTTGATCCAGCTGAATTTTATTTTAAGCAGAAGCTTGAGCTCATTGTGAGAGAGCAACTGTACATTTATACATATATGTATGCTCAGTGTTACAACAAAGAGGAAAAAAAAAAAGGAATGAAGTTTCAGAGTGCCAACTGATGAAGGGGAAAGATTGTTACTGCTCCACTAACACCCACCCTATCATACCCTGGTTAGCCCACCAACAGTGCTGCTTTATTTAGATACATATTGGGAAAAGGAAAGAAGTACACAAAGATATGTACATGTACATGTATGTACTTTTATCTATACATATAGAGAGAGTTTTTAATCTTACTGCTTGAAGCAAGGCCCTAATAAGGTGAGGCTCAGCCTGTTTGCAGCACAGATCTGTCAGAAACACAGCAGGTGCCCCTGAGTGCGTGGCTAGCAGAGGCCTGAGGAGCTCAGGAGCAGGTTGGTTCTAGGAGCCCCAGGGCAGCCACATAAATGCCTGTTTCCTGACACAGACCTGTGCAACAACCTAACAAAGCTACACATAAATAATATCACAGATGGAATTGTCTGATGTGTAAAACAACAAAATTGTGCAGCTTTTTAGTGGGGATATATTTATACTGGTCCCACTTCAGAATTGGTTATGAAGTACTGATTGTTGCGTTGTCTTGTCCTGTAATTTATATGAATATCTCATTTGTTACTGCATATTTACTCCTTAGCCTGCACCAGAAATAATTGTAAACTATTAATTTCCTAAAATAAAAATAATTTTCTGGGTTTTTTTTCCTACTTACATAATTCCTTCCAATTCCTCCATATTGACGTGGTTTAAGGTGGCAGGACTGAAATCAATGGACAGCAAAAATTATTTTCTGCATGCTGACAAGCACACAGTTTTGTAAAGAACACGGATGATCAACCCTAGTTGTAGTATCCAAACTATCACCAGCCTATCATAAATACTCAACACTGGTACTGGCTATGGTGTGATAAATTCCAATTCCACTTGTTGTCACAGAAGAGGGTTTCCAGTTTCTAAGGTCTTCCTCTGTAGTGAATCTCAGCTGCTGTTTTGTAAATCAGTTTCACATCAGTAGCTAGCAGCAGGAGTAAAACCAACTGGAACTGGAAAATAGAAACCTTTAGTCACAGGTTTGGATAAGCAATGTTTTCACATAATTCCCTCACCCTTTCCCATTGTCTCTGTATTTGTTTAACTACTGACAGTACCTAAATGAAAGTCAAATGATGGTAAGGAAAAAATATATCAAAGACCAAGACAATCCAATAGTGCATTCTCAGCAAAGGTGAAAGTGGTAAAAGATTGCTCTCTCTGTTTCTCCCACTATTACATTTACTTCTACCTCTTCTGGATCCTAGATACTCTATCAGCAGTCTTGGGAAACTTCTAGAAAGACTGGGATGAATACATATTTGAGAGGTGACAAAGATGAGCCAACCATCCTTGTACACACATGGGCACTTGGGTAGGGGTCCCAAAGGCTCCAGATGAAGCTGTTCAGAGCAAGCAAGTTCTGTTAGTGCCGTCAAGATCCAAAGAGATAAAATCTGAAGGAGATTGGCTGGTTCCCCTTGCAGAAAAGATGGCTTCTGGGATACCTGATAGGTGTCTGTTACTACCTAGTTGGAGAACCCAGAGATGAGTAAGCCAGACTCCAGCTGGAACTGCACAAGTCCACTGAACAAGAGACAATGAGAAGTCTGAGACTTTCTGATAAATTCCAATGAGCTGTAAGGAAAGCACTTTTCACCATGATCAATCAAGTAAGGGAACTAGTACTCAGAGACAGATGTAAGATGTACATCACTGGAAGTATTCATGACTCAGATCCCCAGGGTCTCGAGGCTCTGTATCCAATTAGGCCTGCTATGAACAAAGAGTTAAGTTGATCTCTGGAGGTTCCTTGTAACCCATTACTTTGTGAATCCATGATTAGAAGCAGCATTATCTTCCTATTGGAGCACGGCAAGAGAAAAAGCATTTTCAGCAATTTAATGGCTCCAGAATGCAGAGTGAGCCTGCAGCTATGCACTGAATACAGAATTTGTACTTTAAGAGAGATGCACAGATATCTGGTCATGTGTATTGCCAGTTTTATCAGGGAGTTATGTAACCTTTTCCACATAGAATATCATTGCATAGTAAATTTGATTTATCTTAATCTGTTCAGCCTGAGATTTACTATTTACATGTTTACAGGAGACAATACCTCTCAAGCTACTCTGACCTTTTTATAGAAGCATGAATGAAAACAGCTGTCACATTTATTATATTCAGTTATATTGCTCATTACCAATCCAATTTTTTCTCAAAGAATGTCATAGTTTTAAACTCTAATGTCAAACATATGCACTTTATCTATTCTAAAACAAAAATACATCGCTCCAACAGCTGGCATGACATGAAGAGCAGCTTTGTCAGAAGTGGATTAGCCTGCTTTACCATTTCTGTTAGGTAGTATTTAGATGCACACAGAAGCTTTTGAGTCAACAGAAGTCACAAACTTATATACTCTGCTAATTCTATCTGTCTCTCTCTAAGTTCCTTTGAATTTTGTAGCTTTCTTTGAAGCAGCATTAATTGCTGTCAGTTTCAGGTGTGTTCTCTGTGCAGTTTTGATGAGGTGATTTGCATATGGCTAATCTGCATAGCAAGCTGACCTTGAGCTTAGGTATCAGGAGGCTCTGTCCTTAACAGTGGTAGGAGCTAGCCAGGTCTCTGACCCAGATCAGGGGGAAATGATTGTCTTCAACAGTAACAAGAAAGATGCCCTGTGAAATTTGTCAGATATTTTATCAACTTTCAATCTTCTTTCAACATTGGATGACCATTGCTAAATATTTTCTGTGCTATTAAAAGAGGAGAAAAAATCTATAATTTTGTCTGTGTGCCTTGGATTACTTTTTCTGGACTGTTCATTTTATGCACTCATTGTTTTGTGTCTTGCTCATTTCTTTTAAGGCATTCCACAGCCCTCTGTGATTTTGTGGATTTGTTTTGCTTTTTTATTTCTCTTTCTTTTTTTTCTGCTAGACAAATAAAATCAATTATTACAGTCTTTTTTTTCTTCTTTTCTCTGATTTTTCTCATACTGATCTTCTATATGGTAATTGGTGTGCTGCTTATAAAACTATTAACCACACCATATAACCGTATTTAACCATACAGTCCCTTACCATACTCAAATCCCCTCATCAATTGACATATGCCATCTGTCCTTCCATAAATTAAGGATACAATAAGATTACAAATGCATAAAGAAATTCAAACTGAAAAATGTAGTTTTTTTGCTTATAATCTTTGATCTCCCCACATCCTCCTTGACAATTGTCTTCCATTTTAAAAGTGTTTATCGTGCCATTTAGATTGTGGTATCTTTATAAGAGAAATAACTTCCAATAAAAATATTTTTGAATAAAAGTAGTGTCTTTGCCCTTTTTTAAATTTTTACTATTTTCTTCTTTCTTTTGTTAATGGTATCAGAAATTTTAATGTGTTTAATGATACAAGATAAAAGTTTGAAATATATGCTGCACAGAGGAGACAAACAAGGGCAATATAGACAGTTATTTTGCTTTTCTTTATACAGTGCAGTTAGTTTGCATATAGGGATGCTTCTGAAACATAATCTTTTTCTTATGGACAGCTTCTGAAAATTCTGACATCAGCACAGCTGGATATCTGACAAGCAAGAGGATTTAGAAAAATACAGGCTTGGGTATTGCAATGTGTTTGATTGAAAATGTGTCTTATACCAATGGCAAATGAACTATCTCTGTGTTTGAAGGAGGAAGAGGTGAGTGCTATAGTTGCCTGTGATTTGTCCCCAGTGAGGAAAATGACACAAGCTCTTACTGCTGGAATGAGATACCTTATCAAAATAAACTGTACTCAGAGAGTTAATTCCATTGAAACTGGGACATTTCCTTATAATAAATATTCCAGAATCTAGCTGAAGATCAAAGCCAATAAATAGAGTTTCTGTGATCCCATCTGGTTAATTTACATTAGAGACTGAAGAAGATATGGCAAAGCTGTTGTCCTGAATAAACACACAGGGGCAAATTTTCACTGGATTTTCACACGCATTATGTGCAATAACTTACTGATTAAACCATGGGAAAGTAAACTTCTGCTGGCCTTTTCTTGTAGCTCATGGCAAAGTTGGTTAACTTTTACAGTGGATTTTCATACTGTTTATTTCATTCATAGAAACATTAAAGAAGGGATGTGTCTTTCACACAAAATAGCTCAGATCTACTGTATAAGACTTGCAACAGTACTGCTGGCTGGCCTGCTTTCTGACATGCCCTGTCTGACACACTAATTTCAGTTGTAAATTAGAATGTAGGGAGTTCCAACTGCTGCAGCTCTTTAAAAGGGTATCCCAAATAACTTGTTTTGAGATCCAGTTTCAGTGTTCATTGGCATATGTGAATATTCATCGTGGCTAAAGTTACTTTCAGTGAACTCAGGGACAGTGTTCCCAGTGACTTTTGTATCTGGTTCATTGCTTTTCAATGCTTGTGTCTCTACAACAGCAATAAGCATTTTTAAAGGGCATGTCTCTGTGAGGGGTTGAAAACTGGTTTCAGTCAAAGCATAAACTAAGAGAGAAACTATTAAAACATTTTTCAGTTTCCAAAATCTAAACCTTTACCAGTCTTCCCAAGGAGAAAATAGTTTGTTCATCACCTTGTCAAATGTTATATAGTTTCTGTGTACTGCTTCTTTTAAATAAAATTGTCATTGTAATGTTTTTGACTTAAGCTATGGATGTTGTTTTTGTACTGTACAGAAGATATATGTACATATATTTTTTTTTTTACCTTCCTCCATTCTATTTTTAGTGATTTAGAATAAATAAAAACACAAGGTGAAAATACAGGCTCAAAGTAATTCTCAAGCATTTTTGTTTCATACATGAAAAATATTTTCTAATAGTTCTTTTTAGACTTCAAGCTAAAATCAGAACACTATCTTGATAACTAGCTAATGAAAGGTATATTTGCACTCCACAGTTACATGTTCCTTTGTCTCAAAACTTTAAAATGTTTTCATTCCTCTTCTTTTCCAGCAGTAATTGTCTATTATAGTTTGGTTTTTTGTAACAATAAGAATTTTTCTGAGCGTTTTGCACAGAGTATAAAAATAATGAAAGGTAGATCACTTATTGGAAAAGACCCATTCTAAATGTAGTTTTCCAGTACTTAATCCTCTGCAATATTCCATAAAAGCAGTGAGTTTTAACTCAGTTGTATAAAATATGATACCAAAAAAGATTGGTAATATGAAAACACTGAACACTCCATAAATCCAGGTTAATAAATAAACGCTACTAAATAGTGGGACCATGAGGTGATGCTGAAGGGAAGAAATGTTTTCTGTCCTTTGTTATAATATTTTTTAAATCTTAGCCAGGCTTTAAAAGAGCAATCATTAACATTGTTTCAGCTTAATGCAACAGGATATCTGAATTCAGAGTAATAAATAAAATAAATAAAAGAGAGCTTAAATAAAATTAAATATATTTAAATAAAAGAGAGTTTAAATTTTAAAAAAAGTTGGAAATAGAGAGGATGTAGTATTGTTTTCCTTACTCATATATGTATAGGCAATATTATTAATCTGCAAACAGTAGTCTATAAATAACATTATGATTAAACATATTGTACTGCAACATAGCTCCAGTAATTACTTTATTTCATAGACACAATCACAAAGTTTTAGAGAACTTCTGTGCAAAAATATAGATAGTCTGACCCTTTGCATACTGATTATTGCTTCAGGTAAAATACTTTTCTTTTTACTGGAAAAGCTAAATTTGGGGGGTTTTAACTCAAAATCAAAATTGCAATAGCAATTATTTAAAAAAATGTAAGCTTGCATTAATTTTGCAGATGACACTAGATTCTGATGGATTGTGGATATGCTGGAGGGCAGGAATGATTTTTGGAGGGATCTGGACAGACTAGTTTGATGGGCTGAGGCAAATGCTGTGAGGTTCAACAAGGCCCAGAGCTGGGTCCTGCCCTCGGGTCACAACAGCCCCAGGCAGTGCCACAGGCTGGGGCAGAGTGGCTGGAAAGCTGCCCAGAGGAAAAGGCCCTGGGGGTGCTGGTGACAGCAGCTGAACAGGAGCCAGCAGTGCCCAGGTGGCCAAGGAGGCCAATGGCATCCTGGCCTGTGCCAGCAATAGTGTGGCCAGCAGGAGCCAGAGCAGGGCAGAGATTGTCCCCCTGTCCTCAGCACTGCTGAGCCTGCACCCCAAATACTGTGTTCAGTTCTGGGCCACTCATTCCAAGGTCACTGAGCTGCTGGAGGGAGACCAGAGACGGGCAAGGGAGCTGGTGAAGGGTCTGGAGCACAAGTCTTGTGAGGAGTGGCTGAGGGAGCTGGGGGTGTTTAGCCTGTAGAAAAGGAAGCTCAGGTGTGACCTTACCACAGTCTACAAATACCCGAAAAGAGGCTGTAGTGAGGTGGGTGATGGTCTCTTCTCCCATGTAGCAAGTGATAGGAGAGAGGACACCTAGTATATAGGGTATACACTAGGAAAAATTCCTTCACTGAATAGGTGATAAGACATTGAAACAGACTACTCAGGGAAGTGGTAGAATCACCATCCCTGGAAGAGTTCAAAAGATTGTGGGGGACATGTTTTTGTGATGAATACAGCAGTGCTAGGTTAACATTTAGACTCTGTCATCTTAGAGGTTTTTCCAATCTCAACATTTCTTTTCCATGACTCTATGGATACTGTGACTGTAATTTAGATTATAGATTCCTTGGGGTGTGTGCTGGGCCTTTCTGTAACATCATGTCCGTTTTGCACCACATTTGAATAGTAAGTCTTAGACATCCATGTTCAAGATGGTACAGTGCAGTGCAATGTAGTGCAATATAGGAAGTAATATTTGGCATGAGTTTGAAGCCTTAGAATAATTGAAAACTTGAAACCTCAGCTTGAATTGATTTAAGTGTCCACAAGAAGTGTGCAAAACACATAGGGGCAGCAGCTAGAGGTTCATGTTGCAATTCAAGCTGCAGGATACAAAGGATTTCATGGCCTTCCCACATAACTGGAAGTGTTGATGGATACCTGAAATATACAATGTCAAATAATGTCTGGCATAAAAACATTGCAGTGATTTCTTTAAAGATGAATCAACAAACTAAGAGTAAAGTACAATGTTTGAATTCCTTGACTGCAACTGAATAATAGAGTACAACAAGTATGAATGGCAAGGGCTGTTATCGGTGTTCATTTAATGGATACAGGACAAGAGCTCATGTTTTTCTGAACCATAACTCACTTGGCTGCAGTACTGATCTTGTCAGTCTCTATTGTTTTGTTTCCAAGTTCTTGCAGTCATACTCCTTATTTTTCTGACCCTCTGTCAGAGGGTCATGGAACCAGAAGAAAATGACTCTGTCCAACCATCTCATCACACTGAATGTCTGTATAAATCCATAAACTAGCTAGAAAATCTACTCTGACAGGCTATATAGCCTTCAATGATCTAATATACTAAAAAGAACCATGGCAAATCAGAAATCACCATCAAATAGTTTTTGCTTTGCAGAGACTATCCATTCTGGCATACCTAGTAGGGCAACCAGAATATAAGCTAGGAAAGTCAAAGCAGGAGGTGAGATATGTCTGCAAAAATGGCTGCAGGATTAGGCTTGATTTTCAACATGTGCCTGGAATAAGAAAGACCATTAATTACAGCTATGTTTTCCATGTGTATCTATTCCCCAATGAAAGCAGGACTACAGAGCTGATAGTGATCTTGCATTAAATTATTACTTAGTTATACTGACATTTCATGCATTTATTTGCATGATTTTAGATGTATGGGGTGGTACTCTTTACATTTCCCCCCTTCAGATGTCCTCTTCAACAAATGAAATACCGTTTGCCATCAGAGTATTGACTAGTGTTGCTAAGAGATACGGTAAAAAAAACTATATATTTTTTTTTACAATTGGCTTTACATAGATACTCTACCATGTACAATAACACCTGTATTACTTTCCCATACTATATCCATTATTATATAGTTTTTCATACTTAAAACCGTATTAAATTCTTTGTATCTGAGTCATATTTGGAAAGATTCTCCTAGGAAAAATAATTTAATAAAAGCAAACACCAAAATAAACAAAACAACAAAACAAAATCTCCTAACCACAACTAAAAATCTCCACTCATCTTTCATCACACATTTGTTATTGCCTAAGACAGGTGTAAATATCCACTTTGTATCTCCTATTAGAAGCACCAAGACTCTTCAAAGCATGTTGCTGTTGTCCTGTTCTCAATATGCACTTTAGAACTGATTAAAGCATCACTGATCTTCTTTATTGCTGTTCCAGTCCTCCTGATGCTTAATCACACATGTCAAACATATGCCAGACAATGTTGGATGTCATGAAAATCAACATTCATATTTTCTGTACTTCCTCAAATACTTCAGCTAATGTATTCTCTCCATCTGTTGCATAAAAGCAAATATAATGATAATGCAGCGATGCTGAAGTTATCTTATAAATCCAGTCTATTACTGTCAAAGATTGAAACGTTTAAAATAATGTTGTTGGTAGGGATCAGCTAGGTCTCCTGAACAACTTTAAATAACTCAGGCAAGGTTCCAGCATTTTACTATTTGCCACAGAAGGAGACTGAATTTCCCATTGTGCCTTTAACCTCATGTGCATCTACTCTGCTGCAGAGCCTTCCCACTATTTCCATTCTTGAGAATTTTCCCTTCTTACTCATAATTTGCTCATATTCAATAACCAGATCTTAAATTGTGAGCAGTCAGACACATATAATGCTATTATGCAACCTCTTTTTTCTTTTTCTTTCCTCGTACACAAAATCTCTCTCATCGGCAGGTCCCAGCCTTACTGTGCCAACCCTCTGTATATCTAATGGCATGGGTGACCTCACTTAGAAATTCTAGTCCTTAAAGGAACACGGAATAGCGTATATGTAATGATAAGGGAATGGAAGATATTCATTGTTAGCTGTCAAGGAGGATTTCCACCATCAGCATTAACCATATAATATAGTGGCAGTGGAGGGCAATGAATGTGGAGAGAAGTGAGAGCAATCAGCAAGCTTTCATTCAGTGAGATGGAAGAGCTTGTCAAAGACACAAACAACTAATCAGTTGCCAGCACTGATTGATGTTCCAGCCTGCATTCAAATCTATCATTGTGACCAAGTAGTGCCTATCGTTTACCCAGTGGATGGATAAACTAGAAGTAATATATGGTGTCTAAGCAAATAGATCATTAATTCCACTTAATATGTGGGGGGCTAAAGTTTAAATCTTTTTCTAAACAGCAATCTTTCCCTTCAGGGAGGAAAAAAATAAAACACTAAAAAAGAAAAATAAAATAAATAAATAAAAAAAAATCTAGTGTGGTTGACTAGGCAACAAAGTTGGGAGTTTTTTTACAAGTTACAAATCCATTGCATTGGATTTTATTTCAATCTATGACCCATAATTGTCACTGTGTATTAAATCTATGAGCAAATTTATTAACATCTTAATTAAAATGGCTAAGGAAGATAAGAAATTATATGGAGTCAGAGAAAGAGGGCTGTCTTATGCTTAGGCTCTCTTATTCCCCTAAGTCTTCCCAAGCTCAGCCCTGCTAAACTGTTGCCCTTGACTTTAGATTCTTTTTTCTGACTGTAGCATGAAAATTTTAAATGTAGGCATACAGTTAATTGGATTTTATTATTGCTTGACTTCTTCTTAATTGCAGGGCATGGCATCGAATGATTTCTCAATGGTTTGTAAATTCTACATTTTACACCAATCAGCATCAAAGTCAACAGATTTTGGCAGACGCTCTTGCAAAATGTTAGGTCATAATTACTGGAAAAAATGAAGTCTGCATCGTTATAAATTACAACTGCATTAGGACTGGACAGGAGGAAACAAGTAATCTGCAGTTCTCTAAACTGAAGCTTAGTTTTATCTTCTGTCAGCCATCAACAGGGAAAAATGTAGGTGTTAAGAATTAAGAAAAAGCATCTCATTTTGCTGCATATATTGTAATGAAACAGAACTTTGATCTCTGAAGCAGAAATATCTAGCAGTGTGATTTCTCTATTTTTGCAGATTATGAAGAGACACTGTCTTGTTTTGAACATGGTTGCTAGACTCTTATTAGTAGGCTACTGTTAATAAATAATTAATTGTTTCATTCATGATTTGTATCTTAATTCATAAATTATTAATAACAGGCAACTAGAATAACCATAAGTATTTATATATTCCATTATGTTTAATATACTTCACTTTTAAGGCCGTAAAAGAGTTCAAAAGTACTATTAAACTATTTGCCTAAAGCACAAGTCTGCTGAATTTATTACTAAGTAGTATGTTTAGAAACACTAAGGCCAAGAAAGAGACTATTTTTCTCCTTTAACTTCCATAATTATTTTCTGAACACAAAAAGCCTTCCTGTACAATTTCCAGGTGATCTCCCAATTTAAACCTGACTACATAAGGGTGGATGGCAAGCCTGCAAACTGTTCAGCCATGTATATATTCCCAAAGTCATAATGTTTGTCAACTGGAAACTTGACTTTCAAGAGAGAAGCACCTATGAAGCCATCCTGAGATTCCAAACTTGTTGAGAATCACTGACAAAGCTCAACTTAAACTAAAAATTAAACTTTGAAGAAATATTCACGTTAGTGTTTATATTAATTCAGATGCACAGATGGAAACATTCTGTTCTTTCAGAATGGTTACGCACTTTCTCAGTAGTCCATTTATCTGAAAACTGCAATATCCTTGTACTTTACTATGAAAGCTTTTCAAATACTTAGGCAGTATAAATGCTTTATAAAAATATTTGTAAGAGGTTCAATGTAATTGTTCACATGCTTGATTTAAGAAAAGTTGTTTAACCACAATGGTTTAAAAGAACCTACTTTAAAACATATTCACTAGCTCTTTGCTTTGAAAACTGAAATATGTATTATTTGAAAAGTATTCATTTATGTATTTGTTCAGAACAACTTAGCTTCTTTTAGGGGAGCATCTATCATAAATAAAGTATCCATTTTATTAAAATTATAAACATCAAAACATGCTTTAGTTCTCTTATAACTGTTAGATAAACCTGAAAAACGCTTAATTTATAAGTAAAATATGCTATAATAAAAATATTATAAACTTTTCTTTGGTCTTTAATAGAAAGATTTGGTTTTCAAACATTTCTTTGATAGCCTCTATGAGACCCATAAAAACCACATAATCAACACTAATTCCATGAAATAGGTCCAAGAGGACTGAAAAACTATTCTATGCAGGGAAATTTTACTGAGCACATAATAAGTGTAAATGCTGTTTATTGCCCCAGCCCCAGTGACTGCTAATGCTGTTTTACAATCTTGTGCCTAAATACCAAACTGCAGATTTGTTATGGGCAATAGCTCAGAGATGTAACAGGCTTTATTTCTTCCTTTCTGAGCATGTTTATTCTGTCAGGAACTTGACCAATTCTTGACCAAGAGTTTTTGGTGCAGAACAGATACTTATGGTAGGGATATTTAAATAAATTGATTTCATATAGACATTCTGATTCTCTACCTTCTTGTAGGCTTAATGGTCATAGAGTGCTTCTGTGTGTACTGCAGTTTTTTTGATCCCTCCACTTTTAGGGCAAAATAACACTACATTTGAATCCTGTAATTTTCCAGAAATTGACACATCTCAAAATATATATTTGGCTTTAGTTTGTTTTGATTTTTAACTTGGAAAAGCAGATGTTTGAAAAAGCAGATGGTTAAAAAAATCCTATGTATGTACCTATTCAGGTATTAGTGGGAGTCCTGGCTAAAAATAGGAAATGGCTGAGTAGGATTTAAATGATGCCTAGCCATATAGGTGTTTCAGGCAGTTAAATAAATTAACCATTCCTGAAAAAAATATTATCTATATAATAAGAAGAACAGAAGTTCAGTTTCAGTTTTCACTATACAACCATGAGTCTTTAATCTATATATATCAGAATGGGATCTATATATATTGGAATGGAATCTGATGGAACAGAAAAAAATACTCACTTGTATAAAGATAAGTCCTAAAGATCTGAACAAAGTTCAGATCAACGAAGTTGCCTGAAGTCTCTGACTCAGAAATTATGATGCAGTCATGGTTAAGGAAAATGCTCACAGTTCAGATGATTTTCAAGTGATAGATATCTGAGATTAAGAAATGAGCACATGGTTCAGCTTCCAATATGCTGGTCACTGTGTCACAGAAAAATTGACAAAATCTCAGGGCATGTGGTTCCAAAGTGTAAGTCACTGTCTGCATAGCTGACTGCATTTTGCTATATCACCAGCTCCACTGAGTTTAGTGCAATTTGTAATAGAAAATATCACACGTTAAAAAAAAAAAAAATGGACTAACATATTGCCAGCAGTGTTTTATTATTACTGTGGGATTTTTTGCAGCCACTTCCTGAATTCCAAAGATCTGAACTCTGGTAAAATGTAGGCAAAGTTCACCAAAAATAGAAGTTTATGAAATTCAAGATAAGGTTTCTTCAAGAGTGATTTTGAATAAATAGGACAAATTTTTGAGTATTTGTAAACTTTTTTCTTTTTCATTTTTAAAATCAAGTGCAGGTGTGTCAGGTGAAAACATATGTGGAACTTGATAAAAGCATTAGAAATAGGTAGCTTGAAATTACATTTTACATTATACATTTATATATAAATTATGCAGAAAGTGCTATTATTATCTAGACTAAAGTGCCCAATATTGGTATTATTTTTTAAATTATGGTGTATGTTTTTATGCAGGGGTAATTACAAGCTTGCTGTAGAGAGCAAGTCAATCAGGATTTTGGAAGCAACACTCTAGAATGTTACTTTTGAATCTGGTTTGCAATTTTTTTCCTTTATAGGAAATAAAATATACCCTTTATAGGAATAACCCATTCCCATGATGAGATTATGGAACTGCCATTCAAACCTGTGCTAGTGAGTCATGGGACAAGTGAGAAATGTCAGAATAAGGCTTTTATTGCTGGGAGAGCTAGCACTATGACTTGGATGAAGTTGGTTCAAAAGTTATGGAGAGTCCTAGGCCTATTACTTTGAATAGAAACTGGCCAAATTTTATTTACTTGACATCTGAATTATATAACGTAAGTTAATCAGTGTTTGAGCTTCAAATGTGGATTTGCTTCCATTCTCTTATAATTCCATCTGTCAGAATATGTCAATCCCAAACTAGCAGAGATTTCACTAAGTATGCTTATTGCCTAAAAAAATTAGGTTTATAGCTAATAGGATTATAGCTAAACAGACAAACTTTTGTTCATCTTTTTTTTGTCCATCTTTTTTTTTTTTTTTCACCCCATTGGAAAAGGTAAACTAAGTTGAGATATTATTTAGTCCATTCACAAATTCTCTTGATGATTCATACTGTCCTGCCAATGAGCTGTAAGTGAGCATATTTACCTTCCTAAACCAGGTGGAAGAAGGAAGAGAATTGCCTGTAGTGTTATACTGCAACCCTTGTACTGCCACTGTGCAACTAATCTATGCCCACACACTACTTCTGGTTTCCAGGGCAGTTTAAAAAAATACAGTCATAATTTCTAAACACCCTGATATTAAAAGACAGTGAGAAGTCACAAAAACGTTCACCCCCTTTTGCTCTTACTTGAAGAAGAATATTCTTCAACTGTCAGAGCCTACCTTGATTTAACAAATGCCTAGATTTCCAAGATGTTGCTTGGACACCTTTCCTTCCAAGATGTGTTTACTGTGAGACAGCCCATTGCTCAGTTAGCCTTACTCACCATGATTACATTGAGCTGGGTCTCTGAGATGTGTTCTTCCCTACTTTCCTCAGCTGTTGCCTTCATTGACTATGGACACTTTAGTTACATTTCAATTCCGTAGGATTCTTCCAAAGCAAAATATTCCTCATCACCTGGAAGTGGGCTAGTTAAAACACCAAATAGGTGCATATTAACTGTCCATTATTAGGTTGTATTTTTCTCTCAACAGGTTATATAGTTGTCTTTTTTGTGCTAGAAGTATTTAGCTTGCATTACAACATCCTTAATGATTATACACAGCATATATAGAGAAAAAGAAAAAGAAAGAAAAGTGCAAGCTTCATGGTTTGGACACCACAATGAATTTGCAAAAAAAATATGTTAGAAGCTTCAATAAGATTTAGAATACGAGGGATTTAAAGATTCTTTTGAAAATGGAACTTACCCTTATTCATACAGCTTAAGAGAAAGCAGTGCAAAGAGTTCTTCATATGTTTCTGAAAGTCAGAGCAGAGTGATGTTCTAACATAATCTGTTTTCAGCATCTCAGCTATCCAGGGACATTTCAAATGTCCTTGTACAGCAACGTGGAATGATGGAAGATGCCTTTTGAAACACCTTTATGCTAGACTCATATAACAAATCATACTTAGACCAAACAATTCTGTCCCCAAATAAAGAAAATTCTGTCCAGACATTCTGGTTTTATTTGTTTAGCTTGGGATTTTGTTTGAGATTTTTATGGTTAATATTTATTTTTAATTTTCTTATAAGCATTTTATCCAAACTTATGGAATCTGAAACATTCCATAAGTTTGCAAAGGCCTTGCATTCATTTTACTTATTCATATTATTATGAATTATACTTATTCATTATTATTATTATAATTTTTAGCTTCCTTCTTTGGTACAGTACTTGTATTTCTAATCATAAGCACAAATTTCCTTGCATAGAAATTAGGGGAAGTGAATCTGATTGACCTAAATGGCAACACAAGGAGGTCATATATTTCACAGATGTTTCTTGGGAGCACTAGGTCTAATTCTCCTTCTTATTATTCATGGCTAAGATTAGGGGAAAAATGCTGCAGGTGTTTACCACACTTCATAGAACTTGAATATGAAACTGAGAACGAAACAGTTTATGTGCAATTGTGTGAGGAGCTTAGGAAAAAAAAGAAGCATCTTCTTCTAGTGTTTGAATAAAAATCAAAACCAAAGCAAAAACAACAACAACAAAAATGCAGCTATAATTACCTGTTCTTTCATCTCTGATGATGTATATGTGCTAGGAAAAATGAGCAAGTGTTCTTCAGTAGTAAAGACCATATTTTATGCGCATGATGGGGGTGTTTTTCTTTTCCCAGCATAATTTCTTTATTCCTATATTTTAATGTCTTTTTTGGACAGTGGGCAAGTATGCAAGCCTTCTTTGCATCACTGGAAGTGACTGAATACCACTTTACCTTCCAATATTGCAACCCTATGGCTGCAGTCAATCAATGACATTCATCCTACAGAAAATATCTAGGATCCTAGCATGTGGTTCCATCCCTAAATTTTATTGCTTCACTAGTAGTCCATTCTGTAGCAAAATAAGGAACACTGTAATCTGAAGCATCTTCATAAGCACTGTTGAAATTTTTTGAAAGAAATGGTAGCTGATACTACAAAAATCCCAAACAATAGGTTGGATTAAGGGGTGTCCTTCTTTGTAAAGAAATAAGTTCATTTGCCACTTTCCCTTCTCTTTTATTGAATTGTTGACACCACATCTTATGGCTGACTGTTTTTGAGCTCTACCATTCACATTTGCTATTTCTTTTACCTCATGTTGATTACTCTGTGAGGCAGACAGGATCTTGCCTGAGGATTGTGTGATACCAGCAGAAGAATATCTTCAAATATTTATACAAAGATGTAACTTTTTCTTGTGGTATGTTTTATAGCATGTCATTTGCCTGAGGAATAACTTGCTTAAATAATATATGTGTTACTCTACAGCCCACTGAGAAGAGCCTTAAATTTTCATCAAAACAGGGACAATGCCATAACATGCCATACCTGTTTGTTTCTTATTCTCCATTTGTAGACACTTAATAAGAAACAAATAATTCTGGAGAAAAATTAAATTGGGATAGATTAACTTTTAATGCTCTAGTGGCGTATTTCATTATTTCTTGTCCTGAACCCAAAGGTGGAATTACTTCTGACTGTAAAGAAACTTACCAGAGTGTTTAACTTTCTTCCTACATATTATGCAGTCATCTGCAGCTGACCAGCTTCTAGGATCCCACTGGGAACAACTTTGAGTTATAATATAAATTTTGACTGTTTTTTCCTGGCTCACTGATCTTCATGTGTAAACTGATATCATGCAGTACATTTTTTTTTTTTCCTCCAAGAATGCCTGACCAAAATGGAAAGCAGCTATATTTTTTTCCCAAAACTTAAAATCCCCAAACCTCCTAGTCTGCAGTCCAATCAGAATCTAAGTTATCTTTGCAGATTAGATTTATTGAATTTCTTGATATTTTTATGGCTGGTAACATTTTGTCAAAGAATAGATAATGCATATTTTCTTTCAAAGTTGTTTTAGTATTTTGCTGATAGCTGCCAAAAAGAGCAACAGGTTCATGAGCAGTCATTACCCCACAGGATGTTGTCAATTACTTATACATTGACAACACCCATTTTTAACTAAGCATTTCATGTTCTGTATTTTCACACTTCATGTCAAAAGGTGGAGGAGCTAAGCACTGCAAAGCTTTGGCAGGGAAGGTTAATTTTCAATAGTTTCATCATGCATGAATGCCTCTTAGTATAATTTTAAATGCTGTTAGGTGACAGAATATTATTTGTAAAACAGTTTCTTTCTAAATGGTTTCAGAGCTGACAGAAAGCACTAGCTTAACACTTCAGTGGCCTACAGGAGAACATGTACAACTCAAAAGCAACAATGAAAATCCCTACCACATCACAACCCCCTCTTCCTGACAGTTTAGAGTCAGTAATTTCTTTTCTGAGAAGAATTCCAAAGTTCAGACAAATCCTGACCTAAGCCTGAGTGGAAAAAAACCCTCAAAATGTGCAAGATGGAGCTATTAATGATAATTTGATTTTCTATACATCTGTCTGCATAGAACTTTCCCTCAAGACATTTAACATAGATTAGTAAGGAATTATCAACTCGTGTGACATTCTGTTGGTGTCATCTCACATTTTGTGTAAACTAGTTGCATAAAGACATGCAATTTTTTTGGCCTCTACAAGAAAGGTATGCTTGTGTGCAAGGTTCAGAAAACCTGAAAACCTTTCTGACACCTATGCAATTTGTGAGTGAAGGCACATTCTCCTATAAAAAGAGGAGAATACTATTTTTGGATTTTTCTTTTTATTTTTTCTCTCAACATTTTTGTATTGTGTCTACTCAGGCTTATAAAAATAGCATTAATCCAATACTCATGTATTGAATGCATTGTGTTGTTATATGTATAGATGTTTGTGGCTGCTTTGTCTCCCAGATAATTGGATTGACTTAAACCGAATCACCTCTGGGATAATTACTCAAAGACCTGTGGAAGAACAGAAAAATCTACTCTTTATCCAGCACTGACAACCACAAATCATGACCAAAACAACCCAAAAAGGCAGATGTCGTTTATCTCTCCCTCCCTCTCTCTTTATCTATCTATCTATCTATCTATCTATCTATCTATCTATCTATCTATCTATCTATCTATCTATCTATCTATCTATCTAATCTATCTATCTATCTATCTATCTATCTATCTATCTATCTATCTAATGTGCATTGTCAGTATATGTGTATGTACACAGATATTAATAAGTAAAAATAACATGGTTGTCAGGAAATGCAAAAGTCATAAAATATAGTTGAATCATAGGGGAGTTGTTCAGAACATTTGACACTCAGGTATAGTAAAGCAGTCTGTTACAGAAACTTGCATAAATACATAGATTTAAGAAACTGCTTTCAGCCAGCTTTGAATACAGTGTTCTTCACGGCACTTTTTGCTTCTGCATTAGTGTTGCTTAATGGCAGGAGTGTCACTGCTGCATACTGTGCCTGTTTATTATGACTGATGCCACTAATTATACTAATACTATAAACAACATAAACAGAAATATTTGTTCCATCAACTGTCACTTTTGATACCCACAGCCATAAATGAAAGTCAAGGAAAGAAAAAGGGAAATACTTCACTGATTTCAGAGGTGTGCCTGGTATTCAGAAATAATTATACTACTTGATGAACCATGGTACTGTCTGCTCTTGTCTTCGTGTTTGATTACAAATCTGATACTAGCACTTAATGGGTAAGTGAGCTGTCACAAAGCTTTCCTTCATGCTATGTTTCAGGAAACATTACAACAATTCCTGTGATGAAATGCAGCTTTTACCATATGCTGACATATAACAGTGCAAGATGGTGAAGTGTCTTAAGCAACGTATTGCAATGTGATCTGCCACCCATGAAATGGAATGCTTCAGAAAAACATGCCAGCTCTTGAATAAACTCTGACTCCAGTACCTAATGTAGCCAGTAGACTGTATAAAATACCTTAAAGTCACCCACAGATTGCTCAGCTCTTCTGCCAGTATAAAACTAACAGTCTAATTTTAGCTCCACATTGGAAAGAATGCAGTTAACCTTACAACACTGCAGCACTATGCTAGCAAGATTTTATTTTAGCCACTATAGTAAATGCTGACTTTTAACTTTTATAAGGTTATTTATTAAGACATGCAGTTACCTCCCAGTATACACAATTTCTCTATGACTGTGAATAGATAGCAAAGGTCCAAGTGTTTATTAAGCTTTTCTACAAATCAGCTCTACTGAAATAGTCATAATGTATTCTATTAGTAAACATAATATATATATATATATATATATATATATATATGCAATATTATGTCAGCCTTTCAGCATAATGGCTGTGAGATTTGCACCATAGTTCACTACAGTGATCCTGAGTCAGCACTTCCAGGAAGTGGAAATCAAGGGTAACCCAGCTGGTAAGCTGCAAGGAAACAGCAATTCTTTACTTGTTCTTTACTTGCAATAATAGCCTAACTGGAGAAACACAGCCTGGCACTACTTGGCTAGCATGGACATCTTCTTGCTGGGCTGATAAAGACACCAGCATGTTTTTTTAGATTATATATTTAATAAAGTGCTATATTATTGGAGGAAGTGGGGAAGAATGGAGAATTTCAGCCATGTTAAAATTTTCTTGACTACTCACCCATCCTAGATACCATGTAATGTGTTAAGTTTAGTTTAGATTAGTTTAGTTTGATACAGACTGTTGAATTTGTTTCCCTGGAAAGGCAATCTAAAGTCACAGAAGGATAACCTCAAAACACTACAATACTGCTGCAAAATGTCTGTCTTCTAAGCAAACTGTAAGGAAGGCTCATGACTTAGGTGGTAAAGTAGATGGGCATTAGGTACTATGGGGCTAATTTTTGGTTTTTACTTGAAAAATCTTAAAGTGAAATTTGGTTAAATATTCATTACACTAGGGTGTTGACACATTGCTTAATCCTCAAAAAATAGTCATGCCAGCTCTTTAAAACCTAAACCACAGCCAAATTGGTCAAAACTAATGTTCATCATCAGAGAATGCCAGTAAACTGTCACCAAGATATAGCAGATGTCATTCTGGTCATAGTTCGAGGACATAGGGAATCCAAATTACCATTGACAGAAGCGAAGAAATCCTGTCAGGATGATATCAATGCTCTCTGTCCCTCTTGTGAGCACCATCAGATTTTGTCACTCAGATGGGAGGCAGTGGCACTACCAAAAACTGCCACATAAATACCATGCTATCAGTTGTGACAAAGTGCTATGTGAAATGGTAATCCAAGAATAATTATGTCAGGACTGTCTGATTCCTGACTACCCATGATGCTATGGAGAATATAGGCTGGTTACTTCTTGTGCTTCAGTACCCTGATATATTATACTATAAAACAAGAAATTAGCAAGAAACTCCATGCATTCTAAAACCTCCCTAATCTTTTCTTCTGTCATAATTGAAAATTAATTGTTGATTTGCTAAGACCTATGTATTTTGTTAAAACTTAAGAATAAAAAAAATTATAACAAAGTATTATATCTTAAAATAAATAACAGACAAGTATTTATCTTAATGGTTGGTTCCTTCTTGTGTCCTAAAATCCCAGAGGAGAAGAATATCCCTGCCCCTACCCTCGAATACTGTTTGGAATTTTTTTTTCTTTTTTTCATTATTTTCTCATACTGTCATAAGAAGAATGAAATAGAGTAATATTTTTCCAGTCACAAGAATCTCAAAGGTGATTTATGTTCCTTTTCAAGAAACTGAACGTAAAATTCTTTATGATTTTTTGTGGACACTACTGTTACGGAGTATGTGAAAGGAAGGTGCCATAAAGATCAAGCCCCTCTCTTCTCGTTGATGCCAAGCAGTAGGATGAGAGTCAATGGGCAGAAACTGATACACAGGAAGTTCCGCCTTAATATGAGGAAGAATTTCTTTAATGTGGGAGTGACTGAGTGCTGGAACACATTTCCCAGAGCGGCTGTGGAGTGTCCCTCACGGAATATATTAAAAAAATCATGTGGATGCAATCCTGTGCAGTGTGCTCTGGTATGACCCTGCCTGAGCACGGAGGTTGAATGAGCTGACCAACTCAGGTCCCTTCCAATCAAACCCATTCTGTGATTTTGTGATTATTGTTAAAACATTTTTGCATTCGTTTTCTGCTCTTGACATATTGTTTTCACTGATAATAGAGCACTTTGAAAGAGTTCATGTCAGAAAATTTTGTAATATACAGAAGAATTTTGTAATTGGCTATTCCCTAAAAGAGACCTTAAAATCGTTTCTATAGAGGTAGCTGCAAACAGACATGAATTGACCCTGCTTCAAGCCACATCAGCTGACACAGTGAAAATCAGGAAGCCTTACAGCCACCAAAATACTGAAATAACTCTTCCTTCATGCACTATTCTAGCCATCCCAGAGAGAGACAATAACATCATAGACAAATTATTTCTCACTGTTCCTCCATCGTTGAAATCACTTAATACAGCTGCAAAGCTTACTTCAGTGATGTGGGGCTGTTCTTAGTACCAGTAGTCTGAGAAAATATATTTGAGTTTATTTGTTTGCTTTTCTTGATTGGGTATTTTTCTCTACCTTGCTCTCTACTTCCAAACAAGAAAACACAAAATAACACAGTTATGATCCACCTCTCAAGGAAGAAGTGCCTCTTTGACAAGAGAATCCTGCTCTAAATAAATTACAATCTACTACACTCCTTGCAAAAATCATGTGAATTATCATTAAACAAAGACTTTCACTGACTTTCTCAGGAATTATATCTGAATGGCCTGAGGCACTGCAGACATTTTATCCCTGTCAATTCTGGTGAGAAACAGAACTGTGAAAAAGAGATGAGTTGACACTGAAATTCAGAGTGGGCAGGAATAATGAGTGAATATCTTCATGGTACTTAGTTGTCAGCTGGGGTTAAAGTATGGCAGATAATTGTTCAGCAGCTGCTTCAGGCTCTGGAAGACAGCCGAACACAGTATCAGACACTTTGTCAGAGCTATTAAATAATAAAAAAAAGTAGTCTGCCCTGACTATATGGCTACTCTAGCTAGAGAGCAACATGAGAAACTGCCAGATGCTCCTGATATCACAGGCATGCTCCTGATATCACAGTAGACAGCTAATCTTAACCATCTAGTTATACTAACAAGCTAATGGTGTGATTACAAGAAAGCGGACAAGAACTTCGTGGTTTGCAGGCTAAATAGAGACTACCAAAGCAAGCGTAAGTTCAAAAAAATTGTATCAAAGAGGTTGAAGAGGAAGAAAAAAGGTGGTGTGTTTATTTAGGAAATGATGAGAGTTGGAATGTTGAAAATGTAAGAATGTTTCTTTTTTGTGAAAAATAAAAAGGTGTATAAGGGGTACCAGTAGGAGATCAGCTCTACTCTTGGTCACTGTAGCTTGTGCAGGACAATAACCTTTTGCTTTTTCTCAACATACTGATGTCAGACTTCTACAGTCAGGAAAGCTGGGCGTGTTTCAACGCAGTGCTATTGAGGACATACCATGGGTGCTCTTCCAAACCTCAACAGGGGAACACCTAGAGGGTGCCCTGTGATAATGTCCTCTCTTCCTAACAGAAAATGTCATGTCAGGTTTGAAATCCCATAACATGAAAGAAAAGCTGTGAAAATAAAAAACATAATGCTATGAGAACTTTGGTTAGGAAAAGTGACCAGCAACACACTGAAGAAATTGTGCAGTAGCTAAACAACTAAAAGAGCAGTTTCAAATATCAAAAAACATGTAAAAGGAAAACTTCAAAATACAGAGAACCAAATTGTATCAAAAAAGTTGAGTTACAGAAGATGTATTTTTAAATAATTTCCTCTTAAAAATGGAGATAATTATGCCAGCTAGTTTATGATGCTTTCTTAACCAAGTTTATACTTGCAATAAACTTGTACTGTAATGTTTGGTCTCATCTTCTGCTATGCAATACATAGTATATTATAGGATGTAGATGGCTTTATTGTTTTGCAGCATTCCAAAAAGGAAACTTGCGAGTATGTTTTCTGAAATACCAACAGTAAAATCAAAACAGTAAGAAAAATACTCCAACAGTAAGATGGCCGCGTCTTTTTTAGAGATTAACTGATACAAATTAAGGTATTTAAGAAAACAGGTCTCAGGCTTTTTCTTGTTCCAGTTTTAAAAGGGAATTATTTATCTATTTTTTTCAAGCAATTGTTGGAATTATTGAAAAAGTTTCCCTTTGCCTTTGTCTTTCCCTTTCCTTTTTCAGTTCCTGCTTTTGGATTTCCTCCCTTTCCCCCCTTCCCCCCTTTTCCCCCTCAGTTTTTCCTCTTCTCTTTATTTATTTTTTCTTTCTTCTGCTTCCCCTTCCTCCTTTCCCTATTTTCCTTCTCTCAATAGTATAGTTGTGCCAACTTACTGCTTTCTGCAAGAAGTGTATCAGACAGCAAAGCAGCCACAGTTTTGCTGGGACAGATTAATTTACTTCATTTTTTTCTGCTGATCTCATGGTGTTTGTTTTGTTTTTGTGACCAAAACTGTGTTGATAACACATGCATGTTTTCAGCTGTTGCTGAACAGTGCTTCCACAACATGTTTCACACTCTGTTTGGCTAGCGAGTAGGCTGAGGGTGGGCAGGAGGCTGGGAGGGGATGCAGCTGGGACAACTAACCTGAATTCACAAAAAGATTATTCTTTATCATATAAGATTTGTTTCAGAAGTAAAATTGATAATATTGGGATGGGAACTGAGGTCCAAGTTAGGTACTCCTGGAGTAGCTGTGCATTGTTAATCACTCACACTTTAGGAAGTGATTCCTTTTGTCTCACTTCTTCATTTTTCTGTTCTTGTTTTCTTTTCTTCCCTCTACTCATTAAATTGTCTTTTTTTAATGATAAATTGTAAAGATATTTTCTTTGTTTAATGATAATTCACATGATTTTGGCAAGGAGTGTAGTAGAATGTAATTTATTTAGAGCAGGATTCTCTTGTCAAAGAGGCACTTCTTCCTGGAGAGGTGGATCATAACCGTCTTCATTTGTGTTTTCTTGTTTGGAAGTAGAGAGCAAGGTAGAGAAGAATACCCATAATTTTTCTTAATTTTTGCCCTTCTGACTCTCTCCTCCATCCAGGAGGGAAGAGACTGTGCTACTAGAGGAGGGCTTACTAGCTGTGGCCAAAACACCACAGATGCTTGTATCCCTTTGACATAAGACAGCAAACATAAAGAAACAAAACATTATTATGGCACCAACGGCAAAATTTTGCAGTGTATCTTTGCAGGCTAAAGTCTTAGGGTTTGCTGTCTATGTCTTCTGATGTAATGCTTTTGACCATTTGCTTGGATAATGCTCCTATTGCTGGTTTCTGCTCCAAACTCTCATGAGAGTATTACCTGGGTACTGAAACTGATCTTTTGAGTTGTTCCAAAAGGGAAGACTGAGAAATATCTGCATTCCATCAACACAACTCTTGATTTAGGAGTTTAAATTTTTCACATTAGTCTGTAACTTGATATTTTTGATAGGACAACAGAAAAGTAGTTTTCTGAACAAACTTTCAGATACAAATGTGGGTGAATCTTCAAAATGTTGTCAATTTTCACACATATTTTAAATCTACGTACTCTCTTAAAACTTAGCTTATTCAAAAACCACGTCCAACCATTAATCATTTTATAAATTATATTTATAATGGTTTATTTTATGTATTTATTTATATGAATAATAGAAAGCTGTTATTCTGATTTTGGGAGTGCCTTCTGGAGGTCCTCTGGTCTAAGCCCCCCTGCTCGAGCACGGCCACCTAGAGTCAATTGTTCAGGACCATGTTCAGGTGGCTTTTGAGCCTCTCCAAGGATGGTGACACCACAGCCTCAGGGCAACCTGTGAAAGGGCTCAGTCATGCTCATAATGAACAAGTGTTTTCTTAACTTCAGAGAAACCACCAGTATTTCTCTTTGTGCTCAGAAAGTCCCATACTACAGAGCTGTATTTCAGGCTGGAGGCTTCCACATGTTTAATCATAATGTTAAACACAGCTGGACACATTACTGAGCCCTGGGGTATGCTGCTGCTTACTGGCATGACAAAATAAGTCATGTCTTACTTTTTGACTGAATAGCTGACCTCCAATTTTAAACCTCAGCTTAAAAAAATTAAAACATTATCTACTTTTTTATCATCTTTCATTTTCTAATTTTTATGTGGGAGTTTTGTTTGGTTTCTTGCTGTTTGGGTATTTTATCCCTAGAAATATAGTGGGAAAAACAGACTTGCAGACTCATTTCTTTACCCTATATTTCTCTTTATAATAGAAATTATACTTAATTTCTTTTCATTATTATCTCAATTTAATTTAATTTTTCAGAAGAAGTATGTAAAATTCTCAGGACTTTTATTTTAGATATTTAGACCTTACTATCTCATTCATATTCACTATCAGTTTTCTTGTAAACTTACCTTTCCATTTTTATATGGAATTTATAATTTCATATTTCAGCAAGATTTTTCTGTGAAATAGGTCTTCCTGCAAGCAACAATACTAAACACCCATTAGACTATGTTTGATTATTGAGGTGATTCATGGGTTTGCAGTTTTCACAGAAATTTACTGGCTACCCAGAGAGGTTGTGGAGCCTCATTTTTTGGAGATACTCAAAATCTGACTGAACACAACCCTGAGTAATATGGTCTAGGGGATCCTGCTGGAGCAGGGAAGTCAGACCAGAAGACATTCAATGATCCCTTCCAACCTTACCCACTCTGTGATTCTATGAAAAGCATAGAATTGTTGTTGATTTATTATTGAATTGCTTGTCTTTTTCTGTATTTCTGCCCTGTAGAGTAGATACAGATATAAAACACTTAGATCACCATTGGGTCTAATATTTTATAAGCATAATCTAAAAATAGGTTTAACACATGATTATTTTCCCCATGAAAATGTAGTCCTGAAAATGTTTAACTGAATTTAGCTCTGTATCACTTTAAACTAGTGTACTAGTCTTTCACTGCAGATTGGAATTCCTTGCATGACATACTGTAATTAATTGTGGACTGAGTCCCTCTTATTTATGTATTTGTCTGCACTGATAGTAGCTTTGTCCTTGTGATAAAAGTTGGGACTACAATAAAGAATGAGCAATTAGCTGAAATGATACAGACAGCAGGGTTGTGTGAAGCACCCTTAGCTATCTGTCTAAAACAGATAAGATTCACCATGCCAGATCAGAATCAATGTGATTGCCAAAGATCATTAACTACAATCTTACTCAGCCTGAGAACTCTGTACAGTATTTAGACCTCTTGCAAGCACTGTTAATTCTTTGTTTCCTTGTTGTTGTCTCCCTCTCTTATTCCCACCTCCACCCATTTTCTTTCATTTCTAATTTAGAACAAAGTTTCATTTGGGCAAGAGCATTTTATCTCAGTAATGGTGCTCTGTAATCATCATGGGAGCTTTCCTCCGGTCAAATTCTACCATTTTGATTACTTGAAATTCCTCCCCTGTTATTTCAAAGGAACAAGGCTGTCAGCACACATCCTCTTCTGTTACAGCTATGCCAAAGTTACTGCCCACAGCTTCTCGCAACCAGTGCCTCAGACCTGACAGCTACGAAAGCTTCATTTACAGAAGTGGTATTTATTTTAGCCAAAAATAAGATCACTGCACCTATTTGATGTGGAAAGCAAGTCTTAAGACACATCATCTCTCTCAAGCTGAGAACAGTTAGAAAACATCAGCAGGAGGGTACAGATTGGATGAAGAAGCAGTGCCCTGTCACCTGGAAGGAGGCAGCTCTGCATTCATCTGCAACGCTACAATGACCGCTGCAGGTGAAACTAGAACTGCTTCCATTCACCTGTGGCATGGCAGCTGGGTATTGCTTTAGCTTGTAAAATGACTTGCAAGGCTGTAATCCTGTAAGCAGGGGAACTCTACAGTCTGGGATGTGAGAAGGGAGATGGGCTACAGCATTACCTTTTTCATTGGAGCCCAAGAATTGCATCACAAGGTAAAAGGCAATTGATCGTCTGATACCTGTGTTTAGTCAGGGATACCATTTCCACCACAGGTAGAGCAGAGCTGGATCCTTTGTACTCAGCAGATTTCAAATTTGGCCCATTAATAGTTTTATACTCTAAAACATGTCTAAGAACTTATCTTAAAAATCCACAATAGATTTAATTTCACACTGATCAATAACCATGCTATTAGTGAATATTAAGTTATGTGTTTTCAACTAAGTGAAATGAGGCCTGGCAATAATAAAACAGAACTAAATCATTACGCCTTAAAGAGTGAAAGAAAAGCATTCATTGATGGAAAAATGGTGAGATAATTCCTTGGGACGTAATATTGAAAATCTGTTTGTTTTTGTTGGGATTTTTTACTATATATCTTTAATGTTTTCATACAGCAGAATAGGGTTTTTTAATCTAGTTGGAGGAAATTATTTACATTTGAGGGTTTATTTATATGTGAGGAAGTTATTTACATTTGAGGGTTGAGAAAATTCAGAAATTACATAAAAGTTATACCTCTTCAAATTTACTGGTTTTTTGCTTTGCTGAGATGAGCTAGTGAAAATATATTTGATATCTTTCAAAACAAAATAAAAGGGGCATTCTGCGACTCCTTTATGATGTTAAACATATGTAAGACACTAAGAATAAGTGGTTTTCAAAACTTAAACTATTTTTCCCCAAAAATAGGAGGGTGGGAGGATATGGGATAAAATTTGCATTATTTTATTTTTAATAGTAAGAAATAGATTTACAAATGAAGAAAACATGTATCCACAACAAAAATTTGGAAGTTTGATCACTTTTTTGTGTTTGAAGTTATTTTCTTCAGTTAAGCTCAGCTGAATTGGATTGTCTTAGCCTAACTTGGTTTGCCTTGCTTTTTTCTCTCTCCAGTTCCTAGGTAGTGTGGTCATTATAATAAATCAAAACCTTACAGTGACCTTGTGTTTTCACTGGAAGATAAGAAACACCTTAGCATTTGATTTCTAACTCAGAACAGCCTCTTAGTGGAACTTGGTGCTGTCAGTGTGTTGCTGTTTGAGCAACTGAGAACTCAAAATACAAACACACACACACACAAATACCCACACACTTTTATCCTCCTGGTTGCTGGTAGCCTAGTAGACTAAACATTTATAATGAGATATCTGCAGATTTCAAATCTATGTGAAACCTTTAGATATTCATCCCTATCTCATACTATCTTTTCTTAGTACTTTGAAAAGAGTATTTGAATTACAGGTATTTATTTCATAAATTGGGAGGAAAAAGGAAGTAGCTTATAGAGAAGTGACAGGAGCAGTATAGAGCTACAGAGTGACTATTTGGGTTGGGCGAGTATGGAAAAAGGAAGAAATATAAATTTACAGGGATTCTTTTATCCTTTAAGAATAGAATTAATTTTCTCTCCATCTACAAAAGCATTAAATTCTAGGCCCTCCTTTCAAGTCATGAATATTTTACCCAGAGCTTTCCCTGAGAGGGAGAGAAACAGCTTTTCAACCAGCTGGTGCAGGGTTATATTTGGCATATGGAGCCTGGATTCAGTTATTGACTTAGAAGCCCATAAATACCCCCTTAACAACAGTGCTGTGTGTAATACACATCGTTGGGGAACTCCTTAACACAGATTTCTAAGGTATCAGCCTGCTTGTCTATGAACACAATATACAACAAAGCAGAAGACTTGAATTCAGATCAGGTTGTTAAAATCCTAGGGCTGGCAGAAGCTGGGGAGTCTTCAGTAACAAAATAAATTCTGGGAATTTGTTTAATGAAGAAGAAAGCAAAAATCTTTTCACTAGTCCTTAGAACTGCTTTCAACGCAGTTTGCATGGTGAATTAGTGATAGATGCTGAATTAATATTACTGAGGGATGGCATACACTTTATGCAAGTCACATATGCAGAATAACCAGCAACAATAAAAGTTTCTGAAGTCTGTTTTCTTTAAAGCCTCAAGTTTTAGTATAATTTGGTTTCAATTAAATATCTTAATTTTTTTCTTAATGAGGTAATTAAAATGATTCTTCAGGGTTACTCAATTCATCCTCCTTGTTAAAATTACTTTAAAAAATACTTTAAAATACATTTTGTAAATTCAACTTCCATTTGCCTCATAAAAAAAAGGTCTGTATATGCTGAATAGTTCAATGCATGTGTTTCAAAGGCATGTAACAGCTGGGATCTATCACTGCCAAACAATAATTAAACAAAGTTGGCTACAGAACTCTGAGAAAAAATTTTGTATGCAAAACAGAACTATATATCTTCTGTAGGAAATTTCTTGTGGGTGTGTAAAAAATGAATTCAGATGACTTTCTCTTTTTTATTTCTAATTATTTTTTTTATTATTTAATCTGATTAGCTACCAGAAATAAAGACATTTTCAATCAATTTAAAATGGGGAGGTTAAGTCTGAAAGTCATTAAAATCAGAAAGGTTAGTCAAATAGCAGAATTCCCCAAAATTTACCTTATGTAGTGAATTCGTACAAAACAGGACTTCTTATGACTATTCATAACAAATAAATTCTGCTTAATTTCTAGTCTGACTAAAGGGTTGTGTAAATTTTATAATAGGTTTTGTTTAAAGGAAATATTGTAAGCTTATTATGCTAATTGCACATGTATAATTTAGTATTTCAATCTAAATTCTGGCTCTGAGGTTGATGTACCATGAGTCAATCAAAACAAACTGGCATGGTAATCATGGTAATCATTTAAGAATGCTTATTTTTACAGTCTAAGCATTTATTTTTAATGGCCTTTGATATAACCGCTCATAGTATGAAAATCATACATTTGTGATTTATTGGCAGGAATTCATTAAACACACAGTTATCTCCACATTTAGACACCCTGAAAGAAACAAAGTCAGAAGTTTGTTACATGTGACAAATATTTACAAGAAAATGAAAAACATTTCATTCTTGTGAGAGAAGTAAATTAAGCTTTCTGAAGACACTACTGCAAATAATTTGGTCATATCTGGGTAGTAACTAGAAATCTTATTGTTACTACTTGGGAGCATGGGCAGGACTCACTACACCAGTTCCCCAGGCTCTACTGATGTCTGCTGCACTGAGTGGTTTCAACCAAGATACTTGAGAAGAACTCAGAATTCATGATAGTGAGATTTTATTACTTGATTTGTTTTTTGATTGACTTTCTTTTCAATTATATCAAAATATATATCAAAATATATCAAAATATATCAAAATCAATCAAAATAGCAATTGACTGAATTGCTATTGGTAATGGATAAAGCTGTTCTGGAGTTGTGCTCACTCTTTTGGGAAAGCACCTAAGAATTGTTGCCATGATATCCTATGTTCTTGACTATCATACAAATTTTAGCCCTTTAGGTCAGCCAACCTGTCTTAAATATCTATTTATTAGGTACAAGCCAAAAGTACTCTTCCTTTAGTCAGAGACATTCCACAGCACCCATGCTGGTGAATAAATTGAAGGCTTTCAATGCTCTGATTTTCAGATTATCTGTCCATTCGCATAGTGGTAATCATTTTACATCAGCTTGTATTTTTTTATTTAAGTACAGCTGAGCAAGTGGAACCCCTGGAATATTTGCAGCAGTGATTTTATACTGTGAGTCTCTCATTTCCTTTTGTCCTTTCCTTTACTGCTGATCACTTAGGCCTTCACCCACTGTGAAGGAAGCTGTGTTCACTCTTAGTAACTCCTGGCAATTGTCATAAAGCATACTTGCCATGATTAAGTCTAAGTAGCATGAAGGACTAATTTTTCAGTAGTCTTCCCTTACTGCCATGATATAATGAGGAAAAGTGGATAATAAACAAGTGTAATGCCCTTTGAACTTAGAACACTGGCAAGGTTACCAGGAAAATTTCAGATTTACAGGCTATTAACACAGCAGTTTTGAGACTGGATGTGGTAAAGGAGAAACTTTCTAGACTTTAGTGGCTGTATGTGCCAATATTGGAGAGCTTGGAATACAGCTTGAAAGTTTTGCAGCAAGCTGTGTTCTGTAAATGCATCACAGTAGAGCGTCACAGTCTGTAAAGTATTGTATTTAAAGCTTCTATCTGCCACTAAGTATAAAATTGTTTCCTCAGGAAATGCAGCTGGTTATTATTGTGGGAATACAGTGGCCACTGAGGTGACATTATGTAGGAACTTTTCAATGCAGATCAATACTGGCAATTCATTTGGATCCATATGAGATTTCCAGTGTTAGTCCATTAATGTTGAAAAAGAGTAATAGAAGACAGGATGCAGAAACAGAAGCAAAAGGAAGACAATGATAAAAGCAAATTAACTGCTGTATATTAAAATGGAAAGAGAGAAGGAGGCAAAACAGCTTACAATGTATAATTGCATATAAATATAACTCATATACATGAGAAGCTACCAAAGAATGATCCTGATCTTAAAACTGAAGGTGTGTGCTGAGTTGTCTGATATGACAACGATCCTGGGTGAGGTCTTTAAAGCGATTATGACTACAATTTTGGCATACACACAGGTGAAATACCAAGAGATAATTTTAAAACAACAATGTGAAAATAAAATAAAAATTAATTCCCCACTGCAGTAAGATATACCCATAAATCTTTTCACTATATGGAAAGCACATATGGTCACCTTTTACATTGTTGTAGGTTAATTTCAGCCACCATTACAGGAAATGCAAGTCTGTCAAAACAATATTTATATTAATTTTGACAGAAACACAGTAATTAAAAAATATATCTTTGATAAATTCGGTGAAATCTTGATTACATCCAGAACAGCTCAACAGTAAATCAGAAAGAACAGAATTACATTTTCACTCCAAGTGAAAATAATCTTTAGATGGGTTCAGAATTAGTGTTTTAACAGCACTGCTACATTGAATACCCACCTCTTTGTTTTAAGGCATATTATGCTTAGTAGTAATTGGAAAAATATGTATAAACATGGAAACCAGAGAAATTCAAGCGACTCCTGGTCATTCTAGTCTCAATATTTTTTTAAGGGTTATTTAAGCTGATGGAAGGATTATAGCACTTCTACTGCTTCAAAGAAAATTCTCATAGGCTGTTTTGTACATACTTTGAAGTAGCCAGCCTAATTACAGAACTTTGATAAAATCCAATTGGATGCAAATTATTTTGAATGCACAGTTTTATGAACATAGAAACTTCTGTTTTGTGAACTGTTACAATGAGATGTTATCTTGTCTGTGAAGTGCCTAAGTCATGGAACAACATTAAAAATAAAACCAGAACAAAACAAAAGCTCAACAGCCCTGCTGAGTCTAGAGTGTTTCAGTCACAGTACAGTGGACTCTTGTCTATATTTCTTTGCTTTCAAGGACTATGACTATGAAGCAAAAAGCAGTGACAGTAGTCACTTTCCATCTTGTTAGCGTAACTCATCATTACGTGACAGAGCAGCAGCACTTCCTCCTGTAATGTGCTGTTGCTAGGGTTGCTTTGCAGTACTGCAGTGGTGCATGGATTGACATTGATGAGCCTCCCCTGCATGGCGTCTGAGGAAGGCTGTTTGGGAGCACATGAAAGAACCTGTGAACTTGTTCCTTTTCTATAACATAACAAAAACTCTCCAACACATAAGAGCTGTTTAAAGTGAGGTCAACACTCTGTAGAAATAAGAGTTTAAAAAATATTGTATGACTAAACACAACTTAAATAATTAAAAATATCTACTTACTTTTTTGGAGCACTGCAAAATTTTAAGGAAGAAAAATATATACTGTCCAGGTAAATAAAATATATGTGAATTATTGGGACTAGATATGTAAAACCAGCTTTGATTTTAATCCCAAATGTTTTCAAAAGAAAAAAAAATGTTTTTGGTGTTTTTTTTTCCATTGAAAGAAATTTTTATTTGTAAGCCTTCCATGGTTTTGGAAGAATTTTAATATCTTCCACTCCATTAAGAATAGCCACTAAATAACACCTTCATATTGAAATATTAATATGGTTGTATATATGTAATTTATCACTGGAACTATAACACTTTATTAAGACTGAAAATTGACTTGGTGTCAATTCAATACTCGAAAAAGAACCTTTTAGTTAAAATGCAGATACAAGCTATCAGATGCACAGTCTATGCAATTAGATATACATGATACATCATGAGGAAAGCATTTTTTTTAAAGGTGTTTTATTCCATAACAGTTTAGGAAATGGAGGTATTTAACCTCCAAAAAATGCAGAAAAGTGAAGAAATACAAGCCGTAATTCTCTTGAACCATTACATAAAATTTAGATAAATGTTTTTATTTCAAAATCACCTAAAAAGCTGCAGTATCATAGAGTCATTGCATATTCTGAGTCCAACCCCTGGTCCTGTGACATCCCATGAGTCACACAGTGTGCCTAGGAATGTTGTCCAAAGGGCCCTTGAACTCTGTCAGCTTAGTCCTGTGACCACTTCCCTGGAGAGCTGTTCCAGGGCCCAGCCACCCTCTCTGGGTGAAGAACTTTAACCTCCCCTGACACAGCCGCAGGCTGCTCCCTCGGGTCCTGTCACTGATCACTGCAGAGAAGACATCAGTGTCTACCTCTTCTCTTCCTCTCACAAGAAAGTTGTAGACCACAATGAGGTCAAATGACCTCAGCTGCTCCTTGCACAGTTTCTTTTCTAGTCCTTTCACTGTTGTCATAGCCCTTCTTTGGATGCTCTTTAACAGTTTTATGTACTTCCTATGTCATGACACCCTAAACTGCACAGTGTCTCCTTTCTATGTTCTGCTTTCCAGTTACTGTGTGTCTGTAACCTGTGGGACATAAGTGAGGGACTATATTTCCCTCAAGTAATTTGCCTTGCAAATTTTTGTAAACCTGCAATAACTCAGTCTTTATACTCCTGCACTTTGAATTACAAAGGTTGAGTTTTCTCTTACTTTGCTATAAAGGACAAGTAAGCCCGAGGGAGACAAATCTACAGTGATTATGTTAGTTTTCTATTTTGGTACTCTTGCCTTCTTTTTGAACTATATGATGCCCCAATGATTTTGCATTCTTCTCTCTAACTTGAAGTATATTGGGAATTCATATTAATGAGAATTTTGAATTAAAATCTTCAAACTCTTCTTTTTTTATTTTTTTTTTTTTTTAAGAATTAAATAATGAGTAATTAAATACTTATTGAGTGGGCTTACATCACTTTCACAAGATATATTAGCATGGATTCTAGACTTCCAATATTTATAGGCCTTACCGTATACTGCATTTCTGCTCTGTTTTTCTAAAGACTTCTTAAAGCCTTTAGAATTGTTCCACTGAAGTAGCCATGTTTTGGCGGTATCATAAAAATTCAGATATCAAATGTGTGTTTCAACAGAAAAATTAGACATATCTTAAAATAAGTAATCTGTGTGAGGAAAAAATTACCATGCACAAAGAATGAAAATAAGCAGAAGGGAGAAAGGAACTATGGTAGAGTGAGTTTTTAAAATAGAAAAAGTAGGTCACAGAGAGTGAAAAGAATAGACACTGGCTTTATCTGATAAGCAATCTTATAATTTATTTAGTTTATAATTTATTTACAACTGCATTCATGCATCAAAGATGGTATAGGCTTGTTAAAAAATGGATGGAGAGTTGATCTGCTTGCACTCCAGAAACTGTGTTATAAGACTATTTGAATATCGTAATCATAGTATTAGCTGCTCCATTGTGATCTGTGAAGAAAGAACCTTTCTCAAAGCAGTAAGCAGGGAAAAATGAGTTAAGATGTGGGAAAGGGACATTTCACTGCGCTGCCATGTCCCATGGATCACTTTTTGTTTATGAGCAATGTTGCTGACCAGTGACAAAGTTACAAATTATATGAATCAGAAAGTAATCAAATCTTTGGTTGACAGGTGTTTGCTTCTATACTAAGGCTGCATTATTACAAACATATTTTAAATTTTTTTAACATTGTTTTACTGGAACCTAGTTCAGACAAGCACTTAAAGCAGACACAAATACTTTTGGTGTCAAGAGTACTTGATTATATGCTAACAATTAAGTATATATTTAATTGTTTTTCCTGCTAAACCAAAGGATTAAGTCATTATCTGTGATAGGAAAGATATCATATGACTGCACATAACTCTGAAATGAAGTTCCAAATTTTAATTATATGAGATATGAGATGACTGCAATTTTTAGCTTTTCATTTTAAATTTAATTCTGATTTACCTGAAGGGTTCTAGTGTCCACAAAATACACAATTGTGGTCACAAGTCAAATTACAATATTCTATTGAGCAGCTGAGAATTTGCTTTATCAGAAGGTTTCTGGAATAAAATCAGGAGACACATTTTCAGTAAAGACAGTTGGTTATAGTGAAAAGAAAAAAGTGATTAAGACATCTCATTGTTTAAATATTGAAATTGAAGATATTTGAAACACAGCTTGTGTCAAATACAAAGCATATTCCTGCTATTTGACTCCAATCCTTTACATTCCTTGTAAATAGCTTGAAAGTTACACTGCAGTGCTTGGCAGGTAAAGAGGAAATAAACAATGGTACAAATAACAGTATGATGATAATGGTATGATGTTTTCCAAAAAAAATTACACAATTTCTTTCAATTTTAACATTTGCTGTGCTGTTTTAAAGAGAAATGGTAGCTAAGATGCAGGAAATCATATCCATTTCCTTTTTGGTGCAGCCAAAAACTGTAGTAGCAACACCATAGCTTGTCATCAGCCAAATTACTGTTCTAAATCTGGCTGTTAATCTAAAATCAGATTGCAGTTCCTTTGTCCTTTGATTATTATTCTCAGCATTAAGGAAAAGCAAAGAAATTAACATTTGATATTTAATTAATATTTGATGCCCTCTGTAAAAGGAAGACCCAGACTGGAATCTTCATGTCAAGAGGAAAAAGGAAACCATTTAAGAAAGAACAGATGGAAAAGACACAAGAAAACTGGCCTAGCCAAATCTGCATCCTCCCTAGTAAAGTGTCTTTCAGATTATCACAAAAAACTTTTGTTCAGATCAGCGTGGGAATTTTAAATGTAGCAATCTGATGAATAAAGCGGTAATGAAATCCAGCCTAGAGCACCAGACTACTAAGCTTAGGTTTTTGTCTGAAGTGTTATCCACCAAGAAAAATCTAGCACTTAATGTGTGGTCTGAACAGTAATAGAGTCTGACAATGTGTTGAAAACCAAACATTTATTGAGGCAGTAAGAAAGATGAACAGCAATGCACCCCTACAGCAATCAATGACAGGAAAAGGGATGGTAAGTGATGCCATGGCTCTGGTGGACTGACAGGGACACTCGATGTCTGGGGTTGTTTGACACCAACAGTCAATCATGCAAAAATTTCTTGAATTCAGGTAGGAATTGTGCATCCTCTTGGCTCTACCAAAAGCAGTGTGACTAGTTTGTACCTCACTTGAGCAATGTGGGCAGCATCTTGTCTCTGTTGACAATGTCAGTCTGTGGACCGAGTGTCAGGAGAGCTGTGTTGGCCATCTGTCTATGCTGCTGATACTGATCAGGGAGGGTGTGGGATGACAGGATGTCACAATGTTAGATCTTATACACTGTTAATACAATATCTAGGTGTTCTTCCCAGATTCACTTGAATGGTTTGTATATTTCATTTCTTATCCTCATTGAAGCTATAGGGAGATACCTGTATAAATCGTGTTACTGAGTACCAGAGCTCTACTTTAAAGATAAGGAATTAAAGCTATCCATTTTACTTCAATTATTGTCTTGTTCAATTACCTATGGGAAAGGAAAATAGTTTTCATTATGTACAGAAGGGAGACTTGCGGCTGCCTTCAGGTGTTACTTGTTGAAACAGAAAACATTAATGTTATATTGCTGAATGCTTCCTTGCTCTCAGTAGCACATGCTCTATTCTATTGACTTGTCTTCCACAAAATGCATGCATAGGGAGTGGCCTTCTTTACCAAGGGATCTTGATTAAAGTTTCACATTTTAAGCTAGTTTACTCCAGCAGGATACAATCACAACTCTTTAACATACATTGCTGCTCTTTCAAATGATTTCACATGGCTTACCCTTTCAGTAATTGCAAATTATCAATTAAACCTAATAGATGTTAACTTCACTTTTTCTCATTACTTTCTCAGACAACAGCCTTCAATGTTTTTCATTAAAAATAATTGGTTGGAATCTGTTTCTCTGATTGTCTAAGTATTTTATCCATATTTAAAGAATAACAAATTTATTTTGTGCATGTCTTTCTCACCATAGAATAAACGTTTTACTTTGGATTGGCATTTGCTGTACTGCTTCTTACTACAGGATTGTTTTTCCATGCCTTCCTACACCCTGTATGTTGCCATTACTGGTGTGTGAAATAATTCTTTCCATTGTTTTTTGTTCCTCATATTGGTCAGAAAAGCTCCTTTAGGAGTACACATTTCTCACAGCCCCTTTTCTCACTTTTGTCCTATGTTTAACAGATAAACAGTTGTGATTATCCAGTAATAGCAGTTAGAACAACTTGTGTAATTTAAAGAAAGATGCAACACCTAGGACCATCTCACATAAATGTCAAAATCTGGTTTGGGAAAGCATGAAAACTTTTTGACTTTTATTTTTTTTCTTCCCTGAAAAAGTATTTAAATTTTAATTGTTTCAGTGAATGAGAAACTGAAAGCATACACTTTTATCTTACTATTTTAAAGTTTGTGAAAAATCCATCCTGGCAGATGCAAAAGTTTTCACTGCATTTTACTAATTGTTTCAACACTGATTGTTTGGGATTATAATTTTAAATAAAGAATGCAAATTGTTTTATACCCAAAAATGAAATAATATAAACAAAATACTTTTTCTTATAGTTAAAAAGAAAAAGGAGCACAGATAATCTTCTGCAAATACAGTCATCTTTTTAAAATAATTCACTTTAGTCATGCATTTATTTATTGGTTTCCCAAAAAAACCTTAAAAAATTATTTTTGGTATCTAAAAGTCATCCCTCAGATACATACACCTTATTTTTTCATATTTACTGTACTTAAAGGGTTTGTTACCATCTTCTTCTTTGCTTCTTTGTAATTAAATTACATAGTTCTAAAACCACAGCATATGTACTGAATAATTGCAATAAATGATTTCTCCTCAAACCCTAGAAAAAAGCTCTTGAATTAGTTTAAGTTCTTTAAAGTAAATAATTCAAGAGTTTTTCACAATAGTGAGAATATTCTGCAATCTGCCAGAACTTGCAATCAATGGATAACATCTATATAGTCAATGATTAACTTCTAGATATCTGAGTAATCATGGCATTGATACATTTGCTCCATAATCATAAACATAAATCTGAAAAATTTTTTTTGATATTACTGCCAAGGACTAAGTAGTTCTCAACATGACACCCATAAAGAAGTTAATGAAAAACCCAGATTTTTTAGGTAATATATAAAAAAAAAGTCACAGTTCTCACTGCACTTACTTATATATTCCAAAATTAAAACCAAAACCCAATTTTTACAGTAAATCAAAAACAGGGCTGAATTGAGGCAGGAGTACATTACAAGTGTAAAGCTACTGAGATTTGTATTTTATCTTTAGGTTTTATGTGTTGATATTTGAACAAGCGTGCAGATATGCATTTAAATGCTTGCTAATTTACTTGACTTTTTCCTAAAATATTTTTAGATTATTTATTTATTTATTTATTTATTTTCCACTTTATTCTTTCTGCATGAGGTGCCTTAGATAACTCTGGTTCTACTTGATGTCTTGCAATATTTGCAGTGCTCATAACTCCTGTAGATTAGGCATTAAGATCTGGACAGTTGAAATTATAGTTGCCTTATGTTGCATAGATCAAAATTGAAGGTACCAAATCATGAAGATAATTAAAACCCCCCATATTTTCTATACAAAAACCATTGGGTTTCCTGACCAGTCAGAAAAAGCCAAAGGTTTTGCTGATGAAATATTGATTGTTGCCAGTCCTATGAGAGTGGCATCACTTAAGACAGTGTAAATAAGCAGCAGTTCCAGGGTCAAACTCACCAATATTGAAACAGGGATGTCACAGACATTGATCTGGGGCTCATTAGGGTGCAGACTGAACATTACTGTGCAATCGTGCTAGTGAGATGGATCACCATTTGCCGATGGAACATGCAGAGCGATTTTACTGTCTTTTCCTGGGAAACGTATGTGGTTTTCCCAACAACAGGGAGATTTGTGGGTACACAAATCAAATCTATTAGGGAAAGGACATTTGTCTTGGAGCTGGGAGTTACTTTCTCTTTGATGACAAAACCCTGAAGCAGAATCGAGGCAATGTGGTTGCATTTTCTATCTACAAAGTTTGAAATTGCAGTCCAAACCTGGGATTTGGTCAGACTTTGCTCCTTTCCATAATAGCTATTAGGAGATTGTTTCTGTGGCATGAGGACTTTTGGGAATTCATAGGCAAAGTAATTCCTGAATGACCAAAACTATTAAGGAAATTTAGGCTTCTTAATTTATCCCTACTGATTATACAAAAATCAAAATAGCCTCACACTACTCTGGAAAAATGTAGGGATGCAGGAGTCAAAATATGGCATATCAGTCCCCTGAGAAACCTGTGAGATTGTAGAAATATTGAAGATTAGCGGAAAGAAAAAACCTCTATGACAGTCTCAGTGAAGATAATGAATTCACTATCAGGATGGTCCTCATCTCTTACTGGGGCATAGCAGACTACTCTTTAACTTCTAATTTGGATGAACATTACAAAGGAAGAAACCTTTACATCATTAAGTGAATTAAATATTATGTTACTCAGAATTCTCCTGAATTTGTGGCACTTCCAAATTATTTTTTTTTTTCTTCCTAATACAGCTCATAGCTCCTTGCAAGCATGCCATAGATAGCCTGAGGGAGTTCTTTATTGAATCTTTGACTAGAGAAAACAATTCATTCCCTATGGAAAAAAGTAATAGCCTGCCTGATGTTCAAGCAATGCACTTCTACAAGAAAGCCAAATCTCAGTTGCTGTATTTCAACCTAGAATGTTCAACCCTATTACACTGGAACTGATACAAAATATTCAATAATTCATTTCTATACGTTCCTTATGGCTTTGGAGTTTTTAGTCTTTGACTTAAACTATGGAAACAAGTCTCATGATGACTAATTGAAACTAATTACTTCTTAGAACAAATTAAAGAGGGCAATTTGGGAGGGGGGAAATAAAAAAATAAATGTGTTCTGTAGAATATGTGAGTGGGTGTATTGTGCCTGAGCAGCTGTGTTGCTAAGTACTGTGAATGCTGTCTGAGATCTTACAATTCTAAAAATTCTGAACAACATAGTCATACGTGTAATTGGAGACTTATTCTTCTGCATGAAGTTTAGGATTGATGCACTGTTGCTTTGGTGTTCCATCATGAATTCATTTAATTTAATCACTACTTTCTAGAACAGACCACTGGAAAGCAATAACACTCTCAAAATGCAAAAAATTAAACAAAATAAAACGACGAAAAAAACCACCAAAAATTTAATTGTCTGGGTAGATGATTTTGATAAAAGAATTTTTTTTAATTCCTTTTTTTGGTTTTTTTTTGTCTGGTTTTGTTTGTTTTTTTCAGAAAAGGTAATCAGACACTTTGAAGTTTTCCTATATTGTCTTTTCTCCTGATCTGTTCTAAAAGTGACTCTTTTTTTTGAACCCTGATACTGACTTTTATAGATATATAAGTATATTTAAAAAGCATCACTCTTCAGTTGAATATCTGCCTGAATGGCAAAATTCCTCAAAAGAGTCTAAATCACCTGCAATCATCCCAAATTTGTGAGAAATTCTCAAATAATCATGTTTTTCTTTAATAATGAAAATTATGAAATTGGAATGAAAGCCCAAATGTAATAGTATTTTTCTGAGGATTTTTATTTTATTTTAGATCAAATTCCATGTTTTTACACATTCATCACTAGAAAATACCTCCTTCCTAAAATTACTTTAAAATAACAAGCCTGACAGTCAAGAAATTAGCATCTAATTTTTCAGTGTCAAAACTGTCTAATCAAGAAAACAAAATATGGAATTATTGCAATAAGAGGTGGATTTTTTTTTCCCTGTTGTTGCCTGCTTATCTTCACTGACTTGTTTAAGCAAAATTTTTCTTATATATTCCTAATTTATTTTATATTCCATGAGAGTATAGATCACCGGTAGCAAAAATCAAAAGAAGTTTTTTTGGCTAGATTTGTTGAATTCACAATTTGTTAAATCCTATTAATTTTTCATAAGAACATTTTATATAACCTGTGCATGAACTTGTTAAGACCAAGTGGTCTTTTCAAATGACAAAAGATACCACAGCTTTATGTTTTTCGAGCTAGGTTGTTCCTACGCTTCATTATTTCTCTCAGAACAACTTGTGCTTGTACAGAATACTGCCATTGGGACTCAAGTATTTATTTTAAAGTGTCTTCAGAATTCTTTTCTCTTTGTATCTTCATATTCTTCAGGTTCTTAATCCTTCAAATCCAAATTGTTCATGACAGTATAAAATCAAATGGGATGTTGTGTTCACAAGCACTATATCTTATATTGTTTTGGTTCAATACTGAAAAATTAGATCTGAAATAATATAGAAGCTTTTTATATATTTTAAACAAATATTTTTATTATCCTAATCATAACAATTTATCAAATGCCACAGATACGACTGAAATTCACAATAGTACACCTCAAAATATTTGGTTCAGATTGGGAACCAAGAGGTACACAAAGCCTTACAAGCCCTGTCTTTTTAGGATTGTAGTTTACAAAAGTAAGGGTCACTGTGGTTACTTAGGCTAATGTATTTACTTTAGTGGAACCCAGGTACAAAAACACATGCAACATTCATGCAATGTGATTGCAGAGTTGTACCAAATTCATCAGAAATTAATTTATTCCAATAGTTACTTCTCAATGTCAATCCAAAGAAGATTCTTACTTCTCAATAGATGATACTCATGTCTACTTGGTATTAATGATAATCCCTAAGAACCCCTATGGCACTGCACAGTTTCTGCTGTTGTTGCATACTCCCTTCCATTTGAATGTTCCTTTTTGAAGCACTGCTTGACTTTATAATAACAGTCATTTGTTAGTATGTGCATGCACATATTTTACAGCTAAGCTTTAATCACTTTCAAGGCTATGTTTTTGTTTACTGGTCTTCAGAAATTAATCACTGCTGGTTCATTGTTAAGAGAAAAATGAGGCATTGATGAAGTGGCAACAATTTGTGTTCTCTGTTTAAAAATCAGTTTATGCAGAACTAAATCAAGGACTTAAAAGATATTATTCAGACAAGCTCCTTTCCTACTTTGCAATGCAAATGGTTATGGTTAAAGGTGCAGTAATTATCTCTTGGAAATATCAAAAGAGGGGAACACTTTAATAAATATTTGAAAAACTGTTAATCTATCTGCATGAATAGACCTGGTGCAATCTTCAAGAAATACTGACTAAACAAGGCAGCTCAGATACGGGGTTTTTTACTGTGATTATAAGCGAATGATACTCTGTCTTCCGTGAGAGCAGTGACAGTTAAAAGCTTCTGTCCCATTTGGTTGGGGAGAAGGACATATATTGAAGAGTTTTAACTCCATCTACTTAAAAATGCTAGCAATAGTAAATACGGACAAGAGATATTTGTGTTAGAAAGGAAGAAGACAGATGCATGTGTTGATCTTTATCTGCTTCAGAATCTATGTATTTCAAACACATCATAAGCAGAAAAGAAGAAGAGGAAGAAGAAGAAGAAGAAGAAGAAGAAGAAGAAGAAGAAGAAGAAAAAGAAGAAGAAGAAGAACAACAACAACAACAACAACAAGAAAATCTGTGGATGTCATAATCAGAACAGTCACATCAGAAAATCAGAAAATTGATTTCTTCTTCAAATTCTGTAACACCAGTGGTCCACCAGGGTCAAACAAAAATGCTTGGAAATCAATTTTGTTTATTAAATAAAGGAAAAAAGTCTTCTCAGTCAGTTTCTCTTTTAATTGTCCTAGAACAATGTCTCAGACGCCTGCAGTCAGCTCTCTTCTGGAGGTAGTACTGGAGATAAAGAACTTGCTTCAGATTTTAACAGTAAAAAGCCAGAGGAAAACAGAAAATTGAGAGAAGGCAAAGAGAGTACTGAAACAAAAATAAAGAAAAAAAAATGCTGGAAGATTCTGGCTAGTTCACCAGATTTTTTTTTGTAGACTGCACCTGAATAATTGTGTATGTGGTATTGTTCTTATTGTTTGCTCTCAGAAAGCAATCTAAGAATTTTGTCTTTTTCCTACTGGGATTGGAATCACCTTTATCTCTTATTAGTTCATACCCTTTCCTGGATGCCCCTCTAGGAAGTGCACCAAGCAGAACATAACTTTTCTCCCTTAAATAAGCTATTTGTGAGAGTCAGGCATTCTAGCTTCCAGTGGCAGGAGATGCTAGGTGAATTAAATTTTCCATCTGTTTATCCTGCATCAATGTTTCTATGCCAGATATTTTTGTAACAGAGACAGAACACCAGATCTGTGATTCTATCTTTTGTTTTCCCTTGAGCAGGGAAGTAAACAGACTAATTACATGGAAGAATACTGGAATTCTCAATTGGATAATTTCTTTATTTTTTTATGATAATTTGCACTAAACGAAGAATTAAATAATAACAATAATTGAAAAACCAACACCCCCCAACATTAAGAAAACCCACCCACCTCCTCCTAAAATGCACCAAGAAATAAAAGATACGGAATTCTAGAGTTGATGTTAGTTTACTTTCAACAATTTTCCTTAGTATCTTTTCCTAAAATTCTGGTGACTCCATCAGTATGGTAATAGACTACTTGCTTCTGGCTGAACCCACAAATAGTAGCAGAATTCATTGTACCCACAGGTAATTTTCCTCTTCTACCTGCACTTACAAGAAGCAGTACTTTTCTGCATTCGCACAACATAAATCATTTTACACAAAATCACTTAAGGATTACATCCCTCCATGAAGCAAATAAAAAAAAAAATTCTCCACTCTCAAGGGTGTTGAATAGACAGATAAGAATTGTGACTGGAGAACAGCAAAGAGGAATATAAGGGGTCATTTAGGTGGGGTCTTTATGACTGCTAAGGGCTGTCACCGGAGCCAGGACACTGTTGGAGTGAGCACTGTAGATACATGCATAGCATGACATTTTCTCCAGCTGAATTTGATACCCAAATGGACAAAGTGTTAAGTGAACAAAAGGGTAATGCCTTGGTTTTGTTTGCTTAATTTAACTTCCCATTCTAGGTTCTGTAGAACTGAGCTCATGCTCCAGATCTTGCCTAACACAGGATCTGCAATTCTGTCTGATCCTCGTGGGAGGGACTGTGCAGGAAGAGAATACATTACAATCTTTTTCTCTTCTTTGGTAGCAATGCCAGTCAGAGTCTGGCCCAGGGCCTATTCTGAAGAATAGTCAGAACAGAACAGGGAAGAACAGTCTTGGGATCTGGCTTGCTAAAATCATTAGTCTTCTTGGTCATACTCCATACATATCTGTAAGATAAAACCAATGAAAGTACTATAGAATTTCTTGCCAGGACCCCATGGGAATATCTGGGGGCATTTTGAAGTTACATAATGAAAATTGCTGCAGGGGGAACAGATAAATTGCGAGCAAGAAAGCAATAGTGCTCTGTTAGGTGAAGTCAAGTGACTCAATTGTGCTGCTTTTTCTTTTTTACTGGGTAACTAAAGCAATAAGATCCATATGAAAAAACAGAGACCTAAAAACAGAGTCACAACAGTGTTTTACAGCTGTCTTGGACTTGCTTGGACTTCAAATACTGTTATAATTCACTGTTTGCCTGTCATGGTGCAGAGAGAACCATCTGTTTGTAATTAGTAGCTATATGTGCTTCTGTTACTAATAATAGTCCTAGGTGCCTTAAAGGACTTTATGTTTTTAGTTCAGAACTGTCCAGATTTATGTTTGGTGAAACACCTCTGCTCCTTACTCCTCTCTTTGTTTTGGTGAGTCATATCACAGAATAACCGAACAAGAGACTCACTATAATTGATTCAATTACTGTTTCAGAATCTACAGAACAATACACAGGCTCATATGTGAGAATACACATGAATAATTAGGGACTTACAAATAAAATACACTGTATTTGTACTATGTATAAATGGATGTAACAAGGAACTTAATAGAGGAAAAAAATGAGGGCATTTTGGCACAGATAGGAGACAGCAGGATCTAATGAAAACCAAGTTGGTTATTTTAGAATCAGTGTTTTGTAACAAAAGAATGATGTGGAAATGGGAGTTCTAGTGAATAAGGTGTAACTGAAAAGCATGCAATAAATTTAGTTTTACTAATGAAATGAACATGGCAAGTGGGAAGGGCATTCAAAAGCTGGTTAATAAATATCAGCATGAATATGATCTCTATGGACCATTAACAGATGATTTAAGGCAGTAGAGAAACAGAAAGTTTTCTAAGTTATAGTAAGGAGCTAGACCTTTTAAAAATTCCTATACATTTTAAAATCTAAGTAGTCTATATAAACCTTGCTAAAATTTTTAAAAAATTAAAGAAGTTAATCTAGATAATGAAAGTTAAGACTATGAGAATCACATGGAGGGAGAAAGAAAGAATCTAAAGTTGAGTAACAGGTGAATCGCTGCTGGCAGTGCAATGGTGTGTCAGTGATAGACCATGCAGGTCTCTTTGTTCTTCTGCAAATGCTCATGCCCTTCTGCTTCCATAAATGGTTTGACCTTACTGACACATAAAGCTCGCCACGTCTTTGTCTCTTCTCCATTTCCTTTTTGAAGTCTATGACCTTGACTTGAACTACAATTCCCTCAAAGACTATAAGGAAGACTATAAGGTTGGGAAAAGGAAGAGAAAGGTTTTGAGGAGAAAAAGAAAAAGAAAAATAAACAGCAACCATACCAAAACCAGATGGAACAGACCACTGCAGTATATTTCAATTCATTGCACTAAAGGCCTTATTGCCTTTGTGCAATAACTCTATTGGGAGTGAGTATCATACACTGAGCTGTCTTAACAATTGCTAGTAGAAAACAGTTTCTTAAATATGCTTGTAATAATTATTGTCCAGTTTTAACACTTAATAAGTTCGGCATCCAGTCTGGTGTGAGAATGGAATTTGAACTTCAGAAGAGTAAAACTGTACAATAATTTCACCTCTTTTTTGTGTTGGATAAACTGAAAACCTTTTCCAGATGATTTGATGCTTCTTTGACAAAATGAGAAAAAAAAAACATGTTTTAAACTCATTGCTTGTTACTCTTTCAGATATAAAAATAAAAAAAATTAAAATGGAACATCACTGGATGGACAAAGTGAAAATGTAACATTTAATAACAGGGGATGAAATTCTTTATGTCTGTTTTCTTATGCCAGGCATCTGACCTTCATAATAGTTCTCTGTTAGACTGAAATAAATTTATTTACAAAATATTTAGACTGAAACTTCTATTTCTGAAATAAGGAAATCCAAAACTGGTTGGATGAGACCTTGTTTTTATACGGCCTCTGCATGGTGATGGAAGCAGATAAAAAATAAATTAGCAACTGAAATCCCATTCCTTCCTTCTCAGTTTGACCATGTCAGACTTTCTGTTGAAATCTGCTGTTTCAATCACCTTCTTTACTGTACCACTGATATTTTCCTTAATGGACATGAAAGACTGTTTCTTTTATATATTTGACTCTTTTTGAATCCAGCATTTTACAAATCTCGGCCCAGTACTATACCAGTCTTTTTTTTTCACTTATCATTACCTGCTGGTGAATAGCAAGAGTTACGTGCTAGATGCCCTGTACACCTTGGCATGGTCTGCAAAGTGGCTGGCTTCATTCCAGTTAGGATTCATTCTGTGTTGTTGACAAGAAATTATATATCTAAGGATACTTTCTGGTTTCATTATATTAACATAATTTAATGAGAACTTAAGGAGTTATGGATTTCCTTACTGTGTTATCTCTCACTGATTGCAGCTTCACCAAATAAGACCTTAGTGCTCTGCCTTTACAGAAATGACTCAGACCAAAAAAGGTAATAGATAATAAAAAGTTAATTGAATTAGCAAAATGGAAGCATGTGACATTATGTAAAATCATCTATTTCTGTTCTTGTTTTCTAGGATTGCTGGTTGTTCATAGCTTTTAATTTGTTTTGTTGGTTAGTTGGTTGGCTGGTTGGTAGATTTGATTTGCTTTTGGGTTTTTTGGTTGTAGTTATAAAATTTTGAACAGCCAGTTACACTCCGAGACCTTTGATGAGATTTTCAGATAACTCATTTTAAGCTGGTATTTATATGCTTCTGAGCCTTCCTTCCTGTGCCGTTCTAATTTTTAAATTTCTTGTCTCATATCCAAGAGCAGTAGCACAAATGAGCTCTATAAAATAAACAACCTCTATTTCCTGGCACTCAAGGAAGCCAGAACCCCTTAGCTTTTTTTTAAAAACAATTTTAAAGATACTCCATTTAAATGCAGATATTTGACTGTTCACTGCATCAGAGAAAAAAATACATTATTTTTCCTTATAGCATCAAGTAAACCAGAGGGTTAACCATGGAGTTTTCTTGAGATCAAAACCACTCACTTCTGATAGGGCTTTATAATAATAATAAAAATGTATTTGATTTAAGAAAATAAAATCTGGTATAATTTTCAAGCAAATTTCATTTTCATTTTGACTATAGTAAGAAGGATTCCCTCACATTCACACAAAGTGATGGGGAATGGGATGATCTTTTTCTTAGAGGGGAAAAAAGAGACCATTTGTCCTTCCTTTAAGTGATATATCAGTACATAATGTAAGAGAAACATAAATGTCTTTGAATATTTCTTTTTTGTCAGAGATACTTGGCCTGCTTTTCTATTACTGTATTTGGATGAGGGAACAACTCAATTGCAGCCAGTGAAATTGCACTGGTTTTGTTAGAGACATTGTAGAAAGCTTTGACCAAAGCAAACTTTATTTTAAGAAAATGGTTTTATTTTCTTTTATTTTGCTGCAGTTGGAATTTTCTTTGGTTATAACTAAAAAATGTATTAACATATTTGAGCAGCAATGCTGTCAATATATATACATATTCTGCATTGTCAAGAGACATCTTGCCACGTCTTTACTTAATTTTTTTTTGTTTGTTTGCTGGTTGTGGCTTTTGTTGCTTTGTTTTGTTGGTTTGTTTTTTTTTTTCCTTTCTGGAGACACTATCCAGAAAGAAAATCCAGGCACAGAATAATATTTTAGGTGTAATTTCAATATCTAAAAGGGACTGTTCAGCATAACCCTTTTGACCTGACATCTTTTTTAATATGCAAAGGGAAATAAAATCTTACATACTTCTTGAAATTTTAAAATCCTGGTAAAGATGAAGGAACTGCATCATATTAATGATCTTTGCACATACATCAATAGCTGCTGACCGTGTACTCTAATATCCCCGAATTCAGGTGCCAGCATTGGCAGCTTCTCAAATGGCTATATTGATTTTGTTTTGCTTCCTTGGATTTTAGACTAACAGTTTGAATTGAATGAACGGACTTAAATCAATTTCCCCAAGCTATGGTGGATCTGGAAAACATTCTCATTCTATCAGCCTGTTTTGCCCTATAATACACCTGGAGGTGCTGGAATCAGAGGGAATTTAAGCACTGCATCCAGAAGAGAGTTCATTTCACAGTTATACAACTTTTTATTCGATGGCATAAAATAATGCTTATATTGTAGACCACTGGGAAGAAAGCAAACATTGAGCTTAGACTCTGAGACTTAGGGAGATCTGTATATACCTGTTACTGAAACATCTTGGTGTGTGCCACCCGTCTGTGGCACACATTTCCTTCCCACCATGTAGGAAGAGGCCCACAGAAGTCAGTGCACTGCAGTTCGGGAGTGATGAACTGCCGAACACCAGAGTCCCCACATCCATATTTGACATGAGGGCACCCTGGACTCCCTGGCAGACAAATCCCAGCTGCTAACAACTCCAGGGTAACTAGCTGTGTGTCTCAGCACAGCCCTGCACTGAGCTGTGTGATACCCTTAGCTCATTACTGTCGTACACGTGGCTGTGGACCATCTACTAAACCACTTATTACCACCTTCTCTACCACGCTCGTGGGAATTTCCCAACCAAATAGGTGGTCTAGTGCAGCTTTATTTATCTTGCAAGTTATGCTAGTACTGAAAATATGTTGTCACAAGGCATTCTGATATGTTGAACTTTCACATTACTAGTTTTCAAATTTTTACTCATCACCTTATTTTTTGAAGATGTATGGGAAAAAACTGATGGACCACACAGCCAGGGAGATGTTTTCATGTAGTTTAACATGTTGCACAATGAGAATTCTTTAATACTAATAAGAACAAATGCTTCAGAAAACAGGAAAAATCTAGGTAGCTGTTTAATCTTAGCCATAGAGCCTCTCAAATTTTTTGCTATTTTCCTCTGCCTGTGTAATTTTTTCAAATAATCCTGTATAAACAGATTTTGGAGAATGAAAATGAATGGGAAGCAGGAGAAATTTGTTGGTGGTATCTACCTTTTTTTTTTCTCCTTTTATTTATTTTTTTTTTTTTAACATATACACATATATCTCTGTAGCAAAAAGATACCATTTTTGCAATTTTTTTCCTGCTAGGAACAGATTGCATGCTACAGTAAAATCAAAAGAGGTTTTTTTTTTTCAAAATTACAGAATAAGCAATTCTGATAAAAAACAGATGAGTAAAAGCTTAATACTCTGCATTGTTACATGCTACAGCAGAATCTAAGGCTGTCTAGTCTTACGGCACTGCCCTAGATTCCCTTGCCTTTGTTCTAGCCATGCATCATTTAGAGCTCTCTTGGGTGAAACTGTAATACTGAGGAAATGGGAGAGCGAAAAGGGTGGAGGAAAAAAAGGAATGAATTCCCATAAAAAAGGAGCATAATAACTGCTGGCATGTTGTGTATATCACCTGTATGTGTTACATACAAAAAGCACAGGGCTTATACAAAACGGCATGCAGCATTTTGACACACTAACAGAGTCTTCTCAAGCAAAAGTGGAACATATGTTTTTAAAAGAGAATTCAAAGCTCACAGTTTATGGAAAAGCAAAGTGCATAGGTATTTTTAGAATGTTGCCATTTTAAGGTATTTTCAGCACTGCCTTTTCTAACCTTTTTCTTTCCATATATAGCAGGGGACCCTCTTCACTGAAAATAGGTTTTTGCCTCAAATAATTTATATATCCTGGTGCTCTCTATTTTAAATATACTGTCAGGATCTTACAGATGGGATGTCTGAGACCAGAATTTCAAATTCTCAAACTATTGTTTGTGGTATGAACAAATAGAGAAGGAATTTCTCTGACATATATTAAACAACATAAAGCTCTCTGGATTTAATGGTAACAGTATTAATTATTAAGTGATAATTAGTGTAATAACACTTCTGAACATTGTTGTACTTATCAACTGAACTGATCATTTAATTATATTAATAAATCATATGATAGTTTCTAATTTAACCCTGTCAGTGAAATTTCTTTTCCAGTCTGTACTTTTCTCAGTTGCTGAACTGGATGCATCTAAGTTATGACAGTAGGAATATTAGAATTTAACCAGTAGCCTCATGGAGAAAATAGCCCAAACACTTTGTGAATTTACATAAGAAAATGGAATAAGTCCCAGTTTATGGGAAGTGATCTTTGAGTTTACCTCGAAGAACAAAAATATTAGCCAAAGTTTCCCTGATTCTGAAGAAACAAAAACACTGTACATCATGGGATAATTAAGTGTATATAGGTATGCTAAAAGACAGAGGGCACTGCAGCAGCATAAAACTACAACAGAGAGTTGCTATTGTAATGCACTGAATTACACAAGCATCTCATTTTCCCAAGCTTCCTATTTTAACAAAATGCTAACTTGTATTGTTTTGATTTGATTTTTATTTTCTATTTTGTTTTCGTATCAAACTTTTTATGAGGTCATTTTTTATCTTTGTCGGTCTTGAAATGTTGAGAAGAAAAATCGATTCACACTGTATTGAACTTTACAGATTATTATGTTCAGTTCTCTTCAGTTCTCTTTGCACAATTGATATAAAAATGTGGTCTAACAGTTGCCTTACCGAAAACAAATGCTACTTATTACAGCGAGGGGTAGAAGACAGCTATTACAGATGCATTAAGAAATATTGAAGTTACTAACTAAACAAACCATTGCTTAGCATTTTATTTTATTCTCAGCATGTATTAGAATAAGTATTTTGTGATAAAGAATATGAATGATGAATACTAAAATGGGAGGCAAATTTACTGTATAACAATTATGTTCAGCTTCATCTTCCCAGCTCCACCCTGAACTAGACTTTGGACACTTCATTTCACTTCCAAGTGTAAGAATGTTTTGTCTTTAAAATAGATGAAGATCCTGACAAAATGAGAAGACACATAGACACCTAACAATCTGTTCTTAAGGACTCCTGGGATTAACTTAAATTCTTCCAGAGCAGGAGTTTGTATAAAGCATTCAAGAAAGAAAGCAGAAAGAAAAACAAATTCTCTTTTGCTTCCTCATTTTTCCCCTTCTAAGTGGGAGTCTTGTATTGACCATAGATGCATATGGAACAATGAGATTTACAGAGATGCATATGGAACAATGAGATTTACAGAGATGCTGTTACCCAATCTATCTCATCTATCTTGGGATGGAAGTTGGTATTCTTCTCCTGCAGCCTACAGCACACATAGTTCTCCAAGAACTAGAAAACAGAAGGAAAAGTCATGCAAGTTTCATGGGTCTTAACAGACACAGAAAGTTAGCCGATATTCATAATATTTGGGAAAGTAGTCCCTTACAAACCCTTTGAAAATAAACTTAGGTTTCCATGACACAAAAAAAGACAAGAGGATGTAAAGGGTTAGTTTTATTGAAGGTTCCATAGCTTGAGCTTTTCAACTAAAAGTTTCTAAATATTAAGTTTTAAATCTTGAGAACTTTTATAAGGATAGTGAAGGAAGAATATTGTATTTTTGTAGAGTACTGCTGCTAGCTTTTAAAATAAATATCCATTTTGCAGAAGACATTGAGGGACATTAGATGGAAAATGCAGAGAACTAGGAAGGATTTAGGAAAATCATGTTCAAACATCGAAATTATTTTCTGTTTGGGGGGAAGGGAGTCACTGTGCTCTGACTATATTGCATGAGAAAAAGGTAACACATTTTAGAATATGAATCATATAGAATCTACAAGGACTGATTCTGACAAGATTATCTGTATTAAAAAAACCCACAAAAGTTAATTGAAGAAACATTAATGGAAAACAGTAGCTTTCAGACCTTTGACTTGCCTTTCACATACTGTTAAAATCCTGAGAAACAATGGAAATGATCATAGAGGAAGAGACTAGACTAGGAACTCCCTTAAAATAGAATTCCCTAGTGAAGTTCTGGAGCAGGATGGGGGGAGAAAAAGAGATTGAAAGAGAGATATGTGCACATATATGAGGAGAAGAAATTAACTAGGACTATATTAGAAATTTTATTTTCTTCTTTCTCTCATGGAACAGGAAAAAAATTATAATTAAAATTTACACCCAGATTATAGCTATCTGGATATATTCACAGTGAGTGAGCTGCATGCAATTTTTACCTAACTGAATAAATGCAAGTTTGGAATATGTTGGTTCACTTATGGGACTTCTTACGAAGACAGGATGAGAAAACTAGTCTAGTAGTTCTGAAAAAGTATGTATAGACTATCAAGAAGTATGAAATATTCTTTGAAACTTACACATAGACCTAAAAATAAAATTACACACATGTTGTACAACTGTATTACAAAGCATATTTACCAGAGACGTTTCAGGTCTGTCAGGATTACACATTATAAATTATGTGACCCAAATGTTTGACATTATGTACCAGGCTGATTTGATCAGAGAAACCAATCAAACCACAAACTGTCAAACTGCCTTAAATGACAACTACTACAGGATGCAGCTTTTTCTCTGCTGTGATAGTCTCTGACTAATATCCCCTAGAAAGGGTTGGTGCAGAAAGAGGAATGCTTCTGTCACTTCAAATCTGTATGTGTGTGCGTGTGTCCCTGTGCGTGTCTGTGTCTAAAAACTGAAATACCAGCTTTCTTAATACTGAACTATAATTATATTGAAACTGATATTTCAGGCATGACTTCGCATGCATACTAGGCTCAATAGTGGTAATGGAAAGCAAAGGGATTTCTTAGATGGGCAAAATATAGTTAAAATGAAGAAGAACTTCCTCTAATGGTCACAGAACAGACCCAAACAGGATATCAGTGGTTAATATTTATCGAAGTTCAAAGAAACATCTTGGTGTCTCTCTTTTCCTTTCTTCATTGTAGATGTGCTAGTCTGCATAAATTTGCAGTTTCTCAGTGGATGTGCCCAGAAGTCCTCTACCTCTGTCAAGACTTAGGCATACTGACTTTACACATTGAGTATTCAGAGGTGTGCAGGAGAGAGAAAGCATGTTGACAACAATGTGGTGTAGCTCAGAAACAGAAAACCTGTTTCACACAGTGCTAACAGTGTAACTAGAGGCAAACTAATTACTCTCCCTATTTACTCTTGATAAATATTTCTGACCAAGCTGACAAAAGTCTACATTCAGTCTTCACTTCTTCCTTACTGGATGTTACCTTTTTCTTTTGCAAAGGCTCAAACTTCCCACGTGTTTTCACCATGATTTTTAGTGTGCAGAACAATTAAAACTACATTGATAAAAATATGCAGTTAGTTTGAACTCTCTCTTGCATACAAACATGCTTAGTTCAAGAAAAACTACTTTAACATGTTATCACAGAAAGAACAATGACATCATTACATTTATTCATAAATACCACACACATAAGACTGGTGGGATTTTCATAAAATTAATAGAAGAAATTTAATCAAGAATTTGTCCAGCAGGTATTTTTCTGCAAAACAGTAAAACTGTACTGTGGAAAATTTATTTCTAGAGCTGACTTATCACAGACTATTTTAGAAAAATTCTCTATATTTGTTTACGATAGATTTTTTTTTCCCCTATACATGCCCTCAGACTGCAGGCAGAAGAAGAAGAGTAAAGGAAGAAAATTAAAATACTGGACTGAAAGGTGTTTGATTGTGTTTTAGAGGTATCTAGCAGGATCAGGGTAGATATAAGACTCTAGGGGCCGTTTGTAAAATTAAATTATGTGAACCCCAAGATTGTGTAAAACTTGGGAAATTACATCATTGTTCTGAATTAAATTGAGCAATTTCTTGTTGTGCTGAAAATCTTGCCAAGGAAAAAGTAATTATTTAGCCTCATTAATTAACCTAATTGCCTCTTAACTGGACTTGGATAAATCTGAAAGAGACACTTGTGGTCTCTTAGTACTGAGTGCCCATCAAATAGGGTTGCTTTTAGGTCCCAAGGCTTTTGTGGTCTGGCAATGAGCCATAACAGCCTTGTTTTCTTGTTTTCTTATTCCTCATCTCCTTCTTCCACTACAAAAAGTTGATCTGCTCCTGAGTATCCACCCCAACTCTTCTTACTACCCTTTTTTTTTTTTTTTTTAACCCCATATTCAAAGGACTTCCCACAACCTGACCTATTGCCCTGGGAGTTTCTGCTAGAGAGAAAATTATCAGGTCTATACCTTCCTATCTGTGCTCTCTGCACTGAGAGAACATTCTTCCTCATAATTCTGCCTCCAAGTGTCATTCCCTTCCTTGCAACATGTTTATTTTTTCTACTTTTACTGTTTTCTCTGCAGGCATATCAAGCTTGTTTTATTTTATTTACTGCTATTGCTTTTATACTCATATCTTCCTATAATTAGGAAATGTCCTTGAAGGATACAACTTGAGTTCACAGTTTTGGCTTACTTTCATCATTCTAGCTGGTCAGAATTGAAGTTTTAATTTGGAAGACTAGCAGAGGAAGGCACTACAAAAGAGTTCCAATCTGTCCTCAAAAATTGTTTAAGAAAACAACACAGCTTTAAAGTGTTCATAATAGTGTACACGTTAGGCTAATTCCTCAAGTTCACTATCTATGCAATATTTTCCAGAGGACACAGTGTGAGAATATTGTTAAAGCTCTTGAAATATCAGATAAGAATATATACCTGTAAGAATCTGGAGACTGAAAGAGATTGCTATCCAGATTTCCACACCTTAGAAAAAGCTGTGTGCAGAAGATCATGAAAGAAAGAGTGCTGAAAAGGGAGGAGTTCTTCAAGAGGCAGTTTTGCATTCCTGTTAATACTACAAATATCTGTATACCAAAAATTTTATCTTAATTTCTCCAAATCCATTTTTATTCAGACTGAAAATTTGTTGCTATCTCCTATGTATGCAAGAAATACTCTGTAGAAAATGGTGAACATGGAGCAATTGTGAAATGCAAAGACAGTGAAAGCTGTGCAGTACTATTTGACAGATTTTATTCTATCCATCTTTGTTAACAGTTGCTCTGATGAAAAAATGATGTTTTGTAGTTGACTTTTTGTAAGACAAGCAGAAAGTGTCGTTTAAAATTTTTCCCATTGGTGATGCAGCTTTAGTCACCATTGGCAAATTGAGCAATGCAAGTAACAATTTTAGTTTCCCCTTGTAGTAGTATCCTGTGGCAGTTAAAAGATTAGGGACATGCAGTTGCTTTATAAAATCAATCAGTTTCGAAATACTGAAAGGAACTATTAACTGAACCTGCTTCTACTTCTGGAGAAGGTCTCCAACAAATTACTTTTGCAATGAGATAAGTAAAGATTAGAAGTCTTCAGAACATATTTTACTGCAACTTCTGCCATCTCTTGCAGAAACAAGCATTTACCAGAGAAGAAAGCTTGCTCCATTTAAATAGAGTCTAGTAAATGTATGGGATTAGAGTAATCAATTTCACATTTACATTGAGCATCAAGACATGATCATTGAACTGAATAAACAAATCATAGAAACCAGATGTTCCATCTTTTTTCTCAGATGCTGCAATAGCAAGAGTCACATACAGATATTCAGAACAGGCTTCAGTTGAAACAAGGCATAGATTTCTACCAATTTCCTTAAACACAATCCACTGAGCAAAACCACAACTTTTAGGGAGTTTGAAAAAATGTTTCTTTACTTGAGACTTGTTCCTAACAGAATTTCTATCTAGATTGAATAAACTTTTTATGTCCAGAAAACCTGATATGTTTTGACCTCTGTCATGTGCCTCTAGTCACTGGAGCAGTATGAATATAACTGAACTGCAAACAAAATATTCACCAAATTTCTCTATAATTCCATATAGTTTTCTTTAACTAGAAAATTTCTCCATAGAAAGTTCTGACATACAAGCTAAAACCACATGCCAAAAAACCCTAAAAATTTTACAATATGTTTTATAAGAACACTATTCTTATCCATGTCATTCCTACTAGTGACACTGTTTAGAAGCATCAAACATATATACAGAAAAAAAAGAAACCTTTAAGGAATTGATTTGGGCTTGAATTAGTGTAATTAATACAATGTTGCTGGGATATTGTCTAACACTGGACAAATCCAGATCCTGTAGATTAGATAGTAATTTACTAAAATTTTATATTTTATTATCTGTTTTTAAAAATAGTCTGGTTTTAAAATCTCTTTGAGCTTATAGGATCTGGGGGCAAGCTATGAAATGAAATTTTTGCTCATACCAAACTAAGTCAGTAGTCATGAAGAACTGAGAAATACTACTTTTATCTCTCTACATCTCTCAGGAAGAATTATTTTACTGGAAGAGTTGTTAAACATTAGAACAGACTGCTTAGGTAGGTGGTGGTGTCGCCATTTCTGGAGGTGTCCACAAAATGACTGGACATGGCATCCAGTGCCATGCTATACAGTTGGCAAAGTGTTGACTGGTCAAAAGTTGGATTTGATGATCTCAGAGATGATTTTCCAACCTAAATGATTCTGTGAAATCTATCCATGAGAGAAATGTACTCAGGAAAGAGCTGCTACAAAGACACCTGCCTCAAAGGCATGTAAATAACACTTTCCTAAAGCATTAATTTTCTTTATGGAACCATAAAATGCATAGATCTGTGCAGAATTATGAAGAGGGCCATTCCAGTGTCTAAATATCTAAATAAAAAAAAAACAAGAAAAAAAACCCCAAAACCAAAAAATACCAACCAAACCAAATCACACCACCAAAAAACAAACAAAAACAAATATAACTCTCTAACCCCTAAAATAACCCTTAAGAAGCTCTTCTTACAACCAACAACATTACAACAAAAATATCACAGCCATTTCAGCACAGACATTCTTAGCTATGCAAAAAAACCCACTAAATTACAGTGTCAAGTACTTGCACTGTCAGGATTGTCTGCATTGTGGATGTTACTGGTTTAAGTCCCCAGTGGACTTACACCAAAAAGAATCTGTACTTTCCAGAAGCATTAAAAATTGTCTGAACACCTTCTTTTCTATGCCTGCCAGTCCCTGATGGCAGATATCTAAGTGATAGATACTAGTATGTAAGCTGTCAAGGACACAACTTCCAACGACTAATGTCCTCTAGGCTGCAACTATTTCTTCATTTTAAGGCTGAGGGAAGGGTTTCTATTACCTGCTAGATCTATTCAAGAGATCCTATTTTTCCTGTCATTAGGTGTATATATGAAATTCATGTTTAATACTCTTCCTGTACTGTGATTTAAAACATTACCTGCATAGTTTAACATAGATACTAAAAGAAATCCTCAGCAAACACAAGTATTTTAGCTTAAATATTCTTCTGTTCTAGTCTCCTCTTTACCATTGATATCCTAGTGACTGAAATATTATTAGACTCCTGCAGAGACATCTCAAGTACACATAGTCCTCATTCATCAAGAAATGATGTTGAAGCAACATGCATACTTCACAGCACCATTCCTTGTGCTTCCAACTGGTGTTGGAATATTTTTCTTTTCCTGTGACCTCTGTGTGCTTTAGAAACTTGTATTTAGACTGAAATGGAAGTTTCCTGCAGTATAATTTTCTTGAAGGAAATTAATTTTTTATCTTCTGACTGCTTTTTTTAACTCTTTTATTTTGCATGTAGTCCTTTGGTTTCAAGACAAGATTAAGATTATACCCATGATCCTAATCCTAAATCACTTTTATAGATTCTTTGCAGTCCTGATGTAGTCTGGCATATGTCCTCATTCTTTTAATAGAGCTCAGAAGGTATTCAGCAGTAAGTTGAAATTTGCACTTTCAAAGAACAGAAGCATCAGAACTCTTCTGATACTTCCTATACTACACTTACAGTTCCTTGGCCTATGACAGTGGTAGATGTCAACATTAGAAGCAAAGGATGCTTGACAACATGAATCTGTAAGATTTGTAAGCAGTAATACCATGATGGTCATCTTGTGAAAAATTGTTTCTTAGGCTTTTTTTTTTTTTTACTCATCAACAGTCACTACAGTCAAATACAGTAGCAAGGTGATTTTCTTTCTCTGTGAAAAATACTAATCAGTGATAACTTTTATATGAAAGAAGAAGGTCTTGAATATCTTAAAGTTTATGCTAAAGAAGCTGTAGAAGAGATAGGATTTGTGCAGAGAATATTGTTTTTCTGCTGTGGGACAGTCATGACTTGTGTTCCACCTTTCTACCTAAGTAAAAACTCACATAAGAATTGTCCAAATTGTGGAAGCAGGTCCTTATCCCTTGTTTTTTCATAATTTTCCTGGGTTTCAACCTATGGCACAAAGAAAAGTTTTCTCTGGTTGGCGAAGAACCACAACTGAGTGCATGAACCGTCTGTCCTTCCCTGTACTGAACATTATGAAAACAGAGACACCTTCTACTGTGCCTGGTCTCTACTATGCTGTTATTGAGTAGGTATTTAATGTATTTTGTGAGGTTTCTGTGCCTATTCTCAGATGTGTGGGTATGACCAGTGGCTGAGCTTTTTTGCTTTCCAAAAACTTGAAAATGTGAATGTGTCTTCTGCCAGTTAGTCTCTAAACTTTCTTTTCTTAAAACACAACTGTTTTTTAATTTGGCAGATAATAATAAGGTATAATCCACTGAGCAGTTAATAATCACCTTAGATAAAGAAACCTTTTGTTATCATTCAACATCTCCTTATCTTACCTAGATGAAAGAAATATCTTCAGGAGGCACACGTTTTCTATTTGAAGTGGATTTAATTTTCCTTTTAAAGTCCTCAGAAAAATGTACATACATAAAATTTTATTTTTCCTTAAAATTTCTGGACAAGAAATGAAACCAGCAAAACCCTACCAAATAAATGTGAAGTCTGTACCCTATATTTCCTAGTTCAACAGGCAGTAAAAAAAGGTGTCCTAAAATAACCTATTCTGTCTTGCTATCAGAAGATAATATTGTTTCTACCTCTGCCTTTTCGTTTCAAACTTTTTTTTCCTCTTTTCTAAATGAAGAATAAGAAGCAAAGCATTTCTTACTTTTCTTATATTCATTCATAGATGTCCTATTTAAACCTTGGCAACCGGATAGAAATATAAAACAGAATGAAAAAAAAAAATCTTGAAAAATCTCTACATCTTCTTTTGTGTTTTGCCTTATAGGTTTTATTCCTATTTTCTTTTTTAAATGCTAACACCTGAAGGCCAAAGAAACCCTGCTCTGTTATCCACCTGATGTGACTTTTGTATAGTCATGTTTTATACTCGGAAAACTAGTATTTCTAAATTTTTTCAGCCCATTCAGGAAAAATACAATAACCAGTTCCTGCTTTGTCTATCTCTGAAGTGGCTTCACTTAAATAATTTCTTAGGACCCTAGGGCAGAAATGAACAGAAAGACTGCTTTTGGTTTGATTTGGTTCAAAAACAAAACTTCATTGAATTGCAGCTCCCAAAATATTACAGTTGATGGCTGGACTACGCCAGAAATCACAGTGTACTAGTTTGAAAGCAAACCAGTGTGAGATCCCAAGGCAGAACTAGAATTTAGTAGGAAAATTAAGAAAAAGGGGATAATACAGAAACACTGGCTTAAACTGACAGAGTCAGGTTACAACCTGACACCATGTTGGTTAGGGTGGTAGTAGAAGTCCAATTAAATGGCAGCTTCAGTGCTGTTGGAGTGACAAATGTGGTTCTGTTGAAGCAGTGACCCTATAATGAAGTCTGGTCCTTTTCTGAATGTCCAGTATTGATTATGAAGCTCTTCTACTCAAGGGGATCCAGTGGGTAGTGCTCCTCATGGTGTTCCAAGTCTCAGATTATATCCAGGTAGGAATGCTTGGTTCCTCTCCCTGGGCGGAGCATCTCACAATGGGATGATGCAGTTTTTGAGTCATGCAGTGAGACCTTGATTGTCCATTAGCAATCCCTGTGGAAGGAGTTAATCAGGGATGAGTCATGGAGGAGATAAGGAACACTGCCACACCTGGCCTTAACAGCTTATGAAGATGGTAATAGAATGCACACTTTTTGTTACAACTTACATTATAACCTAAGACACATAGAAAACTACAAATTTGCATTAAATGAATGGTTAGCATATTTCAGTGTCATAAAGAAAAGCAGGAGAAGAGTGGTCTTCCTTCAGAAATGCAAACATTTGCTCCTCAGCTGTAGGTTTATATACTCTCTATAGCAAATGCTGAAAAATACTGCCATAGTTGAGCTCACTTTATAGCTGGGAGTGCTAAGCATCCAGTAAATGCAAGCAACAAGCAGGTACTAATTTCAGTCCCTTAGGACTGAGGAGATTTAACTTGCCAGTGTTTTTTTGGTTTTGTTTTTGGTTTTGTTCTGGTTTTTTGTCTGGGGTTTTTGTTTCTTTTTGCATTTGTTTTTCTTGGAGGGGGTTGTGGTTTTTTGGGTTTGATTTTTTTTGGGGGGTGGTTTTTTGGTTTTTTGTTGTTTTTTTTTTTTGTTTTGTTTTGTTTGGATGGTTTTTGGTGGTTTTTGAGGATTTTTTTGTGGGGAGCCTTGGGTTTTGTTGTTTTGACTCAGCTGATATTAATTGATTAAAATCAGAATACGATGCAGTTTATTCAAATGTGTGTATGTGTTTTCCAGTAGCATGGGAATATAGTATGAATTTCCAAAAAAACCCTTCCATATATGTAGCATTTCTCCAGACTCAAAATGGCAAATTTGGATCTTTACTCTCTTCTCTTTCATTGTTTGCTTTTTGGCTGGTTTTTTTTGTTGGTTTTTTTTTTCTGTTTTGGTGTGGGTTTGCTGTTCTTGGTGAGGGGGTGGGCGTGGCTTACATGCTTAACGTAGGTAGTTCCTACTCATAGGACCAGGTAGCAATTTCATAATTAGCTTGCTTGCAATAAGTTGGGAAGCCCTAAGATATGCCTTCAAAATCAGATATTGTGAAATCTGATATTACATCCCAGGTTCCTGTTGCTGAAGGTCTACAAAGGTCGGTATTCAACAGACTGCAATAACTTGGTTGGTACACATTGCCCACCATTGCCAGGTGAGACTGCATTTCATTGTCTCTGAGAATGCACCTAAGTCTTTGTAAATGCAATGGTATATAGAGTACTGGATAGTGCATGTCCCTGAATTGTCTTTCAAAAAGTTTGTATGGCTCAGATAAACAGAAAAAACATTAAGGTTTGTTGGTTTGGGTTTTTTTTCCTTTTTTTTTTTTTTTTTTGACTTTCAATCATTGCTACACTAACATATTTTAGTGATTTTTGCATGAGCTAGGAGCAGACAGCTATTTAGAATTGAAGTTTTGTAACTTTTTTAAACAATAATTCCCTTGTTCTGTAGTCCTATGTCTGTACCCAAAAGCTGGGTGCTGTTTAAATCTTCTCCAGTTGTTCTCTGGTGTGTTTCTGGAGCATTCCAATTCTAGTGAGGTTTTCACAGCTCCATTCCTATGCTCAAAGTATTTCTCTTCATGTGATTTATTCCTGGCACCATTGGCTTTTCGTGATTACTCAGAGCCAAAGAGTCTTAACAGAATTCTTCTTCCTCTAGTGCTTCACTTTGTACTGATCAGAAATGTTGAACATGATCCCCTGAACAAGAAAACACCCTGTTTCTATGGGAGAAATAGGAAAATGAGAACATTTTACCTACAAGATCTCCTGTGCAGCTGGAAAATAGGGCATCATTATCTGTCAAGAAGGACTGCCATAGATCTACAGACTGAGAAACAAATGCAGAAGGGTTATATCAGGATAATTTTACATTTTGGATGGCTGTAGAGAAGAGTGTCGTGAGCTGAATAAGGAACTGCTGGATCATCTTCTCTCAGTAAGTGCTGAATAAATACATGTGAAATTTTTGCTTGGAAGCCCTAGCTGTGAATTTCTGGGGAACCTGTGGAGAGCTGGACCCTAAAAGGATATGGGGGAAGATTTTAAAAAGCATGTAGATATTCCTGAAATTTCAGGTAATGGAAGGCTCTAATTCTCAACATAGTGTTAGGGTGATAAAGGCACACAGATGTTCCAACTGGGAACTTGCTCTCATTAACAGTTGGGCAATTTGGAATGAGGGCCTCAGTGCTGGGAGATCTGAAAGTAATGAACTCCAAGCCCATCCTTGGCACATCAAGACAGTTATTGTACTTTCCACTAGTTCACTCAGTTAATGTTCATGTTCGTGGGAAAGGAAATATGCAGAAGGATATTTTTGGAAATCTGCCCAGTGTGAACTACTTAGTAATATGCCTGCTTCCAACACATTAGATAACTGAGGCAATCCTCCTTCCACATAAGGACAAGAGCCTGGAAAATTAAATTATTTCTACAAACAGGTATTTGTAAGGCTAGGAGATTTTTATATCCATGTACACATGAGACATTGAAACAGCAAATTTTCAGAGTATGCTTGCCTGATGCTTTACTGAACCTTCAGGTTCTCCTTACTTTACACGGACATTTATTTTCTTCTTAATTGAGAGACATCTTATCAAGTCACTGATATCAACTACTATATTCTATTTGACTTGCAATGTGACTAGACTATGTTTTCTCCAAAATGAAAGAAAAAGTCTGTTCAAAAGAAATAGATCATAAGAAGGAAAAAAAAAAAATAGAACAGCCTAGCATCCAAATACATCAACTGCAAGAATAATAGCTTCGACTGTGGGGAGTCAGGCATATTCTTCTTTACTCTCAAAGCTAAACCAGAAGCATCTGAACCATCATAAAGTTACCTCTGTGCAACCCCTTGTAGAGCATATATTCAGCAGACTCTACATACAGGCATGGAATAAATTAATATATTTTTAACATTACTTTAATCGGCTCTTACTTGGACTTATCAAAGATGTTAAATGTATGAGTGGAAGAATGCACTTATGTTCAGGGGCTCGTTTTGAAGAGATCTACTTCCTAAGTCAATATATGAAAGAGAGTAAGCTGTAATACAAAAACTCCAATGCACATTTTAGGATCTCAGAAATCACTATCACCCAGAAATCAGCCTTTATTTAACAGAACATAATAGGTCAGAAAAGAGTTTACATAAAAAACAGTGTTTTGATGGATTCTAAAATGAATGGATTGTAAATGAAGATTCTAAAGAACACTGATGTTCCAATATTAATTGAAAGCAGAATCAGTAATATCAAAGTCAGATACTCCTTACATAGTTTTACATGAAAACCCACATCCTTCTAAGTGTACCTAGAACCTGTCTATTTTAGCTGCTGATATGAGAGCTAAAAGCTCACAATTTCTTGTGCTTTTGTAGGTGTTGTAGGGGTACTTGTTTATGACCTATGATCAATGAAAAAACCCATATGTACAAGAAATATAAAATTTAGACCAGATTTTAAACTCAAAAAAATTATGAATGCTTTCCCCTGGTGATTCAAGTAACCCTTTCCAAGGTTCCAAATATGAATTAATGCCAGCATATCAAAATGAAGCCAACCCCTTCAAAATAAGGTAATACTGCAAAGGGTTAGGCTGAAAGCAGATTCTCCTTAGTGAAACTGGATGATTATGTAAAATGGAAGTAAAAAAAGTTTCCAGCACATATGGCAGCAGAATCTGAGAACTGTTGTCTGTAAGAGTGTGAGAAAAGTTGTTCCTCCTTTTAGCTGCTGGTTAGAAAGAAAAAGAGTCCTGAGGAGTTTATTCATTGTCTTCCTGGATATAAAAGCCCATTGAATGGATGGAAGGTGTTTTCCTGCAATACAGACCATACCTTCAAAGGGATTTAAATTTCCATTTGTCTTTTATCTACTTAAGGCTTCTCTGATCTTGTTTGTTTTAATCTCAAGGAAAGGAGGACAGACTGTAATCCCAGACAGGTACACCCTTCAATATAACTGACTTATTAAAAATTATTATTTGACTTTCCTATTAAAAATTTTTATGTGAAACAGCCGCAATCTCTTTGTATACTTGAAAAGATTACAAAAATATATTTCATTATTTTAGACATACAAATTCTAGCCAATGATTGCTCATTAATTTTTTGCTATGTCATTTGTAATTTAGATTCTGAATCTCTTGTTATTTTTATCAGGTTATCAAAATATTGTTCTATTTTGTTATTGAATATAAAAGAACTGGAGAAAGCATAGAGAACACTAGGTATTTACACACTTTATATATTTACATAAATATTTTTGCACACATAAAACCCAATTTCTTCAAGAGTCTATGATGACACTTCCTTTTGATAGACTAAACTATTGTTCATATCAACAATTTGGAAATAAATCAAAAAGACACAATATTGTCAAAATTGTACGGTGTTCCTGTATCTCAGCCTGTGACAATGACTACTTACTCTCAGCACCATTATTTTCAATACTGTTTTCTGCTGTTTGCTGCCTTGTTTAGTCCTAAGTATACAATTATAGTATTCAATTATACTACATCACTTTTGCAAAAGAGGGAGTCAATGATTTCTTAAGCACACTTTGATATGAACGGTTAACAATTGATTAGAGGCTGATGTAAGCCTCAAGGAGTAACTTCAAGTACAGTGTGTATTAATTTAAACCATGATTAATAAAAGAGAAAAATACAGTGTTCTCAGGACTTTTAGAAGTTTCCAGTATTTTATTTTACTGTTACGGAATGAGTGTCTAATTTTGTCATATTGCCATAGACCATGAGGATATTACCATATGTTTCTTTTTATAACAAAAGTGTAGGCAGTTATTTAAGTATAGTTAAATGAACTAATTTATCTACAAGCTACTGGTATCTTTCTCTTCTAGCATACTTGTTTTCATTCAGTTCCTACTTTCACCCATTGGCTTGCCAAATTACTATTTAGTAATGGATACCATTTTAGATTTAGATACCTTTTTCTGTGCTGAATATTCATAATGGTCTTTAAAAGATGATATTGCTTTTTAACATAAAGAACCACCCCTAGCTACTCCTTCTGCTCTGTTTTAGTAGACCAGGTGAGAATGGAAGTACATGATGCTTAACTAATAATGGACTAGCAACTGATAACCTTAGTCTGAATGCATAGATGGCTGAAAGAAATTGAAATACCATGGAGAAGCAGGAAAGTTGAAGCTATGCCACTTTTTTAATGATTTCTCAAATAAAAACTACTCTTTGTTTCTGAATGCAAGAAAACCAGCTCATGAAGGCTAGTAAACGTAACTAATTTTCTGTTATAATTGGTTCCTAATAGCTGTACCTCTCTTATAGTTTTTTTTCCATATTTTAAAAAAATTAAATATTAAAGTAAACTATTTGCTAAGTCTTCAAAATAAAACCTATGGAAGCAACCATTTTCATGGCAAAAAGCTTTATTAGTTAGTTATCCATTGTCAGATGGGCCTCAGGATGGAAAACTAACAAACTAGTTGCTAATTGCTTAAATTGGCTGGCTCCTTGGGATACAGAGTTTCAATAATTCATGACTTAAACATCATGAATCATGAATAAACATCTTATCCTTCACAAAAGGTATGTGTTTCTTGCCATTGTGTCTATTCTGTGCTTTGGAAAACATCATATCACTGTACATAAAAGAAAGTACTGCTGCTAACAGCAAGTCTGTTCAAGGCAAATTACTCATGAAAGAGGAGACAGAGAGAGGAATGGATGGGTTCCAGATTTATTGAAAAGAATAACCTACTGCCCTAGAAATTTTCTTCTTGATCCTACTTTTCATATTGCTATCCAATTTTCATATGAGCTGTCATCATGAAGAAGGTAATTATTTAACTAGATAGGGTCCTACAACCACAAAATCAGGGTCATTTTACCAATTTAGTCTTTGTAAGATTCTTGTACAAAAATCCCCATGCTAATGGAGGGGTAAAAGGCTATTTTGTTCTGAAGTTTAAACCAACTATTTCTGCAGAGGCCCATGGCCACGCTTCACTTTGAGATTATTTTTAGGATGGGAGATAAATGCAATCGATCAAGAATAATTGTAATTTTGTAAGTGATTTTTATTTTCAACAATAAAGAAAGAACATCTGCAAAAGAGTTTTTTTAAAGCTTGGGAAGCATTAGGCCTTTCCACCAGAGCATAGAATAAGTACAATGTAACTCTTAAGAGCAGCTGCAGTGAATATCAAATATTCACATTAAATAGCTGATAAAAGAGTAGTAGGGAAAAACTATTTTTCTTTAAATAAAAATAATTAGTGAAATATTTTTAAAAAGTGAATGAAGTAATTTCATATTGGTGAACAAATGCAAAACCTGACTTCTCTAATTAGATTAAGATAATGAAAAATTTACTTATTTCTAATTGAGTATGGATAAATTGAACTTTACACTCTAGTAAAAGCCAACACACTCAAGCTTATAGAATGAATTTTCCAGAGTCCTATCCACCATGAGAATTTTTAAAAGTTTTTTTTAAAATGTTACATGGTAGTTTAGATAACCTTTCTTTTAGGAAATATTTTGTGCTTAATATTCCCATTTCTTTACTTCATGTCTTGTTAATGAGATAAAGTAGATAAACATTTGCTGTGATTTGGTGGTGTTTTGTTTCATCAAGATATAGTACTGATTTAATTAACTTTTTCAAGGCACACAGAAATAGAAAATTAATTATTTCCCTAAATATTATCCATTCTTCTTAAATGAAACATTACTTCCCAAAACAAAACTGGATTACAAAGCCAGTGTTTTTATATTTGTGTTATAATTACAGAGAGTATACACGGACTTCCAAACACACTCCATATCACACATGAGCTTCCAGATGCATTCCAAATTATTCTGCCAGTACAAAAAAAGTGACATTTACAAAGCTTCCAAGGGAAGACAGGTAATCTTTCTCATGAAAGTAGATAGTGAAATTGTTTGAAAAATAATTACGTGTCAAAATGGATCACTTTCAGAGTCTTTCTGTGTGCTCCACTATCTTCTCAAGAATTCCTGGACTCAACATAATGCATGAAGGGCTAAATAATATCTTTGCCAAAATACAGGTTTTAGGAGATTTTCCTGTCTATTTACTATTCAATAGCAGTTGGCCCTGAGTGTGATTCTTTTTTAGCTCTCTCACCATTTGGTAGTGACAACTTTTGTATTACAACTATATGTTGGTCACCTCTCTATTGCCATTTTCCTCTTAGGAAATGCAAACTAAATGATATACTGAGCTTACAAAACAAAATACTATGCATTGTCTCTCAGCCTTCTAGGACAGGGTATTTGTTTGTGCTACTTCTGACATGGGTTCCCCTGAGTTAAAATGCTAGCTTACAACAGCTGGAGTGTCTATAATGCAGTGCTTTTGTCTGCCACCAAAGCATGAGTCCTCTACAGGTGCAGGTATGCTGCTCATGATTTGGCTGTACAGCTAGCCAGAATAGAAAGAAGGACATTTTGTGTTTTTTATTCAGATAATCAGAGGAATGAATGCAAAGGTCTTGTCAAATTTATCATTTATTAGCATGGATAGCAAGCAATAAAATCTTAAAAGAAACAAGTAAAAGAGCCCACAGAAAATTCCAAACCCTGAACGTAGAAATTTAGTCTTGCAGCTATATTGCACCCCACACTTTGAGTCAACTTATTGTAATGCCAATAGGGATTGAATGTAGTGTACTGAAACGTTCCACTTGAAATATGACGAGGAAAAAATACTAATTGATTCACCTCTTCATGACTGAATGAGAGACAAATTGTGAAGAACTTGATACAGCCAGGATCCAGTAGACACTGAAACAGCTCTTAAAGTCTTACAGAGTGCCCACACACATTGTCAAGACATTTCTGTTGTGGCCCCTCACACTGCAACACAAACTTCACACGTTTAGATCTGCTCTGCAGAGAAATTAATCTTTTGCTAAACTGGTGCTAAGTGGGACCAGTGAGTCCTGTGGTTTGCACAAAATAAGGATTCTGACTTCCTCCTCATTTTTAAATGTGTGCAGAAAATGGCAAAGACAACAGCATACTTATATGGCCCTGCTTTACTCATTTTCATATATCTTACTTGGAAAAATCCCCAAATTTGGGTCCTGTAAGAGCGGAATCCAGGATGGAAATTGCTAATGTTTAGTGTGCTGGCTTTTCACTGTTCTCCAGTGGTCTCTGGCACAGCCACTGGTTCAGTGAATTGTTCCAAGGAAAATACACACATTATTACACTTAAGCACAGAGAGATGAGAAATAATGAAAGGCTAATGTGAAGCAGCCATAGGGTACTGATTATTGACATAAATAGTAGTTCAAGAAAATGGCTTTTATATATACACTTTTTTTAGGATGACTGAGCAATAATTGATGTATTATGTTTAGCCATCTCTTGTTAGGAAAATAATATAATAGGGTAGCACTGAAAAGAAGAAAAATGTACATGTACATATATTAGAGGGACAGAAAGGGTCTGCTGAGAATATGGACAAATGAAGTATAGCACTTCTCCATAAGGGAGATGTGAGGTACAAATAAAGTGACAGAATTAATATAAGTGGTCTTTGTTTATTCCAAAATATTCACGTTTTAGAGTTATCTTAGGAAATGTTTTGTGCCTAATAAAGTCTGATATAATGTGCATCCTGTTTAATTTCAGTTCATAGATGGCACCCTCAAGACAACTATCAAGTGTCTGAAATATATAGCATTAAAATTTCTAAATGCATTCACATTTTTACTAGAATTACCAAATTACACCAAATTTGATCTATAAAACAGATATCAAAATATGCTGGTAAATTTAGAATATGGCCACCTGGAGTTTTAAAGATGGAATTAAAGAGATTGCAGGATTTGGACACAAAAATCCCAGAGGAGAAATATATCTGTTTTAATCTCCTAGATAATCTTGACAGAATTTTATGTTATATGTCTCCTTAATTCCTTTGTCATGCAAGAAAAAAGGGTGGGATTCTTCTCCATCCCCAGAACACCTTGGTAAACAGAATTAATTTATCACAACCTTAACATCACTTATGTGACTGTCACCTCTTTGGCAGCATGTATTTGACTTCCCTTCCCTGAGTGCTACTCTCATTGAGCCCAGGTTCTGGGTGTACTGGCTGCAGACTTCTTAGCACTCTTAAATAGAAAAAAAAGCAGAAATGGAACTGAGACAGTGAAAAACTCAAGAAAGTTTAGAATTCTTTTTTTTTGCTCCTGAAAATATACTGATAAAATATGATCAAATATCCTGATTGTACAGTATTGTTTTCTCATTTTAAGTCATCTTTAATTCCTGATGACTGTTAATTATTACAGCAATGAAATATTTTAGCAAATGTGAACACAAAATCTAATCCTCAAGCACTGAAAATCATAGCTCTACAGAAGTCATTAAATAAATATGTATTTTCCCCTACAGTTTGGTAATTATTTTTCTCCTGTAATACTGTTTACTTCTTTTTGTTTATGAATCATATTTCACTCCTGACAAAACTCTAAATTGTGAATGTCCTGGATTTTTTTTCTCCTTCCTTTCCCATAGCATAAGCCAGCTTGTGTAGCTCAACAGACACTGCTGCACAATTGTATTTACAGACAAGACACCACTTTTGGCTAAGTGATACATCACATAGCCACATTATTTTTAATTTTCTTTTTTTTGTAGGAAAAAAATTCAACATTTTCCAAGCACCTAGAGTCCACTTTTCTAAAATACTTTGATATGTATTTACTTTTAAAAATAATATTATGTAGATGTAACATAGATAAAGTTTTAACACTTTAACACATTAAACCAATAAATAATTAAAATATATTTAATATACAAAACAGTTTAATTATTTATAATATTAAATAAAATAACATAGAAGGTGAAGTTTAAGATATACTGTCCTTAGGAAAATTAATATCTATAGTAACTAAGTAATGAAAGACAAACGGGAATCTTCAAAAATCACTTAAGGAACAATACATTGAAAAATGGTTGAAATATTGCATTACCTCATAGACTTAGACTGAAGTCAGACACAGCTATTTAAAGTTTTGTTGAAAACAGCTGTCATAATGATAATCACATAGTTTGGGACTGCATGTACACATGCGTTTTGGTGTTATAACTCATTTATATAGAAGGAAGCTCTTATATATGTCATCAATTTTTTTAATTAAAAATACTCTTTGGTCAGGACTTCTTTCTTTTGGACAGAGTTATTTCAGTTAGGCAAACAAGTTCAAGTTTTCAATTACAGTGTAGGATGCTTTTGCAGCTTATAACGGGTTTGTCTTCTCAGAAGTGGTAACCAAAACCCCAGTTTAGAGGTGCTGCTTCTGATGGACTGATTTTAACTCATTGAGCATTGCAATAAACAGGGTTTGAATGGAATTTTTCCTTCTCATTTGTTTCCCAGACCTGTGGATTTTTAAATGGATTTTCTTGATCATTCATAATAGATAGAAATAATACTTTTTTACATATATATATTTTTTTAATTTTTGATTTTTAATGTCACAGCTAAACCAAAAAGTAGATGGGTCTTTTTTTTATGTTACTTGAAATTTGACGTTGTTTTTTGCATGCAGTATGGGCTAGCTCATGTAAGAGATATAGTCAATATTTCACAACTAGGTTACAAATTTGTTATGAAATGCAACTTCTGTTCATCAGAATTGAGACAAGAAGTTAAGCAGCATAACTCAGTAAATGTGCACTTTTAAAATGTAGTTTCTTTATTGGTAACAGCAGAATCGAGTTGCCAAAATTGCACATTACAGGTGGAGTGCACTTGCTGAAAGTATTGGGATGAATTCCCATCAAAAGCTAGGACTGTGGATGTTCATGGTAAAGGCTGTGTGTGCTCTGGTGCTTAAGGAACTCTATTAAAAATTCGTGAACAGGTGATATACGTTCATTCCACATCCAAAGGTTTACAGAGTCTCCTGAAGACCCTGACAAATCGTCTTTCTTCTTTCCCTACAGACACTCTCTGTTCTCATGCCTTAAAATAAAGCTTTTGAGAGGCAGAGGGAAAAGCCTCCAATTTAAATGCAGCAAGCTTTTGCTTCCTTGAGGCAATCACATTGTGTTGGAGGGGATACTTCTTTCTTTTACGATGGTTTGTTTTCACACAAATTGACCCACATTTGAAAATCTAAAATTGTCAAATACATTTCCTGACCCACTGTCTGTGTTCAGCATAAAAAGGTAATTAAATTCACTCCCATATTTTATCCAGGAAAAGAAAAAAAATAGAACACAACTGACTTCTAGACGGCTTTCTTGTGTTCTGCAGGTAGCCTGCATCATGAGAGGACTCAGGATATAGTGGTCATCTCATACGTTTATGCAAATTTGGAGACTGCTGTCACAGGAAAAATAAGGTAAAACAAGCAGAGTTTTTCACTGGATATCACAGACTTATATTGTGTATAGTCGGGGAGGAGAACTCAGTGAAAAAAAGATGCCCTTAAAATTGTAAGAATTTCCTCTGGGTACGTAATCACTAGGTAAAATTAATGTCCCTTGTTTGGATTCCTAAACTTTGAGTGATCAGATTTTTTTTTTCCATTTTCTACCAAGAAGGTAGTTAGACAACATGTTTTGTCCAGTCCCTGCTTAAATGCAAAAACTGATGTGTCTGTCTTTTTGTCTGCCCATTAAGCCAGTGGATGACAAACTTCATTGTAATGTGACATTTTCTTTGTTTACAAATCAGAAATCTGAAATATCTAATGGAATTAATTATTCCATTTGCAAGATACAATTGATAGAAAATACTTTTGTTGGCATTTTTGTTGTGCACATGTACCAGCACCATAAATTTTCTAAAATTACTGTCTTTTTCCCTTGTGGTCAGAATAAAATAACAAAGGACTCAAAGATGGAAAGGTAAGAGTTAATCTGGGTAAGCTTTGCAGCTAATCTAACAGTTAAGTCCAAAAAATTAACAAGGGAAAATCTTAAGGAAATGCCTACTTTTGTACTTCATCGATCAATTGCATCTTCTCTGCTTTTTTTATTTTTCAGTTCTGTCATATGGGAAAAGCTAGATTGGGCTCAGGCTGCTTTTCTGGAAGAATAGGAGCAGTCTCTGACAATTTATGAATTTGTACATAATGGCGTAAGAAAACTTTAAAAGGAATTCATGTTGATGCCACTTTTAGAACCACCAAGGCTGCAGAGGAAAACCATTTGCTGGAAAGAGCACTCCCAGAGCTGGTTCCAAAATCATTAAGAGCTTAGATCATAGAATGGCTCTTAAACTCCATTATATGTTTTCCCTCCATATGTGTTGCCTAATTGCTAATTTCCTGAACCTTCTGAGGTAAGCATATATGTTTCTCTATTCTTCCTCTTTTATATTTAATCTTAGGCACTTCTGGAGCATCTGATCCATAAAAGATCTAGGTCATAAATAGACATTTCAGTTTTATTGTGACTTCTTTAAAATATATCTGAGAGAGACTGTTTCAATAGTTAATACTTAACTCTTTTCCTATGCTTATGCTTTATTTCACAGTAGTTATAATATCTACAATAGTAGAGAATTTTCCAAAGGCTTTCAGAAGCTTCTGAGATCCTCTGCTGTAAATTATGGTTGTATTCTCCACAGAAGACTGAGAACTACTTCGTGCAAATAATGGCACAGAAGCTCCTGTATTTCTGCTGAGCTGTTGAAGGATTTTTCTTTCCTCCAGTTTGCCTTTTTCTGTCAATCTCAAATCAACTGGGGTCGCCAGCTGCATGTCACATCCACGTGTCATATCCCCTTTGTTCCCTGTATCAGTCCTGCTTTCTGGAGCATTTTAAGTTTTCTAGTTTCACCTAAATTTTTGAAGGACTTTTTGAGTCTTGTCAGAGGGCTGCAGTATCTTAAAGCTGCAAAAAAAGCAATTTCTAATTATTTAGTAGTTGAAAAGTTTCCCATTAGAAATTGAAACTAATTATCTGCAGATTTCAATTTGATGTTATATATCTCAAATATGGAAAAGGGAATACTTCATTGTCATAAAACATGTCACTAATCACAGTTTTGGGCTACATTACATCAATATTTGCCTGTAAGTAGCTTAACAACATACAACCGAGGAAAATACTTTCTTTTTACTACCATTGTCTTGTTTTCTTTCTCCTTATAGCTGGTCACTATGTTTCCAAACAGACCAGAAAGTTCATAAAAACGGTTGAATATTTCATAATTTTCAATGTTAGCAGAATATTTTTTTTATCTTCCCCGTTTCTTACCCCCCAGTCTTCACTCCCACTGCTTATGGTGCATGTCTTTTTTTTGTTGTTGTTCTTTTTTCCTTTTTTATTTCAAATCAAAGATTTGATTTATTTCAAATCAAAGAGGAGAAAGCTTCAGGAAGGAAAGTTCCAGGAAAGGAAGTTCTGGGAAGTTCCAGAAGGAGGGGGAAAGAGGAAAGAAGGGAAGGCAGGCAGGCAGGCAGGCAGGCAGGGAGGGAGGGAGGCAGGAAGGCAGGAAGGCAGGCAGGAAGGCAGGAAGGCAGGAAGGAAGGCAGGAAGGCAGGCAGGAAGGAAGGCAGGCAGGCGGCAGGAAGGCAGGAAGGCAGGCAGGCAGGCAGGCAGGAAGGCAGGCAGGCAGGAAGGAAGGCAGGAAGGCAGGAAGGCAGGCAGGAAGGAAGGCAGGCAGGCGGCAGGAAGGCAGGAAGGCAGGCAGGCAGGCAGGCAGGAAGGCAGGCAGGCAGGCAGGAAGGCAGGAAGGCAGGCAGGAAGGCAGGCAGGCGGCAGGAAGGCAGGAAGGAAGGCAGGCAGGCAGGCAGGCGGCAGGAAGGCAGGAAGGCAGGCAGGAAGGCAGGCAGGAAGGCAGGAAGGCAGGAAGGCAGGAAGGAAGGAAGGAAGGAAGGAAGGAAGGAAGGAAGGAAGGAAGGAAGGAAGGAAGGAAGGAAGGAAGGAAGGAAGGAAGGAAGGAAGGAAGGAAGGAAGGAAGGAAGGAGCCAGTGTTCTTTCATCTTTTATTGAATACTTTAAAAATAGCAAATGCATCAGTTTAATTTCTGTTGTAAAAATACTGACTCTCCTTCCCAATTACAGTGTTTATATTAAAAGTAAATCTTTGCCTGCATTAACCTTCCTGGAAAATTTATATATGTGGTGGGTTGACATTTAGGGAAAAAAAGGGGAAAACACCCACAGATGTGATGGCTCTGAGAGAGGCTGCTGAGAATTTCTTCTCTGCCTGAGACCTGGCCAATAGCTGGCCAGTTCTGAGATTTGACAGTATTTTTGACCACTGAAAAGCGAAATGACCTTTGTGAATACCACCTTTTAAACCTAAGCCTGGGAGCTTCTGGCTCTCTTTGTTTCTGGCCTTGAAAGGTCCCAGAGCTCTGGTGCAGCTGCCCCCACCCATGGCCTGTCTGGCCTGGGGGAAGGGGCTGAGCCGGACTCCAGCGGCTCCCGGGCAGGGGATGGAGGCTGCAGGACATCGGCCCCAGGCCAGGCTGTGCTGTGGCTCTGGCTTCTCCCGGGAAGCCTCCGAGTCCTGTACCAGCAGGGTGGCCACAGCCCTTCCCAGGGGACCCCTGGGCGGCTGTTGACCCTCGCAGACACCCCCCCATGGGCCACACAGACAGCTCCAGGCCAAGAACTGTCTGCTCCTTCCCTGTGGCTGCTGGGCTGAGAGAGGGACACCTGAACTCTGACACCGTGAATATCTGCTGCAGTTTGGGCCAGATGTTAACCCTGTCACTACCCAGATGAGACCTGCAGATTTAATCCCTTTCCAGAGAGAGGAAAGTGAGTGATCAACATGTAAAGAGACAACATAAACCATCAAAGTCAGTAGAAGAAGGAGTTGAGCCTCAGATGGAAGGAGAATGAGGAGATGCTAAATAAGCTGAAATATTCTTTTGGTAAGGCCATGGAAATTAACAATAATGTTCTGAAAAACTCCTTTTATTCATAAAAGTGTATTTGGGGGGAATGAAGTATTTCAAAGTGTAGATCTGAGCAAAGGTATCCATTGATGAAGCTGAGGAAATGGTGAAGTACTTGTGATCCCATGAGATGCTGGAACAGAGAAAGAGAAGCGAGAGTTGATGAAGACCCTTTGCCCCCAAGGCAAAAAAAGAGAAAACCTCTGTTCCCAGAGATGATCACAGAGACAGATGAAGAGAACCTTTTCCCTTTGAAAAACTCTTCCCTAAAGTAATACCCCTTGAGTTCATGGCCTGTGAACACACCTCTGAGTGGTGTGAAAATGGGAGGAGGGCATGATGGCAGAGTTTTTTTCCCAGGTGGCTGCCATCATGGGAATGAAAAGCAATGAGAAAACTGTTTTCTTGTGGAGAACTCTCCATGGAATGACAAAAGAGAACTCCTCTATGTAAAAAGACTGATGAAAAGACTATTGTATTGTTGGGAGTGCTTTAACCACCAGGTTTTGTCTCTGTGTTGTCAGTTGGGCAAGGAAAAAGGAGGGATGGGAGAGAAGGTTTATGGAAGTTTTATCCTGGTTTCTTATTCCTGTTAATAAAATTTCTTTATTCCTTTTAAGTTTTAAGCGTGTTTTGCCTTTCTGATCCATATGTCACAGCAAGAAATAAGTAAGTATTCTGGTGATTTTTAGCTAGTGCCTAAAACCACCACAATATGTAATGATAACCAATGTAGAATTTTAGCACTTGAATCCTGTCATACAACAGGTTTAGGGAGATTTCAAGGTACTCTTCAGAAAAATATGATAAGAGTATTGTGGTTCATGATATTCAGATAGTTTTTCTGTAGCTTAACCTTTGTTACACATGCACACAAGAAAATTTCAGCCATGTTCAATTTCATAGTCAAAGGAGACAACCAAAGGTAATTTATTTTTACATAAAAATTCTGGATAAATTTCTTGGTATTCAGACAGTTCCAGGTCAGTCAATATCCATGAAAAAAAAAAATCCTTTTTCTTGCAACCCTCTCACTTCTGTGTTTTCTTTCACATAATCTGCATTCATGGGCTTGCTGGGAAGAAATAAAAAGTGGCTAGCCAGCTAACATAAATATGGGAAAATATTACTCCAAAGACTTTCTTTTGATGATATAATTGATTTGATGCATTTGTTATTCTAAAAGTTATCCAAGATCTGTAACATATGCTTCTAGAACTACAGTTTACTGTAGAGGCTTGGGTATTATTCATAGAAATGAATTCTCTAAAAGAAGTCTTATGTCAGAAGCATTCCATTAGAAGTGACATTTGTGCAGAGAAACTTAGATTTTTCTTGTTCTAAGACCGCGCTCCCAAAAGTTTCTGCTTGCCAAAGTGATAATAGAACTTGGAGTTCAAAGTGCTTTTGACTGAGTGCCAGGTATTTTGAGATGCCGGCAGCTAACACATCGTTGCATGACAAATTATTTCCACTAACTCCTTTGGAGCAGTCCGTCAGATTTTCTCTTGAGCTCCTAGTTACTGGGAGGTCTCTTGAAGATCTGAAGAGTGAGAAATCACCCACGAAGATCTATGGACCATTACTGGATATTTTTGCACTTGTCAACCTTTCCTGTTAAGTGCTTCTGTTTGGAAATGGAGGAATTCTCCAATTTAAGGAGTGGAAGTCTCATTTATTACTCTTAAGTTAGCATGTAATCACTGCTTCTCATTCACTGCTATGACTATGTTAAATGCTACCACGAAGCATTTGAGCAGTATACTTTCTTTCCAGAGTGCATTATGTAGCACGTGTCCAGTGAGGGAAGATGTTTAATAGAAAAAAAAAATAAAAAATGCAGCACAAAAATCTCCTAACAAAAGATTGTGGCGTATTTTTTGTTCTGAAAGAAGTATTGGAAGATTCATTCTTATCATAGAAAATAATTTTTCATCTCCTGACATTCTAAACTTGATAATAAAGGTTCCCTTAATCATTCTTTTTGAAAAAGAAATGCTCAGAATACTCCACGTTATTTTCTTAAAGCGGTCTACATTCTGGTGTTTCCCTGTAGGGAGTATTGGAAAATATTTGAGGTAATCAAGATCAAAATATCACAAAGTAGTATGTAATCCAGCAATTTCATACTTGATAATGAGTACCATCCATTTGATGAAAGACAGCAATGCTTAGATCTTTTATGGTTTTTTTTATAGGAAGGGTTTTTTGGTGCTGGTGGTTGATGTTGTCATTGTTTGGGGGTTCCTTTGTGGGCTCTTTTGTTTGTTTGTGTTTTTTGGGGGGGTTGTTATTGTTGTTTGGAGGTTTCTTTTTGGTTTTTTTTTGTTGTTGTTTTTTGGGGGGATGTTGTTGTTGTTGTTTTTGATAACTTAAATTGCAGAGTCTATTTCCTTTCTTTCATTTCCTATTGATAGTAATCAAAAAGTTTTGCTTTGTGCTAAGTGAACCATGAACATCTAGGCCTAGGAAGCTGCAAGATGTGGCACTTTCCAAGAGCAGATAGCTCATAATTATTTACACTTACATTACAATTTGTGCAAGAATGTTCTTGCACTTAATCTATCACTACAATAACACTGCAGATTTCAAGTTCACAAATAATGTCATTTGTGAAATGAATTTTTTTTACAGTATTCCCTTCTGTTACAGAGGGTAGTAGGAATAGCAGGAATTATAAATTTGTTCCTGTTTAAGAAGCAGGGTCACAGAGGGAAGTTTTTAGCTTCTTATAAATGTGGAGAGATTTGTTGTCAAACCCAATTCCTATAGGAGTTTTTTACTATCTGAAAACAATACCAAACCGTTGCAGACTCTGCTGAAGAGATTTCTACTGGAGTTAGCTGAGCATCAGAGATTGCTAGATTACAGTGAATGATAAGGTATATTTATGCTGTAACTATATTTTCCTACCCAAGAATGAGAAGGAATTGTAGGAAATTGAAAGATGAGAAAATTGAATCTTAAGGAAATGAGAAGGGATTGGACAAACACTGTGTGCCATCAATGTATGTGTGTCCTAAGCATCCAGCCATAGTAGAATATGTTATTTAAAGATTATTCTAGTCCAAGCAGAGGTAAAAAACATTCTAAATCTTAACTGGAAACCTCTTTTCTGAAGAGTGCTGTATTTCACATGGATTGTATTCTTAAGCACAAGTTTTTATCAAAAGCAATTTTGGACTATTTTTCAGAGTAAACATACTTTCTTCTATGATGTGTACAAGAATTTGCAAGAATTACATGAACTGAAGCAAATTGTTGGGCTTTATGTACCCACATAACAGATTTCCCTACAGCATAGATTACTTGAAAGCATCACACCTGGCTTTCCCTTTTTACATGGTTGCCATATGGAAGACAGACAAATTTGCAGATGCTTTACTTGTCTTTATGGAGCTCAGTAGACTATGCACAAACTACTGAAAAAATAATCTTTAACCCTACAGTTAGAAAGCTGTTGTCAGCACTTCCATTGTTTTAGCACAGTGTATGTTTGTTCTCTAAGATTAAATCCTGGGGTTTATTTGTTCTTATAAATAGTGTCCCCTGGGAATTGAGGACCAACAAGATCCCCACTGCTGTCTAATCCAGGTACAGGGATGCTTTCTTTCCTGGTCCTGATTTCTAATGCAAATCCATACTAGCACATTCTGGAAATCTCCACACAGACAGGGAGAAAATAATAAAATTAATAAATAAATAAACCTCCAATGTTAATTTTATTTCTCTTTGAGAATAAAAAACAAAAGAACAAATAAATACAGAACAGATGTTAGCCACACTACTTAATATGCTACAAGAAGGCACGCTGATGTTTCAGTAATTGCAGACAGAGCTGTACCTGAATGGAATGAAGCAGACATTCAGCAGAAATGTGCAGCCTCCACAGAAATAAACTTGTGGTATAGACAGAAATATTAGACAAAGTTGGTTTGAAAATCACATTTTAAGTACTAAAATTATTTTAACCAATGTATTTATGATTGAGAACTTTTGTACATCTCAGGTTTTGCGCTCTCAGGACCATAATCATATTTATTTATAATTATTACAAAAAAGCTTCTCACAGACTGATCCAGACAGTCTTTTACCATGCAGTATATCTATAAGATAGTTTGCAAGAATGTATCAGGTGCTAACCTGAGCCAGTTGGGAAAAGGCAGCCTTTTCTTTATTGAAGCTAGTAGATCATCAAGTTATTCATCTTATCCATAGTGTCCTTTCTTGCCTTTAGGTCTCAAGAAAATGTAAATCAAAAGCTTTCTGAGTTATGGTTCCTGATGATTCACAAGGTAATCTTGCAAACACAGCAAGGAAATATACGATTTGCAAATTGCTTAAATGACATCTTTGCTATTACCTTAAATTATTGTTGCAGTAAATCCTGTTTTACAATATTTCAGCTTGATAATATTTTAAAACTGTACCTTTATGAAGATAAATACACTAGTTTTTATTTGCTTATGTATTTTTTTAACTTTATGTCTATTTAAGGACAGAATATTTTATCTCAAAATCACCTAAGGTTCATTTCTTTTTGCCACAATCTCTGTGTATTTAAACTAATTCTAAAGCCTTATCTAATGCAAATTTTTATCCAGAATTACACTAGGATTTGCCTGAAAATTAACATTTTCAAATTGCTAAAGATTTCAGGCTCAGAATAACTGTGGATTAAGCATAATGTTTGCCTTGGTTTCTTAAGAGCATTACATTCCCTTCCAATTCCTAAAAGCAAATAACAATTTATTAACTATTTCAGACCTTGGACATATTGTAACAGCTTCTGGTTTGTATGGGAAATACTGAAGAGATCCAATTAATAGTACCATGTTATATTTAGCTTAGCAAAAAGACAGTCTAACTTCATGAAGATATACCTCCATTTTCTGTATTAAATCTAAGACACCAGTAAGGAATTGAGGTTATAAAAGGCTAAAACTAACCTTAAGCATCTCTGGATCTGCCAAAATTATAATAACTTTAAAAAAGGTGTACTTACTGAGGCAGCTGCTTTCAAGTAAGTTTTACTTATTGGTGGTGGCTTTTTTTTATTTTTTTTTTTTTTCCCTAAGAACCATCAGAAAGTGCAGTGGCAGTGAAAATTCTTGCAAGACCAGAATGTGCTTTCAATGGATAGGTGTCTTTCAAATGACAGGATTTTAATTATTTTTAGGGATTCTAGTAATTTATATATTTGGTATGCGTAATATATATATTTAGGGACATTGCATTTTAACTTTTATTATATTTCTGCTTTTATTATAATTTAATAAGAACAACACCTCAAGCATTATTAATCCCAGAAGAAAAGGCTTACTACTCAGCAATTGCCTACATGTCTGGAGACACCATTTTATGCCATTCTTTGTGTCCCTTGAATTATAATATCTTCTGCAGAGGTATATAAATATATATTAAAAAAAAATATTATTTTTGGAAAAAAAACACCTAAATTTTTTTGTATTATTGTGAAGATTGCTTGGGTTTGGTTGTTGGTTTTTTTGTGTATTTGTAGAATTATTTTCTGAATGCTGCTTTTTAAAAGCAATTAACCATTTAATCAGTAATTTTGGGAAATAAAGCTCTTAGACTTTGCAGTCTTTACAAGCTACATGTGTTTGAAATTACAAATCCTATGTTATCATTAATGGTTAATGAACTCTATATAAAAATTTTTAATAGGACCCCAATCCTGGAATGTAACTCATGTATGGGGCTAAGACAGCCTCTCAACATTCCAGATATAAGATATGGATTTCTTAGGTTCATAAGTTATTTTCTAAAATAAAATCAGTAAAAGAAAAAAAAAGGATAAAGATAGAATAAAAGCTCACATAACAAAATGAAACTGTGAAAGATTAGCTGTGTCTTCCTTTACACATTTCCTTTTTTCTTTTAATGAGGCAAAAGGAAAATTAAAAGTAAATTAGCATGAGGAAAAATGCCTTGAAAAAGTTTCTAGCAATGTATTAGTGAAATAGGCATGTCTCAAGGAAATTTTTGTTCAAGTTTAAAATAAAAAAAGCAAAAAACAAACAAAAAACCCAACAAAACAACCCCAAAAATGCAAAACCCAAAACAAAGCAGAAAACAAAACCACAACAAATCAAATTAAAACAGAGAAAAAAAAATAAATTAAAAAATATAGGGCTCTTTTTTTTTTTTTTTTTTTTTTGGTAAAGATTTCCAGGAAGGTTTGATGCTAACACAGATCCTAATGATAAATATTTTGTAGTTGAAAAGCTCTCTTACACCCAATTTTGACAAATACTGTGCTACTATAGAAATCTTCCTTTGCATGGGCAAAGTGAACCTCTTCTGGAAAGATATTTGGCAATCTCCTTTAGCAATGCATTGAGTGAAATTCAGGACTTTCTGGACTCATCAACAGGTCATACAGGGAAGGTGCAACACTGAAATAGCCCTTTTCCAGGAGACCAGTTTTCCATGAACAAGTGTTGGGAAAAGGGTACATGATTTTATCCTAGGAGTTAAGTAATATAATGACAGTAATTTCCTGACAATGTTTTAATACTGAAAGGAATCAGTTTCAAAGGCTTTTAATTACTCAGAAATATAGTTATGGAAGGACATGAAATGTATTGAAGCTGGTGGTTGTAAAAGAACAGACTTGAAATCCCAGATTGTGAGCACCATTCCATCCAGTAACTAGGTGGGAGAAAGGTATTTTAATGAAAGCGAGAGAAGGGATTTTTAAGGTCCTATCCATTATGACCCTTCTCTCTCCCAAGTGTTCAAAGTATCATACTTACTTTACTGAACCTATTTGTTCTTCCTGTACTTTTCTGAATTTTCTCTATTTAACACAGCATAAGACTGATCTTTACCTTAAAATTTTAAACTTAATTAAAATCTGTGGAGAAAGATTTTTCTCTAAGGGTTTCCCATGTGAAAAGGGAAGGTTAAAGGGTCATGGCTAGACATTGCCAAGTAATTTAAAGAAGTGAAACTGCTGAAAAGGCCAGGGAAAGGAAAATTCCTTCCATTGAGCTACTGATGTAAATATTTGGAATGTGACAATGTCTGTGTGACATTTCGAACCATAGCTGTAATGGTGAGTAGTGACAGTTCTACTCTTTTGATTATATCTTTGTGAATATTCCAGGTGAGATCTATGTTCTGATATCCTCACTAGTCAGCATTGTATCTGCAGTTCTGTGTGATATTCATGTCTGACGAGCCAGGGTTCTTTGAGACTCTGTACTTGTACTACCAATGAAATTGAAACAATTGATAGAGGGAAAGTGTATCCTACATGGTTTCAACACAAAGAAGTAATTCCAGAAAGCAGGAACCTTTGGAAGGAGATTAAATTTTCCACTTTCCCTTCCCTGCCCCTCCCCCTTTCTCTTCCCCCTTCCCCTCCCCATTCTCCTTCCCCTTTGCCTCCTTCTTCATCTTCTCTTTCCTCATCATTTCATGGTTTTCTGGTCTAGAGATGTGCTGAAGCACTAATTTGGTTTACTGATTGGCAGCTGTTCTCTGTGTGTGTGATGGCTAAAATGTTTTCTATGTACTTTTGCTCTCTGTTATAAAGCTATAAACCTTGGTTAAATTAGGTTTTACAAAGTGTATGAGATATTGTTTGAAATTCTGGAGATGAAGGCACCCCAGATATGCCAAAAGCCATAAATATCACCAGTCAGCTCTTTCTGAATTCTTCGGATGACCACATTCATGGAGGAATATTTGGGAACTTATGCATAACTCTTCCTAATTTCACTGTTGATGGCTTTGTATTAATGAGATTTCAGTGGACACAGATGTCATGGCATTTATTCTGGATTTAGAGTACAGGTCAATAAATTCACAGTTACCACAGCAGCTTAGCATCCATTCTTGTTTGTACCATATGTTAAAAAAAACAAGTTTTGTTGAACTGAATAGTAACAGAAAACTGATGAAAACCTGATGAAAGCCCATGAATTATATTCACCCATAAGATATTTCTACTGGGAATACAGATTTTTTTTTCATTATCTCTGAATTCTTCTGTTCTTGGATATTTTGGTTTTCAAGATCTTTCCAGTGGTCTGATAGTCAGTTTTCAAACATGCCTGCCACTTTTGGTCAGAATTTATGAATTCATATTATCTTGATTATATTTCAATAATGTCCATGTTGCTACCTTCAGGGAGCATCTTTGAGAGCTACATGAGTCATAAAATACTGCACTGGGCTAAAGTACAGTGTGAAATAGAAGAAAAACCAGCACTTGGGGTTCCTACTGGGGAAGAAATATTGTAAGCTGAGAAAAAACAATGTAGTGCTTCATATTTCAAGCAGAAAGGTAAATTTTTGTCAGCCACGTTGGAGGAGATTTAGAATCACATTTTTCAGAAAATGGCAGGGAGGAGTGCTCTTCAGGGGAAGCAGAACCAAGTCCAACTGCAACACAGGGCAGGAAAGGTCAGGAAATGACCCTAACAGGTGCAGTTCACCCTCAAGGGAACAGGATGACCAGGCCAGGTCCCTCATGGTGGTCAGGGCTGGCCAGGATTCTCATTGAGACCAAGAGGTCAAGTCATGGAGTTGAATCTATGAGTCACAATCTGTATCAGCACAGTATGTCACCAGGTGCTGGCACAGCTGCAAAGGCTCCTACACAAGGTGGGGGAGTGGGGGACATTATTCATAGCCCTTTCTCACCACTGTAAACCAAGTCCAGGCAGCCTTATCTTGTCAAAGACGGCTTTGAGTGCAGGGCCTCATGGTCTGTGTGTGTGTGTGTGTGTGTGTGTGTGTGTGCTCACTGAGGGAGGTGCAAGGTCGTTACAATAATTGTTAAACTTAGCCCAGCAATGAATTAATCACAAAGTTGTCATTGCCACTAAGCAAGAAATAAAATCTCTTTCAAAAGGAAAGGAAAACTTTTACAGTTTCTTGAAAATAAAATCAAGGATTTTATAGTCTTCTGAGATTGTACAGAATCTTGTGGTGATATCATCAGATTTACACAGAAATGCAGAAAGTAATTCTTGAAGTGATATCAGTATGTTTAGTTTATATGGCAATTTCACATTAATTTGGACTAGTGGAAAGTACCTGCTTGTCCTCACACCACTGTTATTGCCCATCTAGTATCTCTTTAGCCCTTTTTGCTTTGCATTTCTACTGCCACTTTCTGTCTTTTGTCTCTATTCATTCTTACCCCACACCCCTCTCTGACCCATGTTTCTTTGAAATTTCTTTCCTTCAGACAGTTCTAAATTATAAATGTTAAAGGCAACATTTGTACCACCTTTCTTCTTTTACCTTTGGAGTAGTTAGTACTATTGACTTTGAAGCTTTATAATTGTAAGAATTTTCAAGGAGAAAAAAAAATAGATGTTGAGAATTCAGGGTCCAGAATCTCCTATTTGCAGGTGGAGGCAAATATCTTGGAGGCTTTTTTATATTGCAGGGGTATATTTTATATTGCAGAATTTTCCTTGTTCATCTAGGGCAAAAAACCCCCAAACAATTCCTGACCCTCCATATTTCTTGAACACGTCTTATTCTTAAGCCCTGATGTCTTAGCTTAAACTAGAAGCCAAATGCCATCCAAAAGCACATCAGTTTAAATGTGACTAGCTAACCTTCAATTCTGTTTGGGCTTGCATAAATTCTGCAGTATTAACAAGAATACTTGGGTATATTTGGAACAATTTATACATATCACTACTATGCCAGGGCTACTAGCTCGCTACATCTACTTCCTCCACTCAGGACTGGAATGAACCCAGGGCTGGAGTTGTTGGGTAGGAGTGAAGTGGAACGACTCGGTCAGAGCAATGTTGTAAGTTTACAACCCTCATAGCAATGAAGTTGTTTGCAGGTATGAAAGACGTGTTTGGTTTAAAACCTATTTTCTTTACAAAGCAGTTATTTGTAAAGGGCTGCTTCTCTTTACTTTGAATCACAGTGATAAGTCTTGCCCCTAGTAACATCACTCACTACACAGTCACCATCTTATATCCATGCCATCCATTAGATGAAATCCTGCTGGATAAAAGAAATAAAGCTGTTCAAGGAATAGATTTACTGTACACCAAGGCAATGAATTAAGAAGTCTCCATACTGACTAGTGTATTCCATATTTTCTGGCCAGTTAGCACATCCCTTAGAAAACAAACAAGAAAAATCACTTTCTTCACCTCAACTTGTAAAGGCAAATTGAATCTAAAGTAAAAATAGGATGCATAAATTCTTTTTAAAAATGCTGATGCAACATCTCTCTTCTGTTTTTTTATCTTTTCACTGTCTCATAGCAAGAGAATGCATTCACTTAGAGTAGTTTATGGTGTGCTTTCCCTGAATTTCTCTGCATGTCAAAAGAAGTACTATGCTAAAATTCTAGAGATGTAGGTTCAATTCCAGGCACTTTGATGGACTTCTTATGTGACCTTGTACAAAGTGACATGGAGATAGATTTGATAAAGTAGTCAGAATTCATCACTAAAGTTGGACTTTTCATAAGCTTTGGCTTACACTTTTGAGATATAGAATAAAGGAAATGTCATTTTCTTCCTTGGGTGCTGAACTACTCTGAAAACCAGGCCATACATTTCACAGAGAAAACCATTAGAGACTATTATCTTTGAGTGCTACCAGCCACAGAACCTGTTTTCTCAGAAATCTGGCCTTGGCCTTTGGTGCCTATCATTTTCTGCCATAACCTGTCATTCACAAAATGAACTTCCATTTCACTTTCCATCCCCCATTTTCTTCTGAAGCCTGTGAGAATCTGTTTTCAGATAAATGCATTGGCTGCACCTAGTAAAATTCTTTCAGTTGTTGCCATTAGAAACATCTTGAGTTTCAATAATCAAGAAATAAGAAATCTATGATTCCAAAATAAATTGAATAGCACATATAAGCAGCTATCAAACACAAAAACAGACTGCTCTAATTGAGAATATTGATTATATTTAGTGAATACTTTAACCCATCACGAAAGGCAGGAAATATACCTTGCATTTTCAGAGAAACCTTGGCATTTAAAATGTATTGAATTTTAAGGAGGTCTGGTAGACTCACATTTACATTTTCATTTAATGACAAATTTACATTTAATATTGTAATATTAGATAATTCTCTGTTGCATTTATTTGTATTATTACTGTACTGCCTGAGATTGCTCTAGTGAATGAATTAGCAAGATTGTCCAAAATGTGTTTCTGGCTCATTTGATTTTGCAATTCACGAAAAGTGAACTCTAAATTAGAAACCATCAGTTTCTACATTATAAACATTCATTTAGTATCTACGTTTGAAATATTGGACATTTGACAAGAAAGAACTAACTTGCACATGAAACTCACATAACGGCTAAGTCAGTGAATCCCATGTTCTGGGCTGACTCTGATGTCATACATTAAAGCCCTTGAAGTCAGGACTTTTTCAGAATTTTTCAACCCAGTTTGGGAAATCCCTGGAGTTTCTGTAGTTCTATTATACACCCTCTTCTTTATCTCCTATGTTATACTGTCCAAAGTATATTTTTATCAGTCCAGTGTCTTATGAAAGAAAGTAAAGATTGAAATTAATTTGTTGCCTAATTGCATACATATTCATAATATTTACTGGCATGTCAATTCACTTGAATGTGAGGGGGTTTTAAGGACTTAAAGTACATTAGTATTTAAGTCTAGCACTGGAAATAAGAAATTGAAATAGCCAGTGGCTGGATAATTAATCACATTCATTTTTCTTTTTTAAATTTTAGAATGCTTTGTTAATGTGTTCTGCTTCCTTTAAGTAGATACTGGTACAGCTGAAAATATAATTCTGACTGTCAGTGTATATTTTGAAGTTCAATGCATGATGGTGAACTCTAGTAGTGAACCCCCTAACTGAATTAACTTTGATTTGTTTAATATTAAAGTTATGTTTCATTGAAAATTTTATATCTTCAGAAAAAAATATTTGCACAAAGCATGGAAAAAATTTGAAGAAGAAATTTAGTGATGAGAAGAGCTAGCAAAAGAGACAATTACTTTCAAAAATACTTAAAGAATACCATACAGAAAGTCTCATAATCAGCTAAAGATATTTTGGATAAGGGAGTGGATGGAAACATTTCACATTCTTAATTTTTAGTGCTGCTCTGCTCCTATGCATCAGATGTTAACACATCAGCCAGAGTTTATCTGTCTCTATCACTTGGGCCTGTGACAGGAGTGGGTCACACCCCAGGATCAGGATGACCCGAGGTGTGACTAGAGCACTTGCTCTATGGCTTTTTGGCTGTCAGTCTGCACTCTGAGGACACAAGGACGAGAGGGAGGTCTTTTGCATGGGATAATAGAGGATTTATTGCTCTGGGGAATCTTGGGGGCAAAAGACAGAAAATGGGAGCATGCAACAGCTGAAATAGGGAGGCGATTCCAAGGGAGGGTACAAAGCATCAGCTAATCAGAGATATCCTGGGGAGGGTAAAAGGCAGGGTTCATAAAATCATCCTCCAATGAGGGAGGTAGGGGGGGAAAGTTGGGTCACATGGACTAATCAAGTGTCAAAGTTTAGGGGATTTCTGAAGTGGAATTCCCAGCATGCGGTGGGCCTAAGACAGATTGACAGGAGACTCAGGGTAGATTGACAGCATGGGGTGGGAGGGTCTCATTTGGACCAAACCATCAACTTGGGCAACAACAGAAGACACCATCAACAAGAAACACACTGCAACAAGAAGTATAAATTCTGTATTACTAAATCCATGGTTTATTCATTAAATAATGGATTTTTGAACTGTGCAACTTTATTTTTTGTTTGACGTCTATAATCTTGGATAGGTGCACTCTTCATTGAGTGAAAAACTTGCTGGTCCAGTGAGTGGTGCCATATGGGACTAAATTCATCTGAGAGCCATTGACTGGATTTGTTTCAGGGCACAGTATTGCAGCCTGTTCCCTTTAACATCTCTCTTGGTGATTTGGATGAGGGAGTTGAGTATGTCCTCAGTAAATAACTTCACAGATGACACCAGCTTGGGTGGGAATGTTGATCTGAGGGAGGATAGGAAGGATAGGAAGGGTCTATAGAGAAATCTTGTAAGACTGGATGGATGAGCTGAGGACAACTGCATCAGGTTCAATAAGGTCTTGCTTTAAGGTTATGACAATCCCAGGCAGAGCTACAGGCTTGGGGTGGAGTAGCTTGAGAGCTTCTCAGCAGAAAGGGACTTGTGGGTGCTGATTGGCTGGGTATGAAACATCAATGTGTCCAGGCAGTTACAAAGGCCAAAGGCATTTGTGCCTATATCAGCAGTAGTGCAGCCCAGTAAATGATTGTACCTCTTTACTGGACTATTGGAAACTAATTTAATTTGGATTTTTGTCTCGATATTTTGATCAGAAGTATTGGGGGGAGGGCCTGTACACGTGCTACTTGCAGGAGACAGCCAGGCAAAGATGGAGGGAAGCCCTGTCTCTGGGGAGACTTTGCCTGACAGCCGTTTCATATCTCACATGGAATAATAGGCAGCCATTTCCTGTGAGGGGGAGGAGACTGCCAAAGACACTGCATCCTCTAGAGTCCTCTAATGGGCTGGCAAAGGTCTCCACCAATGGATACAGTCTAATTCTTGACTGGCCAACGGTGTCCTGCCAGTGAGCAGATTTTAGGAGAAGCCAGATCTTGTGCAACTGCATCACAAACTTCTTGGGAGATGCCTGGTTGGATGTGCTGCTACAGGATGCTTAGCTGGATGCTTGGCTTGGCTTGCTGACTTCACTTTGCTGACCAACCATCTGAGACCACTTCTGAGCCTGGTGCCTAGCTTGTGTCCTGCCTTACCACTTCTCCCTTGCCTGTTCCAGCTTTTCCTTGTCCTGTCCAATTATCCTGTCTCCTTCATCCCTGCCTGAGTCACCTGCTCTCCGCACTGCTTCACCAATCCAACCCACCATAGTGATCCCTGCTGCAACCCTGTCCAGGGCTCTGCACCTCCTGAGCAGTCCTTACTCAGCGCGTGTCCAGCTGCCCATCCCTGCAGAAGGAGCTCTGCCTGTGCAGCCGTGCCTCTCTGAGAGCAGCTTAGGCTTCCCCTGGCAGGGAGCATGCATGGTCCACAGCTGGCTGGATGGTGATCACTCACACCAAAGTTCTCTCTCCTCTCTGTCTATCTACCACCCTCTATTTATTTTCTTTTTCCTTCCTTCTCTTCTGTCTTTTCTGTTCCTTTTTACTAGGGAAATGCATGTTTTGTTGCCAATAAACAGTTCTCAGATATAATATTTGCCTCATTTGGCTTAATTCCACCTTAGAACATCTGCTTTAAAAGAACACCCCACAGTTTCCTACAGCAGAATGTGACACTGGTGCTGGTGAGACCACACCTTGAGTAATGTTTTCAGTTTTGAAACTCGCTACAAGAAATACATTGAGGTGCTGGAGCATGTCCAGAGAAGGGCAAAACAGCTTGTGAAAAATATGAGAGGAGCAGAAGTTGTTTAATATGGACAAAAGGAGGCTCAGGGAAGATGTCATAGCTGTTTTCAACTGCCTGAAAGGAGGTTGTAGTAAAACGGGGGTCAGACTTTTCTGCCATGTCTCAAGTAAAAGAACAAGAGGAAACTACCTAAAGTTGTGTCAGGGGAGGCTCAGATTATTCAGATATTAGAAAACAAACATTTTGCTGAAAGAGTGGTTAGGCATTGGAATAAGTTACCCAGGGAGGTGGTAGAACCACAGTTTCTGGATGTATTCAGGCCTTTAGATGTGGCATCTGGATGTGGCAGTTGGGAATATGGTGTAGGGGTGGTCATGGTGCTGCTGGATTGATGGTTGTACTAGAAGATCTTGAAGGTCTCTTCCCGTCTTGATAGTTCTATGGATGTTCTGCAAATAGTCGAGCGAGGGTGTGTGATCTTTTCTGCTAAAAAAAAATGTTTGACACAGAAAGTGCCAATGAGATTTCCAGATTTTTTTTTTGCTTGGTGTTCTAGAGAAAGAATAGTTCTTAATTTTGAATAAAAAATTTAATTTTAAATAAATAATTTAATTTTTGAGAGCATGTTAGATGTTCATTACTATACAAACACAGAGACTTGTGAAACTGGGGGAAGAAACAGGAAATTCCGTTCCTTTCTCTGAGGAGATTATAACTTTGTCACAACCAAGATTCCCAAACATGACCATATATGGGTCTCTGAGGTAGGGTGTTCTCAAGTACATCCATTCACATTTTGTTTCACTTTGCACAAATAATTAAATGGTGAACCAGGGATTAAAATCTGATTATCCCAGCTCCCAGATGAGAGTCTGAACTTCCAGGCTGGAGAAAGCTTCTTCCCTATTCATGCATGTAAATATTTATGTGTGTGAAGGGATGTACTGAGAAAATTGAAAGGTCCAATCTTCAAGGATTTGGGATACTTCCCAGGGAGGAAGAGGAAATCAGAAAAAGTTACTGACCCTTTCTTTAGCACAGCCCATACATATTGGATGGTAATAGAATGACTATTGCTATTGATCAAAGCCTCTCATGGAGATTGTGCTCTGATACCTTCTCTGGCTTTTTGACTTTTTGCTGCTTGTTATAAATAATTTAGTAAATTATAAGGGTCTACATAATAAAAAAAAAAATCTTTGTAGAATGAGAGATTAGTCTGTGAATAACTAGATCCTGTCAATATAGTCTTTCATGTGTTCTCTTGTTCCCTTTTGGGTCTGAACAGAGACATATTTCACTTTGCTCGAGGGTCTGAACATCAGTTCAGAAGCCAAATTTCTTGAAGCTTTTCTTTCTAGATGCCTTTTCAGATACAATCAATGCGAGTTTTAGTAAATGAAGACTTGCATTTGAACATTGATTTATTCTTTCATTTATTGACAGATACATTTTATTTAATATTGTTTACCAGGATTACTGGTATTAGTATAAAATAAATAAACAGACCAAAGTCCCTTTCTGCAAGCGTGTTTTATGTTCCCTAATGAAGTTTATGTTTATTACTTTCATGGGTATATTAATATTATTAATACTTTGCAAAATATGTTTTGTTCCACAGATGAAATATGCATCCATAAAGGTAAAGGGAGTTTTCTCATATGAGTTCATTAGGATGAAAATGGAACCTGAGTTAGGAAAATATCTAAGCTGTGAAATAAATTATGGGCTTTACTTCATTTAAAAAAAATGTTTTGTCAAAAAACATGATGGAAAAAACCCTTTTCTTATGTATTCTTTTTGGTGTATTAAGCCTATTGCTGGAAGCATTTTATAAAATATTTTCCACACTCAGTTACAACACATGTGTCAGAATACAAGAAGTGCTTTCTGTCCTCTCTCAGAAGCTCTGTTCAGGCAGCTGAACAGAGAAAAGGGTTTCTTTCCAATGCTCATTGAACCTCTTTGAAAATGGAAGATTTTTAGTTAGTAATAGGACTTTGGCTTTTCATTTTCTCACTGAAGATGTATAACACTTAAAACACACCTAGCAAAGTAATAATGTGTTTACAGCAATTAATAGACCCTACTTCTGAGTTGTGTCTTTAAGAGATCTTTATTGCATCTGATGTTTACTATTGTAAAGAAATAAACACTTTTTGACAGCCTGCAAGCAATATGAAGAAAAGGTGGAGGCCACAGTATGCTTTAATTAATTCAAAATCAAATTTCTAAAAATAAAAAAAAGCAAAAGGGCAAGCTTGAGAAATTATATTGCACAACAAAATATGTCTGTTTCAGGATAATACTGTCACTTACTTAGGAGGTACTTATGGTAAATAGAAAGAATTCATTTAAATATGCCGCCTCCTGATTTTTCTTATGATCCTACAACCAAGAAAATATAATCGTAAATTTTTCTATAGATGTTTCAAAAAAGTTTTCAGGAGATAAGAAATTAAGTCTTGTATAATGCTTGAGTGTCATAATTGTCTTGTTTGTAAATAAATGTCTGCACAATAAATAGCACAATGGAGTTTGGGTAGGGTTTTCAGTTTTGTCTTTATTTTTTTTAGTTGGGAATTTCAAATATGTTCTTCATATGAAAAAAATCTCTAATTTATAATAATTATTTAAGTAATTCTATAAAATTCAAGCTTGCAGAGCATTGCAGTACAGAAGAGATTAAATCATTCCAAAGAATGAAATTATTACAAATAACCTACTCATGAAATGTGTCTTTTACACTTAAAAAAAATGATAGAAATAAGCACAAAATTTTGTTTGTTGTTTAGGGTTTTTTGTTTGGGGTTTTTTTGGTGGGTTTTTTTTTGTTTGTTTGTTTGTTTGTTTTGTTTTGTTTTGTCTATGCCAAGCAGCTTGTTAACCAAGAGTAATTTTCCAGGTGATTTCTGTGATCAATAAAAGAGTCCATTTTTCCCCCTCAGCTTTGTATTTTCAAAATCCCAGAGTAATCTGCTCCTTCCAAAGAAATATTCCTTTCAAATGACTGATGAATGGAGGCATCCATCAGCTTGTAAGTAATTGACAACTGGACATTTTAACCGAAGCAATGCATAAAGTGGCATTATAGACGAGCTGAACAATCCAGGAGTTTGTGCCACTAGTGATAATTAGATGTTTCAGCTCAGTGGTGTGGTGAATTGTTGAGCTCCGAAAGGTACTTTACCAATACCAATTCCAGATGCATATCTGTCATGTGTCCAAAAAATTGTCTGCACTTGTCCCTCGAGAAAGGAGCAATAGCAGAAATAAACCTGTGAAGAACCAATAGAATGAACTCAAGATATAAGGAGTTGTCTGCATTTCAGGTGTATTGCCACAGAAACATTTTTTCTAAATTTTTCTATTATTAAAAATTATATTATTATCTATTATATATAATATCCTATTATTTTTTCTAAATCCTGCTTGCTCTTCTCATAAATGGGAGAAGAGTGGTTGCGCCTATTCTTTCATTAGAAACACAGCATGATTTTTCTTGAAATGTGATATGCATTTAACTATAAACTATTTCTATGTGTATTGGATGAAACTTTTTATGTAGGGTGTGAAGCGGGAATCATTTTTAGTGTGAGCTACCCACCTGTGTCAGTTAAAAAACTAGGAGTAGAAGTATATTAAGACTTTAGAACTGACCATAAAGCCTCTGCCTGGCCAAGAACAAGCATTCAGATGATTTTCCATCAAGCATGCAAAGTAATCCATTGTCTTATTCCCTATTTTTGACCATAAGGATTGATGAGTGTAGCAGCAATAGAAATATTGATTTCTTACAGAAGATTTCTGTGTTTCTGCTATGAAAGGTACCATGCAGATTTAGAGAAATCATTGAAACATGTCACGTTACTATAATCTATGTGATTTCAGAGGATGTTAAATAGCAAAACCATTTATGTCCCTTACAAGACTTACAGATTGTATCAAATCTCAGTTGCTTCCAGAGGAAGAAACAGCAGGTTCATGGTATAAAACAGTAATATCAGTTTCTTGGGTCCTGGAGTGGCAACAGATTTTGTTTTGGAATGAAGAAAAGATTTTGTAAGAAGCTGATCAATTTTCTTAGTTATTTAATGATTCATTATTTATTGTGCAATATAGAAATCGTGAGGTATCTTATCACACCTTATTGGGTGTGATTCAATAGTTCATTGTGAAAAATAACAGCTCTCTATAGGTGATTTTAATATCTTTTAGAAATTACTCTCTTTCACAGCCATGAATTTTATCTGACTATTCAGGGAGGTTCTTGAACTCATGGTTCAAGAATCCTAGAATGGTTTGGGTTGGGATCTTTAGAGTTCCAATCCTCCCTGGCAGAGACAGGGACAACTTTCATGAGAGCAGGTTGTGGAAGGCCCCATCCAATCTGGCCTTGAACACTTCCAGCTTCTTGGAGCAAACTGTTCCAGTGTCTCACCACACTCACTGTAAACAAAAAAATTTGTATCTGATCCAAATCAATGCTTTTTCATATAAAAAACATTAGCTCTAGTCCTGTTATTACAGGGACTGGTAAAAAGGCACTCCCCTTCATTCTTGTAAGCTCCCTTTTTATATTGAAATGCCACACATCCTTTACATAATCAAAGTTTGAACAACATTAACTCTCATCCTTTATTCAAAGGAGACGTGTTCTAGCCCCTTGACCATTTTCAAGGTACTCATCTGGACCCTCTCTGACACATTCACATGTTTTTTAGTGCTGAGTGCCCCAGAGCTGGATGCAGTGGTCCAGATGAGGTCTTACCAGCATAAAGGAGGAAAACTGAACTTCTGACCTCACTCCCTCAAACTACTGGCAGCACTTTTTTTGCTGCAACTCAAGATACCATTGACTTTCTTGGCTGAAAATGCACTTTACCGGCCCATGTCCAATTTTTCCTCTGTGAATATCTCTAAGTCTTTCTCCATAGGGCTGCTCTCAATCCATTCATACTCCAGGGTGGCCTGTTACTGGGGATTGTCTCAACCTACGTGCAGGATGTTTCACTCGGCCTTGTTGGATATCAAGGTGTTCATCCACTTCTCAAGTCTGTCAAGGTCCCTCTGCATGTCATCCCTCTAGTACATCAACTGCACTTCATCTTGGTGTAATCCATAAACTTGCTAAAACTGCAAATAATCTCACTGTTTATGTCATTCATAAAAACATTGAACAGCAGTACAGACCTCTGAGGGACACCATATATCACTGATCTCAATGTGGACATTGAGACCGCAAGACTTTGCATAGGGCCATCCCATCAATTCATCCATCAAACCCGTATCTCACCAACATAATGACAAAATGTGGGTGGCATCATTTCAAGTCCAGGCAGAGGACAGCAGTGGCACTTTCTTTTTATTAGCCAGCTCCATCATTCTCCTTAGGAGGCCAAAAGCTTACTCAGGTCTGATTTGCCTTGGTAAACCCAAGTTAGCTGTTTCCAATCACATCCCTGTCTTTCAGGTGCTTTGCCTGGCTTCCAGGCAGGTCTGTTCCGTGATGTTATGAGGCATGGACATGAGACTGATTAATTAGTAGTTTCCAAAGTCCCTTTTTATACCCTTTACAATAATGGGCTCTGTCTTCTCTTTTCCAGGCACTGGGAATTCTTCTGATTGCCATGACTTTTCAAATACAATGGGATGTTCCTCTTCAATAAAATTTTCTACATTTCTGATGTTCATTCATAGTGTCAGTATTGGAGATCTAAAGGTAATTATGTACTTCACAGAGAGAGAACCTGCAAGTGTAACTGGAATATGCACTAATCCTCCAAGTACTTGTCCAAGCTTACTGCTACACAGTAGGAAGCTGTGCAAATGCTGTACACTGTGTCTCTGTTCTTTATCTCCCTACAAGGCAGCTGCATACTTGCAGGAATAGGTGGGTTGAAAAGCTATTTTTACAATTTTTTGTTGAAATATGGGTAGACAAAGTGAACAGGACTAAAAAGAACTACTTACTCTTGAAATTAAGATTTCCATGATTCAGAATAATATTTACCCTGTATTTTGTTTATTGGGGTTAGGCAAACAGTCATCTGAATATTTTTTTTTCCTATTTTTTCATCTGGATGAACCACTAGAAAGTGACAAGGTAAAGAACTGATTTGTTGCAACAGTTTTATCTTCTGTGTATCACCAATAGAGGCTGAAAAAATAATTTAAAAGTTCAGAAAAGTTTTGGTTTCTCAGAATTCAAAATATGTTGTGAATGCTACTTTTCCATTTTTCAGCATATTCTTGTCTTTAATAGGCTCATTTAGAATAGCTTAGATCTCCAGGTTAAAAGCTTCATGGAACTGTATGATTTTAGGTTAATTTTTTTTTGAATGTCAGTTCAAGGTTCAATTAAACTCTTGAGGAATGAGTATTTCAATTTCCCCAGCTGGGCTTGCTTTTGTGCCATGTTTTATGTTACAAATAAATTCAGGTGGTACTTGTGAGTCATATGAAATTTTTAACAGAAAAGTTACTTGGAAATCTGCTTCCAAGAAAAATATTACCGATTTCACACAAAAGTTTTTCTGAATTTAGCAACACATGCTCACATTAAACAGCAAGAAAACTGTAAACCTCAAAAACATTTTTCTTGCTTTGCTGTTGTATTTTTGCATTTATTGTTTGACTACATTTATTAGGGCTCAAGATTCAGTTCTGGCACTTATGTTTGTGCAGTTACTAGCTGAGCAAGGTCTCAGTAACAAGGTCATACCATATTTATTGTAAATTTTTAAAATAATGTTAATAATAGATAGGAAATATGTTTGGTGCTAATCTTCTATGTCTTTTATTTTATCTTAAAGAAAACAAAGACTTTAGTCTTTCATCTTTGCAAACATAGATATTTGCAAAGGATACCTGCAGAGATAGCAAGTACTTAGCAAAGGGAAGTCTCCCAACTTCTGAAGTTAAATTTATGCTTTCATTCTGAACATTTCTTTTGGATGAATTTCTTCATTTCTCATTTGACTCACATGGCACTGAAATAGTCCAAAGCATTTAAAACAAAATGTCCAGATATGGAACTAAGAATTGTGTGCTTATTAAACTAATAAATTATTCAGGCAATAAGAATCTAAACATAAAATGCTTTACTGCAGATTAAAGAGCAGGGCTACCCCTCAAAAATAACAGCATAGTAATGGGTAGGATTCTCATGTATTATGAAAAAGCAAAACTATTTCAGACCAACTTTCTTCAATAACTGTGTTCCCTTTTTTGTTATATAGAATGATATTCTAATTCAGGAAATCTGACCCATGTAGCTTGCATCAATCAAACCCCATACTAGCACACAGTCACTTTACTCAAGTGATTGATCTCTAGCATTCTGCCACTTGGCCAGTTTCTGTGGAACCTATTACTGGGAAAACATCTGTGCTAGTTCTTTTTGTCTGCATTAGCATATGTTGGGCAATGAAGCACAAAATTTGCAAACAGTATCCTTAATTTTAACACACAATTGTAAACTACACTCTTCTTTTATCATCTTTCTTCCCTCTGCCCCAACCCATGTAAGTATTTGGTTGTATTTCACAGCTCAGATTAAGAGGGGAAAATGAAAACCAAATATTTAACTTTGAGCAATCGTTCTCCATTACTAGGATTGTCTGGAAGAATATATTAATATATAAAGGTGACTTAAAACTTAGCAAGAAAAATGTACTGTATACAGACAGCATAATTAGTTTCTTGAAGCCTTGCCTCTAGTTTTATACTTGATCAGTTATTTCTTCAATGAAGTAATATTCTGCATGGTTAGACAAGGTCTTTAAAGCAATTACAAAAGGTTAATTGTACCAAATTAGCATATATAATATGATACTAATGCCACAATGTGTGGTGAATACCAGTAGTTCTACCTACCATTTAATTGGCATATCTATTTGTCTAAGCATTTCTGAACACAACCTCCTGAATATGTTCAGCTGAATAGTTTAACATTTTTTGTAATCATTATTTTCTTCCATTAATTCTGAATATTCAGTTTCTTTCTATCCTGCACAAACCTTAACACATCTGTTAATCTGCAATTTTATTTCTACAACAAAATAGTACAGGTGATCTGGACATTATTTCTTTACATCCATTGAATATATATATTTTTAAAAAATGTAGCTGACTTGCCTATTAATTTCAGAGGTGGCACTAGGTAGGCTCAGTGAACTAAATTTCACAATGTTTAAGCTGGGACATTTAAGCATCCTTTAGCATCTGCTTGCTCTTTTGTATCTTTTTAACCTTAATCTGAGAAAAATAGATGTCAATTTTTTAAAAGATATTGGCACCAGGAAGATCCTAAACTTTTCTTTCTGTTATGTTAAGCTAGTCAACTGATTATATCCCCAGTGATAGCCATGGCTAAGAGGGAAAAGTGCGAGCTAGATGTGAGCAGGAAACAATAGTGAAACACAAACCAAGGGTTTATTTTGCAAAACTGTTCTAGTCATATGGAAATGCTAGCTTACCACAAAGGTTTATGTTTGTGATTTTCACTGTTTTTTGAAGGGTGGCGAAAAAGTTAAAAAGTAAAATTATTTTGAACTGCAAAAGTTATTGGAGATGAAGAGAAGGAGACAATGACAATGGGTTTTTCTTTAACTGGGAAAAAAATGGCTTTCAGAATTTGTTTTCACAAATATCTTTGGTAGTATAAGCCTAGATGAAGTAAGTTCAGATCAAGTGGAACAGAACTGAGAAGGAAAGAATGAGAAGTTAATTTAAAAAAAAAAAAAAAAATAAAGACTGTGTAGATGAGAAGATGATGTTTGAAATAAGATCAGAGAAGTTACAGAAAAGAGATAAGGCAGGAAAATGGAAGAAATTTTCCTTTAAGTGAATTTTGATTTAACAAATGAAGAAAAGGTAAAAAAAAAGGTTGCAAAGATTTTTTTTCAGAATATAGTGTATGATGTAATGAAATCAGAAAAGTGTTTTCATAACTTTTGAGAAGAACATTTTGTAACTCATGACAGATGCAGTGTGTTGATAATATTTGACATGTAGTGTCGATGTGGATGCACTGCTATCAGCAGCACTTTAAAATAACTCTATTTTTACTAAGTAAAACAGGGCTAATAATTCACCAGCAAGTTCCTAATGAAAATTGTGATCCAAAGAGTCACTGGACTTTTTTGACAGTTCTATTACCTGATTCTATTCTGAGAAAACTGATAGAGCCATAAGGATTCCTAGATCCTCTTTCATCCCTCATTTGTGACTGCTAGAAAGGCACCAACACAAAAACAGTCCCATAGAAACTGCAAACTTAAACAAGAGCTTCTACAAATGAGATTTTATAATGGATTTTCACCTGGAAAATAATGTGTTTAAGCCCACTTTGTGTCTTTAGTTATTTAAAATGTAGATTAGATGTTTTCGATGAAGGTACTTGTTGTGAAGTTCAAGTGATTTTTTTAACTATACTGAATAGAAGTAATGCTACAGGGCATGGCAGTGGGAACAAACTAAGACACTCATGCTGGATGTAAGGAAAAAATTAAACAATGCAGAAATGTCTTTTGCAGCTTCATCTATCAAACGTTTTCTTTGCTTAACTGCTCAGACATTTTAAACTAATCTTTGAATATTTTAAAGTTGTGATTATAATGGTATGCTTTTAATCACATTTTCCGAAAAGTTTAGTACTTACTCTTTGAAGCTAACTTAATATAAAAATATAATTTATTTATATGTCTAAAAACCAGTATTTCAAATGTATAATGAAATTCAGAAGTACTGATCTATTTATGATTTTTCTATTTCATAAATTACATTTTATATTATTTTAGCATATATTTATTCTGTTTGAATCCATTTTAAAATATGTAAACATGCTTAAACTCTCTCTCTTTTGACATCAAAGAAGTGACCATGTCTAAATCAAGGTTAAAAGTACTAAGTATCCTGTATATTTTGTATTTTAGAGTGTAATAACCAAATTGATGAGATCTGGATGTGACAAGTGGACAATAACATGAACAATGAACTTCTGAGCCAATGTAAAGGTGTCGAAAGATCAGTTCAAGTTGACAGGAGAGTTAATATGTGGGAAGGCAGGATTGCAGGGGGTCCTGGACAGGCTGGAGAAGTGGATAGTCAGCAGCCTTACAAGGTCCACCAAAACTGAATGCAAAGCCTAGTGCCTGGGGTGAATAAAGCCTTGCAGCTGGGCAGGGTGGGGCTGACCAGTCAGAAGCAGTTCTGCAATAAAGGATCTCAGGGCACCAGGTTGGACATGAGGCAGCAATGGCCCCAGGCAACAAAGCAGCCCCTTGCTTGCTGAAGGGGACACTTGCCCTTTGTCTGTTACGTCAAAGGCATCTGTGTATACAGTTGTATCTGAGTGCTGTGCCCCCTTCCTGTGAGGGGGACACACATCTATTGAAGGAGGGTATGTTTGGTCCATAACCCAAGCTATGGTTATTAGACCTTTATCTGTAATGGAAATTTGCAAGGGATGTTTCACCACAGATGTAGTGTGGGTTGGAAGTGATCTTCAGATCACCAGCTGGGCCACCAACCTCAGCCCCTGCTTGAAGCAGGTCCAGTGATAGCAGGTGGCTTAGGGTTATGATCAGTGCATCCCTGAATATTGCCATTTTTAATCACCTCCACAGTTCCCTTTCCAGAATTCAGCCAGAATTTCCCATGTTCCAGTTTTTATTTACTTGTTTGTTTGTTTGGTCATGATTGGTGGTACTGTTGTGATGGGGTAGATTAGTATCTTTTTTGTCTTCCAGTATTTTTATTTTATTTTTGCCAAGAAGATTTCACAGCTGTATATAGATTGAACTGTGGCAATAATGCTGCTCTTGATATACACAACCACCAGAGCCTCTGAATGCAATAACGAGTCAATGCTAGAGGAAAGCATGGAGTATTGTTAGGATATTGCCTCCAGCATCTAATGCCCTAGGAATCCATTTACAATTGGAATCCACTCCATCACTTATGTTTTAGCGTTTATTAGGAACTTGAAGATCAATTCATCAAATGCAGTGTGCAGCTGCATAAAAAAGAAAAGAGGACACTGCTCGAGGTTCTCTGCTTTATTATAGTGGGACATCAGCACTTAAATGCTTGCAATATAATCTGAGCCTTGTAATTAGTAATCATTCATTACAAGCTGAAAACACCATATAGAGCACTTACAGCCCCAAAGGACTTAATTCTTAACTGCAGCTAGTGTTGTTTTATGATTCCAATAACTAAAATCTATTGACTGTGATTTTATTATGGTTTGTAAAGAAAGAAATTGAGTGTCTCTTCCATTTTCCTCTAGCCTCAGGCAATTGCTGTCTGTTTTATTTTCTGTTACCATTGAAACTGAAAATCTGGAGAGAATTACTTTTCTTTGTATTAGATGGCCGATGGAAATTAGCAATGTGCAAGGAATTAATGGTATTAAATTAACATATTTAAACTTGAGTATGAAGCTGTAGTGCCCTGTTCATTAATATACTTAAAACCATATGGTTGCTTTTGTTTTTGGTGTCAGCTTAGTTGGGTGGGCAATGCTTAGGCACAACATAAGATACACTTATTGATTCTTAAAAGGTCTTCATTCACACTTGAGCCAAAGCAGCTGGTAGAGGGCTAAAGAGCATTCAAGTCACCCAAATCTCTAGATATTGCTTTCTGCTGTACCATCTGTATCCTATTAAATATTCTTGACTTTTGCCAAGTTTGGCCAATTTATATGTTAAATCAGTTGCTGAAAACAGGATCCAAGATGCTTGTGCAGGAAAAAAAAAACCAACAAACCTAGTATTAAATTGCAAACTCTTATACATTAATCATTTGTTTTGGAAAAATCCAATTTAAGTTCTGCTGCACAAATAATGGCAGTAAGATGTCATATTACTTAGTCTCTGAGACAAAAATAGGAGGGCAAGTGTGATTTCAGCACATTTTATTCCCAGAGAAGGGTGTCATCTTCAGACCTGAGAGAGGATGTCATCCAATTTCTTGTTGGAAAAGCCAAAACCTACCAGTCCTGTGAAGCAACTGTAGAATCACTTGCATATGCTTTTTCATCCAATATATGCTGTAATCAAATGAGACCTAAACTGTTTAACTACTGATATTTCAACACCTCATAATCAACTAGATACTGAAGTAATCCTCAGTGCCATAGATTTAGTGTTACTATTTGATGGTGATAATTGTTATGCATGCCAGAATTTTAGTCTTCTATTAGTAAAATTTATTGAATTAGGAGGTCAAAAGTCTCATCTCTGGATATTTTTTCCATAAATTGAACACCTGGTGTATTTTGTCACCATCTAGTAATTTCATGTCAGCCACCTCACTGCAGAAGTTGGAATCTGACCATCTCACTAAAATCTACTAAAAGCACTTTTTTTTTTTTTTTCCTTTTTTGGAAGGGTGTTGTTTTTGTCTTTATAAAGATCTGCTGATTCCTGGCAAAAAGAAAAAAAAAAAAAAAGTTAAAAAGTCACTGTACCTGTTTTTGTATACCTTTGGTCTTCTATCCAATTTTACTTCTTATACATCTTAAGTTCTGCCATCTCAGGCATTTGCACTCTCTCTGCAGGGTTTGTATATATATTGCCAGTAGTAAGATCTTGCCAGATTTCTGATAAAATAGTTTCAGAGTCCCATTATTCTCCCTCAGTGCAGTAATACCATAAAACATGATTTTTTTGCTGTTTCTCATTCTAATCTTGAATGAGTGTGCATTCACTTCAATGAGAATGCTTCTCTACTAAGATTTGATGATATGACAATGTAGCCTAACTTCAATGTTAAATCAGTTACTCAGAAAAGTTACTGTGAGTTAAATAACAATGAAGATATTTTCTAATACATGCAAGATTGTCAAAAATAATTACACATTAAAATACTGGGTATGTTGCAAAATCCCGTCTCCATGGTTCTCTATTTCACCTGTGAAACTATGAGAAACAGAACACTCAGGTCTAGAATTTTGGCTACCACTAATTCACTTTTAAATAAAATTTCAAATTTATTCACGTAAATTTTTTTTTATTTTTAACTACTTCTCTTCCCCTGCCCCACTCCAGGAGTATAAAAGCTTTCTAAGGGGAATAGATTGTCACGTCACTGAAAAAGAGTCAAAAATAAAGTATTTTTTTTCCATAATGAAGTTTCACAAACTCTTTCTAAATCTATATATCAGTCAAACCTGTATTTGAAAATACGAGGGGAGTAAACCTGAAATGTATTGACTTTATTTACTTGTTTGAATTTTTAACTGCTTGTTATGTTCATATGTATGTGTGTGTGTGTGTGTGTGTGTATGTGTATGGTTAGTGAAAATGCTGTTGAGCTGGCTTTTTAAAGACCTGTCTTGTAAAATATGGACAATAACCATATTAAAGGGCTAAAGCCTTCTTTCTAGTGTCCCAGATTTAATTACCATAAGGATACACAGAAGACTTGTTTTTTTATTGGATTCTGCACTGTTCATAACAGATTCTTTGTATAGAACTCATCCAGATGAAAATATAAATCTTGAAACATATTTGCAAGTAATGACTTCAGAAAATAATGAATAACTTGTTGATTGGTAAATAAAATTTATTTTGATCTATGTACAAATTATTAATAACTGAGAAGTGATGATAATCTTTCCTTTTTAAAACTGGCTTCAAATTAGGGAAAATAAATTTTAAAAAAGCAGTATATGTTGAATTACTCATTTGGCTTTCCAAATGACAAGTCAGATATTTCACAGGTAGTTCCAGTGCTCCATGTCAAATGTTATATCAGAATTCATTTAAAATGATGCCACTATTTCATTTTTATGTCTCAGCTATTTCTCAGCTTAAACTGAACTGGGGTTCTCAGCTCCCTTCATTGGGTGATGATGGTTAATTTTCTCAAATTCTTCATAACCTATTTGATATTTAGAAGAATTAGGATGTACTTATTTGAATGCCATCTCTGAAAGGAAATCATGCTAGGATTTTTGATCTCTCTATCTTAGTAGTTCTGCATGAATTTTCATTATTGATATTATTTCATTTTTTAGAAATCATGACATTTTCTCATAAATGAGGAATTGATTTAAATCATAACAGGGGAATAATTCAAAATCTCTTCATTATCTTTGTGGGACATGGATAGGCCATAGCATAAGGAAACTAACATTTTATTACCTTGGCATTCTTTCATCTAACAGTGGCTGCCCTTAAGTAGTGTTTATTGTAGTTTTACTTGATTAGCTTTAGGTTTTATTTAAAATTATCTCTGATATTTACCTTTAAACAAGCAAAGAAAAAATAAATACAGACTCACAAAGAGGTTATAAACTGCTGTTGTACATGCAGAATGTACTAAGAATTTTTAAAGTCTGAGTCTTTCAAAGTATATTTCAATTAATGCAAATAGATGAGGGAGAAGGGGTTAGGAAGACAAAAGCTTCAGCTCAGAAATATCTAGATAAAGCCTTGTTTTCTAGATACCTTAAACTTACATGTCTCTTCTAATTATTTGGTTTCTGAGAGCAGTTACATTGTGTGCTACATACCAGTACTTGGGAATTCCACAGCTCTGTTGTAGTTTATACTTACAGGGTTCCTAGTGCCTCAGTAATAACTGGAACAAGAATATTTATGTATGGAGGGATAACTTCATGCTTCTCTGTCACTCAGTGCTAGCAAAAACCTGGATATTTTGGGTTACTGTGGTAGGAAAAATAAGAAAAATCAGAGACAATGTTAGATATTTTTACCCTATCAAGTCTGAAAGGACTCTATAATGAAAGTTCCAAATAGATTAGGTTAAGTGTACATGTGTAACTTACCTTAACATGTCTGTCACAAATCTTTATTCTCATGATACCCAAAATCCAGAGTGAAAAGGCAATGAAATATCACTTAAGAAATTGACTCTTGCTGAAATGAATCACTTCTGCAAATCAGTGTGCTTCCCAAACTGTAATTTCATACTTTTGTATTTTGGAATAGCTGTGTAAGCAAGAAGTTATGAGTAAGGTATTTTTATCTTGCCATATGATAACAATTAGATATATTTAATTCTGTATCTCTTTCCTAGGCCTCTAACAAGCTTAATTGCATCATCTTTCTTCTGCACTTCCAGAACTTTAAACTTGAAGAATTCATACAGCAAGGGTCTCAGCAAGAGTATGTGACCTAGAAATGTATTTTTAGAACACCTGATTTAATTTTGGTAGCAGTAAGAGTGTGCAATCTCAGGCTTTCAGCGGGGAGAAGAGGAAGAATGCCTTCACATGTACAGTTGTCTTAGCTGTTACATGTAAATGAAAGCTTCTGTATCAAGGATCTGTGCTCTTAATTCACATTTTTTACAATAAAATTGTGAAACATTCACATCAGTGTGAAGGATTTTAAGAGAGTTGTCACTGTTATGAAAAATACTTGTTTTATTCTAATATCTCTGCTTTCCTAATTGCACTGAATGATTGCCAGGGGCGGTGCAAGTGTAATAAGTGACGATTGCATTTTCTTGGTTGGTGTTATGCTTTGAATTGAACAGTTGCCATTATTCCCTGTGTGTGTGCTCTCAAGGCCACTTCATTTCAGGCTCCAGTAAAATTATACACATATCCAAAGCAGTCATACACACTAGTCCTAATACTGGAAGCATAAGAAGGGCATAAGAAGCAACACAGATTGTACAATCTAATTCATCTACCTGTTGTCACAGCTAGATCTCTTGTGGAAGCTGTGCTGGCTAACCTCTCTTAGTGTCACACTGCAGTGGATACATAACTGCCTCACAAATATTATCTGCTCTGGTTAGGTGCTCTAATTTCTTGTTTAAATAACGAAGTTAAAAACCTCTAACACATCAGCAACTATTGAATATGAAGTCTGTACCTTTCCAACTCTCTCCAGTTGCATTATTCTCATTTCTCCTTTGGCTATAAACAGCATAGGCATTTGTCACTCAGTTTCCATTTTATCACTTAATGTTTTTGCTCAGTCCCCTTGGATTTGAACAGATAGCCATGAGGAAAAGGATCAACTGACAGATCATTTGAACTTCTACTGTTACTCTTCAAGCATGGTAGAGACCCAGGGAGGGGAGAAGAATAGCAGCTCTAAAATTATTTTAGAACGTTTCCTGTTTATTTCTTTAATTAAATTCTTAGCAAATTCACTCATTTGCAAGCTAAATCCATTTTTTTTTTAACTGTCAGAGATATATGCTTGTCCTTTCTCTAAAAAGCAAACTGAGTTCTTCTTGTCTCCTGCCTCATCACCCACAATAAACATCCTGGAATGAAAACTAAACAGGCAGCTTATGATAGTGCATAGAAAAGAATATCACATTGTATTGTCCTTGCAGTGCTTACCACATTAAATCTTTTGCTAATAAATTAATGTATGCATCTCCTGACATTCCTTGGCATATGCCTACCAAGCCACGCAGCAGGACAGGCAGGCAGCAAATAAAATGAAAGAAGCAAATGAGTCAAGATTAAGTCAGTTTAATAAAGCAAAATTAAAGGCTGCATGCAGCAACAAAGAAAAACAAAATGTTTATTCTCTATTTCCCATCAGTAGGTGTTGTCCTTCTACTTCCTGGGAAGTACTTGAGTACACATATTGATTGCACTGGAAAGCAAATGTCAATAACAGGTGCAACCCTCAATTCTTTTCGCCAAAGCCCCTACTCCTATCTCTTGTTTTTTTTTTTATTATGGTTGAGTAGACATAATATGGTAGGGAATATCCTTTTGGTCAATTTGGTCAGGTCTCCTTGTCGTGCTGCCTTACAGGATCTTGCCAAACCCCTGCCTGCTGCTGCCCAGTTGGAAGGACGGATCTGATGATGATCTGTACCCTGCTCAGCAGCAGCCAAAACACTGCTGCATCACCTACATTCTCTCAGCTGCCAATGCAAAGCTGGAGAGGGCTGCTAAGGGAAAATGGACTCCAGCTCAGACAGATATACTTTTTTTTCATGCTACTTTCTTTCAGTTGTAACTGAGTGACAATTTAACAAACCTGTCTTACACAATAAAATTTCCCAGAAAATACTGATTCCACGTGTGAATATTCCAGTCTTACTTCACTCCCTTCTTCAGTATCATGATTAACTGCCAATGTGAAGACTCAGATTTGACAATGATCATAATAGTTTCTCATTCAGCTGGATATTTTCCTTAATTATTTTAATTCTCAGAGTTTCACAGAAAATGTTTTCGACTGTGTACTAAATTTGAAAACAAAGCAACATCTTGATCTGATGGGGAAAAAAAAGGAAATCCAGCTTTCTTGGGAGCTATTTTTCATGAATTTAGTGGGATTCTTAAGTGTATTTATGAGTTCCAAGTGAGGAAAAAAAGTTTAGAAGTTTAAACAGTAAAATATACCTTAAGGAAGAAAATAATTTCCATAAAATAGAAGAAGGGGAATCTATTACTAAAGAGGTTTGTAACAATAGACATTTGTGCATAAGTTTCTGGGTTTGTACTAGCTTTCTGACTACTAAAAGTCAGAGACAGTTACAGAGTTCTTCTAGAAGCATATAAAATTTTTTGTAAAAATTTAGATACAGCATATTATTCACGTTACCATGGAAGATCAGGCAATTATTTTAACAATCAAATGTGCCTACAGACATATTAGATACAACATTTCAATATGGTATGTTATCTTTTTCCACATGACATTTCCTGAAGATTAATTTGAAGCATATATAATGGTTTCATCTTTATGATTATTTAACTTTGTTAAATTTGTTTTAAATTATATTAGATGCATTTGATGACTTAATACAACATGTAATTGCTAGATACTGCAGAAAATTCTTTCATCATTAAGAAGTTTATATCTCACCTGAAAAATTAATTTTTCATGGTGTTTTTATTAATTGATCTGAAGACTTTTGCCCTCTATGTGACAATAGTTCTGTAGTTTATTTATTTTATTTTTTTGCAATGTTCATTATATTAACCAAGAATCTTGCAGGCAGAGAAACCTATTCATTAGGTTTTTCAATGAACAACTACATTTTACTCCACAACTAGTCATCCTATTTTTGCCTCAGTATTTTATTTAATTTTTTCCCAAGTTAGAACATTTCACATGATTCATTCAGCTGACATATATTAGAATAAAAATGATAGAAGATTTTTACAGAAAAGCTATTGTCCTTTCTGAGAGAATGCATCCATTAATATTTTAAGTTTAAAATACTTTTTATTCCCCCCAGCCATAAAAGCAAATTCTTAGGTGATGTAATTCAGCAAAATTCAACTGACTTCAGTGAAGCTCTCCCAATTTTATATCAATTCTGAAACTACTTTCTGAATTCCTATTGAGTGTATTTAATAGGGATTATTTTCAGTTGCCATTGTGAATGCTGAAGTACTGCTTATTGTCCTATTTAGTTGAATGTTATTGAGGACTTTTGTTGCATCTCCTCTCTTTTTTTCATTTCTGCTGCTCAAGAAAATATGGTGTGAGGAAAATAATTTGTAACCAGTGACTATAAGGAAACATTTCTTTTAAGAAACTAGATCTCGATGATCTTGAGGAATAGACTTCAAAATGATCATTTGAGTTATAGCTTTTTAGTTATAGGTCAGGCTTTTTAAAGGGTCTGAATGGTGCTTGGGGTTGTTGGGCTATCTAATTGTGATACAGATGAAGGCTTTCAGAAACCATGGCAGGAGTCAAGAGTTTTGAAACAAACTCTTGCATCTCACTCCTACCACAGACAAATGAGAAGGACAGGATAACTTTCCATAAAGAACCAAGTGCAATAATTTATTTCAAATGCTGGCAGTATTTACTGTTACAAATTACAAAATTGACTATAAAATTTCAGAAAAAAGAAATGATACTCAAAAATAAGTATTGTCAGTCCAGGATTCCAAACTGTTCAGAATAATTTAATGGAAATCTCATACAATATCAAACAATCTTAAAGTCCAAATCAAAAGGCATTTATGTTGACTGCACATGCAGAACACATTATTGTCCACAGCAGAGATGCTTTTTGAGTGATTTATTTTTAAATAACAGTCTCTAGTATGCAAATGAAAAACAAGAAGGAAATCTTTGAAACCAGTATATGTGCCAGCACATAGCAGAGTGTTTTGTGATAGACTATATATTATGACTTAATGTTTTGGACTGCTCCCAAAAAACAAGATGAATAATGAAATAATAAGGTCCCAATTAGACATGATTATTTTATGTGATTCAAAATGAATAGTGATTTATGAGTTTCCTTCTGCTACTCAATAACATGAGATGAGTGGGTTTTTAGACACTTTCCCATTGGCATGATCATAATGAAAGCAAATATATTTCCATTCCCTCCATAATCATCCACACATTGGCAGAGGATGAAATTATTTCTGTATCAAATAAAGAGACATTTCCTCATTAATGTTTCTGAAGAAAAGAGCTGTGTCTTTCAATGGTCACTAAATTCAGAATAGTGACATTTCTAAAACCTGACTGATTTAAAAGTGTAATTCTCCTTAAACTTCCAGTGGCAGTTGGTCATTCCACTGCTTTTTATGAATCCAGGTTTCACAACTTATGTGGCTGCCAGGGGACAGGCTTTATTCTGGGTTAGGCTTCAGAAACAAATTTCAGGACAAATTTTGAAGTTTTTGCTGCCAAATTTCACATTTCTCTGAAATGATAGCTTCTAGGAACAACTGCAGAAATGCTCAAGACAATCATTAATTTGTACAACAAGCAAAGTTTGTTGTCTCAAAAGCTAGTAATGTTATTATTTTTTGTATGATTTTTTTGTTTGTTTGGGGTTTTTAAATTTTCTTTTAATTATTTTTTTAGTTTTTGTTTATTTTTTTGTTTTTACCAGGCAGTCACGAAAATGAGAAAGACAGGCTGAAAGGAAGGGAACAGTATAATATTTGAAAAATAAACAACATGCTATTTTTTCCAATGCAATGTCTAAGATAAAGGTATATTTAATGTGCATTAATAGAAAAGCATCAAAAGGCAGCCCTCAGAATGTTATTATTTAATCTTGCAAGGTTCATAATTTCTCCATTTCTTCTCAAGATTATATGTAGCAACTGAAAATTTGGTTAATAATATTCAAAAGGTTTATCACCACATCTGGGAGGCTGTAATATATTTGGGATTAAAGAGAGGCAAACAAATTGCAAAAGCATAAGACAATAAAGAAACTGCATATAGATATAGAAGAGCAAGAAATTATAACCTTCCTGCTGGCTTGCTGTAAGATTTTTACCACTGAATGTTTGTTTATTAAGATTAGTTTATAGTGCTTGTCAGCAGACATATAATCTTTTCTGCCTTGACTCTTTTGGGTAGCAATAAAAACTATTTTTTCCCATACATATTGCTTTAAAGGAGAGTGAGGAAAAGTTCCAGTTAAATAATGACCTCAGAAGTGTGAGTTTTTTGTATGAGAAAGCTCTGCCAGGGAACACACATGAAATACTCTATTAGGCACTTTTTTTTTAGAAAATCTGACACACAAAATGCCATTATATTAATGCTGTGCTATCTATTTGTTTTAAGGTCACTGAAACTGGTATGTTTACTCAGGTAGCAATACAGCTACTGAGCTACAAAATAAAAGTAAAGGATTAATTTAATTTGTAATTAAAAATATATAAGAAATAAAGAAAATTATATAATCCTGATAGAATCTCTGTATATTTACTCTGTTTTCCTTAAAATACATCTTTTCTTTCTAAATTATTACCATGTGACAATATTTATGAATTATCTTTTCTATTTAATAGAATTCTACAGCATTCTGCACTAAATACTTGGTGAATACCTCATGACTAAAATTCAGGACACTATTTAAAAGAAAGAAGTGGATCTTACCTTTTCAGTTGCACTTGAATAGAACTGACTGCTAACACTTTCAAAGATTGCATAAGGACTTGCAGTCTTTGCATCAGAATTGTTTACCTTTTTTCTTACAGCCTCATCTTCACCCCTTCCATCCTCCCTGAGTAATAATGTCAATATTTTATAGTTTGTCTAATTTGTAAGGAGATTATTGCTTGTTTAGCTCATGTGTCATTGACTTTAGTTTAAAAGCAATTATTTATAAATTTCTTTGACTGCACTGATATTTCACAATTAAATTCTATGGATTATGTATTCAGGAACCATTTGGTTTGATAGGCCTTTCTTCCTTACCAGGCTGTACATACCAGATAATTTCAGCAGTTAGCCCAAATGGTAACTTTCTGGGGTTGTGAGGCTGTGGTTGATAGACATTATTCTTGCATAGCTTGTCATGCTGCCTATCCAGTGACTGGTAATCCTTCCTGGGCCATTTTCCCAGCATATGGTCAACAGCAGCCTCTCTGTGCCCATATGGCACAGGTGTCCAGGCCTTTTCTGATGGAATCCTGCCAGATTTTTTTGGAGCTATGCAATGAGATTAGTTAAAGTCATTTCAGTGTTGAAGTTCTTTATCCTTTTTTATGTTTGTTTGTTTGTATAAGCACACAAATGGGCATAAAGCAAAAAAAAAACCCCAAAACCAACAACAACAAAACACCCCAAAACAACAAACAAACAAACATACAAAAAAACCATAACTCAAATAAATTAATGCTATACAGATCTCCGTGAGATCCCTTTAGTTCTTTAGTTTATTTAATCTTTTTTCTGGTGCATATATCAGTATACTCCACCTAAAGGCACTTCAGAAAATTCAGATATGGAAAAACTCCAGAAAATTCCATGTCATAGAAGCTAATAAGATACTTAGCTTTGATTTACATCCACAAGAGACCAACACCTACGGAGATGAACTTTTATAATGCAGGTTCCAGAATCTGTACACGTAGAATATTTTGTACACATATATTCACAGATCATATTAATGACCATTGCTGGGCTTTCAGTTGTTTTCCATAGTCTCATTCTGGATATTCTAGTCTCACTGTGGCCTGTTTCAGTGCACCAAAGTAACTAGTAGCAGGTTACTTGCTCCTACTTACAGGTTAGAGAGTACATCATCTTTAGCATTGTTGACCACTGTTGTTCTAGCATCTTGATGTTTTAATGTTTGGTTTTCTATTTGCTCTATCTCTGTTCACTGGCTTAACACATTTTTCAAAGTATCTGTGTATGTTTTTCTGTATATTATTCAGAGGATTCTGTCTCTGTTATCTCTACATTTTAGCAGTAATTATTTTATGGCATAAAATTAGCTGCTGACTTTTATATTTGATCAGGATTGGGGGTGGTTTTGGCAGTTTGGCAGTTCTTAAAAATAATTATTACTGGTAGTAGTAATAATAGTAATTTTCATTTTCATTTTCATTTGTTTATTTTTTTCCTTGAAACAGTCATGAAACATTTCCCTCAAAAAAACACTCTAAGGTTTCAAAATAGTTTTTGGTCCATTTAAAAGAAAAAAACCAAAACAAAAAAACCCTAACAAAATACTTTAAAATGTTGCAGTCAGCAACCTCAGGATCTCGTCCAGGGAAGCAGCAGGATTCTGGGAACAAGCATGAAACACCAACCGAGACGGGCTCCCATTCATGAAACCATTTATTCAGCTTGGGAACAAAGTCAGGTCCAGAACAGAGAGCCCCGAACAGAGGCACAGCAGGGTTTTTGAGAGACAGAACTCTCAAGGGTCCCCACCTTTGAGGGTGGAGTTCAGGGTCAGGGACCAGTAGAAGCACAGCAAGGGAGAAACCCCAGGGACTCAAACCCAATCAGAGCACCTGGGCCACCCTTCACAAGGGGTTTGGGGTGGGACAATGGAACTCTTTGTCTCCCCTGAGGCCGCTGCCACATTAAAATATTTTAAAGGAATGTGTAATACCTCTGCATCTAATGTATCAATAGAGTAACGGAGTTTGTTCCCTGGTTCAAAATCATAATTTCAAATATTCCATCCATATTCGCCAGACTATTGGCTACTCCATAACAGACAGTAGGCTTGAAGTAAAAACAGCACATATCTGAAGAATATTATTACAGAAAAAAGTGGTTGAAACATAAATATTTTAGTTAGACCTATCAGTTGCAGGGATAAACTGTATAGTTTTGATCTGACTCTGTTTTTATATCACATAGCTGTTATGGCTTTTGGAATCTAATTTTCAAAGTCTGCCTGTGATATTCACGGTTTTTCAGCTGACTCAAAAAAAAAGCTGATGATCACTTAAATATTATTATTCATTTTTTTTGTTGTTGTTCTTTGTATTTGCTTTAGGGAAAAGCATATTCTTTTCCAATAACCATCTCTTCATAAAATTAGAACATACCAAATCCAATGGGAGTGTTACAGCAGGATGTGTAGAACTAGATAACATATTTTCTTTTTCTAAGAAAAAAAAAAAACAAAACTGATATTTGTGATAAACTCATGTTAGTGGATTTTGCAGTGACAGTGTTATTAAACAGAAATAAATTAATGGGATTCATTGTTAAAATGTCTTCTCTTTGACCTAAGAAAAATATATAGTCCCTTTGCAATACTTCCTTACTAAAAAATGAAACACATGGTGAAGTGTTTATATAGAATTATAGAATTCTATATCTTCTATCTCTATAGAAGATAATATAAATTATCTTTCTTCTGTGGAAAAAATATTATTCTATTAATATAATCAGTACTGAACACTTTTTAATATGTGCCAATTTTTTTCCAGATAAAAGGGTGAAATTCCACCTGTGTTGATAATAGATTAATCTTGAGTATATTTTTTTTCTTTCCCAATCCTGATTGGTTGGCAAAGTATGCACTTGTTGTTCAAGTACCTAATCCCTTTGGAAATTAGATATTATAAAACTATTACTTTTTAAATCTGATTTTAGTGGAAAGTAAGGGGGGAAAAAAAGAAAGTCACCAGTCACAGAGAGATTTTATATAACACACTTCAGTTGTGTGATGCTGGTTTTCTAGTATAAAATAGGCTTTCTGTAGGATGTGTAAGACATTCTCCTTTCTGCTCACATGATTTTCAGCCAGTTTTGTCAGTTATGTTCAGGCACATGTATCTGTTTCATGTCAATTAAGAGAGAGGTATTAATTTTCCCTTTTTGTAATCTCTGTTCACAAATGTCTCTTGCTTGTTCTTATTATAGTATTTGCATATATCCTATCGAGTGCGTTCAGCACAATAAAGAGGAGGTAGAGTCTTGTCTTTTCTTACATAGTATTCTGATAAGTTAGTGAGCTGTGTTGGCTAACACAGCAGCAGAATAAAGACAGAGAAAACACTGGAATTACCAAGACACAAAGAGCATAAGAGGACCTCCCTCTGCAGACATATTCACTCAGCCAGCTGCTGAAATCTAACCCTTAGTATGAAGAAAGACGAGTTTAAAAGCAAGTCAAGAGTGTAAAAGGTCATACATATGAAACAACACTGACAAATTGCTAAGCTAGAAATAGAGCTCATCATTTCGTATGCAATTCGTAAGGCAAGGTTTTGCAATATTTGAAAAGGAAAGTTCACCCAAGTAACAGGGCATAATTTAGTAGTCCTGGATAATTGTTTTGTGTGGACTGCCATCTGATAGCCAATCACTTAAGAAATTTTGAATGCAATAAAATCTGCATGAAAGAAAAAAGTCTACCACTGATTTTTCAGCCCTGGTGGGTACTTTGTGTGGCATGTACATGTCAATCTGCACTAAAGACAAAAAATGTCTACTGTTTATCTACATTCTTGTCTGAATCCAAGGTGAATCTTTCCATTCTGCATGACCCTTTGAACCTCTCTGGTAGTGGTGGTACTTACTGTCCATATAGTACAACCACAGGGCAGTCACACTAACTTTTGGCCATGCTTTAATCTACTGGTAACTAATATATATCCACTTTGTGGTTACTTACTCATAAACTATACAAAAGAACATTGTCAAATTCATGCAATCTGCTAAATTTCTTTATTCAAGTATTTTTTTCTGTATACCTAGAGTTTAAAATAGATGTTTTTGTAGTTTTGAAAAAGCTCTAGTTTAAACAATCAACGTAGCATACAAATATAAAAAGAAAAAAATGGCTCTGCATTTAAAAGAGGCTGAGGTTTTTTTTCAATTCTGAAGAAAGAAATTGCTATTTTTCAATTTACACAAAGGCAGCTAAATTATCACTCCCTATACATCCAAATTTTGTGCCTTTATCAACCAAACACAATAAATATATATTTGTTCACCTTTATAATTTTAGGAGCGTGAAAAAAAGTAGTGGGAGGCATGGAAAGTACTGAAATTAGAAGGTACTAAGACGACTTTAAACGAGATGTTACTTCTACAAAATGCGGAACTTCTTAAAATGCAAGTAAAAGTGATATATATAGATTATATATCCTCCTCAAGACACTATTCCTGATGTGGAACCTTTTTTAGTGCGTCATCTGGAAAAGATGCTGATATAAAGGCACTTGATGACTTTCTTTGTCACATTCCTTCATGCCTTATATCAGTCAATCGCATGCTATCAAGTGGCAGCAAAACTAAACCACTGAGATAAGCAGAGGCAACGCATGAAGAAAGCAAAAATACGGAATAATTTTGCAATATCTTATAAATAGGAGCTTGATGTAGTGATTTTCTCTTCAAAACTTGAAAACTAAAAAGCAACATTGCTTTAAAATCACTAAGGGTGGAGCACAGCTGTTTTCTGCCCTTTAATACAGGGGAAAAACTGTCAGTACTCTCTATAAACAGATTGCACCAGTTTGAACTAATGGCTGCAAGAAACAACATGGGTTTTATTTTGGCTGGGTGTTAAGAAACATATAAGTAAATAATGACTCCATGCACTGTCCTGAAACAGAGTGTATGGAACAAAGTCTTCTCACAGTCAGATATTTCCTATGTTACTAGTAAAGAGTATTTTACCTCAGCTTCTAGATAAATGCATGTTCCTCAGAATACTAGGAGGAAATCAGCAGAGGGTGATCTGTACTTGGAAGGATTTGGTAGACACTGGAAAAAGAAGAATGTAATCGCTGTCAGTACTTTCTGTTTGGACACCTATAGTGACATGCAAAGATAGGTAAAACTGTCACAGCTCAGCGCAATAAAATAACAAACAGTAAGGATAAACTTAATGGAATACATTCTCTGCTGTTTCTCTCCTAAGAGTTAAAAAAAAAATCTACAAATCCAAGTCTGAGAATGTAAAGTACATGTCTACATCGCCAGAGTATTTATTTCATACTCCATAAATTAAAATTCCATTATATTAATAGTTAATTAAATATGGTTTTGGAGGGTTTTTGAAAATGCTTGTGAATTACCTGTTGAATGAGTGTTTGCTGTTCCTCCTATTCCTCAAGGAAAATAAGGTGGACCCTCAAGATGTAGTAAAATAACAGGACTGAAAATCACACTTTTTCTTCCTGTAAATAAGTTGATCAGATCATATTGCCAAAATATAACCTGCAGAATTCTGATACTGAAAAATTACTCTGGTGTTCATACATTTAAAGTAAATGTTTTCTTAAACAAATGTTTTTAAGCAAAAAGTTTTAAAAAATTTAATTTATGGTTCCTGCTTCAAGTGTAAAAGTAACATGAAATAAGACAAAAAATTGATAAACACCGCTTATAGTTTATTGTTTAAATTTTGCTTTTTATTTATTTGGATTATGCTACAAAAGAATTTTTTCAAAGGTTGTATGTAGAATTTGGTATGGGTAATGATATTCTTAAAACATGACAGATGATCAGATTTCCTATGAAAGTCTGGGATAGTGAAGGAAAGTGAAGCAATTGTATCCTGAATGTGTTCCCAACATGTACAGTCATATGTGTGGAATAGAAGTATAAATTGCTTTTTATATAAAATTCCTGGTCTGAGACTTTTTTGCTACTTCTTTGAAAAAAAAGATATAAAGGTTATGTCTGTTCTTAAATATTAAAAAAGATATAAAAAGAAAAAACAAATGGTCATATACTGAGAAATCCTAGAATGGTGAAAAACTTTCTGTTTTAATACAGAAAATTGGGAAAAAATAATCCTTCCCTCAAAAAAAACAAACCCACTAACAGTCTTGAAGAGAAAATAGCTTTCTACTTATCTCAGTTATGAATATTTAAGAGTCGCATATGGCAGGATTTTTCCTAAGCCCTTACCATTGGCTTAGTTGTTCCAGTGGAATTAATGGTAAGATGCCTGTTAATTTCAATGCAAGCAAATTTAAAGCCAAGATTTTTAGTGTCTTTCTTGACAGACTTGTGCAGAAGATACAAGTGAATTTTAAAATGCTGCATTAAAATAGTGGATTGTGACTTGGAATGAGCTGGATGCGATTTCATCAGAGTTGGTAGCATAACAGCTGTCTTTCTGTCAGTGTAAACTAGCAGAAGCCATTTAATGCCTTTGTGTAATGAGACAGACAAAACTATAATAGCCATAAGTGAAAACACAAGCTTGTGTATTTAGGTAGAAGCTGAAATGTGCAGCACCACAAGCTTTTGTAAGAAGCAGCGTAACAATCACTGAGATGAAGTCACTGATTATATTAGAAAGAGAAGACAATCTCTTATGGAATGAACAAAACTGGAAGGAGCAGATGATATACCAGATGCATACATTGCCTCTCAGAGAAATCTGGAAAGGCTGGGAACATGGGTTCCTGATAACAATAACCACACTAAACTCAACAAAATAAAGGGACATGCCTAGCAGCTGAGGAGAAATAAATCCATTCTGGTGACCTGTAAGTTCATGCACAGCTGTGCAGAGAAGGACCCTTTGGTCTTGGGGAACAGTAAGTTAATCTGAGTCAGCAATACAACCTGGCAGAAAAGAGGGACACTACCTTGACACAGTAGGAAGACCACTGCAAACATATCAAAAGAGGCAGTCCTTCCCCAGTATTCAACTCAAATGAGACACATCTGGGTGCAGTGTTCAGTGCTGTTGTATATGTATAAGGCGAGAAATGTCAAGGTAAAGCTGGAGCTGAATTCAGCAAGGGATGCAAAGAATGACCTGTGTGTTAGCCAGAGAAAGAAGGTTAAAGAAAGTGAACCCCCTTATGAGCAAGGCAAGTGAACTGGCAAAAACAGTCAAGGATTAGGCTGAGGTACTCAAAAATTTCTTGCTTTATTCTACAATTGCAGCTTCACTTCCCATACCTCTGGAGTAAATGAACCTCAGAACAGGGACTGATGGAGCAAAGGTCCTCCCACAGTTTCATGGCCAGTTGAGGAACCTGAACATTTACAACTCTATAAAACCTGATGAGATGCATCCCAGAATCATGAGGCTGGGAAATGGCTAACTTAGTTGCCAAGCCACTCTCCATGATATTGGAAAAGTCATGGCAGTCTGGTGAAAACCCAGGTGACTGGAAAAAAAAGGGGAAAACATTGACCCATCTTTAAAAAGGCTAGAAGGGAGAACCCTGGGAACCACTGACCTATCAGCCTGCCCTCTATGTCTGGGAAGATCATGAAAGTTGCTAAGGCACATGGGGGACAGAAAGGTGATTTGAGAACTATGGATGTCATTTATCTGAAATTCTGTAAAGCCTTTGAAAAGGTCCCCCACAACATCCTTCTCTCTTAAATTTAAGAGATACGTATTTGATGGGTGGAATGTTCAGTGGATGAGAAATTGTTTGAAAAGTGATACCCAGAGGCTAGTGGTCAGTGGCTCAATATCCGGAAGGACATCTGGAAAGGGATGAAAATGGCTGTCCCTCTGGGGTTCGAGACCAGTACTTTTTAATACCTTCATTAATTAAATGACATAGAGAGATGCAGTGAAACCCTCAGCGAATTCAAAGATGGTACCAAGTTGAGTGGTGCACTTGACACACCTGAGGAACAAGAGACACATGCCAAGAAGTGGGCACATGGCAACACCATGAGGTTATACAAGACTAAGTGCAAAGTCTTGAACCTGGGTTGAGGCAACTCCAAGTACAAACTCAGTCTGGAGGATGAATGGATTATGATCAGTCCAGCCAGGAAGGATTTTGGGGTGCTGGTGGATGAGAGGCTGGATATGAGCCAGTGATGTATGCTCACAGGCCAGAAAGACAGTCTCATACATTAAAAAAAGCCTGGCCAGCAGGTTGAAGGAGGTGATTCTCCCATTCATTCTACTCTGCTATCATGAGATCCCACTTGAAACTTTGTGTCCTGAATCTCTAATAGACTACATGGACCAGCTAGAGCAAGTCCAGAGGAGGGCCACAAAGATAATCTGAGGGCTGGAGCACTTCTTACAGAAGATGGACTGAGATTGGGTTGTTCAGCCTGGAGAACAGACAATTCCAGGGTGACCTTATAGCAGCCACCCAGAATTTAAAGGAGACCTAAAAGAAAGTTGAAGAGGAACTTCTAACAAGATTCTGTCGTGACAGGATAAAAGGCAATTTTGATTTAAATTAAATATAAGGAAAAAATATTTCACAATGAGGGTGATGAAGCACTGGCAGTAGTTGCCCAGAGATGTGGTACATGCCCCACCCCTAGAAGTACTCAAGATCAGGTTGACCTTTGAGCAATCTAATCTAGTCAGAGGTGTCCCTGATCACTGCTAGATGAGAATTCTAGCATTCTTTCATACTGGAGAGAGTCCTCTGGGGAGCCATGAAGATGATGAAGTGGCTGGGACGTCAGTAACAAGTCAGAGAGGCTGGGAGAGCTGTGAGTGTGCATCCTGGAGGAAAGGGTGTTTATGTAGGGGACTGCATTAAGAAGAAAGAACCAACCCTCTCAGTGGTGTAAAGAGACAAGACAAGAGGCAAATGACACAAACTGAGATACATGAAAATAATTCTAAATAGGAGAAAAACAAGATTCCATTGTGAAGGTTGTCAAACAATGGAACGGGTTGCCTCAAGAGGCTATAGTGTTTCATCCGTGGAGACACTGAAACCTTCCTGGATGTGTCTAGACAATGTGAAGGTGTGCTGGTCAGTATCAGTCATTCTGCGATTCTGTGATAGGTCTACCAGAAAACCACCACCAAAAAGTAACTGGGAGCAGAAAGAAAGAGTGAAGAATTACAAGGCATAGAATCATGGCTTCATGAATCCACACAAAAAAGGACTTCTAAACTTCTTTCTTTATAAGATATAGTTAGAGTCTAGTGAAATGAATGCCACCTGTTTCTTGGTACCTCATATGTTGGTGGAGCAGGAAGTCTTTATTCACACTTCATTTTTTTCCACCTTATCTAGAAGCGTACGTATTCCACCACAGCATACTGTTTTATTAGAAAGAGAAAATGCACAAGCCTAAAGGAATTCCTCAGACCAAGGAGTGACAACAATATTTTTTTTATGTGTCAAAATATAAAACAAATTGGAGAGTTTGGCCAGATCAAAACATGTTTGATTTATCTTCATTTTCCCAGCTGACTTTCAGACTATTGCAGCCATGCTTGCTTGTTAGAGCAACAATAATCTGTCTTAGAAACATGTAATGTTATATATTTTCTTTTTATTCCTTATTTCAAAATTCTCATGTTTTGCATTCTCAGTTCTTGATTTGTACAGGCACCTGAGATGCAGAAAAATATGGGAAGAAAGCAAAATGGAGAATATAAAGATGAGCAGATGATCTGTAAGCATTTGTTTTAAAAGCATAGGATATCTAGAATTTTATATTATGCTTCCAGAGTGGGTGGTGTGCTTTGCATTAGAAATCTGGAGAATTTAAAATATACATTTAAGATAAGATGTAGTTGTGATTTCTCTTTATAGTATTTACCAGAAACTTACTTTTGATTAATTTCAGGGAAACATTTGGCAATCATGTTATTGGAATAAAGTGCTGCTTTGTTTACCTTTAGCAAATACTATAATGACATGTAGTTTCAATAGCTTGATAATAAGCAGTAATTTGTTGTAAATATTTTGATGAGATCTGTCAGCCTTATATTTATGTCTGAAAAATCTCCATGGAAATGACCTCCTCCATTCAATAATACTATATCAATTTTTAAAGCAGAGGTCATAGCTTTATTTAGACTAGTTGATACTTCAGTCTGTTCACATTATAAGGAGGTGAGCAACCTGTTCCTATGCCCTATTCAACAAACAGTAGATTGGTAGTAAAGAAATGTCTCTGCAGAGAAATTTCAAGTTTTTTCTTTTCTTTGAATGCTCTGCTTATATAAGATGTTTGAGTTAGTACCATATAGACCAAACAAAGACTAGTATGGGGGACCAATTTAAAACAATATAAAGTTTATGTAGGAAGATGATTGTTTCAGACCACCAGTCACTGATGCCATCTTCAGGTGGTCAGAACATTTTTATTTTATTTTGATATAAAGAATTTTTTAGCGTTGATGAAAGCAGAGTCTATAAATATAATTGAACTAAAATGTAGAAGTACAGGAAATATTTTTAAATTTTATAATGCTTTTGGGGTAGAAATACTATGAAAAATACTGTGTGAGTCCTGATGCTGAAAAGGCATCTTTGATAGGTTTCTTTTCCTCTGTCCTCTAATCCTTTCACTTCCTCTAGGCAGTCAATTCTATTGGTTTTCTATAAAATGAGTAAAAAATATTCAGTTGCTTTAAGATTCTTCCCTTTATAAATATGGTATATTAAGTCCACAAAAGGCTTTTCCTATATGTAGTTTGAATTTTTAAATCCTTCTATAAATCCACAGACAATGATGCAGCCTTTAGTATAAATTATAATGAATATGGACTTTCTTTGTGATGCAAAATAATCACCATCACAGGGCTGCTAAAAGAAGATGTCAGCAGCTTCAAATCACTAGAGGTTTGTCCTTTGCTGTAAAGTAAGAACAATGCTATGCCAGAGCTTTGAAGGAATCTCTGCATAAGGAAAGGGAAGTGCTTGAAAAATGTTCCTAAACTGTTGTGCAAATTCCCCAGGGAGAACAGTCTTCTGCCACAAATAATTTTCAGCATATATCTCTCAAAGCTTTTTTTCTATCTCATAGGCTGCTGATCAGTAAGGAGAGAAGACACCTGAACACAAGGTGATTTAGCTCTTGTGTTTGACGTCATGCATCTTTTATCCAACCAAATAAGTACTGAAATACCCAGAAGCAAACTTTTCTGTATCACATTTTGATACATCAGACAACAGTCATGCCACTGTTGTTTTCATTTCATTAAGCTGCTTCCAGAGAGAGAGAGAGAGAGCAAATAGCCAAATCTTTCAACGTGCCCCAAAAAAATGCAACAGTCAATGTGTGTTTCCACTGCAAGAGAAGTAAAGTTCTACTTATTATTTATTATTGAAAACACACAGAGTGAGTTAAACCATTCATTACCTTATTAGTGTTTCTTTCAATGATGCCTTACATTTGGTTGATCATAGTATAGATAGTTTAGGACTACGAGACACTTCCCCCAAAATAAACTTAGTGGAAGCAAAAAAAATCATAGTGAAGAGTTAATATAATAGATTAATAACTTGTATGCAGCGGGATAGACAGGGGTTTCAGTCTCCTCAAACATCCATGTATCCATTTATCTTTCATTCTTCTTGTCTGCCTAATATCATTTAATCCTTTAAGGCCTCATATCCCCATATCCCACCAAATACTGGCATTTCAAGTTCATCTGTTTTATGATACTTAAAAGCTCTTTGACATGATATGGTTTGATTAGTGGCTGGCAGCATTCTAAAATTATGTTGCAAAGGGGTACCCAAAGGTAATCACAAGAATCAAGAGTCTGTGTGGTCCTATTTCAGTTGAGCTGTCAATACAGAAATCACCAATGAATGCAGTGTTTAATTGTAACTTGGGGAACACCTTTTATGTTATACAGTGATTTTGACTTAGTATAGATGATATTTTTCAGACTACATGCCTTGCAAAATGGACATAATTCTCTCCAGCTTAAAAGTTTATCTGTGGTTACATTGTTTTTTAAATTAGTTTCCAGTTTTGGTAACAAGAAATCATCTGATTATATTACTTAATTTATAAACATACTGTCAGGATGAGATATCTAAAATTTGAAACCTGCAGCACATATATATGCTGTATATAGCTCTTGTATTGTCTCTTGAAATATAAATACATTTTGCTCTATTTCAAAAGGCAGTGATCTTACTATTTCATTATGCATTCGCATGATTAGAAAACATCTTGTGTATGTATTTAGGGTGTCATTGAGTTTGCTACAATCAGGAAGGACTACCTGAGAATGTCATAGAATAAACTCCGTAACGCTTAAAATATGGAAAACAAACTAGGCAAACTTCATCTCCAAATGGATTTCTTCCCTTATTTGTGAATCCATATCATCACTGTATTATCAGTGACTTTAGTCCCAGATGTACATGTATACAGTCCAAGTAACTTTTGAAAGAGAATTAAAAGAGATGTAAGCCTTGGAGACCGATTATTTGAAAGTAAAAAATTTTCATGTGGTTGTCAGATGTAGATGCAGTTCCACACAGTGCAACATGTTGCAAACAAAGCATGTAAAAAAATCCACACTGAAGATAACTTTTCTGTAGTATGGTGTTGTGGTTTTAAACCAATAACTAAGAAAATTACTTACTTCTTGCTGTGAGATATGGATTAGAACAAGAGCAAAACAGGCATACAACTTAAAAGGGAAAAAAAAAAAAGTTTATTGACAAACCACAATAATAAGAACACCAGAATAAACTTCCAGAAAAACCTTTTCATCCCTTATCTACCCACTATTCCCTTGTTCACATGACAACAAAAACTTTGGAACTTTGATGGTTAAAACAGTCCCAGTTCTTGCTACAGTCTTTTCACCAGTCTTTATAGAGAAACAGAAGTTTCTTCCTGTTAATTTATGGAGTTTCTCACAAGAAAACTATTTTTGTTATAGTTTTCTATTGCTCTAATGTTAGCTGCTCAGAGCTGCTATTATTAGAGTTCACTCCTCCCATTTTCACATCACTCTGAAGTATGTATGGGCCATGAGTCTAGAGATAGCATTTTTAAGGATAAGTTATTCAAAGGCAAAAAAAGTCTTCTTCATCTGTTTCTGTGAGCTTCACCAGAAAACAGTTTTCTCATTGTCTCTCAGGACTTCAAATCTCCTAACAGTTTTCTCATTGCCTCTCAAGGCTTTTAATCTCCCAGCACTTCACTATACTATAATTACTCTTTACTCAAATTTACACTTTGAACACTATTCCTCTCTAGATCTTATATCATGAATTAAAGGAGTTCTTCTCAGGACTTCATTGTCCATCTCCATAGTTTTAACAGGGAGATATTTCAGCTTAATTAAAGAATCTTCTTAATTCTCTACCTTTCGTGAAGCTTCTTTTCTTTCCTGTCACTGGTAGTTTATAAAGTCTCTTTTCATGTTGATCTTTCTCTCTGTCTCTCTCTGGATAAAAAGATTAATCCGCAAGTCTCATCTGGGTAATGAAAGAGTTAACATCTTGCCCAGGCTTTTGTAGATGGTTCGGAGATCTCTGCCGAACAGGAGCTGGAGCCGTCTGCGATGGAAAGTTCCTCATGGCTGCTCTGGAGCGTGTAGTCGCTGCTCCAGCCCGCTGCAAGTCCAAGGCCTCTCTCTTTCTTCACTGGGCAGTTTCTAGTGAATGTAGTTACAGCAAAACCTGCAGCCAAGCCAGAGATCGGCTCGGCCCGGGCCCGAGGAAAACCTTCCCCAGGCCCCGCCATCTCCCGGCCGGGAGACGGGGCAGGCCCGGCCCCATCCCTGCCCGGCCGCATGGCCTGGGCAGGGACGGGAGGCCTGGAGCTCCGCCACCCTCCACAGCCAGAAAAAACAAAGAGAACCCAGAGAGCTCTGCTTTTACATTTTAAGGTAGGGTTCACAAGTTGATCCCACTTTTCAATGGCCTAAACTGCTGTCAATTCTCAGCAATGACCGATAATTGGTCAGGAGAAAAGACTCTAAGCACTTCCCAGCAACTCCAACTCCCTTAACGGTAAAGTAACTCCATGACATATGGAATCATGGGAAAATATATTTCAGAAATTATTTCAGGTCCTGTGCTTAAAGATAGCACAACTTGATCAAGCTCTTTAGCTCTTCCTATTGATCTTTGCATAAAATCAAAGATGGCTGTTGCAAAGTTGTTGTATCTAACCTCTCTGAATCTCTGACTACCCATAAGTGCAAATAATTTCTTTTTATACCTAGATGAAAACCTCACTTTTGCATGTTCTCTCCTCTTGTTTCACTGTACAGATCTGTGCTCATAGAATCAAAGTATCATATAATGGGTTGATTTGGAAAGGATCTAAATAATCACCTAGTTCCAACACCCCTGCCATAGGCAGGTAAAACTTTTACTAGACCATAGCCTCATTGATCCTGGCCTTGAACACCTCCAGAAACTGAGTCCACAATTTGTCTGTGCAATCTGCTCCAATGCCTCCCCACACTCACAGTAAAGAATTTCTTCTTACCATCAAATCTAAAGCTACTCTCTTTCAGTTTAAGACCAATTCCCCTTCTCCTGTCATTACACGTCCTTGTAAAGTTTCTCTCCATCTTTCTTGTAGGCTTGCTCCAAACACCAGAAGACATAATTAGGTCACCCTTTAATCTTCTCTTTTCCAGGCTGAAAAATCACATTTCTCTTAACCTTTCTTTCTATGAGAGGAGTTCCAGCCCTCTAATCATATTTGGTGGCTCTTCTCTGGACTTTCTCCCTCAGTTCCATGTCCTTCCTGTGCTGGGACCCCAGAGCTGATGCAGCCCTGCAGGTGGGGTCTCAGCAGAGCAGAGCAGAAGGGCAAAATCCCCTCCCTGGCCCTGCTGCCCACGCTGCTCTGGATGCAGCCCAGGACACGTTTGGTTCTCTGGGCTGGGAGTGCCCATGGCTGTCCAGCCTCTCACCCACCTGCACCTTCATGACCTTCTCGTCAATGCTGCTCTCAATCTGTTCATCTCCCAGTCTTCATCAAAACCGTGGCTTGCCCCTTACCAGGTACAGGACCTTGCACTTGGTCTTCATAAATTTCCTGAGATTCCCATGGTCCAACTTCTAAATCTTGTCCAGGACCCTTTGAATGGCATCTCATCTTCAGATTTGTCAACATAAAACTCATCTTGTTGTCATCTGCAAATTTGCTGAGGGTGCACTTAAGCCCATTGTCTATGTCATTAACAAATATGTTGAAAGGGATTTCTCTCAATGTAGAGCCCATGGGACACCACCTGTTACTGATCTCCATTTAGAGAGTGAGCCATTGTCCACTACCCCCTGGATATCACTTCAAAAACAATTTCTCATCCACTCATCAAATGCATATCTCTTCACTTTAAGAGAGAAGGATATTATTGGGGACCTTTTCAAAGGCTTTACAGAAGTTCAGATAAATGACATCCATAGTTCTCAAATCATCTTTCTGTCCCCTATGTGTCTTAGCATAGCTTCTAAAAGTATCTGTTCCATGATCTTCCCAGACACAGAGGGCAGGCTGACAGTTCAGTAGTTCCCAGGATTCTCCCTTCTAGCCTTTTTAAAGATGAGTGAATGTTTTCCTTTTTTTTTTCCAGTCACTTGGATCTTCATCAGACTGCCATGACTTCTCCAATATCATGGAGTGGCTTGGTAACTAAATCAGCCAGTTCACAGCCTTATGATCCTGCAGTGCATCTCACTGGGTCTCACAGACATACATTCACGTTCTCCAGGTGGTCACGAACCTGACTTATTCGCAGTGGAAAAAACCACTGGCTCTGCATTCCTCATTCTGCTGTTCATCTGCTTGGTAAGTGTGGAAAGAGAGGTTATCTTCTCTATTCTTTCACATTTGGTACCTGAGGATAGCAGTGCTCTCACTTCCTTTTCTGAACACATCCAGATCTTGCAGTTTTCTTCTTGAATGTCCAGTGTTCCAGTCCTGATTGCTTCAGTGGCCTCTGAGGGACACACACCATAAAGTCAATATGTGTGTCATGCTGGGGAGATCCAGCCAGGGCAAGATCCCTTCCCAGACCCACTGACTCCATCCCTGCTTGTGCAGCCCCTGACAGAAGACTCCCGCTCTGCATGGGGACAGTGCCAACCTGCTGTCCTCAGAGCTAGCTCTGCAGAGCTGCTCCCACCCAGTTAGCCCCAGCCTGTTTGGCTGCAGGGCCTTGTCTGTCCCAGGGCATTGTATGCTTTTGCTTTAGGTGATGTTCATGCAGTAACTTTTGCTTTCTTCTCCAGCATTTCTGCACCCCTCTGCATATTATCCCTGTCTTCCACTGTATTGACCACTTTTCCAGAATAGGTATCGTCCACAGATTTGCTGAGGTTGCAGTTTATCCAACCATCTAGGCTGCAATTAAGACAACGAAACAAATAATTAAATAGTAGTGAAACAATACTGATCCCAGATCAGCTCTGCAACAGAACCCCATTGTAACTGGCCTCCAGCTGGACTGTGCCACTGTTCATAGACCTTTGATCCTCATAGTCTTGCCAATTCTCAATTCACATTACACTCTCTCTAACCTAATGATACCTCAGCACTTTGCTTAAAAGTTACTATGTGATATTACATTGAATATATTAAATACTGTAGGATGCTACATTTGTTAAGTCCCTCATTTTCTGGGAGGAAAACAATAAGTTAAGTTAAAATGGAAAAAAAAAATGGCATAGAATGCTCATGAAATGTGCAGAAATATGAAGGATGTTTAATATCAATGGCATATGAATTATAGACATTTATGGTTTGTTCTGGTTTTTTTTGTTTTTTTAATTTTTGAGGTGATTTATCATTTTTATGTACAAGAAGCTACTTCTGTTTCTCTGAATTCCTAATTTTTGTGCTTAATTGACTTAGCTAATCCAGAAATACCTTTTCTGAAAGATAGGCACCAAAAAGAGAACTTTGTATCACCACCATAGCATTGCAATGCTGACAATGACTAAGCAAGTTTTCCTGTTTGACCTTAATCTTCCATTTGCCTCTTTTCTCTCTATAAGGTTTAAACAAAAATTTTCTTCATCACAAAGTAATTACAAAGTAGAGGTAAATACTTATGAAGAAAACATGTAGCTATTAATACAAAATCAAGTAATTTCAAAATTTCTTTGTCAAAACAAGTCTTCTCTTAGAAATTGTGACTAACCTGGTATTCCCCAGCAAAAGTATTACTTCTCTGTATTACTGAATACATATCGTATTCATGTATATCATAACTCTATACAAACTTTTGTGAAAGATGGTATTCTGAAAAATATCTAAACAGTTGGATTCATTAAAACAGCTTTGTGAGGGCAGCAGCTAAACTTCCTCACCCTTGTAGTAATTACTCTCTTTGAAAATAAGCTGTAAAGTATAGGGAGACATGAAGCGAGAAAACTTTATGGCAAATTTAACTGGAAAGTAATTGTTTTCTACATGGATAGAATTGTTCAATAATCTTTTTTGAAATTTCAAAGTAAATCTAACATATTCACTAAGCTAGTTCTGAATGACAGAACTAAAGTGCACTGCACATGGACAGAGCTACATCAATCTAACACTAAACCTATGTTCCTGGAAGATGTGAAAATAATTACATGTTCTGCCTGAGCTACTAAGTGGAGAAACATTCTGTCTCAGGCTTCTGTAAAGCATGTCAATTTCCAGTTTCCATATTTTCCATTTTCAGTGCACAACCTGTTTGAGAACGCAGTGATTTGAAAACAACGTCTGCTAACAACAAGGCATCCTGAAAATTGAGCAGATTTCAAATTCTCCAGTGAGAGAGAATTACTGGTGGAAAAAGACCATTCATTCCCTTTGAAGTTATAGCAAGGAAAAGGGAAGCATCTTAATGAGTCTATATCTTGCTAAATGTGCATTTTAGGTAGGCATTGTACTATTTGCATAGGAGGAGAAAATTTTATGCTTCTTATGAGCCATGCACTTCTTCATTAGGCCTCCATCTTTATGGGAGAGTGCTTCATCCATTCTAAACAGATAAATGTCCTGTATAAAGAAAATTACTTTAATACCTCAAAAAAAAGTTATTGTGTCTTTTTTGTAGAATAACCTGAAAGATAATGCATAAGAGCTGTTAAGATAAAGAGTGGTCAGTTGTTTTGGGGAAAGAGTTCTTAAAAATTATTATCTGCTATAAATCCATATGGTCAGTTACCAAAGCACATCCTTCTATCTATTTGCAGTGAAGCCAAACTTTTTGTATATGTCTAGCCAACAAGAACATACTGTGCTGCACAGGGTTGGGGCAAACACCTTTCAGCCTTCAGTTTTAGCGTTATTCAAATTTTGTATTGCACACTATTTGTCTCCTTTGCTCCTAATAATTACTTATTTTTCATTATTTTATATTTTATTAGAGATACAAAATGTATGGGACATTAACAATATTCCTTTTTGTCATGGTTTTAAACCAATAACTAAGAAAATTACTTATTTCTTGCTGTGAGATATGGATTAGAACAAGAGCAAACAGGTATAAAACTTAAAAAGAAAAAAAAAAGAAAGTTTACTGACAAACTACAATAATAAGAACACCAGAATAAACTTCCAGAAAAACCTTTTCATCCCCTATCTACCCACTATTCCCTTGTTCACATGACAACAAAAACTTTGGAACTTTGATGGTTAAAACAGTCCTAATTCTTGCTAGACTTTTCACCAGTCTTTGTAGAGAAACAGAAGTTTCTTCCTGTTAATTTATGGAGTTTCTCACAAGAAAACTATTTTTGTTATAGTTTTCCATTGCCCCAATGTTAGCTGCTCAGAGCTGCTATTATTAGAGTTCACTCCTCCCATTTTCACATCACTCTGAAGTGTGTATGGGCCATGAGTCTAGGGATGTCATTTTAAGGATGAGTTATTCAAAGGCAAAAAGTCTTCTTCATCTGTTTCTGTGAGCTTCACTAGAAAACAGTTTTCTCATTGCCTCTCAAGGCTTCAAATCTGCCAGCACTTCACTATACCATAATTACTCTACTTTTTACTCAAATTTACACTTTGAACACTTTATTCCTCTCTAGATACTATATCATGAATTAAAGGAGTTCTTCAGGACTTCATTGTCCATCTCCATAGTTTTAACAGAAAGATATTTCAGCTCAATTAAAGCATCTTCTTAATTCTCTACCTTTCCTGAAGCTTCTTTTCTTTCCTGTCACTGATAGTTTATAAAGTCTCTTTTCATGTTGATCTCTCTCTCTGTCTCTCTCTGGATAAAAAGATTAATCCGCAAGTCTCATCTGGGTAATGAAAGAGTTAACATCTTGCCCAGGCTTTTGTAGATGGTTCGGAGATCTCTGCCGAACAGGAGCTGGAGCCGTCTGTGATGGAAAGTTCTTCATAGCTGCTCTGGAGAGTGTGGCTGTCTCTGCTTACTGCAGGTCCAGGGCCTCTCTCCTTCTTCACTGGGCAGTTTCTAGTGAATTTAGTTACAGCAAAACCTGCAGCCGAGCCATAAATCAGCTCGGCCCAGCCCGGCCCGAGGAAAACCTTCCCCAGGCCCCCCCATCTCCCGGCCGGGAGACGGGGCAGGCCCGGCCCCATCCCCGCCCGGCCTCATGGCCTGGGCAGGGACGGGAGGCCTGGAGCTCTGCCACCCTTCACAGCCAGGAAACAAAGAGAACCAAGAGAGCTCTGGTTTTACACTTTAACGTAGGGTTCACAAGTTGATCCCACTTTTCAATGGCTTAAACTGCTGTCAATTCTCAGCAATGACCGATAATTGGTCAGGAGAAAAGACTCCAGGCAGTTCGCAGCAACTCCAACTCTCTTAAAGGTAAAGTAACTCCATGACACTTTGGTACATACAGTGTCAGTATTTAACTTGTCTAATTTCTCTTACCGACCTTGCACTGGATATTGTCACAGTTATAGCATGAATATGTACATAAAAGGGATGAGAGATATTGTCTCTGAATAAGACAACAGAAGCTGATTTTGCACTGTACAGAACAAGATGCTCAGTCTGTCTTGATTTAGAACAGGTCTCTAAAGAGACTTGGCAGTACTAGTTAGATGGCTAATATGGGTCCTTGCTAGAATTTCTGCATATCCTCATTTTCCTTCTATTTTAAAATTTTGTGAGAGTAAAAAATGTATAAGTAAACTTTTGCTCTTCAGTATGTTAAATACTTTTCTTCTATAATTAATGTTACTTCTGAGTGGTAATTAATCTGAGAAATAATCTTGCACTACAGTTAGTTTATTGTGGTATTTAAATATGAGAAGAAGAAAGGAAGAACCTGGATCAGAGTAAACATTCCTCATCTGTTTTTTGAATGAAAGGAGCACCTACTTCATTCCATGGAATGTGGAATGAGACCAGTCTAACCCTATCTCTGGTAAAGAGGCAATGACTTGATCCAACAGGCAGTGTTGCTTATTGTTGCTCAGTTCTGACACCTGAAGAGTAAAAATTCCATTCTTTATATTGTCTTCATATATGTAACCTTATCTGCACCTATCAAGGTTTGACCTTAGCCAGAAGCCAAGCCCCATGCAGCCTCCTTCTCACTCCTCCACCAGTGTGAATTGGAAGGGTAAAAGGTAGAAAACTCATGTATTTAGATAAAGACAGATTAACAGGGAAAGCAAAAGCTGCACACACAAGCCAAACAAAACAAGGAATTAATTCAGTGCTTCCCACCGGTAGGCAGGTGTTCAGCCATCTCCAGGACAGCAGGGCACCCATCATGCTGAAATTTTCATATGTCTAGACAACAAGAACATCTTATGTTGCACAGGACTGGGGCAAATAGCTTTCTACTTCCAGTTTTAACATTATTCAATTATTATATTGCACACTGTTTGTCTCTTTAGCTTCTAAAAATGACCTGGGAAGTCAAATGCCACCACTCCAGATGTTGCCCCCTTTCTCCTTCTTCTCCCCACTCTATATACTTAGCATGATGTCATATAGTCTGGAAGAACTCTTTGGTTGGTTGTGGTCACCTGTCCAGACTGTGTCTCCTTCCAGTTTCTGATCCACCCCCGCCCAGTTTCCTGGGAGCAGTATGAAAAGGCCTTGGCTCTGCTCAGAGAAAAGGTCTTTTCAGAGAAAATAAAAATAATCTCTGTTATCATTACTGTGTTCAGCATAAACACAAAACATACACTCATACTGGCCAGTGTGAAAAAAAATTAACTCTACTGCAGCCAAAAGCAGGGCAACACAAAAAAATGAGATAATTGGCTCTGCCATGTCTTGTAGAAGTTTGTATCAGTTTCTCTCTCCCCTCACCTTTATTTTCATTATTTGCCTTTAATTAATACTGATGTCAAAACCCACAATGCTCCTGGCAACATTCTTTACAGAAAAGAAAGGGAAAGAGATAAAGAGAAGACCTCTGAATTGTGAAAAACTTTCTTGGCTTACAGTATAGCTAAGTATAGCATTATAACAACCCACATAATCCATGGTGGCTTAAAGATAATGGATTTAGACCTTTGGACTACATGGGGAAATTGAACAGAACAGCTGTTGTAGAATATATTGGCTTTTAATTGCTGCTCCAATCAATATAAACATTTTAACGTCTTGTTCAGGTAGGTTTAAAGATGTCCTCTTAATATCTTATATTGCAAGATTACTTCTGTAAATTGATTTAAAGTATTAAAGGCTTTCATGAATAAGCAATATTTATATTTTCTTTTTTTGGTCTCCCAATGCAGCAGTAATTTTCTGGATTAAACAGTAACAGTTGAAAAATATAGAAACACAAATTATTACAGGATGATATGGGTTTATGAAGAACCTTCATTTTTAGATGCTTTTATTTGTCTTACGCCAACTTTCAGTTTGAGAATGGTAGTGTCCATTCACTGGTTTTAGCTATTTTACACCTTCTATCTTGTTCTGAACTTATTCTCTTCCTATATTTCAAGGCCCTATGCCAAATGAGGATTTTTTGCCTTCGATGAGTATTTTCCTTAATTTGGTTGTCCAATATGAATTCTTGTTGGCCCCATGGCACCTCTCTATGCACTTCCACTTGGCCTGGGATTTTCCTTCTGAGCTCCCACAGGCGAATAGCCTGTCCTTCCCCTGCCTGGAACTGCTGTTTTCTAACTCTGTCTGGCAAAATGCTCGTCACCCTTTAGTCTCACGGAAAGTAACAACACTTTTTCTTGTGTGGAGTAAACTCCATGGCATAATGTCTTTAATTAAGGAAAAAAGCAAAAAGAAAAAAAGAGTAAAGAAAAAAAGAATAAAATATAAACATATCACTACCACTAGCTGGGTACATCATCATGTGTTTTGTGTACAGTTTTCCTACTGAAAACTTCCCTTCAGCCCGTGTGTGTGTATTACTCAAGAATCACGCCATATATTATTTTATGAGGCTTGGCCATAGAATGCTCTCATGAACTCCTTTGCAAGTCCTAATTAGTTGTACTTTTTTCCCACAGACTGAGAGATACTGTGTTCATTTCTCATCAACAGTAATAATGTGCATGCACTAGGTTAAAAAATATTTTCTTAAATTTATAGTCATAATAGTATAACATATTTACTTCATAGGAAGGCTTGTTCTTGTCTGACAGCTAGTGCAGTAATTAAATCCATTTGACACGAGTAAGCAGTTTATTTTCATGTTTCACTAAACAAGTTTAATAATTGCATGTACTGTGCAATTTAGGAAGTCTCTTTTATTTCCCTTGTGCATCTTTTCAACATGATATTTGTTTGAAATGGTTTACTGTGCACTATTTAAGGGCCAGTAAGCACTAAAAAATCTTGACTTATTTAAGAAAAAAGGTAATTTCTCTGTTAGCAATACATTTATTTGAGGACTTTTACTGTACAAAATTTTATGAATTGGCATTTAGGAAAGAGAGTTTGGCTTCAAGGTATTGTTTACTTTTTACTTTAAGATATTGTTTTAAGATATTATAATCTATACTTTTTACTCTAAGATATGTTGTACCAGTTACTTGCATACTAGTACACGATGATCTTTGTTTCCTTTGTTTTTTTCCATGTCATTGTGGCAACAATCAATAACATTAACCAATCTTCTTCCCAATGTTTTAATCACAATTAAAATGCATTTTAATAACAAAACACAAAAAACTCCTGTATGTCTATGTTATTAGAAGAATAGAATTCAAACAAACAAAAAACCAAACCAAAGAAAGAAAACTCAAGATAAAAATTAAAATAAAATAAAAACAAAAACAAAAACAACAACAAAAATTAAAAACAAACAAAAAACCTCAAACCCAAAACACCGAATAAAAAAAAACCTAAAAACACACATCCCTCAAGCCCCAAACCACTAAAATACTCCTTTTTCTTAGGGATTGTGTAAGTAAAATACATGAATCTTTATGAGACTCATGAGACTGACTAGACAATGGTTCTGAGTAGTCTTGCAAATATAACTGTCTACAAATGCAACAAAGCACCAGAACATTTCTGTTCTACAAAAATTCTTAAAAAGTCTGATCTGTATTATAATGAAAATTCAAGATAACATGCATAGCATGTATATGAGACCTAAAATGATGGCTATACTGAATATTTGGCTCCTAATAATAATCTATTACAATCAACATCTATGTTCATGATCACTTGATTGAGAGGAAAAAACAGAACTGTCAGCTAAGCAACAAACAGGCAGGTCCAAGCAGCAGCATAAAATTCACTAAAAATATATAAATCTCTATGTTTGATGACACCTGAGCAGGATATTGCAAATACAGCAGCTGCTTCAACATTCCAAAAATGATTAAGCCTTCTCAAATGTTTTTTTTCCCTGGACGGTGCACTGATCTCAATCAAGACATCTGTCAGTCCTTTCTGATTAAATACATATTCTCATTTCAAATGTGAGTTTGACATTGTTACTGTACACTTGAAGGCTGTGGCACTTAACTTTTCTTATTTTGCTGTTCCATGTCTGATTTTTCCATGAATGTAGCCGGGTTTCACATTTTGCAAGTAATAGCATGCAGTGCAACTGATTACTGACAAAGCTAATAAATTAAAAAGAAACTTATACCTGTGGGTAATTAAATTAGACTTGATGAAAGTTGTAGAGATTAATGCATGCAATCAAACCATGTGCCTTAATCACTTCCACTGTCAGCTATAATTTATGGCAGAGCATCTTTACAACAATTCACTTTATCTAAACTTAAAAGGCATGTATATGCAAAAAGAAATGATACTGCAATCTGGGTTGGTATCTAGACAGGTTCAAGAATAACAACAAATTTGTACCACTTTTTTAACCACTACCAAAAAATACTGAAATGCCCTATTTAAGCATTCATCTGTAATTAAGCATCACCTAAACATACACAAACTTGACGAGGGTCCTGAACTAGCTTGTCTGGCATGAAACCTTTTAGAAGTCATACATTCAGTTCACAATTCTTTCTATGCAGTGCTATTTACTTACTGACTTTTCATTGTGCAGTTTTTGTTCAGCCTAAATTTAAATTTAAAATTCATGATTGCTGTATATGTAATTCTGCCAGAAAAATAGAAAAAAAGAAGTTGAAGGATGACATAAAAATGCCAGTAAAAGAAATTTTAGCCTGCTACAGTTAAAATACCTAAAGTTGAAAAAAATATTTACATTTAGAGGGCATTTTAGATATCAATAAAGAATGCAGCTAATTTGTTGAAGTATGCAAATATGGTCCCACCATTTTAGCAAATGGATTTATGCTTAATCATTTCTTTGCTGCAACTGCTGTTGAAAGAGATAAAGTAATTTATCACAATTTTTGATTATACACATTTATGAGAATGAGGTAAATAATCTGCAGTATTTTTAAACTGAAAGACCAAAGAGAAAAAGATGCATCTTCACAATTCTGTGACAAAAATATTCATCACTGCAAACAGACTGATGCAGAATAGAATTTGTATAATGATAAATTTTAAAGCTGAGATCTGGACACGCAAAAGTTTTGAGGCAACTGACTCGCACAGTGGCTAATACATTCACTTCACAAATTGTGACTAAGTCCTATACCTTAAAAAAGCAGATGTAAGTTGTAAATTCTACTTTCATGTAGATGCTTACTGCAGGGGATGCTTAAATTCATAATAGAAACAAAATTTTAAACATGCATTTTTCTTTCCTTGAAGTTATATCCTTCCCTGAATGCAGTGGCATTCTTGACGGACATGGCTTTCTCCCATTATCTATAAAGAAAGCCTTCAGACATCTGTGAACTCTGCTTTTTTTCCCTAGCATTTCAGATTTAAAGTTATTGCATCTTTGTTGTACCAATAGGTAAAACCACCTCACTGAATCTGACCCTAGGTTTGTACTAAACTTTAACTAAAAAAACTTAAGGTTTCCTATTTCAGAATTTTTGTTTAAGATATTGTGATGGGTTGACCTTGGCTGGAGGGCAAATGTCCTTTAAACTGCTCTATCGTTGCCTATCCTCAGATGGACAGGGGAGAGAAAATAAAACAAAAAAGTCACAATAAGGACAGAGAAAGATCATTCACCAGTTATTGTAACAAGCAAAACAAATTTGACTTGCAAAAATTAATTTAATTTATTGCCAGAGTAGGGTAATCAGAAGTAAAAAAAATCTAAAAACATATTCCTCCCCTCCCCGTCCCTTCTTCTCAAGCTCAACTTCACTCTCAATTCCCCCATGTCTTTTTCTACAGTGGCAAACGGGGATAGACAATGGAGATTGTGGTCAGTTCATTGTTCCTGGTGCTTCTTCTTTCTCACATTCTTCCCCTTCTCCTGTGCAGGCTCCACCGATGGCAGGCAATCCTTCAGGAATTGCTTTAGTGTGGGTCTCTTTCCTCAGGATGCAGTCCTTCAGGAACAGACTGCTCAAGTGTGAACATCCTGGAGAGTCACAAGTCCTGCCAGCAAACCTTCTCCAGGAGTGTGGTCTTTCCATGGGGTAACACCCTATTCTGTTGCTCCAGCATGATGGGGTTCCTCCATAGGGTGCAGGTGCACATCTGCTCCTACACTGACCTCCATGGGCTGCAGGGGGACTGCCTTCCTCACCATGGTCTTCAGCACAGGCTGCAGAGGAATCTCAGCTCCAGTGCCTGGAGCACCTCTTCCCCCCCTCCTTCTTTCACTGACCTTGGTGTCTGCAGAGCCGTTTCTCTCACACATTCTCACACCTCATTTCCAGCTGTGGCTTCACCGCCATTTTTTTCCCCCTTTTTAAATCATATTATTGCAGCAGTGTTACCATCACCACTGATAGCCTAACCTAGTGCAGTCATGAGTCCCTCTGGGAGCCAGCCAGCATTGTCTGTGTCAGACATAGCATATGCTTTTGGCATCTTCTCACAAAAGCTACCTCTGCAGCTCCTTGCCACCAAAACCTTGCCATGTAGACACAGTACAGTCAACAATGAAGCCTGCAAGCAGAGAGATTTGATCTTCAGTAAAGGCTAGATGTAGATTTTTTCCTTAAATATCAATTCTAAGCCCAAATGATCGCTTCCTGGAAAGGGTTCATTGTAATTTCAGCTCATTTGTAAATTCTGTTAATTCACTGACACAAAGTACAGCATAATCTGACATTTAATGTGGCAAGGATACGCACTCCCAGAAACCTGGACAGGTCTACTTAGTTTTAATGGAATAGCTACAGTACTAGATTCAGTACTCTTAGTTGAGGGCAAAGCTGATTCTTGGAGGTTCATTTGCTGAAGTAACATCAACCATAAGCCATCCATTACATCTATTTCAACTCAGACGAAAATATTCTGTCCTTTGGGAATTCAGCCATATTGAAAACTCCTATCTGTTTTTGTTTTTTTTTTTTTATAATTCAACTCAGGATTTTTTTAGTATCTTCTTATCTCATGTCCCTTTTAAACATATGTTGGATTTTTTTTATTTTATTAAGAACTTTGGAAAGATTTTTTTGATGCTATATAGGCTATTTTAACGTGGTCATGAGATATGAGATATGCAATACACAAAAAATAAGTTGTGTTGTGTGATATAACACGTTCCAACATTATAGATCCCTGGGATCTCAACCAATAATGCTTTATTTCACATTGTTGCTGTTAAGATATATCTCAAGGCTGTAAAATAAAGTGAGATCTGTTTTCCTAGTACAAACTTCTGCATTTGAATAACTATACGTTTAACCAAAAAAAAAAAAAAGAAACTTTTCTCTCTTTTTCCTATATGTCTTATAAATTTATGCCCATTTAGGAAACAACATTTATGTTACCTCAAAAGATATTAAAGATTGCATTGTTCCCTTAATGAATTTTGTGTATGAAAAGAAATTGTCTGATTAATCACAGCATTGCAGATTTTATTTGGCAAACCCCACTCTGACATGAATATGCAGTTGTGCACTTTGTGCTGAGTGTGGCTGCTCTTATCACTGCTGGGACCATCTAGTATCTCAGAGCTGTCATAGCACAGAGGTTACTTGAGATAAATCACTTAACAGCAGCTGCAGGCCCTTCCAAAGTAACAGATTAGATACAGTACAAGCAAGGTAATGCAGAGTGAAGCAGACTGACTGAATATTCTGGAATCTAAATCAGCAGCATCCTCCTCCCCAGTTAAGGTTCAGACCTGGCACAGTGTCATAGAAACTGGTGAAGATCATTCTTCAGTAAGGTCAATGTAGTCTGGAATAAGAATATATTGAGCCAGCATAGCAAATACAACGGCATCGCAGATATTTTTTGCTGCTGTTTTCCTTTTCTGACAGGTTAATTCTTTATCCTGCTCTCACTGTTACACCAATACAGCTGAAGACCCTTTCCTGTGCACAGTATTGCTCTCTAAAGAGAGTAATTGCCACAGGAAAAACTCAAACTAAATTGTGAATAATCTTTTGATAGCTCAAGTCCAGAATACCGTTAATTTTATGAAAGTCATAATTATTTCATTGCTGGACTGAGATGAATGAAAGGAAGCTTTATTTAAATAAAATTTACAGACGTTGAAGTCAAGTTTCAGCTAATGATTTACCGAGGGAGAGTAGATCATGATACATAAGGATTTGTTTTGAAAACATACCACTGCCTAACAACAGGGTACTGGCATCACTCCCTCCCTGTAAACAAAATCAAGAGAATTTTTCAGTACTCCTACCTTGCAAATCCTTTGATTCTTTTATATGTTACAGGATGTGTTCTAATAAGAATGCAAAGTATTTGTGTGGAGGAGCAGTGAGAAAGCATCTCAGTGGTGCTTAGTTGCCAGCTGGGGTTAGACCATGATGACACGTCACCGAGACATTTGGATAGATATAAATATAGACTGATTTCTGTGAAATATATAGTAAAGTTCATAATTGCCAATATATTCTCAGAAGTAGAAGGAAAATAGTGAATAATTTTCCTTTGGTCACCAGTCAACGGCAATTACCATCAGACATGTTTGATTTAGCTTCTGTAAAGCTTGCCTTTGATTTTCACTGAAAGAACAAATTAAATGTTTGAAACATTTATATATGCCCTATTTTCAAAAGGGAGATTGTTGTTTATTTGTATTTATTTTTTATTAAAATTTTCCTAATATAGAGGAGAAGGGTAAATTCTTCAATCTGCCATTCATGTTCACCTTGCTGTGGATTTATTGTCCTACATGAATCCTGGCTTAGTAAAAGACAAATGCAGAGAATTTTCATCAGAATATGCAAAAAATGTAGGGATGGCCACAGCTGGGTCTTGAAAAACAGTCAGTTAATTTGAGAGAGTCTCCCACTCAGGATTTAAATCAAGGCATTTCAAATGAACATAAAAGTAGCTCATTCATTTACTAGATATTAACAGTTATGAAGACAGACGAAGAACATTTAGAAAGCTGATTGGATCAAGAAAGGAGAATCATGGTGTATTGTAAAAAGTGGCAGTTGTTTGAAGACTCTCAAAATAGATATTTCTGATAACTTTTAGAAGCAAAGGAACCTGGTACAACAAGAAGCTAGTGAAAATAGTTTTTTTATTTAAGAAGAATGACTGTGTTATCATGGTACACAGAATAGTATTTGGGTTTTTTTTTTAGTGACCACAAGCTGAGGAGGGACATACTCCACAATTCCAAAGAGAAACCATTCGTATTAGCGAAATGTCAGACACTTTATAAAATTCACTGCTAAACCCCAGTGACTTTCTGTCATCATTAAGAAACTGAGATAGAAATAATATTTAGTTAAGTTGGCATTGTCTGGATGTCTGCTTTTCTTACGTACAGTAAGAAATAATTTGTTCTACAGTTCTGCACAGTCTGTTTGTCAGAAATACGTATGCTCTGTGCTGTGACAGATTACTGTGTCTTTGGTATGGCTGCTTAATCTATTGGGGAGAAAAAAGGACCTTAATAGAACACACTGGGGTTTTTTGGGTCTTGTGCTAGATAAATGCCAGTGTCAGTTGATAGACAAAAGGCAGGAGCAAGATAAAAATTCAGATATTCACAATATTTGGAAGCCTATAAGGAGTAGCACGATGGCTTCCCAACAGTGAGCAAATATTTAGATATATTCCCTACTTTAAATGGTGGGAGACTGAGTGTTGTGATTGTGAACTTGGACACTCATTCATGTGTTTCTGTGGATGGAAGTGAGACATCCTTCTATTTTCCAGAAAATATTAGTCCATAAAATAATGCAATCATTCCCACATAATAATTTATAGTTATTTCTCATGTTTCCTGTGTAGCAGAGAAGTGTACCCTTTCCTGTTATTTTCTGTAAGTAGATGGCATTACCCCGTTTTTCCTTTTCCTTACTTTCTCTTCCTCCCAAAAGATAAATGCTTTCTCATTTTCACATGCACTCCTGCTCCCAGCTCTCATTACAGTCCTGGCTGTGCCTTACATCTGGCAAGCTTAACATGCCACTATCTGTCCTCAGAACCAAAGTGCACTGGAATACTCAATAAACCAAGAGAGTTATCTGACCTATATTACCCGACAGACCATGTGCATGTCATTTTTGTAAAGCACCTTGCATGCTTCTGCCAGCCAAGATCCTTCACATATTCCATCCATTTTGAAATAAGCATCCCTTGTGTACCAGCATGTACACCTTTATGCATATTTTACCATATACTCTTGTTTTAACTGAACCTAAACGATGTTCTTCTGACACTTTCAGACTTTAAAATATCTTTGACTGTCAAGAGTCCCAGGGCTTTCAGAGTCATAGTCAATGTGATACTCTAAAACACACACAAAAGACAATTGTGAATGTGTTGTAAATGGATTATAAATTTCACAGGTTTTACTCTAAGCACCTCAGCACTATAAGAGTTACAGACTACTGTTTATTCTATACTATTCTAAAAATAATGACCCTCCCTGAAGCACTGAAAGTAGGTTTTATAGAATTTAAACTAAGCTTAGGGTGACCCTCTTCAGCTAAACAGCAGCTCTTGCACAGAGCAGGGAAGCCACAAGAAATTTGCATTTTAGACTGAACAAAATGGATTCCCAGAAACAGTGAAGCCACAGAGAAAAGACATTTTAAATAGTGAATTTCCATTCTACTCACCTTTGTTAATACAATTTCTCTGCCTGTCCTTTGAAGAAAAAAAAAAACAACTCAAAATATTAACAATGAAAGTTTTAATTGTCACTCCTCTTCCTCTGCCCAAAGACTCTTTCTTTTGGATGCTGTACCTTCTAAAATCATGCCAGACTTTAATTCAAGCTGTACTACTCCTGAAATTGTGGGAAAAAAAGTTGTGAGTCCTCTGACACTTCATGCCTCACATTCAAACAGTGGGTAGAGAGGTAGAAAGGGGCAGGGGGAAATTGGCAGTGGCAGTCTAATGCTTTCAACAGAAGTGCTAAAGAAACACATTTAAAAAAAATATGATTTTCAAATTTTACTCTAAAAGGATACACCTTCAGTCTAAAGTGTGACAAGGAAGTAATTCAAATGTATTAGGAGTTACAGTAGTTATGCAAATATTCTGTGATTTCTTTCAAAATGTTAGAGCAAGGAAACAAGGAGCTTGAAATGCTTTTTACTTTCTACTGTATTTTTTTCTTTTTTCTCATAATTCGCTGCAGGAAACCTTTGCTGCAAACGTTTCTTAAGTAAATTACTGTTCAGGTAGCTTAAATCAAAAACTGAAAACTAAAACATTAACAGATGTAACTAACAAAAAATTTATAATGACAAATTCTGAGGCAGAGGCTTGAAAGCTTATTTTCTGTATCATATTGCCTATCCTATCCTTGAAAACACATTTGAACTTCAGAAAAGAAAACAACAAACAAGATATTCTCTAAATTTCCTTTTTCTTATTGTTTATGTCTCCTTTTTAACTTACAGTTCTAGGAGGGTCTCACATGTTTGTGGAAATATTTAGCCTTATTATTTATTTAGTTAGATAGCTATACTACATGTCATAGTAATGATGGCTTTTCCAGTTAATTTTGAGTTATGCGTGTTACTCATTTTATTTTCTGTCCAAGACGCAAAGAGTGCAATAGGAGGGACAAAAAAATGGTGCCATTGCATGTTTATTTTTCTCTGCCTAGCCATGTTCAGAAAAATTTATAAAATGTATATTCCTGTTGGAATCAGGATATAGCTCTTAGCTATTCATATGCAAAAGGACTACTTAGTTTTCTGTTTTTTTCTATTATTTTGCTAGTCAGAATTTAATAGCAGTACCCATATGGAACAATACTTTTTATTTGTCCTTCCTCAAGCATAGCAAAAAAGAAGCCTACTACCTTTTCAATAATATATTTTCTAATATACCGAAGAAACTGTAAGTTCCTATTTTCATGCATGCTAGTTATATTTGATATGTACTTATAAATGCTAAACATAAAAGCAGGAACACCACTTCAGTGTTTGAAAGAAGTCTTTGTGTAATTGCATCAACAATCCCACCACATTCAAGTCTGTCTCAAATATTTCTTTTCTCCTTGAATTGATTTTGCATGACTACTGGTTTAGGTAGCAGGGAGGCTACAGGGGTGGCTTCTGTAAGAAGCTGCTAGAAGTTTCTTCCATATCCAGCAGAGCCAATACCTGGTGGCTCTAAGGATGGATGTGCTGCTGCTGAGCCAATTTGAAATTGTAATTGGTAATGCCTCAGTGAAAATATTTTTAAGAAGAAAGATAAACAAATAGTTGTTGTTCTTTTGAAATTGTGACCAGAGAAGACCAAAGTGAAAACAAGTGAGAGGAACAACTTTGCAGACGCCAAAGACACTGGGGAAAGAGGGACAGCAGGTGCTCCAGGCTGAGCCTGAGCTGAGATTCCCCTGCAGCCTGCAGTGAGACCATGGTGAGGCAGCTGTGCTCCTGCAGCCCATGGAGGACCACAGGAATGCAGTGATCCTAGTCATGGCCCATAGAGGAGCCTCACACTGGAGCAGGTGGATGTCTGAGAGGAGGCTGTGACCCTGTGGAGAGTGGCTCTTCTCCCATGTTGGAGCAGCCTGTTTTGAAAGGATTGCACCCCATGGAAGGGTGACCCACGCCACAGCACTCTGAGGAAGACTGTTGTCTGTGGATGGGCTTGTTCTGGAGAAGTTTTCACTGAACTGTCTGCTGTAGGAGGAATCCTGTGGTGCAGCAGGGGAAGGATTCCTCTCCCTGAGCAGCGGGAGAAGCCACAGGTGATGAACTACCATAACCTCTGTCTCCCTGCGCTTCTGGGGTAGGAGATAGAGCTGGAAGGAGGGAGGGTGGGGGGAAGGTGTTGTTAAGGTCTTACTTTAGTTCTCATTACTATCTCATTATCCTGCTCTGATTTTGTTTGCAATAAATTTACTTCATATCTCTAAGTCAAGCCTGTTTTGCCCTTGATGGTAATTGATGAGTGATCTCTCCCAGCCTTTATGTCAACCCATGAACCCTTCATTAAATTTCCTCTCTATCCCACTGCAGGGGGGAGCAAGGGAGTGGCTTTTGTGGGTGCCTAGCATCTGGCCCAGATCAGCTCTATTACACTCCTCATTCTATTTCCCACCCAGAAAAATGATTTCAGATATTTCTGTTACAAGTTTGGACTTCTGATTTGTTCACAGGTCATTCAGATAACCAAATACATCCATTGAATCTGCCTTCATTGAGAAGTTTTCATTAGACAAAATAAGAGATTACAGTAAATATCCTTGTAGTCTTGGAAAAAATGATAGAATTGTTCCATCAGTGTTCTATCACAGTGTTCCTGGATGGGGGAACCAAGACCATGGAAGTCTTGAAGAAGAATTGGATATCTGTAGCTTTATTTATACGTAATTACCTAAACACCTTTAATTAAGTATTAATCACTCTTTAAACACTTTTTAGACAGCTTGCCCTGCTGAGGGCTCCCTGTTTTGACTTTACCCTGTTCGGTTAAAGTTGGACTAGAATAGAAATTAGAATAGGAATTAAAATAGAATGAAGAATAGAATAGAATAGAATAGAATAGAATAGAATAGAATAGAATAGAATAGAATAGAATAGAATAGAATAGAATAGAATAGAATATTCAAGAGGTACAATTATCATCTGCTCTACCTGCCTGATCACTTCAAGACTGATCAAAGTTAAAGCATGTTTTGAATGACATTTGTCCAAATACCTCTTGAACTCTGACAGGCCTTGCCCATCAAACACTTCTCTGTGGAACCTTGATGATTCCTAATGTCATCTGATCCTTTTATGTGTACTTGCCTAGACACAGGGAGAAGATATCAGCATCTTATTGTCTATCTTCCTTTCTCAGGAAGCTGCAGAGAGCAATGATGTCACCTCTCAGCCTCCTTTTCTCCAAACTAGACAAGCTCAAGTGATTAGACTTGGTCACTCCTCACAGGACAGGCTTTCCAGTGCTTTTAACAGCTTTATTGCACTCTTCCAGATGCACTCAAAGACTTTAACATTCTTTAACACTGTGAAGCCCAGAAACACAGTACACACAGTACTCAAGGCGAGGTCACACCCACACTGAATACAATCAATTCTTTTGATCATCTGGTGATGCTGCATTTGATAACCCCAGGGCTGCTCTCCAGCCACTCCTCTCCCAATTTTAACTTGTGTTCAGTGTTACTCTGTCTCAAATGCAGAATCTGACACTTAATAAAATTTAATGTCATTGATGACTACCCAATGCTATGATTTACCTAGCTCTCTCTGCAAAGATTCCTGTCCCTTAAGCACCTCCCAGGTAAGTATCATTGATAAACTCACTGATGGAGTATCCAGGTTTTGCATATAGAACACTTATAAAAATGTTGAACTGAACAGTCTGCAAAGTTGAGGCTTGAGAAACACCACTGGCTCATTGCTGGCCAGATGCAGCCAGTTCTTCAAAGGCTGATAACTCCTGCAGAAGATTACTCTGATAAACTATCAAAAACATTACTTAAATCCAGATAAACTACATTCACTGTAGGATGAATCACCTTATCCACCAGCAGGATGGTGATTTCTTATTCTAGAAAGTTATCATATGAGACAGGATTTTCCCTTTCTGAAGTCATGTTGACCACTCCTGATGCTTGTGTTGGACTTTAGTAGAACTCAGTATCATCTTTGAGAAATATATAGTTGAGGCAATTTGGGTCAGCTCCTCAGAAATGATTCTTCTAGACTCTTTGTCTAGACATTTTACTTTAGAAATAGTTAGACACAACCTGCACAATTGAAAAAGTAAAATAAATTCAAGTATGCCATAGCAGCCATATCACCCAGAGAAACAAAATATAAGCTCCATATGGTTAGATCATTTATGGCTCTAGATTTGGGAGCATATTCTGGGACTTTAATAATGATCATATTGAACCATATCTTCAATTATTTTTTGTTGCCGTTTAATAAAGGCCCTAAACAAATTTTCTATAAGAATAAATTTTAAGAACTATTTATAATAATCCATTAACATTTTTTTTAACAAATTGAAATACTTGTGCTTAAAATTTAGTCAGTTACCAAGTATATTACAGACACTGAAATTTCCAAATGTTCACAGACAGGATACCACAGATCTTCTAAATTAAGATGATTGGTTTATATTAATACAATTGTCCATTCAGATCATAATATTGTGCATAATGCTTAATTCTGATGATGACAAGAAGTAAAAATTCAAAATAAATATTTTCTTTTATCAAGGCATCAAATAAACATAAACGCATGTATGTCATGACATTCTAATAGGGGATCGTTATAAATTTTTAACATCTTTAGAGAGGAATGAAACTAGAAGAGACATTAACTTCAGATGACAATAATGTCACCTCAGTGACCATATAATAGTAAATAATAATAAATATTAACTACAAATATTAGCAAGTTGCTAGATTTATGATTAGGAAATATTTCTAAGTGCCTTGAAAAATAAGACTTTTAAGATTCTAGAAATCTAGTGCAGGGGTTAAAGCCTTCTATGATGAGAAACATCTGCTTACATCAGTAAGTCTGTATAGCTGACTTTCATAAGTCCTTGAGTTAGATGGTAAAGACTTTGACTTCTGAAAGTGAGTCTGATACTATGATTTATGAAAATATAGTAGAAATAAAAGAAAAAAAAGAAGAAAAATGGGACTACCGGAGAAATGATATGCAGCAGTGAAAATGTAGGGGGACAAGCCAAATATCTTGAAATATACATCATGCTCTGAAATAAACACTCCTGTTTCTTCTTGGAGATGAAAAAACACAGTGCAGCACCATCTGATCCACATGCTCAGCATACCAGCAGCATTTTTAATATAACTCAGTTTGAGTAAGACCGACTTCACAGAGGTAACATTGTTCTGTCTCTTGGATTTGAAGAAGGAGCACCCCATGGATATTCATGCTACATGTTGAGCTTTACTGGGGGAATAAAAATAGAAGACATAATTTCTATGTAGAAATGGAAAGCAGAGTTTTGCAAGCAGGCATTCAAGCAAGCAAGAATAAAGTCTGTGTGATATTGTAGTGGAGAATAAGCTTTGATCCAGCTGTAAACCTTGGAGTGAATTTCATCCTCACCAAATTTTGGATGGACAAATGTCACCTAATTTGTTTTGTACTTGAAAGATCAAAATAGTAAGGCACAATTCAAGCAAGAAATACACAAACATTGCTATTAAGAATATAGTTTTAGAAAAATGAATATTCACCAAGGGGGGATGAAAGTCTACCAGTAAAGCCACAGAACTGACATCTGCTCCTTCTTCTGCCCAACCCTAAAATATACTACTTGTCTCTTCCCAGCCCCACTCTTCCCAAAATAAATTCCAAGATGAATTCATCCTTGAAGGCTAAAATAAGGATAGTTGTGGAAACACTGACAGTTGTTTCTCAAACTCAGCTAAATATGCAAACTGCAAAAGTATGAATTATCTAATCATTCATTGAAATGAAAGAATAGCAAAAAACTTACCCAATAGATGTAATTATGATTTTTTTTTTGTACATCAGTAAACAGAGATGTTTCAAAACTTTTCTCCTTTATTAAACCAGCTTAATTCTTTTATTTATAGAAAAGTGGCAAAAATTAAATTTGAAGCACTAGCCATGTACTTCTGATCTTCAAATTCTCCAGGAGTAAAGATGATAAGACATTTATTTATCCCTAAGCTTAAATTATGTTCTATCTATTTTAAGTCTGTTTGCACAAATGTGAGCCTTTCCATGAGGAAAAATTTTTCATTTTGTGGCAATGCTGTTGGAGAATACGCATCTAAAGCAAATGCTGCTGGGTAACACATTTAAAATAGCTGTATTTGCTGACATTTGGAGTGGGTCACTGAGTAAGGATATTTACAATATGTCCTGTTGTCTTGAACTAGTACAGAATCACCAGAAAGTTGTGGCAAGCAGAGTTGCAAAAATTGTCCAACAGAAACGAAGTACATCAAGATGAGCAAGGTCATGAAGAAGGAATTGGAAATTTTTGTTATGCAAAAGTAGCTTGTATGATGCATTTTTTCAGCTAAAATTCTGTGATGAAATCCATGATTCATATGCAAGCACTCCACAGTCCTGCAAACTATGTACTAGAAGTAATGGAGTGAATCGTGAGTATATTCAACCCATATCACTCTGTAAAAGATCAGAAACGTTGTCCAGGGTTTTGCCTAAAACTGGAATATACTGCAGAAGTAGTAATATGTCCTAAAAGACCCTTGTTGGACAAGGCATCATTCTCTACATATTTGGACTGTAAGATCAGGTTACACTAAAAGAAAGTAATTTTCTGCTTTACTCAAGAGAAATCTAAAATATACATATAAATATATATACATATTTATTTATTTATTTATTTATTAAAGGAACTGTGCTACTTTCTAACCATTAGAACACTTAAATATAATGTAATACCTTTTCCATGAGGTCAGAACCTATTTTTCAAATTTAGGATTGAAATTTCTTTTTTCATTGTTAATTTTTATCAACACATTTTCTTGATTTTTAAGATTTATCCATTGGAACAATTTAGTACATACAGGACACCACAATGGAACGGGTGCATACATCAGAAAGACTGCAGTGAGAGTAAGTGAACTTTGGGAAGCGTAAGGACTTGACACCTATGGAATATAATGAATTGACAGAATTGAAATTAGCCTGATGTAACTTGAATTACTTATTGATCTGATTGCTGGAGTGATCACTGACCAAAAATTAACTACAACTGCATTTTAAAATTTGCAGGCCATGCACCAAAAATCACATCCAAAATTCTGAGCCTTGAAAAAAGGAAAATAAATAAAGCCAATCGGAATGGATATTAGTTATAAATGACGTCTCAATTTGCCAGGAATACTAGCTAAATCACTGGATAGTGGGAATGAGATTTGTGCTTTTTAGATACATATATATATGTATATGTATATATATGCTGTATTTGTATTTTCTGATTCTGTTTTGTGCTTGATATTGTCTCTTTTAAATATTATATGTTCCATTTCAGGAACACATCCTGCAAATTGCTGAATAATCTGACACCTAAAGGTGTGGTTGGTACACTGAAAAAAAATAAAAAAATATTGTCAGCAACACAAAGAAAACAAACAAGCAAATCAGTGAGCTAAAACTAAGAACACCATACAAAGCTAAAGCTCCAGAAGAGCCATCAAATGTTCCCAAGAGGAATGCAGGCTAAAGAAAAAAACAAAAGTAGTGCCATACTACTTTTTGTGAAGTGAGAAAAATCAGGAAAGGAAAAGGTAAAAAGAGATAACAGTAGAACTGACTGTTCAGTGCTACTTGGGGTGAATGGCAAGGTATCTGCCTAGCTAGACAGTGTCACAGTTTTGAAATCCTGCAGATCCAGAAATTTAGCCTACAATGAGACACATTTTTAAAACTTGTATGTAAGTGCATGGAAGCTAAATTCAGAGAAAAGGAGTTGTGATAGCCAGACAATATTTGTGGGAAAAAATCATTAATAAGGAACTACTGTGATACACGCTAAAACAAATGTAGATTTGATGAAGTATCTTTTGATATTGACAGATTTATTATACAAAACATAATAAATATAGAATATAAACTATAGGCTACAGTACATTGAAAAACAGGAACATGATTTGTCAGCCTGTCCTTGTGGTATCTATTGTTCAATAGCCACTTAGCTAAGTGTTAAATTTATCCTCAGATGGAGCGCCAGATAATTTACAGCACTCTTAAGTAAAACATACATTTAATAAAAAAAATAAAACTGTATTGGCAATTCAGGAATTTAAGATGCAAAAAGCATGTAAGTAACTTCCACAACGCGAAGTATCTCAGACTGCTGTGGGTAAGTAAGCTTAAGTATTTTTTTATCTCCTTTATTTTTTAATCTCCTTTAATCCTTAGCATTTTCCAAGCAACAACACCGATATAGGAGCAACTGAGGCACAGCTACCAGGGAGATACTGGTGAAAAACTTAAGGAGGTTGTCAGTTTTTAGTTCCATCTCTAGTGTTATGTGAGAAGTATAGTGCCAGGGGATAGTCAATGTAATGGTAATACTCCTCGTTCTTCACCTTGCCAGTGTTTCAGTAGCAAATTAGCAAATCTATATAGTTTCACAGAGCAAATTCTGGATCACTTCTATAGCATTATAAAAGCATAATTGTTAAATTCACTACTGACATGAATCAGGGACAGGTGGTAGTAATTTATAAAGATGTTATTTCACAGCAGTATTTGAGTATTGACAGAAATATAAGCTAAATTAATGAATATTATGCAATTTTACACTCAATAAATTCTAAACCATGGAAAATAGAAATAAAAATATAGTTTAAAAATGCAGCCATTTGACTTGCAAAAACGACAGCAGCAGTACAAAGAGGAAGGAAGCTGCTATAAAACCTCTGAGAAACAGAGTCTTTGAATAGGTTCCTCATAAACAGACCTAGAGTGAGGCACTCCAGAAAGCAAAAAAGGCATGACTTCAGTCAGGGTGTTTGCAACTTCCCAATGTGACTACAAAAACATCTGAAACAGCAACAAGAAAGAAAGTACTCTGGAAAAGTAGTCAGAAATCTCCTGTACACATATGCCTTTTTTTCTGACTCAGACAGTAGTAACAGTTATCAGTGGAATGCCCGCATGTTATTCTAATTCCCCAGAAACCGTTCACAGTTTGTTGTGAAACAATCCTATGTTTTCTAGCAGATTTGACAGTTTCTCTGAGGGAATTCTGGAGAGTCCACTTGAGAAGAAAATGGGCGTCATATGTGAGCAAATGGGGACTCATCTGACTCAGAAGTTGATGTTCTCCAGAAAAAAAATTGGGCAATCATTATAATGGATTTCAAATCCATGAGCAATATTTATGATGCCAATTCATGGGAACTGAATCACTTGTTTTTAATTTATAAGGAGAGATACCTTTGACGTGAAGGATTTTTAGTCAATTTTAGAATAATTTTTAAGGCTACTGAGGAAAAGAACCAGTACAAATAATTGCAATAGCTCTGGGTTCATTTTTCCAAGCCCCTTTCCCTCCAGACAGGGTAATTTACTGTTGAGCAATGCTTTTAACTAGAGTAGTGAAACAAAAATACACTGAGCTCGAAACAGCAACATTTGGTAATCAATCATGGTGAAGTAGATAATACAAGCAGCAGCCTGAATTCTTAGCAACTTAGAAAGTGAGTGTGTGTGAGTGTGAGTGTGAGTGTGAGTGTTGATATGGACCTGAGCAATCAGTCTGTTTTTCCATTTTCTGAAGTTTGTCCCGCAGACAATGTAAAAGACTGCAAATTTCCCCCAGGTGAAAGGATAAAGGTCTTTTCTTCATGAGACATTCTCACTTACTATTTGGTTTGCTGAAAATGTAGCCATAGTATATGTTCATAACTCACCTTATTAAATTAATCCCTCACATGAGAATAATCAGAGTTGTTTGATTATTCATTATTTATCTTTGGCTTGCATTAACCAGTGTGGTGGTTTAGAAAAAGAAAGAATTAGCATCAATCTGATCAATATTGCTGTAAAACGTTTTTCAACAACTAGAGGAAATACATGTATTTCTCTAAGTTATATATAGTGCTATACATATATATAGAAATGTAAACATCAGTTTATTGTTTAGAGAAAGGTTTTCATTGATAGGCTGTGAATCATTACATCAGTGTCCCTATAACACAAAAACAGGACTCTTCCCTAAGTCTCCCATTTCCATTCCAGAGATTCTGAGTGATTTGTTTTGTATTAGTTCCCAAGAAATATTATTCTATAGGTAGGATGCTGGTAATTGTCATGATCACTTGAAAATCTCCTTATCAGTACATCACTAGGAATTTGTGTTAAGATCAGAGTTTAAGCCAGATTGTATAACCATGATTTGAATACAAGTGCAAATATTAAGCACTATCTTTTCAGTCATTGCCTTTTCTAAGATTTACAGGATTTTCTTATGAGCACTTTTTCAGAGATGGCTGTTACAGTAAACATTTTTACTGTAAACATTTTTCCGTCTTACCTAAGTGCTCAAAATTAATAAGAGTTTACTTTTCTCCTTGTAATTGTAAAGGATCATACCAATGCCACCATTAAAATGTATAGAATGGGAAGTTTTATATCACCAAAATGTAATTTGATTAACCTGATATAATTTGTTACCATAGTGACTACCCTTCTGCTTAAAATGTTTTAGAAGTAGTTAGTCAGTATACCCTTTATGAGAAACAGGATGACTAATTAAAAAATACCCAAGAAATCTGTTTTCCTTTTTCATGTAGAAAATTTATGGTGCCATTTTAAGTAGAAAAACTCAGTTTATAATTAGAATCATACAGAAAATAGCCTTTTGACCCAATCTTCCTTAATGTTTACAATTTTAAGTATTGCTGTATAGCACAAGGAAACAGCAAAAGAAAAGCTTTAAAGAGCTCACAAGTACAGACTTTCTACTCAGTCACAACAGCAACTGAATTAAGCAAGTGGAACTCTCCTCTTTCAGAAAGTCGCCAGAAATGTATTGTGATTCATATGAATCTTATTTTCACAGTCTAGTTGACTCTTGCAGCTCTTGCAGGTCAACCTAACTTATTATTTCCATTTCTACAACCTTTTCATCTGTGTGGGTGATTCAGCAAGTGGCACACTTCCTTGTCAATCAGTAAATAAGCCAAGTGATAGTCACTGTACAACCAGAGAGGCTATCTTTCAAAAGGGACTTATGAATAAGGTTATAATCTCCCAGTAATATGTAATACCTCACAGAACATTTTGCAAGTCTGGGAACTTTGTGCCTTTTGCCCGAGGTTTAGTCTTCTAGTACTGCAATCAATACCTAATTTTACTTCACAGAATATGCACAGAATACTTCGAATTGGAAGGACTCACAAGGACCACTTGTCCAACATGTTAAGTGAATGGCAAATACATGGATAAAACCTACAACATTTTGTAAAATTTTAATGAATTAAAATGGCAAAAATACTTGTATTTTTCACCATTAAATTAATGTGTTGTCTCATCTTCACATTATGAGTGGCACACACCTGAGTAACAGTTTTTCCCATAGAAATTATTCACAGTCAAATTTCTGTTCATCTTCACTCTTGCATTAATGTTTCATGTTTTTTGACTTTACACTAAACCTGTTATTTTCCTTTTTTCAGGGTACAAAAAATATTTAATCCATAGAAGAAGTGTGCTACTTCTGAAATCTCAGTAAAAATTCAGTATTCACAGTTATAATTTGAATATCCAGTACCTGCTGTATCCAATCCAGTACTGCTGTAGTACCAATACCTGTTTAGTTATCAAAGGGCTTCAAGAATCTTAACTAAAGACACTAAATTAAAGTTGAGACCTGATAGTAATATCTTCAGGTTAGTGTCTTTTTGTAATGTGCTTCACTTTTCTTTGGGATTGTATTATTATAACATGCTTTTAAGGTAGGGAGATAAAGTAATCTCCATTATGTTGACACAAATGAAACCTTCCATTCAGTTACACAGAGACATCAAACTCTGAATAATTTCACCTAGTCCCAGACATAGCTGTCCTCTTAAACTTGAAATATTTCCCTTCAATTCCATCTGTGAAGTGTTTGATTGCATGCCAAAGTCATTAGGTGATTGATTTATAACACTTCTTGTATTGTTAAAATGAAGCCTTATTTTACCTCAGAAGCAGCACTACACTCATGGTAAGTGAAGTGCCTTTTTCATTATAAATTCCTTAGACACTAAAAAGCTAAAATATATGTTAATAATTTCTCTAATCGTCTTACTGGAAAAGAAGTTTCATATCATTCTCATATCCATTTTCCCTTTCCATGTTTTCCCATCCATGTTTCCAGAAATTTTAAAGTATGTCAGCTAAATAGCTATTTCAATAGTGTTTCTTGCAATGCCATTTATTAAAAACGACTCTGTCATCTTCAAAGTTCTCCCTCACTTTTATACAAGAAAGTCAAAATCATGGTATTACTTTTGAAATTTATATTTTTCCTAATGTCCTTCTTACAATCAGAGCTTTGACTACTGCTGTTCTTCACTATTCTTCACTCCATTTCTTCAATCTGTACTTCAAGTTTTCAGATCTGTTTTTCTTTTTTTTTTTTTTTTGGTTGTTTCTTTGGTTTTATTTTTTGGTTTATGTGTTTTATTTTTTTGGTTTTTAAACTATTTTTTAGCAAGACACTGACCAAGTAAAATAATCCATAAATTACTGGGCACAATGGCTAATTCCAGAGCAGAGGTATGACCTCTTTGTAGTTAATTAATAAATAATTCTAATATTCCTTAATCTAATTTTTTCCATTAAAAATACTTAGTTTTTCTTGGGAATACCAGTTCAGTATATTTTGTAGAATTTTTTATGAGAAACAGTACTTGTGAACCTGTGGAGTTTTTCTCAGTATATAACAATATCCTCCTCATTTGTTGACAACTATTGACTGTTGTAAAGATTATTATATTACCCCATAAAACATTAACCAACTAATTTTTAAACAAATTTTTACCTTTTTGTATCCATATTATCCTTAATAAAATGAGGTTTTTTCCCATACATGTGAAATCCAGAATGTTTTTCATGGATGAACTTGAATATTCAGGGAAGAAAGGCAGAATGAGGATTTCTTCCCCCATCTATGTTTTCTACCCTTGTTTCATAATTATTTAAGCACAAAGATACCTCACTGCTTAAAATTACAACAGACTTAAAAATATAAATGAAAAAAAATTGATTCCAAGGTATAAATAAATGTTACTAATAATTACACTTGGATATCTATCTTTCCTTGAAGTTATATTGTAGCAGTTCTCTTCCTATGCAAGCATCCACTTCTCTATTGTTCTAATTTTAATCTCAAAGGATGCATCATCTGTCACTAAATGTTCAATATAAAACTGCTCATTTTGTTTCTTTTCATTCACTGTAGAAGCAGAGCACAAAACTGTCCCTCTGGTGTGTTCATCAAAATTGTGATCTCACTGATTAAAATGCAGAGAAACTGGCATTTTTCTTTTATCCACAGTCCATCATAACTTTATTGTTTGAATCTCATTAGCACTCTATTACTTTTCTCTCTCCCTAGAATTAGTATTTTTGTTTTGGTTTTGGAATTTTTTTGTTTGTTTGTTTGTTTTGTTTTGCTGTGGTTTTTTCTCCCCTCTTACAGAAAACTAATTAAACAGAAACAAACAAAATTATTGCATATAGATTTCTCAGGTAAATTTCAGTGGCAGCATTTGAAGCACATCTCCTAGTATTTATGTAGCCTTGTACCATAATTCAGTGGTAAAGTGAAATATTTTACTTCATGCAAAACTTCATGTCTTTTCTGCCAAAGTCATCAGTTATTAAATATTTCTTAGGTTTATTTTATCTGAACCTTTCCTCTCTTACTTCTTCAGATTTTACTATTAAGACTAGAATTATTTTTAAGTTATTACCAAACTTCTGTAATGCTCTTGTGAAATTACCGTCTTTTTAAAGAACATATTCAACAGAATGCTCTCATAAATGTTGAAATACTCCATTTTTCTTTTATGTGTCTTGTGTCTCACTACAAGAAAGACATCAAGGCACTGGAATGTGTCCAAAGCTGGGAAACAGAGCTAGTGAAGGGTCTGGAGCAGAAGAGGATGTTTAGTCTGAGGAAAAGAAGGCTCAAGTATCACTCTGAAAGATTTCCTGAAAGGAAGTGGTAACAAGGTGGGGGTTGGTGACATGTAACAGGACAAGAGGAAATGGCCTCAAGTTGTCCAGGGGAGGTTTAGATTACATATTAGGAAAAATTTCTTGGTGGAAAGGTAGTCAAACATTGGAACAGGTTGCACAGGGAAGTGGTGAAGTAGAAGTGTTCAAAAAACCCGTGAATATGGCACTTGAGGACACGGTTTAGTGGTGGACATGGTGGTCGTGCTATGTTGATGGCTGGACTTGATGATCTAAAAGGTCCTTCCCAATATCAATATCTATGATTCTTCACCAGATTTTTAAAAATAGATGCATCACATTTTGACCAAGCTTCAAGTGCCACATTTTTTCTATGACCACATAATCTTGATAGAATTATATTTTTCTTATCCTGGAAGTAAGATATCAAATCCATTACCTTTTTCAAAAAATTAATCAATATATGTTTTAGTAGTATGTTATTTTCCAATGATCATCTGAAGATTTTACTAGATTTTGATTCATTCTCCATCTATGTATATGTACATACATAAACGTTACATTTTCAGTACTATATTCTGGTGGGTTTTTTATTAATGTCCCTCTTTCTTGGCAGAAAAGAATAGTGCAAAATTCAGGATCAAAACTGAACGAGGTTTATCAAGCCTTCCTCCTCTTTTCTCTTGGAAATCAACATTCCCAATAAAACATAGAAAAAGGAAGTAATTATGCACAACTCTCTTTAAGACCCTGAATTCAACACTGAACATAGGAAAAAGTGTTTTTGTGGTCATTAAAGTACTTTCTTTACATGTTACCTCATCTTATCTCCTGGACAATTTGGCATCCAATTACTGGTATGAATGTGAAAGAGCACATATTTTTCCAAATCAATAATTTTATTCACTTAACTCAGAGCCATAATAAAGGAGTACCTATTGATCTGCAAGCTGGACCTTACAGAATTTTCTACAGCTACTATACAATTTGGTTTACAATGGTCCCTGAAGATCTTTTTATCACTAGATAACAAGAGTTAAGGAACATTAGAGTAAAGAATGATTTGACTATCTGTCTTCACAGTATTTGTGAAATAATATTGTTTCTTAAAATCTTCTTCAAAGAAAAAAAAAATTAAACTTGATCAATAATGTGCTATTTTGTATAATTGGTTCACATGTATGCACAGACATATATTTTAATTTTTTTTTTTAAAAAAACGTAGTCTTTGATATGTAAAGCATCTTGAGGTGTAAGGCAAATATTGCATCTTGAAGCATTTTGCCAGCAAATAAAGGAATGTATTTTATGTTCATCAGACTTTGAATTTATTACTTATTCTGGAACATCCCCTCCTGTGAAGCTTGTCTATTATACTGGAAGATGCTGTGTAGTATCAGGAAAGTGTGGTAAACAAGAAAAAAGGGATTTTAAATGCAGCAACAGCAGAACAGAATTCAACAGAATGAATTAGATTGGAAGAGACCTCCAAGATCACCGAGTCCAACCCAACCCTAACACCTCAACTAAACCATGGCATCAAGTGCCACATCCAGTCTTTTTTTCAACACATCCAGGGATGATGACTCCACCACCTCCCCTGGCAGACCATTCTAGTACTTTATTATTATTTCCATGAAATACTTTTTCCTAATGTCCAACTGTTACTTTCCTTGGCGCAGCTGGTGACAGAACGAGGTGTCCTCTCATTCTGTCAGTTGCTGCTTGGAGAAAGAGACCAACCCCCACCTGACTACAAACACCTTTCAGGGAGTTGTAGAGAGTGATAAGGTCACCTCTGAGTCTCCTTTACACCAAGACTGGCTAAAGATTTTTGGGGGACTTTTTTTTATTTTTCTTCCTTTCATTAAGTGTGACATTTCTTAGAAATTTTGGAGGTCTTCTTTCTGTTAAAATCATTTTTCTTTCATCAAAAAATATGCCTGGTTTTCATAATATTGCTTCAAAATTTATTTAATTAAAATACATAAAAATATTAACTTCAAATGAAAATGGAAAGTGACCCCAAGTATTTAACACCTAAGTTGCATAAGCAAATTTTTCAGGTATTAAAAATGTTTTATTATTTTTTAGTGGTTTAGTTCCATTCCTACTGAAAGCGCTTATGTAGATTAAGAAACAAATTATCTGCAAAAGTCCACTAAATCCTTTGGAGTTATATTAGCAAGGAATTTAACTTCAAATATTCACTTTCAGCACTTCTAAAATCCAGTAAAGTCTCTCAATTTTTGTTTCATTACAAGAATATCTGTCACTTGGGCTTTAGCTGTAATGGCTTTCCTTTTTTCTACACATTCATTTTTCCTGTGGATGTTCACAAGCTGATGACTAAGATCTGTGAGTAATACATGAAAATGATAGCATAAACTTGGGTTCATTTTCCATAAATTCTTGTTGTAAAACATGTAGCCTTTAAGCTGTTATATCTATCATGTTATTGTGGAATAATTTCTTCTCCCCACACTCAGAAACAATAAAGAATAATTAGATGAAAAAAATGGGTCAAGTGAAAATTTCTATTTAATATGAAAAAATCCAAAGTATTATGCTTTTCTAAACTAGACACTCCCTGAATAGGAAAAAAAATACTTACGTTTGTGATAAATGAGCAATCACATATCCCATGATAAGGAGAGGAAGGAACATGGAAAAAATCTTACCAAAGGCTGGGGCCCAGAGCAGGGCCATACCCATAGGTATGAAACTATCTGATCTTCCCTGTTTCATGCTGGACTTCTGACTATTCCTCCAAGTAGAAGAGTTATTGCAATCTGGGTGCAGTGGAGGGGAACAGTTGTGAAGTTTTATTATTTGATGTAAGTCAAATAATGATGATGAAGTCTTATTTGATGTAAATCAGTGCATAGAATCATCCTGTATGCATTCTGGTATTCCTGAGTTGAACAGAAATACAGCTCATGATTTCCTTTTAAGCTTAGTATGTAACATTTAAACAAATACTTTTTGTTACAATAGTAATTAGCCATATTTGACTGATACCATAGAGCTAACACTTTAACTCACTACATAGTAAATTTGTAATGTTAAAAAAAAAAAAAAAAAAAAAGTGAAAATGCCCAAATAATAATAGAGTTCAAAATAATAATTCACAGAGGCTAGCCATAACGTATTCTTTCCTCACATGTGAACGGTGCTGAACTTTATATATCACTTGCAGTTTAAAGGAAACATGGACTAATAATTTTTCCAATCAAGAATATTTAAAAAAGAAAATCTGGCAAAAGCTATTTGATTTTCTTATTAAGATGAAACTAGACTACTTTTTGGTTATGACTCTTTTGTATAAGATTTTACTTAGAAATACTTTGGTCCATGAGAATTGAAAAGGGCAAGCAAGAAAGTCCGGTGGTCTGATACTCTAACTTCAGGATAGATGCTAACTTCTTCAGGATGAAAGAATTTTAAAAATTAGATGGCTGGAAAATGAGATTGCAAATTAAATTCAGCATCATGGATTTGCTAAGCAATCTAAACATTTTGTTTAGGAAAATGTTTCATTCTCAATTCTTTCTCAAAAATATACTAAGAGGTTATTGTTTCTCCTGCACATCATCCAGAGTGCATCAAACAACCTTCCCCTAAAGCCACCAATTGGACTGAGGCATAACACCTAAGAGAAAAGGAAAATGTGTTTTCAATAAACTTTGTCTCTTTGGCCTGGCTCCAATCTGCTTATTTCATCCTATCTCTCATCTTTAACGGATCAAAAACCGAAATAAAGAGAAAGGCATAAATGAGATAATGTCTTCCTTTTGCTCTAGTAAAGCATCTACCAGCAAGGATCACAGGTAGGCTAAATCCTTGTACATTATTGCAATGGATTAATATTTAAGAACTTCATATATTTGTACCTATAAAGTTTTCAAAAAGATTTAATGGAAGCAATTTACCACAGAAGGCAGAGTCATCTTGAAGTATATGACTAAACAGTTTTGGGGGATGGAGGGATTTATTAGTTTTTTAAACAAATCCTTAATTTCAAATTCTTCCCAGTCATATGATATTTCCATATCGAGACACAGGTCCTAGAATGTGAATATTTTTCCCTTTTCATAATAAAATTAATATTTTTCAGTGAAAGGCAGTTTTTCCTTGACAAAACAGATTTTCTTTTTATGTTTCTCCATGCCAGATTAAAATAAAATTAAACAAAAAGATAATCTGCCTGCCCATGTCCCTGAACTCCCTTCATTAGTCTAAAAAATATGAACTTTCAGTATTTTTTTTAGATACTGAAATGGAAAATGAGATACCACATAAACTAGACACATGACTGGAAATATATTCTCCTTCAGTACTTCACTACATTAAGAATAGAATATATACATTAAGAATAGCGATATATATATAATATATATATAATAAAATATAATGGTGACAAATCTTCTGCAATCAGAAGACATAAGAAATCTCTGGTAAGGGATGTTATCATTCTAACTGTTAAGCATCCCTTCTCTCTTACTTATCCTCTGCTGGATATCTCAGTGGACTCACCATGCAGTATTCCCCACAATTATCTCCGTTAAGGATGGTTCTGCTCATACTTACATAATCAAGATAAGGTACTCTCCAATCAGAAATTCAATGCACACTGTTTCCCACCTGCAGGAAACAGAAAGGAAACATATTCTAATGAATACTCTGTTCATCTCTTAAAAGTTTGTATTACGACTACAGTAACATAGTGCAACCTGACATACCTTTCAGGTAACTTCTGATAGCTTAAATATGAGGAAAAAATTCCAAAGTTGAATCTTGATAAACATTTAATGTGCTTGTATGTCACTACTATACTTGATTTTTAAACCACATTACTATAGACTTAGAAATTAACCAACCAATTTTCATTATTCAAAAACATTTCTGTTAATGGTTTCTTCTCTGGAATGCACAACATTTTCTTTCTCTTTTGGGCAATGCCCACTGTTAACTTTTCTTTAAGCCAAATAAATTGCTTCCTCATACTAAGAGCTTTTGCTCCTACTTATACCCTGACTTCTCATGTTCAGAGCACAGTTGCTCAATCTAATGTTTCTTTAAGTTTTTTTGAGGTTTCTTCCGTTGCAAATAGGTGACATATGTCAGGATCCTGTCAGTCTCTGTCTAACTCAATACACATTGCAGCTATTTTTATTAAATTAATACAAATTAATAAATTACACATATATAGACTCTTGGAATTGCTTTGGATGACAAGAAAGAAGAAAGCAAAAAGCATTCTCATTTATATATTTTAATACAGATTTCTTAGAAATGTTTATTTATAAACTTATGAGTTCATTTATCATCAGAAATTATTTTTCACTGCTTTGTAAGTGCATATTAACATTATACCAGTTAGGCATACGCTCTTTTGCTATAGGAAATATAGGACTTCATTTAACATAGCATTCTGCAAAAATTTTGCCATAGGCAACTTAAAATTTAATATATGCAGAAACTTTTGGGTTGTCTCTCATGGCACAATCACAGACTACAAAATTGGTACATTCTTACAAATTCTCTTTGTTCGTAATGACGCTTCTATAAAAATAATTTTTACTTTTTGGCCAGTGCCACTTTGAGGTTTTTTTCAGTTTTGTGGCTTTGTGTTTATTTTTCTGGGATTTTTTTGTTAGGTTTTGCTTGGTGGCTATGTTTGTTTGTCTGTTTGATTTCAGTACAGAGCTATGAGCTGCAGTAAAACAAGAGCATTTCATAGAATTTTATAGGAATTGTGCCTGTGTAGTTTTTACTATAAAAACCTATAGTTTTATAGGTTTACAAAAAAAATTGAAGCCCAAATACCTGATGAGGAAAGGGCAAAGGAAGAGGTGAAACCACATTCATGATTAGTATTATATGTTAGGAAAATATGAGAGTTTCAGTCTCACAGGCTTGCACCTCTAAGTAGGGCAGATAGAAAACTGCCAAAATGCCTCCTTTCCTTGCCAAGGGGGACACTGGATAGAATTATATTTATCATCCATGCTTATCTTACACTGCTATTCCAATAACTTGATGCCTTCTGCACCAAGAAGAACAATCCTTTGTTAAGCTGTTGCTTTGCTTTCCTCAAGGCTGCTCTTGCGTCATATTTGTATTAATCTGTGTGTAGGTGTGATGATTTTGACACAGCAGGGAAAAAACCTAAGATTTTAGCTTAAAAAAAAAAAGGGGGGGGAAACTATAAGAGATTAAACACATTGGAGTCACAATTTTACCAAAATCAGGTGAATAAAAATTAGCAATAAACACAACAACAAAAATAAACTTGTAGAAAAGAGGGAAATGGTTTATAAAAGCAAGGTGCTGTGCATAGCCCCTGGAACAAAGGTAAAATGACTGCTGTTCCTGGGCAGCTCACCTGCTCCTCTTAGAATGAAGCCAGGACCACTAATATTTCCAGGCAGTTCCTCTGGGCGCAGGAGAACAAAGACAAGATGGGGAAGAAGTTCTCCTGTCTCAGGCCTCCCCTGCCCCAGGAAAAACAGGAAAAGAAAGGGGACAAAATAAAACCTGCAGAGCTAGTTTGTTTGAATCACGGGGTTGTCCTGCCAAAATGCTGACTCCTATGACGGTGGCATGGGCTCAGGGGCTCTCATTCTCCATGGTGCAACAACTAAAAAGTCGGCCTTAGGCAGGCTCTCCTCCCTCTCTGTCTCCCTCTCCCTTTTTCTCCCTGCAAGTGGCAAAAAACAAGCGGCAAAGGTGTTGTAAAATTCACTATGAAGTAGCTCAGGATTGCAAAATGTCATTTCCAGGGTTATGACCCAGAGACCTGCTGGTGATCCCCTTGGGGCACCGAGGTGGATTGAACCTTGGTGAACAAGGATGGTCCTCTGCATTTCTATCCCTGTTTTGAAAGGGTTGCTGTGCCACATCCCTTCTGCAAATGGGGTAAAAGGTAAGGTTCTGTTTCCAGTGTCTGTGTAGCTCCCTGAAAGCTGCCTGCCCCCTGGGCCCATTCCCACCCTGCGCCGCACTCATGGCTGTGATGTGAAATGCTTTTTTAAAAAGCACCACTGAAAACTCCACCCCCTTGACTCTGTAACCAAGACAATAGGCAAACATGAGGAAAACTGAAAAGATAATGTTGCAACTTTGAATAGAGGTGTTTGGGAAAGTAGGACAAGAATCATAGCGCATATGCACACACACTTCACTGTGGTAGGAAAGGACTATAAATGTAGGTCTGTTTTATTCAGGGAACTTTGAAACACCCTTACATTTAAAGAAAAGTGCACTATCTAGAGAATGATATTTATATAACCATGGTTTAATATGTTTATTTCTTAAAATTAGAAGCAAATTGCTAAAACATTCAAATACTGGTGCTATATACTGCAGTTGTCCCCATTTGCATTTACATGATGTCTTTATGGGAGATCTGAAAAGAACTATGACTTTAAATAAATTTATATTAATAAAGAGTTGAAAAGGTTTCAACATTATGTATGTGTAACTGGCCACCTCACATTTTCTAAAACTGAGCCAGGTACAAATTAAAGAGGATTTGTTAGGTTCTTCTAAAAACATGATTAATGGGAAGCTTACACCGACCCTAAGGCTTAATGAGACTAACTATGCAGAATAGAAATCAGGATAATCCCCTAATAGTGACACAGCTATAATAGTAAACTATGGATACAAACTGATGTTGGCTGAGAGTATTCCTTCAAATTTATACATTTGAGAAGAAAGTATTTGCTAACAATGCCTTGTTAAAAATTACTATCCAAAGCCATACTAATGAAAATAAAGCCCAAGTTAATCTCACTACAGAAAAGAAAAAAATCATGTTAAAGAAGAAAAACTGAATTTTCTAGTAGAATCTGACATAATATTGGAAAAGGGAAGCAGATGGATATTTCTACTCTGAAAATTTTAGGTAATTCAAAACAGAGTAAGCAGGACTAGACATAAGAATAGACAATTAAAAGTAGAGAGATGCATTTTGAGGTACAGAGGACACATCTAAAAAGCATAATTCTCTCACTCTTGGTTTAGAACCACTCAGAATCATTGGGTAAATAGGTATTCATTTAAAAGAAGCACATCATAACCTGTCTAGTGAAGGGTAAACTAAGAAGGCTACAACCTGGTGAAAAAACGGCAAAACTGTGGAAACCAGTGTAAAATTCATCACACAGTGAAATAGAGAGTAGAGAGATCTGTGTGTTTTCCTTTCCTTTTAAGGAAATAGACATTTTACCATGGACAGTGTAAAGCAATAGTAAAGTCTAACACAAGCTACAACAGCACAGCTCTGACTTAATAAATTATCAATTAAAATTTGGGAAAGAATTTCATAGATATAGTACCATGTTGACTGCATTTTCAATCAGCTCTCTTGAATATGTAACAGGTCAATTAAATTGGATCAGGCAGTGGTTCAGCATTGAGCCAGTCCTCAGCCTGAGTTTACATTGAGTTCTATACAAGAGATGTCTCCAAAATACTAAAGTATGGAAGACAATTTGTGCAGTGCCACCAGTGAAGAATGTATATGACTGTGTATATATACTGTATACACACACACACATATATATATATGTGTGTGTGTGTGTGTGTGTAAATGCGTATATGACTGGCTATGCATACATACACAGTGCATATAGAGACAAAGTATATATTGAGTGTAATGTATTTTAAACTTACCAATTTTTGCTGCAGGGTGAAGGATATAAATTCTTGTTCTGGGAGTTCAGCTATTTGATTAATTCAGTGTTTTTAACATCTACAGAAATAATTAAACTTATTGAAAAAAACAAATCATCTGCCCAAAAGAAATTTTTAAAAAAATGAATCATCAAAAAAACCAACCAAACAAAAAAAACCAAACAAAAAACAAAAAAAACCCACAAACAAACAAACAAGCAAAAAAAAAAAAACCCAACAACTTTTTCATTAAAATAGAACTGCTTTGGTTTAATAATAATTGTAATATCGCCTTCTTTTGCAATACGTAATGGCAAAAGGTTTTGACTCCCACTGATTATCCTTTTGCTCTAGGAAAGAGATAATTACACTAGATATAAGAACTAACTTAACATTTCTACCAGGACATCACTGAGATGCAGTAGTACTGAGAACACCTGCTTTGTAAACAGTAGCTGTGCTTGGGAAAAAATATCTTCAATAAATACAGAGCTTTTCCATAAATATCCTTTAGAAGCAGTACTGTCTAAGGCAGAAGACAAATCTTTAACAGATTTCTATTACTTTATTCTGGTGAACCTGTCTGTAGTGGGTCACAAGAAAGCAAGTGGAGAGACCAACCCTTCAAGGTGCCAGAAGAGTCATTTTTGCAATTTACTGTAAATGACAAAATACCTCATTTGTAGAAGTCACAGTTGAAATAGAATGGTGAGGTTAATAAATTTCAACCCATGAATACCCAGTTTACATCTCCAAAAGAAAAAGAAAATTTGAAATTTCCTATAATGTTTCAAATAACATGAAATTCTTTGGAAAATCATCTAATGATCAAAAATTTAAAAATATTGATATTTTAAATGGATATACTACCAGATACACTCATTGACTGAGACTACAAGGCAGGAAGGTGGCAACCCCTTCCTGTGTCTGCAGTATTTAGTATTAATGTTCCACCATTTAGTTTCACTAAAGCAAAGAGCTCAAAGAAATTTTAATGGTTCTTAGCTGTATTAACTTAATTTTCTCTTACAGGTAATGTCATGAAGGATTCTGCATGATAAGATAAAGAAAAGATAAACTAGGCCATGAAAAGGACTGTTCAGACAATGTTTTATGAAAAAGTTGGCCAGCATTTTGAGTTTTGTAGAGGAGGAGGAGGAAGTATTATTTCAAAACTTATGTACAAGAAATCTTATACGCAGTACAACAGATTTACACAGCAAATATATCATGTGTAGGAGCCTTCTCTAGCACTACTGTTTCTGCTGAGTACTTTAATAACTTTCAAACTATGCATAATTATGTATGAGTTTGATAAGGAAAAAAAAAATCATCCATTGAATTTGTCAACAGACAAAATTTAGATTCATGCTGTTGTTATTCTTTGCACAAGACTTACTAGGATAAAGAAATTCCTAGCCACTAAAGGGACTTTTTTTTACTCAGTACTATTTGAACTTTCATAGATAATTGCAGCCTGAGAAATTTAGTCCAGCATGTATCATTACTGCTTAAGCATCATGCTAAAGAACATGCACTCTTTCTGCTTTTTTTTAAGTTTATTATCTAGCCTATACATTTCATCATAAAGAATGAGCAAATGACACCAAAATAAGAAAAATTAAATGGAGACACTTTACCAATTTAACTTCATGAATTACAAAGTATTTAAAAGGAAAAACATGGTGAAGACATGATAAAAATTAGAGAAATGTAGGAAGATATTCCTGGATTTAAGGAAAATGGTGAGTAGCATGTTATGGCATCTAAGCAGTGCTTTAGTAACAGTTCCTTTGGTCAGACTAAACTGACAAGCAAGCATAGCTTTCATAAGTCAGCATCTGTGGTAAACAGACCAGATGTGTACAACAGAGATAGAAAGCTTAGGGGGAAAAAACCCCAAAATGCAAGTAACTCAGAGAAAAAAAATAAAAGGTTTTTTTTCTCATACCTTGCTTTAATAACACAATCAAGCTCTGTTTTGAAATAGATTGGTTGTCCAAGCAGGTGTCCTAAAGGTGCCATCAGGCATTTGAATGCCAGCCAGTGTTTGAAAGCATATCAATCTATAGCCATTAATTGACATACTGCAGGAGACCAACAATGTCTGCAGAAAAATTAGAAAGACTTTGTTCACCTCATGATGAGAACAGCAGAGGGAGCTGTCAATCTTCTCAGGAACAAAGACGTAATGATATCCAGCTTCAGAGATGGGCATGCATTATCCAATCAATTCTAGAGCATCACACAGGGTTTGAGTAGTTTTTTGTACGCAGTCCAAATACACGGATAAATGCGGAGTTCCATTACTTCATAGCGTGACCAAGGCTAACAAACCAGTGCACATAGTTGAAAATCAGCCAGAGTTTATGCTAGCTCTAGTAAATCTAGCTGCTTTTTGAAGTTTTAATATAACTTATTTATTATGCTTTTTTCCTTTTTTTTTTTTATTTTTTTTTGGTTGGTTGGTTGGTTGGTCGGGTTGTTGGGGTTTTTTAGTTTTGTTTTGTTTTGTTTTTTTTTGTGTGTTGTCTGCTGATAACTTCCTAGAACTTCCCTTTGGCTTCTTCAAGCTGAATTTCAAAGCTATATATATCCTACTAATGTCTAAAATAATCCTTGACTGCTTGTTAGTCACTGGAGCTCCAACAGACATGATAGTAAGGGCAAAAAGAAAAATGTATGCCAGCAAAAATTACAATCAAAGTAGAAAAAGATCATGTTCCAGTCGTGAACTTGATACAAAGAAATGAGCAATGAATTGTTTCTTCAAATTCTCTTCCCAGCATTTAAATATTTGTACTCCTTTCACTTTTTCTCTTGAAGGAAGCTAGGCTGGGAAGGTTTTTAAGTGTGCCATTGTGTGATACTTCAGTTACAGGGTATATAAGCACAAAAAAAGACAGATTTATTCAGTGTCAGTTCAACACTATTTGAGACATGGTACAAATCACCTCTGTCTGTCTTCACTTGACTGTTAAATTTGCCCAAGGCAGTCCTTTTTTAAATCAAGCTTAGTGGTAAAGTACATGATAGCAAAATTAGATAAGCTTTAAATCAAATAAATCCCTCTCAGGTATAAACAATTCTGTAATAATTTGAAAATCAACTATATTTTAATTTACTGTTAATACTTATTTGAGTAAAATATTAAAATAGCAATTGTAACACTTTTCTAATGAACATAAGCTTTTGGAAATACTATCAGAAGTTGAAACTATAGCCAATGGGCAAAATGTTAACCTAATAATCACAAAGTAAGGATTAAAAAGACCATGAACACTTGCAAAATCTAAGCAGAAAATTACTCTTATCTTCTCTGTGTTGCAGTCTCTAACCTTGATTGTACTCCACGTTTACATCTTTTTATTTATAGAAAAAGTGGATCCTTATTTATGGAAAAAATGCATCTGTATTTGGCATATGTGTATAGTCTGAAAATATGAAGAGCTACTGGATTCCATTATCTTCATACTCCAAGGAATTCTATACCACTATTTTAATATTAAGGTTTTTTTATAAATGTATTGTAGAAATACCCTTAAAGAAAAAAGGAAGTTTCATAAAAGAGGAAATTTCATTGTCTCTACATTTCATGTGACTTTTAGTGTACTTTCAGCCACCTTTGCAAAAAAAGTTGTCCTCAATACATTATGATTTGGATCATTTGTTATCACATGTTCTGGCTAACATAAAATAGGATTTTGAGCTACTCTCAAAATAAAGAACTTAAGGTCAAAAATGTCACAGCTGAACAGAGACTTGTCTCTGATGCTGAGAGCCATAACACATTAAGAAAGACCAATTAGAAATGAGGCAGCTATGATTTTGTGAATTGCCCTATGACTATGGTTATTCAAATATAGTACTCTGCTTAGTCAACAACTATCTTTGCCAGCTTACATTTGCTTACATAATCAAGTGAAATTTTGACACTGCAAAAGTTCCTTTGACCACAATATCAGATATAGTAAAGCAACATATACTGAGATGTATATTAGTGCCAAGTACTGATGCTTTTGCAAGTCATTTGTCCAAAATGTTTGAGAAACTATTTTCTTTCTTATTTTTTAAATGCAACATAAAAACAACATGCTAGGGAATATGGTCTTCCATATTGTGTGTAAAACTGGATTTCCTTTGCTTTGTTTGAGAAACCTGTGCAATATTTGGACTGTTAAGGTTTGCAAATATTTTAACATCTTTTTATGTTTTGTCACAGTGTTCTTCTGTGAATCTGTAGCTACTTCACTCTGTTCCTGACCATTTCATTTCTAGGAATTAATTTCCTCCATTTCATTCTCTCTCTCTCTCTCTCTCTCTCTCTCTCTCTCTCTCTATCTCACTTTTTCTATTTTAATTTTCCAATGATAATTTTATGGAGCATTCTAAATCTTGAAGCGAAACCAAATTAGTTAAAACAGTTAGACCTGTTATTTGAATGGGTATATGAAATTTGTAATATGATACCATCTATATAATCTATCATTTTGCAGAAAATAATTACATTTTTTGAAAGGTCTTCAATTCATAGTAGATATTCATAAGCTGAAGAAAAACTCCTTAAAACTGGCAGTTCAGCATGTAAATCTCAATGTTATCCATGTGAATTGCTGTAAAACAATGAATAAATGTGACTGAAGCACTTGCTGTAGCAGCTGCATAAATCAGCTGCTCTGCCTTGATTCTTGTTATTTTATACTTTTATCACAAATAGAAACAAGCTTTTAATGTCATAGCAGAAGCTGAAAACATTAGCTGTTCCTTTCTTCATTGAGCTTTGGGTAAACTGTATGCTTATGAATGTGACATTCACATCCAAGGATTACGTATTGCTTTTGTGTATATATATATATATATATATATATATATATATACAAACAAACATACTTACATACATATATATGTATATATATATACATAGTAATAAACATTTAATGAACCAGTTCATCCTTGTAAACATGAAAACTTGTACAGACTGGCTGCAATCAACTCTGTGAATTGTTAACCAGGGATCAAGTAGATCATAGATTCCAGTAGTATGGACTTCATCTGCAAATCATTCAACTAGATATCTCAAGCATCAATGTCCTTACTATCTTTTCCCTATAATCATTGAATCATTTTGGCAAACAATTTTGCTTTTCAACCTTTTCCTCTGGCTAAACTTTTTTCGTTTTCATCTAAAATCTGACTTAAGTTTTGTTCTGTCTTTTAATACTTGAAAATATTCAGGGTCCTTTGTTCCTATTTAAAAGCAGTCCGATCTTGAAAGTGCTTACATTTGTGGAAAGGTTTTTTAGTCTTTGTTTTTTTGCTTTTTCATAGTTTTGTTTTAGTTTAATTTTTTTTCAGTGTTGAATTATCTGTGTTCATTTTCTTCCGCTGAGCTGAATTCTTCTGTTTTAATAAGGAATGTGTAAAAAAAAGACAGAGCCAATGATAAACACCAGGGTGAAAAGGCATCTTGGACATTTCCATCTCACCACTGCTTATACTGCTACAGAGGTACCACAAAAGGATATAAATGCAGAATAGGTGACTTTGTAATATAGATCTGGAGGCTTTCTAGTCCAGATTACTTCTAGTGTTTGATTGCCTCTCTGGGGTGAATGGGGGAAGAAAGTGAAAGGAAATTAAAAAAAAAAAAAGAAAAAAGAAGAAAGAAAAAAAGAAAAAAGAATAGGGAGAAGGAAAAAAGGGAAAGAAGGGAGAGGAAAAGAAAAACAGAAGGAGAAGAAGATACTGAAAAAGCCATTGCACCAAATCTGAATGGTTTAGTTTCTTTGACCCATCGTTGTGCACCTATGGTCAATCCTTCCCTGTCTTCTCTCTTACCTGAAGACAGCATTGTTCTCTTCACTGAAATCTTCTCTTCATATTGCAGTTAGTGCTTTAGAAACAACCACTACATTTTGATGACTGCATGTTCAGAACATTGGATTGCTGAAACTCTGTTGCAGTATTCTCTTGCTTTTACCTATGTGAAAGCTCTGAATATTTCCTTAATGGTCTTCTAATGAAAGGCATCTGGCAAATATATTCTTACTTTGCTGATGTCCCCTATATTAAACACCTTACATAATTTGAGAAAAAAACAAACAAACAAACATAATTTTATATAGGGAAAAGCATAGAAAAATTATGTCACATTTATGTTAATGTTTTCACTCAGATATTTTAGTCCACAGTATTAAAATTATCTTCCTAAACTTTAAGAGACCTTAAAAAGAAGTTCTTTTCAGAACCCTTTGTGAGAATTGAGAACTTCATGACCTGTTCTGAGAACATTCTCAGAAAATGAAAATTATTTTGAAATATCTAACCTTTCTTCATCTTATTTGAGAGTTGAATTTTTCTTTTCTCAGAGAGAAAAGTGTTATTATTAGCAGTAGAGGCAGAGCACACCTATAAAATATTAGAATTGATTTGCTTTAAAAAGAAGCTACTTTATTTTTATTTTTACAAGAACTATTAAATTTTGCTATTCTTCTAGAATAAGCGACTGCATAAGCTATTTAGAATTTTACAAAAAGTCTAAGGCTCGCAGCTTTAAAATTATATTAATTCCTACTGAAATGGTGTAATTGATCCTGAAGTAAATTGTCTGCCTCAAAATTAAATGTAAACATTTTATGTGCAGATCCAATGCATTACAAGAACTGCAAGTTCATTATAATCAAACATTAAAAGAAAAGGGCGCTCTTTCTTTTTGAAGTTTTAAAATTAGTTTTAAAAAGCTAAAATACAATTAATGGAATAGAAGTTGATCAGAAGTACTCTTTTTGACTAAAGGAAAACTAATATGTCCATTTGTTTCTTTTGCTTGCAAGCAGCCCCTTACATTTATGCTGACTGACCAGTGTTTTGGAGACAGAAGTTGTAGTACTATTGAGACAAATATTTGATGTGATATAGAATAGAGTCTATTGGTATCTATATATGTATGTCCCTTGGGAGTGGCTCATGGAGCTTGAAAAATTCCTAGGAAGAAGAGCCTTTGGGGAACAAAAAAAATAATAGTGTTTGTCATATAAAGAATTTAATGTTTCACTTTCTTATTCAGCGGGTGAGTCAGACATTAAAAGAAGAAAATTTATGAAATGAAAGCAAGCTGTAGAGCAGGCAGAAGTGACCATTTACATCAACGTATATGTTGATATCGTAGAAAGATTATTTTCACTGGGCATCTTTTCACTATGACAAGGCTCTGCACATATATGTTATGACCAGCTGAACCAATGGAAGGTTTCTGGGGAGTGTATAACCAGACACCTTGTAATTCAAAGAAATTATAAGGGAAGAAATAAAAGAAAATCTCAATCAGAAAGACCACTTGGTCATTCAAAATGGTTCCTGTACATAGGCATTTCAGCTCTGCAAAACCTCACTTTTGGGAAGATTTCAAGAGTAACTTGTAATCCTACTAACTACTGTTAGTGTTGTGGTTGAAGTTGACAATGACATTTCTGTAACAGTTTGCCATGGTTTAACCCCAGCTAGGAGCCAAGCCCCAAGCAGCCATTCACTTACTCCCCTACCAGCACGACTGGGGAGAGAATCAGAAGGAAAAAGGAAGAAAATTCAAGTGTTGACATAAAGGATATTTTAATAAGGAAAAATTAGGTTATGCACAAAAGCAAAGCAAAACAAAGAATTAATGCACTGCTTCCCATGGCAGGCAGGTTTTCAGCCAGCGCAAGGAAGTCAGGGCCCCATCCTGTGCAATGATGACTTGGGAAGACAAACACCATCACTGCAAATGTCCCCTCAGTTCCCATTTCTTCCCTGCACTTTACAAACTGGCATGATCTTACATGGCATGGAATGTCCCTTTGGTCAGTTTGGGTCACTTGTTCTGGCTGTGTCTCCTCCCAGTCTCCCATACACCCCCAACTTCCTTGCCAGCGGGGCACTACAAGAGGCAGAAAAGGCCTTGGCTGTGTGTAAGCCCTGCTCAGCAATAATAAAACATCTCTACCATCAGACCTGTGTTCAGCACAAATGTGAAACACAGCCCCGTATCAGCCACAGTGAAGAAAAGCTACCCTACCCCAGCTGAAACTAGTACAAAATTACATCAAGAGAAAGGAAAAAAAAAATTAGTTAGTGAAATCAAAATGTAAAAACATATTCCCGGCTACAATTTATGTCTAATTACTTTTCTAGAAAAATGAAATAGGAGTAGAATGAATGTATTAGTAATATATAAGTGATTAAAATATAAATTATTTTTGATAACAGATGCTGGTTGTGACTGGATGTCTTGGGGTGACTTTAGGGTGCTTTTATCCCCAGTCACCTTGTTTATGTTACATATTAAGTTCTGCACATTTAAGGCTGGTTCTGAGAGCGAAGAGGGGGAAGCAGAAGCCGCAGTTTGTGTTCAGAAATGGCACTCGCTGCCCCACATCCTTCTCTGGACTGTGCTGTCTGCAGCACGGACAGACAGAGGAACAGAGCTCTCCTTTGCTGTTAGTTTTCAGCTAGCTGAGGTGGGGAAGTTCCCCAGACTGTGGCTTTTTTTCTAGATCTGTACAAACCTGCTCTGGACTGAAACCCCAGACAAACCCCGGGAGCTCAGGCCTGTGGCCCAGCGGGGCCTGGGCCTCGGCACTTCCAGAGGGACTGAAGTGAGCCGAGCTACACCCCTCGACATGGACTTTTCTGTATTTGACATATCATTGAACTGTGAAAAGTTTTATTGTTTAATATTATTCAATTTCTGTTAAATAAACAGTTTTTTTCCACTTTTCTCCAGAGAAATGTTTTTTCCCAAACCAGTTGGGGGAGGGGCTGCTTGAATTTGCTTTCCAGGGCGACCCCTATTTGGAGATTCTCTCCCAAATTTGCCCTAAACCAGGACACTGGAGAACTAAATTTCATGGGTTTTGGGGGTTTGTAACAAAGGTTTCTGCAATTCAGATGAATTTATTTCTTTGTAGAATGGTATGGGCTATACCTGTGGCTGAGATCCATTGACACAAGTATTTCCTAGTACACTCTGCTTCACAAACCAGGTGGGCCTTGCTTTCATAATTTTAAGAAAGTAGATGAGCCTTTCTAAGGGAACTATTGAAAAAATTATTTGGAAAATAGGATCCTAGTAAAGAGTTCACAAGGAATATCAAGTTGTTTGGTTATTTAAGAGACGAATAAAACTGAAAGAAGTGAAGGAAGTATTATTCCACAACATTCATTAGTGGAATTCACTCTTGGGCTGGTGGAAGACTGTGGAGAGCTGGTTCTCCCTGTGTAAATGGTTCTATAGGCTTCCAGTAAAGCAGAAGAATATATATTTTTAACCCTCTTAAAATATCTTTGATTGACTGAAGACTAAATATTTTGCTCATGAAGGCTGAAAACTGCGCACATTATGAGAAGTTGCTTGGACAGCTTCTGGCGGGGCTGTTAACACAAATTTTTTGAGCCCTAGAGGTGATAATCACAGAACAATCTTTCCTTCCTGATGGCTTTAATCTATAAAGGGTTATGTGGTCTGGGATAAAATTATCTGAAAAATCAACATCTTGCCATAGCAAGATGCAAGCATCACTGTTAAAGCTGCGATGAGCAGAAGCATTCCTGCTGGGTCTTCCTCAGAAAAGCTTACCTCATGAGAGACTTGCAGTTAGTGATCAGTATTCCACTCTAATACCCTGCTCAGTTTTGCTGGCTTTAGAGAAACACAATGTAGAGCTTGTCTCTTCTTTTTGCCTTCCTTTTCAGACTCGAAAATATACTGAATGAAGGTGGGTGTATTTATGGATGCACTTATTTCTTTATTGCGTTCTTTGTACACACAGAGTAAAAGCATAGAGTGGCTTCAGACAAACAGAACTCAATAAACTTTGCAGGTGTGAAGCAGTCATTTTAAAACAGATAAAAATTACTGTTTATTTTAAAGCTACAAAAGACTCTCTTAAAAATGTACATAAACAATATGCAGGAGTGTATGGTCAGAATGTACACCCTGGTTCTATTAATGCACTCCACTCTGCAATTAAGAAAAGAAAAATACCTATTTAAATGCTTTCAACACTTATTCCCAAATGTTTTTAGGGTGTCAAAATAATAACTTGCACATCAAAGAAAAAATAATAATTCATCTTGACTACCTTACCTGCCAATTCAGACTTGTTTCTCTTCAGTGCTGCATTTGTTCTTCTCATTTTTTTATCACTGTAGTTTTTGTCTGTATAGTATATTTTCCAGTATTCTGTCTTACTGAAGCCTTGTTTTCCATTATGAAGGTATTGTAGTTGCTGTTTTTCTTGGGAAACTGTTCAGCAATCAAGTAATAATAATTGCTGGACAATATTGTCAGTGATCTGTTTAGTCTTGCTTTCTGACTATAGCAAACTCAGTTTTTCTCACTCGGACAGAAAATCTCTTTTTACTGATCAATCACATTTTAAGTTTTGCAATTCCACCAAACTTTAGAGTTTTTGAAATGTTGTGGGGTTTTTTAGAGAAATAAGTAACTGGTAAGAAGGAAGAAGATAAATATACTCAATTGGTCTCATGAATCAAAATTCCTTCAATAGTCAGACTATTCAATCCTTCTGGAAGCTTATATGATTGAGTAGTTGGCATAAGGATTCTGAGAGTTGCAATCTTTTATCAGAGAAATATTTTAAAATAACCAGCATACTGAAAATTTTATTCCTATTACAACTTTTCATTTGCTACACCTCATCTGTTCATTCACCCTTGAGAGCGGCAAAATCTCCTTGCACTTAAATAAGTACCATACTGTGTAATTCATTTTTATTTTCACATGATCTGCCATTCATTTCTTTTGTTAATTGTTCATTTTATAAAACATTATTAAGAAAAAAAAAAAGGCAAATAAAACTTTAATTAAAATACTAATAATAATGCTATTAGAACCCTCACAATGGTTTGTTTGAAATACTGGATAAACTACATTTTGCATTTTATATTATCCAGAACACAAGTGGATTATTGCCTTGTAAAACAGCATGATAATACCATTCTTGCTTCATTAGATATGTACAAGGTTCCTAATACCCCCTGTGTTACAATGTTCTGTATGTAAAAAGTCCATGTTACCTACAAGTGGATGGTATAACTCCAGAAGCTTATTTCATCTTAAGCCATTACTGAAGATGTTCTGTTTGGACTTTATGTATTTTGTTTTGATTTTAATACATTTTTTTCTTGTAAATATGTTTTAAAAAGTATTTTTCTTTCTATTTGCAATAACAATGGGATATGTGATACATAATACATGATTATGTTAACATTGATATCAGAGCATGCAAAAAATGCTGACATTAAGTCTATCTGATACAATATCCTGATGAGTCAAGTTATTTTAAAAGGTGTAATTTATTTTGTAAATTCATTACACAGAGAACAGTGCCAGAGGCTTTCCAAGACATTATGATATTATTCTCCTGTGACAACAACTCCAGTAGTAGCATTACCATTAGAATAGGAAGATATAAAATAGAAATACTGAGAGCTTTTGGCTGGCATCTGAACTTTTTGTTTAAGAAATCCCAGAAGTATTCAGTAAAGAGGGGAATCTTACCATTCTCTGTAGACAATGTAAATTATTAGACTTGAGAATGGCATGAACTATCAGTCACACTAATAAATAGATACAGACCTAGGACAAAGGTTTAAAAATCAGCAAAAGTACTTCAGAAATTAAACTTATCTCTTCCCTTCTTTTAATTTTACAAAAAAAACTAATGAAGGTTGTGAAAATTGTGTTACACAGAAGAACAGTTTAGCTCATTGTATCTGTAACATTCATGAATCAAAATGAATCATGGAATTTCTGGATTGGGAGACAAAAATGCTATAAGCAACGCAAAAATCCATTTTCTTTTCCAATTTTTAGTAATTCAACTAGGATTAAGTAGTGCCAGGGACAATAATGCAATTCAGAATCTAGTTCCAGTACCACCCAAGGGCATTGGTAACAGTCAGCATTTTCTTGCTGTTTCTTATCAAAGTGCAAATATTTCTGCACATTTGAATTTCTGCATTTGATATAATATACTATGAATGAAGGAGAATAGAGGTTAGATCATCATCTTTTTCAAGTTTCTCTATTAGGAAGTACATTTGCAGCATCCTTAGGTTGACACAAGGAAGAATCTTCTTTCTTATATGTTCTTCCTACTTCAACCCTTCAATCTTTCAGCAGAATTTGGTCAAATCTTTAATATACTTAAACATAGTTTTTCTCCTCAATCACAAAAGGTATCACAGTTGATCATGTCTACAGGTACTTAGGGGCTTTTAATTATGCAGATTATTCTGCTGACATATATGCATAATAATGAAATTTTACTAAATATACAGCAAATCAATATTCAGAACATTTTTCACAATACTTCTTACATTCACATCTGTATTGAGAACTTTGTGTCCCATTAATTATGTTACATTAATTATACTATAGTGAATTGTTTTTCTATAAAGAAAATATTTTTAAAATAACTTTTCTGTAATGTTTAATGAGGCTAACAGAAAGATATTTGTGTTATAAATTGCATTGGTCCACTTTTAAATTACAGCTTCTCCACATGTTTGAACAAGCTGCTTTTTTTTTTTTTCCTGTTGCTTGTGGTTTTTTAATATGTTTCTATATTCAGAAACACCTATCAATCAGAGATTAGGATTAGTGGAGCTAGATCCAGACTTACAAACTTAAAACACACCTATAAAATAGCCACAAAATTCAAGTGAACATCTCAAAGTAATTAAGACACGAAATGAGGTTTGATCTGAATCTTACTAGTTGTAGAGTTGCAACAATTAAAAAATAAATTCTAAAAGAGGCTTTTAAACCTGTTTACATTTTGTCTGAATCAGAATAAGGGAAGTGAAATACCAAACTAGTTGCTAACATTCATGAGCTGAAACTTGCTTTTAACACCTAGCAAGAGAAACAATCAAGGGACTTAAAAATAGAGAAAAATGTAGGTTTTATTTAACTTTTCCTCCTGGAGTTCAGGCTAAAATGACTGAGTAAAAAAAAGGTGTTTATTTAATGGAATTCCATGGTTATTATTTTGATTAGAAGCAATTTAGCATGCAAAAACATTTGCTGAATGCATTAGTCCATTAATTTTTGTTACAATTCCTCATCTACACTAAAGAACATAGTTTGGCCAGTTACATAGAGAACCAAATATTGAAGAGAATATTTTGTACTGTAATTTATGAAATAATAAAAAGCTTGTTTTATTAACATCTACAATCAATATATAAGAAAGACTACTTCTGAATGCAACCTCAGAAATACTGAATTCCATAATACTTTAGAATTTAATATTTTTTCTTTTCTTTCTGGAATTAGTTCTTACAGTGAATCATATTAATTGCTTTGTGCAATTCAGCTTAAATTTTCCAATGTTAAGAAACTTACTAAATTGGAAGTATGTTTTAAGTCTTCTTCTGAGGTTTGGACAAATTTCTGTTGTCATTTTGTTTTGATTTTCTTTCTTCTTCTTCACCTTGTCTGCTCCTATTGGTTCAGCATCGGTCTGCCTAAATTCTCAGAACAACTCTCCCTTGTCTTGTCATTGATAGGGGCTGAAAGTCCTGTGTATGATGGGAGAGGAAGCCTTTACTCAAAGCTTAGTGCAGAAATGATCCTGTCCTTCTAGAATTCTCAACCACTCCCCAAAAAAGCCATAAAAAGTCCTGTACAGTTTAATCATTCATAGACATATGTTCTACAATGTGGTCTGAATGAGAATGAATCAGCAAGTGCAGCAGAACTGGATTAAAAAAATGAACAACCACACAAACAAAACACTTAAGTGGTTCCAGATAAAAAATTCCAAATCTATTCTGGGCTGAAAAACAAACCACCTAAGAAGGTACTTGTGTCAGTTTCCCTGTGTGGACTGTTGAATGTATGATAACCTGCAGGCAGAAACTACATGCATGCAATGATCAAAAGTTACGAAAAAAATAGATACATTATGAACTGAGAGTTTTCAATGACTGGCACTGTCTACACTAAAGTTAGTGTGCATCACCAAAGATGGAACTAGGGAGTTGTGGCTATGTGTAATATTAAGAATACCTTGTGGAATACTCATTAGTCAAGGTCCAACCCTCTGGATAGGTTTTGCTAAACCAGTTTACAGATATGAATGTCCATGGATATCCAGCATGAACTGATCTATGTACTAGAGGAAGCTATAGACTACAAACCACAACTCTTGATGTCCTTATTAAATAAGAAGGAATTGTTAAGGAAGATACAATTTGGGACCATAAAGTCAGGGTACAGAAACTCATGTGTTGCCGCTGAAGATGAATTGATCACACGGACACAAGTCGAGGTGTAGTGAAAAGAAGAGAGAGTTTATTTTTCCTCCCAGGATTTATAGGCTTGTGACCACGACCAGGGATTGGATGGTCAGGATAACACTTTCTCACTGCACTGGCCATGAGAGATGCCCGTCACAGGACGTGTAGCAGAAAAAATGTACACATATCTATGTTTACAGTTATTGTCCTGGGAAAGTCCTTAGAAAACCATGTCAGCAAGCTCGGAGGGGAGGGGAAGGGGAGGGGAAGGGGAGGGGAGGGGAGGGGAGGGGAGGGGAGGGGAGGGGAGGGGAGGGGAGGGGAGGGGAGGGGAGGGGAGGGGAGGGGAGGGGAGTAACAAAGAGAGACTGAAGAAGTAAGAATACACTTGAGAAGGCAAGAACAAGTCTAGGACCAAGGCAGTTTAGACTACAATCATTAACTGACTCTATATAGGAAAAATAGGAGGAGTAAAGTCAGAAAAATACAGAAGCCATACACAAGACAGTCCAAGAAAATTGTGAACAGAAAAAAATGAAAACTTCCTCATTCCAACAGCAAAAGTACAAACAAAAATACAAACAAAAATACAACATAGCAACAGTAAAACCTGCTTTACAAAAAAGGCTTTCTTTTCTTTCTTTTTCTTTTTTTTTTTTTTTCTCTCTTTTTGTTATTTTATTCTATTTGGTCTGCAGCTTTCAAGTACCTAGCAATGGAAAGATCCAGCAGGAATTCAGACAGGAGTCCAGCTGAACTTTGACTTCAAATTGAAAAAAGAGGTTCAAAGGAACTACAGGGTGATAAACTTCAGTCCCAGGGTATGTGACGCCAAAACTAATTATGAAAGCTATTCTGAGACACATGAAGGACAAAAAAGACATCAAAGACAAGTAAGCATGAATTTACCGAGGGTAAGCCCTGCTTGACTAACTTGATAGTATTTTGTTATGGCTGGATTTGTAAGCCAGGCAAGAGCAACTAATATTTTCTGCCTAGACTACAATGTCGTTTTCAGCATGGTCTCCCTGTTGATTTTTTTAGACAACCTGATGAACTATGACCTATATGAGCACTGGTATGAGTGAGCAAAAGGTGAGCATGGTCTACGTCTCCTTTCAGCAGTATCCATGAATGGACCAGATGCAAGGGTCACAAACTGAAACACAACAGGTTTTGCCTCAGTATAAAGCAAAGCATTTAAACAACAAGCATGACCAAGCATTGGCATTGTTTCATCAGAGAACCTGGGAAATCCTTGGAAGTATTCAAAAGCTGTCTGGACTTCATCTTGGACAAATGGTCTCTGAGTGACAATGTTTGAGCAGAAACATTGGACAGAACTCCGGAAGTAATTTCCAGAATCTTCCAGCCATTTATTCATACAAAGGATTGAAGGAAATGTTTTAGACCTGATGAATTTACAGTTTCCAGTAAGTTATTTTACTGGATAATCTTAGTAACAGACCAGAATAGGCTAGCAATAAGAATCAGGCCTCCTTGCAAGGATGCATACTTCCAAGACCTAGTCCCAAAACCTTGCTATTACAAAATAAGATAAAAAGAAGTAAAGAAGACAACTCTGAAAGAACTAAGAAGTTACCAAAAAACATTTGAAATTTTTTATGGAAGAGAGGGGAATGGAATTCAGAGGATAAGCCTTTAGGGATAGTCGTAACAACTCAGTCTGAGTGCTATCTGTAGAATCTCTAGAAATACTTTAATAAGGAACCTTGTTTTGGAAACATAAAGACACTTCCTTTTATTAGGAAAGTGATAAGATACATTAAAACAAGCTGGGCTCTAGACAGGTGTGACACTGTGGGGAGTCATTAAATGAAGCAAACCCAGTATATGACACCTGGCAGCCTGCTATCTTTTCATGACAGAAGAGAAGGAGGTACAGAAAACCCAAACCTGTTTCATTGCTGAACATTTGGTCTTCGGGTGAGAGAATAAAGCAGATGGTGAACTTTTAAGTGATTTTGTCATTACAGCTATTATAGTACTATTATTATTATTATTATTTATTATTATTGTTACTATTATCATTGTTCTTGTTAACAACAAAATAATAATAATAATAATAATAATAACAACAACAACAACAATAATTGTTAGGAAGTCTGTTAGTAAGTCTGTTTGTAAACTGTCAGTAGACTATATGACTGTATGAAATGGTTTGTCAAATAGCAATTGTAGTCTTTTTGTATTAAATTGTATTAAATTAACACATATCTTTAGGGCAACTAGACTTAATTTTTCAGAGGTGAATCACAGGCTTAGCTTTCTATATTCTTTTTTCTTGTTTTTTGGTTTTGTTTGGGTTTTTTTAATAGATAGATATCTATCATGTTTAAACTATTTTTTTTTTCTTAGTATTTATAAAGCAGATACTACTTTGCCTAGCTTGTTTTCATGGCTAGTTTGTTTTTTGTTTTGAAAAGACAAGAGGAAATGGCCTTAATTTGCAATAGGGGAAGTTCAGCTTAGATAACAGAAAATACTTTTTCACTGAAGGATTGTTTAGACATTGAAGTAAGTTACCAAGTGGTGAAGTAGCTGTCTCTGGAAATAGTCAAGAAGCATCTGGATGTGGCACTTGGGGGAATGATTTAGAAGTGATTATGTTTGTGCTTCACTGGTATTTGGAACACAGTGGATATCCATGGTTATTGTAAATTTTTGCCAAATAATTATTACACATGCTTACATCTAGCTTCCCTGGAAGTGGCTAAACCTAACCCTGCAATGGGAAGTAGTGACTGAATTCCACTTTCTGCCTTGCTTGAGTGTGCAGTTTTTGCTTCAGCTATTAAATTTTCACCATCTCAATCCCTAAGTGTCCTCACTTTCTATTTTCTCCCTTTCCCCCGGGAGACAGGGGTTATCAAACATATAGTGGATTTGCATGAAAAGTTTTGCTTGTAGGAAGGCCACATGATGGCTTCTGTGAAATGATGACAGAAGTTTTCCTTGTGTCTGGCAGTGCCAATGCCTGCCTGCTCAAAGATGGACCCACCTCTGGTCAAGGCCGAGCCCAATGACAATTGCGAGAGCACCTGGGACAGTATATTTAAGAATGGAGGAAAACGTTACAGACCAAGACTAAAGTGCAGCCAGAGATGTGAGGAGTAAGAATATGTGAAACACCTCTGCAGATGCCAGTGCAGAAGGGGAGAAAGTGCTCCAGGCACAGAAGAAGAGAATTCCCTGCAGCCCATGGGGACGACCACGGTGAGGCACCCTGGCCCTCCACAGCCCATGCAGGCTCATGGTGGAGCACAGATCCACCAGCAGCCCACAAAGGTCCCTATATCAGAGCAGGTGACTCCACTGGAAGCCTTTGCTAGAGTAGGCTCTGGGTAGGACCTGTGTCCCCATGGAGAGAGAAACCCAAGCTGGAGAAAGTTTTCTGACAGGAATGGTGACCCAGTCAGGACCCACACTGGCACAGGCTGTTCCTCAAGGACTGCATCCCATGAAAGGGAAGGACTGTACCCCTTGCTATGAGCATGAGAAGGACTCACATTCAGGAAGTTCCTGGAGGACTGTCTTCTGTGGGGGAAACCCTACATCGGAGAAGGGGGAAGCTTCGAGGAGGAATGAGCAGCAGAGACAGTTTGATGAACTGACTACAACCCACATTCCCCACCCTCCTCTATTTCTGGTGGAGAGGAAGTAGAGAATTTCAGAGTAAAATTGAGCCAGAGAAGAAGGATGGGATGCATGGAAGATATTGCAGTAGTTGTTTTCTCATTATTCTCCTCTGATTTGATTGTTAATAAAGAAGTTTTCCTAGCTTGGGTCTATTATGCTATGACAGTATAGGTGACTGATCTTTTCCTTAGACTGACCTTAGTTCAGCCTTTTGTCATAATTTCTTTCCCCTCTCCAACAGAGGAGGAGAGAGCTAGAGCTGGTTTTGTGTTCACCTTCTCCTTATCCAACCAGAGTCAATCCACCACATAGCAATTGTGTGACTGTAGACCAGGTAACCCACCACAGGGGTTTTCATGCTCTTGTTGCTTGTACACTTGACAGTTCATGCTGTTTCTGTCTCCATCTGCATCCACTAATCCCTGCTCAGTCATGTTTAAATTGGTGATTTAGATACACCAAGTAATTAACAGTCTTTAACATTCATATTCAGAATACAGTGCCATGTACCAATGGCATAAATTTAGCATGTGTAATAAATAGTCCATGATGAGATCTACTACCGAATCAAAACCAACACACTCTCAGTTTAAAGCCATTGCCCCTTCTCCAATGATGACATGTTCCTATCCAAAGTCTCAGTTCACTTGTAGAACTCTTCATGTACTGGAAGGTGTTGTAAGATTTACCCAAAGCCTTCTCTTCACCAGGCTGAACAGCCCCAATTCTCTCAGCTCGTCTTCACAGCAGAAGTGATCTCTCTGGTCAGTTCCTTGGGCTTTCTCTGGACTCTCTCTAAGAGGTCCCTGTTTTTCTTATGCTATGACACCCAGAGCTGGATTTGGGGTGGGGTTTCATGGAAGCAGAGTAGAAGGGCAAAATTATCTCTCTCAACTTGCTGGCCACTCTGCTTTTGAAGCAGTACTTGGCTTTCTGGGCTGTGAGTTCACATTGCTGCATAATGTGGAGCCTCTCAGCAACCAACTTCCCCAAGTCTTTTCCCTCTTGCTCATTTTTCTGCCCAGTCTGTATTGTTTGTACTTGTGCTTTGGATTGCCCCACCCAGCTGTAGCATCTTGCAATTGGCCTTGTTGAACTTCATGAGGTTCACGCTGGCCCATCTCTCAAGCATATCAGGTCTGGCACCCCTGCCCTCCAGTGTGTTGACTGTACTGCACAGCTCAGCAAACTTGCTGAGGGTGCATCCATCCAATCCCACTATCCATGTCACTGACAAAAATGTTGATCAAAGATGTTAGAGATTTAATGGGACACATCTTAAATATAGATCAGTACATTCAATTTTATGGATATACTTCTGGGCAGGGTGCAGAGAATAAAAGTGTCCACCTTAATTATTTTCTGTGAGCTCAGATATATAAATATTGTTTATATAAAAACAATCAAGAAGAATTTTTTGATAGTTGGACATCCTTCACTAAAGCTACAGGAAACTCTTTTTTTTTAGGTTATGCTATTAACAAAACTACTTTGTTGATCCTCTGTCATTTTTATTGTTTGGGGTTTTGTTGTTTGGTTGGAGTTTTTATCCTTCTTAGGTACTGCTGCAAATGAACAAAGGACTTCATTGGGATTTTTATAGTGATATTTTGTTCTCTTTTCAGAAAACTAAAATTTAATTTAAAATTATAGGTCTACAGTGCAACAGTTCACACAGCTTTTTTATTCCTGGACTTTGATGTAGATTTTTCAAAGTACTAATAAAATTTTTCCATCTGTATGTTTTATTGCATCTCTTGGCCCCTTTTTGCACCTAAATACTGAAATGTAAATCCTGCAGATGAGTTCTTGTGCATTTTTCAAAAAACATCTTTATTAGTAATTAAATATTTTTCCTAATCTCTTCATACTCTGTGTGAATACATGAGCATCTCCTGACTATTTGGCTTCATCTGTACTCCTTAGAAGGATTTTTTTAAAGTTCAGTATTCTAAAAGAAAAACAAGCAACTCTGGAGGCATGAAAGCTGACAAAAAGAGGTAAAAACATCCTTTGGTTTTCTAGATGAAAAAAAGAAAGAGCATGACAAGAAGGACAGTCACCAACAGTGAGCAACAAAGAAGAATCTACCAAGGAAGCTATAGGTTACCAGATTTCATGAGACAGAAATTTGTCTCAGAGTGCTGAAAGAACAGTGATGTGATTGCAAGACCAGAAAGTTTTACAGAAGTCTTACAAAATGTCATGGTGATTGAGAGAGGTATCTGACAAATACAGCATGTACCCTTGGTTTATTCAGGTAGCTAAAGTCCAGTCAGTCTTAACTTTTCTACTGAAAAAGATCATGGGAAAGAATGTATTTCAAAACATACGCAAGACTTGATGCTAATTAGAAAGAGTAGCACTGCAATCACACTTAATCTGCATGCATGCCTGCTATGATTAAATGTCCAGCTTCATTAACAAGAATATGTAATATACCTTTATTAATGCTACTGACACTATTCCCCACAGCATTCAGGTTTGGAAGCACATGGGGTATGGGCTGGATTTTTAGCTACACTGAAAATTGTCAGGACCCTTAATCTAAAAGGCAATTAATCAGTGGCTTGAAAGTCATTATCAAACTAAGTGCCTTGGCACTGGGGCTGATATAGTGCATTTACTTTATCAGCTGCATGGATGATAAGACCAAATGTGCCCTCAGCAACTTTATCTATGATACTAGCTCAGGAGCAGTGCTTGGCATGCTGAATGTTAGCACTTCGATTCAAAGAGATCTAGAATACCTTGAGTACAGAGCCAGAGTTAAAATCCAGAACAATTCTGATGTTCCAAGAGGGAGAAAAAACTCCAGATTAGGCTTATACTTGAGAGCAGGGAAATATTTGCCCGAGTCATGCTGAAAAAGACCAGTAGGTCCTGGGGGTGCTACACAAGTCACCAGCGTTCTTTGGTGGTGAGTAAAGTGAAAGACAAACCTACCTACACTCTAAGAGGAATGTGAGCAACAGATTTAAGGAAATTGCAGTCCTCTATGCAGAAGAGTCTAGCATGGAAAATTTTTCCCGGTTTTGCACACCACACACATTTCAAGGAGGACACTAATATCTGAAGCATGTTCAATAGGAGCTACTAAGGTCAAAGGCAGTTTAGAATAAAATGGACTAGATTAACCTGTTGAAGAAGAGAACAACAGATGTCCAAACAACTGGGAGGATGATCTTCAAGTAATGTAATAGAATTATTCTAGATAGTGGTAGGTGGTAGAGGAGGTACTGTGACCACAAATTTTGTCTTGCAATATTTAGTCCGGACATTATGGGGAAAAAAAATTCATGAAGGTTTTAATGCAGCACTGGAAGGGAACTGAGAAAACTGCAATCCCAATCCTTGGAGGCCTTCAGGAGAAAGACCTCTATAGTATTAAAATTTAAAAAAAATTAAAAATCTGTATGCAGTTTTACTTTATCTTAAAAACTTCTTTTAAAACATTGAAATGTCTCTTTCCAAGTTCCAAATATACATGATGCATATCACCCTGCATGGTTAACTTGAAACAAACAAAATAGTACTATTTATAGGCTGATATTGTTCATCCAACATATTGAAACTCCTGTTTCTTTACAAAAAGAAAAGGCCCAGATGGAAGAAATTATTTCTCAAGCAGACTATAAAAATTTGCAGTACATTCTTCTTGAATTTTAAGTATTTTAAAAATAAGGTCTTTACATTAAGAACCTGTATAATTTTTCAAAATACAATATTGGATAGTGCAGCAGCATATTTTATTAAAAAACAAACAAACAAAAAAACCCAAAAAAACCAAACCCAAAAAACTAAAATTTTTAAACCTAACCAGCTCTAATACTGTTTAATTTAGTCATGGTCACCTTCTACATATTTTACAAACAAGACTTTTGCTGTGACCCTCCTAAGACTGACAAGTGAGTCAATGAAGATATATGCCACCTATTGAAATAATGTTACCTCTCCAAAGCTGAGAGCTGGGACAAGCACAACATTTTTTCACTGGAAGCTTTCTCTGGCTACCTTTTCAAAATCTTCCATTCAGTAACAAGTACCCCACACAGCAAATTTATAGAAGACTAGGAGTCAGAGATTATGGCATTAACAATTCATTATATTAAGTAAAATTTCATCTGCTTGTCTTTTTGGTTTCAAGGTTTCTCTTGATTTGTATAACCAAAGTTGTAAATAGATAAGTATTTTCTGTGTCAAAGACACATCAAAGTACAATACCTGTCCCAAGTAAGCAGTGAAATAAAAAAACCCTTGGGGAATACTAAGTAAAAATATTAGCTTTGGCATGAGGGTATGAAAGTTTCTTTAAATAGAATACTGTCCTGCTGGTATTGCCCAATATAAAAACGAATTTACATAGAACTACTATCAGTCTTGTCACATTTAATTCAGTTCAAGACCAAATAGAGGAATACATATTTTTCTATTGAAATCTAAATTAAAAATTACACCAGAATTAGGGTGCCTCTTTCAGTACTTTATCCTACTAGTCTACATAAACTGGAAGACACTGCTACATCAGATCGGTTTGTTGTAGGTTTGGAATTTTTTTTAATTATTTGAAGTTTCCAGAAATTCTGGTTAATGTTCACAGTCTTTAAATTCTCATGAAGTGGGAGGCTTGTAGCTTAGCAATTTAAATTCATATATTGTAGTCCTACTGTCCCAGGAGGTCAGGACTGCTTTACCTTGTTTATATAAAGAGTATATACTGACATATTTTCATTATGAGATCAAAGGAGTAGTGCATTATACAAAAGCAGTTGCAAATCAAGTATCAAAACTGGCTGAAGTATACGTATTTTAATCAATTATAATTCTGCTTTTTGAAATCAATAGAAGTAATGAAAAAAAAAAGGAGACAGAATACTGAAATTAATAAAGTTGTGAAATGTTACTTAAAGTATGTGCATATATACACCGTTGACTGGAATGAGCAAAACAGATTTTGTAGTTAGAATTCCTTTTGAATATGTCTACCCAACATCTAGATCACTTTTGAAAAACATTCTTTAACTCATCATTCGCTGTCTATTGAGAGATACAATATGTTTAAATTGTTATTTCTTGTTCAAATACATATGATTCATCTCTGAGAACCTGAAGGGAGTGAAGGAGGGAGTGAAGGAAGGAGGGAAGGAAGGAGGGAAGGAAGGAGGTAGGGAGGCAGGCAGGCAGGCAGGCAGGCAGGCGGGCAGGCAGGCGGGAAGGAAGGCAGGCAGGAAGGCAGGCAGGAAGGCAGGAAGCAGGCAGGAAGGCAGGCAGGAAAGAAGGCAGGCGGGCAGGCGGGCAGGAAGGGAGGGAGGGAGGGAGGAAGGAAGGGAGGGAGGGAGGGAGGGAGGGAGGAAGGGAGGAAGGGAGGAAGGGAGGAAGGGAGGGAGGAAGGGAGGAAGGGAGGAAGGGAGGAAGGGAGGAAGGGAGGGAGGAAGGGAGGAAGGGAGGGAGGGAGGGAGGAAGGGAGGAAGGGAGGAAGGGAGGACGGGAGGAAGGGAGGAAGGGAGGGAGGAAGGGAGGGAGGAAGGGAGGGAGGAAGGGAGGGAGGAAGGGAGGGAGGAAGGGAGGGAGGAAGGGAGGGAGGAAGGGAGGGAGGAAGGGAGGGAGGAAGGAAGGGAGGAAGGAAGGGAGGAAGGAAGGAAGGGAGGAAGGGAGGAAGGGAGGAAGGGAGGAAGGGAGGAAGGGAGGAAGGGAGGGAGGGAGGAAGGGAGGGAGGAAGGGAGGGAGGAAGGGAGGGAGGAAGGGAGGGAGGAAGGAAGGAAGGAAGGAAGGGAGGGAGGGAGGGAGGGAGGGAGGGAGGGAGGGAGGGAGGGAGGGAGGGAGGGAGGGAGGGAGGGAGGGAGGATCCAGAGTTACTAAATTATTAGTGTAGTTTTTATTTCTTAAGTCTGTTGAAAAAGTCATTTTGAACTGTCCATAGAATACTTTATTCTGGGTAATATAAGAGCAAAGTCAATTGGGGGCAGCTAATTTGGT